>NC_090928.1:791092596-791757052 GCF_040938575.1 Ambystoma mexicanum | reverse complement strand
GAAAGGTTAGATGCCTGGGGAACACCACAAGGAAAGTGAGAGATAGAAGATAGGAAAGACCACAGTTGGACCTGGGAGGGTTGGTCAGTGAGAAAGGAGGTCAAACAGGCCATGGCCTGACCAGTGATACCCACGGAGGCGATTGAGCAGGGTGGCATGGTTGACCGTGTCAAAAGCAGAGCATAGATCGGAGCGAATGGGGACAGAAGGAAGATTAGTCAAGATTAGAGAGCAATTCTTCACAGGTGTTCAGGAGAGCAGTTTCCGTGCTTCTGGCAGCTCTGAAGCCAGATTGGTGATTGTGGAGAAAACTAACAGATTCTGTGTGCAGATTAAGGTGGAAGATGGCAAGCTTTTCCAGAAGTTTGCCCAGGAAAGGAATGATTGAGATCGGGTGATAGTTAGCTGGAGAGGAAGGATCAGCAGAGAGTTTCTTTAGAAGGGGGTGCACAAGTGCTTAATAGGGGAGGGGAAGGTTCCAGTGGCAAAGGAGTGGTTGCAGAAATCGGCCAGGCCTGGACCAATGGTGTTGATGTGGTTCTTGATGGCTCTGGATGAGCAGGGGAGAACCTGTTTTGATGATACTTTCATGGATCGGACTTGTCTAGAAACATCGTCAGGGGTAAACAGGGGAAAGTAGGAGAAAGGATGAGGAGAAACAGCGGAAGACAGGCCAGCGGTGGTGGAGGAGGAGGAAGAGGAGGTAGAGGAAAAGAGCGTGGTCAAGATTGCTTTTAGTGTAAAAGTATAAAGGAACTGTAAACATCAGAAAAATCAAAACCTATGTGTAAAAAATTAGTGGGGCACAATCTGATGGAAACGAAGTATGAACTCCGTGTTTTGTCCGCTAGTGATATATTTTTTATGCACAGGTAACTGAGACACATATGTTGCTATGTATTTCAATTATTTCTGTCTGCCTTAGAAGAATTAGTGCTGCATTTTTAGATGAGTTTTGCTAAAGTCTACCTGTGGTAAGATTTTATAAAAGTATCCCTTGTTATACACAGCTCCAACCTCTAGTGTAGGCCTGTACCACTCAAGGTATTGGTAGTATGGCAGAGCAACCAGGCTTATTTTAGGAGGGAGATGTGAGCTGTAGGTAAGTACACAAAGCTCAGTAAATACATAGGTCAAATAACCATCGGCACACATGTAGTATATCAAATAGTTATTTATTTTATATGAACAAGGTTAAAGTTAATCTCTGGTACGTACTATTTCAAGCTAACCAGCACATTAGACAACCAATGCATTACTTCAGCCTAGGAAGGTCGCAGCATGTCGGGGGATGGCTTGGATTGAAGGTCATCCTAGAATGCATTATGCCCATCAGTCGAAAGGATGAAGTCACCTTTTTCAGAGCTTCCCTTTTGATTTGGAAACAGGGTCAGGACAGCAGTAGTACTTCAGTAGGATTCTCTGGTTACTGGAAGGGGCTGAAGGTCTCTCTGATCATCTTCTTCTTCGGTTCTTCTGTTCTAGTGGTTGACTTGTCTTTTGTCTCAGGATCCTCACCTTTTATACAGGAACCCAAGGAATCAACACTCATGCTACATTTACCCCTTGGGGGGTGGCAGTCCTTTCAGGACAGCCAGCCCCCCAGTTGGAATTGGTTCCAGGCAGGCATCCTAGGGGACAAAGACAATGGAGTTTCAGACGCCTCCCCTTCTTCCTGTCCTTGCAGACACACTGGAAGCTCAGCAGGATTCCCGCCAAAGACAAAAAGTCAAACCAGGACCCCCTACCCAGGATGGCAGAAGAAGGACCAGGAAAGGCCATGCGCACAAGAAATGGCAAAAAAAGAATGAAGCCACCACTTTGGTTCAATGGTGACCCGTGTGTATATCATTTTAACTGTGAAGACAGCCTGCAAGTAAAAATGACACAAACGTCAGTAGAACACGTCAACTGCCACCAGTCATTCAGGTATGCTCGTCCTGTAACATAAATGTTACAGGAGGAGTGAGAAAGGACATACTGTGTAACCCCTCAGCACTCCACATTGGGTGGTGTGTTCTGATCGCACAAAAGAAAAAACAAGAAGGATAAAATGAATCCCTCTAACCTTTGGAACAGTAGTTCTTAAGCAAAATACCAGAACATAAAAAGGAGAGCCCAAAGGGCTCCCAGCAACACTGCACAAAGGTGCTGTGTGCTGCAAAAGTGAAACACAGATGCCTTAAAAAGAATGGAGGAAAGCAACACTCCATAGAATACAGCAAAAACAGAATAAACAAGGGTTCCCATTGTCAGAGCAAAAAGAATGAATGAGGGTAAAAAGGCTCCTCTCATTCATGAGAACAAGAAAAAAGGTCTAAGACTCCAGAGAAAAGTGCTGGGGTTTTGCAGGTAGAGGAGATTTTTCACATGTCTCGACAGGAGATCTCAACATCAACATGCAACGGCAACATGCTTGCCTTTGAAGCAAGACGACACGGAATAAAGAAACCCCAAATTTCTTAAGCGGACTTGTCCGTATTTCTTTTTTCCACACAAAGCACGTTTCTGACTGCTTAATGATTTCTGCTCTGGTCTCTGGTTGTTTTAAAAATGCTATGTGTACTATTTTAGACAAAAGGTAAGTTCACTGTGCGTGTATTTTTAGCCGTATATTTTGTAATGCAAGGAGATTTCTGCCCGTTCAATTCGCTTGAGGGGTTATATCATCCTGTAATATCTCGTAATGAGATGGGTTAAACATGGTCTTCTGTATATGAAACGAAGGCCGTGTATTGTACTGACAACGTGTGTTGCGTTCAGTACCATAATCCGCATTCGGAAATGCATCTCATTTATTATTCTTGGTAAATATAAAGCACGTGCACATGGATCCGCGTGTGTCTGTTTAAATATAAAGATGCTCAGTGCTAATAGCCATGCAGTCCGGGAGCATCTTACTTTGGTCTCGAGAGCTCTGTGTGAATCTGTCCTCGTTCGGGTCTGTCCTCGGAGGAGACTCCATATTGTTGTTGGTTCGCTACGTTTGTGTTTATTACGGCCTCCATGTTTTGGGCTATTGTCCATCTTGATATATGTTGTGCACGTACTTTTAATTGCATGCGGACAACGCTCTTCATACAGGTGCGATTTTTAAAAATAAATTACAGTTTTACACAAACCTTTTCCTGAATGCACGATTAAATTTGTGTGTATTTTTTTCCTTATTGTAGGAAAATTTGGTTCTTTGTTGTAAATATGGAAATCTTACTTTTTTACTTTTTTATTAGGTGTAGATGGGATTACCCCATGACTGGATGATGAAGCTGCAAAGAATGTTAAGTGCATGAAAAAGACCGGGTAAGCGTAAACATTCCAATGTAATTATGGTAAATCAATCCAAAGAAAGTTACAATGAGCTAATCCAACAGCATGGTTGATCTCATAATAAAAAAACTGCTGTTTGTCTTTTATTTTTATTTTCCTTTGAATACCCACAAACCTCCCACCCCCCCCCCCCCCAAAATGGCCATCTTTAACCTTTCATTTTCTATTTATATATACAATTGTTCATTTTTCTTTTTCAATGGATGTGCATGTATATAATGTGAATTTCTTCTTTTCAATTTAACATTGGCAATGAGTATTTAAATTGAAAAATCATGGTTTACAAATATTTGTTTTACTTTGTCAAACAATTTAAATTTACCTTGAATTCTGGAACTTAGTCCTGATTTGAAAAAGACGGACAATCCGTCGAAACACGTGTCATCACAAAAGGGCACCCTTGTGTGAACCAAAAAGAGGTTGTTGGAATTGTTTCTTTCATTTTTCATTGGAGAAATGGGCGCATTAGCATAATTTAGTGTAACTGCCAAAATTGACTATACTTTCAGTGATGGACTAGACTACAGGTAACCCTGAGGATTTCCTGGTTGACCTCTGCACCCTCGCCTCTTTTGAGTGGGATGAAGTATAGAATTTACTAAGCTTCCAGTATATGTTAACATGGGGCCACTTTGAAAAACATTTCCGGAGCTGCTTTTGGTTCCCAGTCTAGCCCTGCATACTTTAATGGTGTTGGGATTCCTTGCAAGAATCAACATCTGAGTCAAGCTCAGGAAGATGCTAGAGGAAATTGTGAATATGGTGACACCTAGTGATTGAGGGTGAACCCGCCTGATTAATATATGAACCCAACACCCACATTTCATATTTAACGAGAGTCTGCCTCTGTATTGCAACCTCAGGACTATGGGCCTCATTACGAGTGTGGCGGTAAGGGGTTAGTGGCACCGGTAAGGTTGCCGGTGCCGTTAACCCCTACCTCTGCATTCCGAGGTCCCTTAGCGTGTCCCGCTAAGGCCGCTATTTGCAGGCCCGTTATTAGCTCCTTCCCCATTCCCATTGAGCCCTATGGGGGCTCGAATGGGAATGGGGAATGGTTTTCAGAATGGGGATTTACCGGGTCCTCCAAGGTCGGAATGACCCAGTAAGTCCCCATTCCAACTACACGGACCCAGACACGGGTTTGGAGACAGCCATGGCACTAATAGCACCATGGCTACCTCCAAACTCGGAATGAGGCCCTATGACTGCACTTTAGAGTTACAGGAACTGTGGTTTTTGTTTCTCAACTTCCCAACAACCGCACATCACCTTTGTTCTGACACAAGACATTCTTTGGTGGTTCCATTGCAGACCATCTCATCCACAGAGCTTCTTCATAACCACTGAATCTGTCAGTGCACCACCTGAGGTCACAAACCACCACCATAGACCTCCAACCTTACAAAGAGTAGTGCTTTCAATGGCCAGCCTTCAATTACACTCACATTTCTGGTCAAGGGTACTCCCATTTGAGCAGATATTGTTCCCAAGTACAACTTACACTGTATCTTCAGATTGAGAGTTGACTTTGACTGTTCATCGAGGTGAGCCAGATAAACCTTCCAGGGAATGCTATAGCCTGACTATGGGTCAGTGACTCTCATCCCCTTGAACATAGTTTAACACCTAGTTATACCCTACATCCCAACACTCGACGCCTCAGCCACATTTCACATTGTCTACTACAAACAGACTTGGTAGATCCAAGAGAGACTAGTGTGATATGTTCCCAGAACCCGCTTCAGTCTGATTCCTGAGCAGCTGAAGAATCTTCATGATTAAACTATGGAAATGATCATGAAAAAAATGTTATCCAAGAAATAATAGGACACATACCTGTTCTTAGATTGGGAAGAAAATGTAGGTGTGGGCCTAGAGAAAATGTGAGGCACAATATCTACATCCAGATGTTTTGGACTACAAATCGTATCAACGCTAAAAAGCATAGCGATAGTGATAGATCATGGGAATTCCAATGGGAATTATAGTCCAAAGGATCTGGAGAAACGCATGTTGCACAAACCTGATCTACATAGTGCAATTGCCGAGCATGCCCTAGGATTGTAAATAATATAGAACGTCAAGAACAAACGTTTCATTACAAAAATGACCCTCGAGATAAGAATGGGGGATCAAATGTCAGTGGAGGCTACAGCCTGGAATGATGATGCAGCTTCACTGTCTTCTGAAAATGAAGATAAGTCTTCCCTAATGAGAGAGTTGGTAGTTCATCTGAAGAAAGCCTCTGACTAACTGATTACTCTGTGTTAAGTGCCTCTGCAGGAGACAGGCAACTATGACTATGGTGGTGAGACACAAAGTACCCCCTCACCCTTCAGAGAAAGCTCACAGTTTAACTCACCACTTCTGATGCTATTAGTGTATTTGGTTGTACGTGTTTTTAACTAAGTCACTTTCCTCATTCGCACATTGCTAGTGAATGTTTCCCTTTGGTCATTTTCAGTAATTTCTTCTTTAACTGGGTATTCTCACATTTTCCCTAACTAACGCCACCTCCGAAACCTAATCCTCAGGTTTCCTGCATTCACACTACCACACTTACTCTCTCCTATACACCACCACTCAACTAGAACACAGCGATACTATGACACATTCGGTATAGCTGTTCTCATACTAACATCTGCCACTTACTCCTCATCATCCTAATTAAACACAGCTGGTACACCCCGCTAGCATATACACCTCCTCAGGCATAACGCAGCCAGAAATCACTCTGGGTGTCCACCCTCCAGAATTGAACACATACAACTGATCGCCGCCCCACCTACCGTTAAAAAGCAGCTATCATGCAAATGCCACAGCGGCTGCACACATATCGGGTGCACCCACGCACTCTATTGACTCTCTCTCTCTCTACTGACATGAACTACGGTTCCCGAAGGCGTTCAACCTACCAGCGCTTTGAGATCATACCAATGATACATAAGGCGCTATATAAATGCCAAATAACATAACATAACATGTCCAGAGCTCCTATAGGTAGAGCCATGCCAGTTGATGTTGTTGCATAAGCATGTGTCTGTGGGATACAGAACAATAGGGATCTTCTTGCCCCAGTCAACTTTCAGCGGTAGTGACCTTCTCAGTGTCCCAGTGCTGCGTGATTGATGTGTTTCAAACTCCCGGTTTGAAGTATCAGTGATCAGGGCTTTGAGGGATTGAAGGCACAAAGACTTTAAAGGAACACAGCTACAGGAAAGAGTTAGTGTATACTTAACCTTTAAATAAATAAAGATCCACGGAAGTGGTGAAGGCAGTAATATGGCTGGTTACTTTCCAAAGGATTGCAAAGCTTTCTCGAATAGATCAAGGGAAGCAGAAAACGCTGGATTTTCTGGTGCAAGGAAAACTGGGATTGCTAGCTCCAGCTGACACTTGGCCGCATAATGCTCTCTCTGTGCATGGTATCCGTGGCTGCTGGCACTTGCCTATTTTTATCCAGGGTCTCAAGAGCATCTAAATGTTTTGTAGATACGATTAGAGGGTTGAGATTGACCTACTACCAAGAAATAAAACTTTGATATGGTGAATGAGATGTCATTACCCATCACATACTTCACTGTGGCATGTGCTCCCCAAACTTATTGGCCCTCATTACAACTCAGGCGGTAAGGGATTTACGGCGCCGTAAACAGCGCCGACCCTTACCGCCTGAGTACGAGGTCCCTTAGCGCCATGGCGGATTTAACACCTGCTTTTAGCAGGTGTTAAAATCCATGGCGCTAAGGGACCATGGAGTTAATTACGCCACCGTAAATTACGGTGGCGTAATTAACGCCTTCCCCACTCCCATTATGCCCTATGGGGCAAAAATGGGAATGGGGAAGGGTAAATGGGGATTGGGGACTTACCGCCCCGCCAAGGTCGGAATGGGGCGGTAAGTCCGCCAACCACCTTGGCGTAAACGTAGTTTACGCCATGGTGGTAAAGTCACGGCCCAGGCGGTAACTTACCGCCTGGGTCGTAATGAGGGCCATTGTCTTTATTCTTTAGTGGAGCCTACAGCATAATTTACGTCTGCAATTAATCATGTATTTAGTGGTATGCCCACGTTACTTTGCCTAGAAAGCTTCCTCTATGCTTATTGAGTCTACATTCACTTTGCCAGACATGTACTTCTTCATGTCTTTACTTTTTCTGCATTTTCACATTGTGGCAGTGGCAATGCGTGTGGTTAAGGTTAGCTAACGGTTAGGGCTGGGGTCGAGGAGTGGCAGGGGGTAGAATATGGGGTATAAAAGAAGGGGGATACAAGGTGTCTCCCCCCATAATAACGAGGTGAACACCAGGGCAAGTGAAAGACAGAAGTAAAAGTATGGAGATGTAAATGTGCCTAAGTGAATGCAGGGAAAGTAAAGACATATGTGGTTTATTGATCAAAGCAAGATATATGATTGAGGGGAGATTGTCAATTGGCTGCTGGTGCAGCTTAACGCCCAAGGGCCAGTTGCTTGCATGGAGTGTACTGTCAAGGAAATTCCTTTATGCAGTAACCTTTAGCATGCTAATAGGCATCAATAGGCTGTCGATATTTCTGTCACCAATACACGCCAAGAGGGCTATCCATGTACCCTGAGAAATTATCAGTATCACCTCTCCCCCGATGAGGTTATCACATGCTAAGAAAAGATAATGTTACAATAGGATGGTAGGTTACAGCCTCAGTCTTTACTCCTCAAAATGTCCTGGAGTATTCACTGGACATCTGAGAGTACCGCCAAAGCAAGGGAGTGGTGGCCCCGTAGATGCAGATCCACATATCTTGCGTTTATTAAAACCTGGTGCTTTGATAAGAATCAATTAAAGAGATGCAAACTATAGCCAGGACGAGCCGGCAAGCGCATGACTTACCACCAAAGTAAATAGGTAATGTTCCATGAGACAGGCAATGATAGGTGAACAGAGGAACAGCCAAGGGAACAGAGAGAGGTATTTGCAGTGAGAAGTAAGGGTATGTACACTGGAGATGAACCAGATGGGATGAGGGGAGATCGGGAAAGTGTGGTTGCCACTTTTAGTTGTAGCTAAAGCGCCTGGTGTGCCGATTCGAATGCATGGCAGTTGATACATTTTTTGATGTCAGGGTGTTGGAAGTGCCAGTGCTGTGGGCAAGGAGGCAAAAGAAGGGAATCCAGAGCCAGCACAGAGGTGGGTGCTGCAATAGAAAGTGCATGCTGGGGAGTGGCAGGAGATGAGGGGGGCACTGCAGTGGCCATCATAGTACACAATGCAGACTGCAGGTAAGATTGCTGCACCATACATGGTGTAGTAGGTGCACTGACAGGGATCTGAGCAGTCAGTCCAGTAGAATAAGGTGATCATTGAGGGTCAATGTTGATTTCACAGTCCCTCCTATCTCAGTGAGTGTTTCTCCTCTTAGAGACATACCAAGAATTACATTTCTACATCAATTTCTGAAAAAGTGTAATCTTCAAACGTTAGCCACAATCCACTGATAAGTTTTAGAACATCCTGTTTGAGGATCAATGTTCCATGCAGATAAGCAGATAAGAAGCCTCCTGCAATAAACCACCTCATTTCAGCATACATATCTTTGCTGAGGGACACAAGTTACATTTGCAGTTACCCATAATCCTCACAACATATTTTAACATTCACAATGTCTAGTCGCAAAATGTATTTTATGCAGCAGCAATATAGGCGACATTCATTAGCCATGTTAAATCCTAAACTTCAGCTCATTCCATATGCCGGTTCAGCACATAGAAGAGACATCTGGTCACTAAGCACGTCCTAGAACCATCACTCAGCACAGCACCTCAGACAGGGAATATGTTTTAAATGACTGTTCACCCTGGACATCTGCTCAGTTGTTTATAAATGCACATTTCTCTGGTATCCCCACATAAGAGCACACTCCTGTTGGCTTTGCCATTTAAAAATGCCATTCCACAATAAGAAAACATGCCCAGACTGGCTACATAATTTAGTCCAGTCTATACACGTAAAAACACTTACCATGATTACTTTATCATAGATGCCCGGAATTAAATGCCATGCTACAGTAAGAAATGGATAGACTGGTGGCACCAAAATGCCAGTATAGCCACACAATACCACATATCATTCTTGGTTTATCATAGATGGCCAGGAAAGAAACTTTATGCCACAGTAAGAAAGGGCTAGACTGGCTGCCTGCAAAATGCCAGTCTAGCAAAGTAGTACCACTTAACATGCTAGCTTTATGATAGATGTCCAGTAAAAAATCCCATGCCACAGTAATAAAGGGCTAGAGTGGCTACAACAAAATGGCAGTCTAGCCAAGTAATAACACATATCATGCTTGGTTTATACTAGATGCTTAGTAGAAAACGTCATGCCACAGCAAGAAAGGTCTAGAATGGCTGTCTTAAAAATGTCATTCTAAATGTTGCTACTAAGTAGCAACATTTAACACTCTTGCTTTATCATACATATCCAGAAAAAAAAGGATGATACATTTTTACTGGACATCTATGATAGTTGCCCAGTAAAAAAAAGTGTTATTGCCACATCATCAACTGCTCCCCCGCACAGCACAAACATTCACTCACTCATTCCATTGACACACAGCATTCACTCACTCTTTCACACACGCCCCATCATACATTCACTTATTCTCACACATAATATATAAAAACATAAAAATCGTACATGCACGCAGCCTTGGCAGATACTCACTCAGCTCCTCTGTGGCCTTCAGAAAGACATCTGGCTCCCGCACAGCATGAACAGGAACCAGGAACCTGGTTCTTGCACATGCCTGCAGGAGCCGAATCGTTACTGATGTGGCTCCCTGACACATTTGTATGTGCGGGTTGACACATGACTGCTCCCTTGCACGTACAAAGGTGTAGTATGCCAGCCTGCCTCCACAAAGGGCCATGCAAGGCTGGGGAAGCAAATTGACCCTGGCCATACAACTCCAATTGGGAAATGCACGGCTCGTATACAAACTGTCAATGGGAAAAAGCTTTTCGCTTGTCAGTTCCAGACATCCCAGGAATGCCTCCTCAGCTGAAAAGGCAGCTGAGGGAGGGTTCCTGGGTCAGCGCAGTTCCTCCATGATGCCTGAGGGCTCAAAAAGGTGGAAGCCTCCTCGGCCATAATGATGAGCCGGACCTTTTTAAATCCAATGCAAATGAGTTAAAGTGACCATTACTGGCATAGATAGGAACGCTCTCTATGCCAGTAATGGCCACTTTAAATCACATGCATGAGGACACTGACACAACATATCAATAGCAGCAGTCTTTGCAAGGGATTTACAGTGACCATCAGTATGGTTGGTCACTGTAAATCGCTTGCAGAGATGCTACAAACACATGCACACACACACATGCACAGACACACAGTGATACTATTATCTGGATTCATACATACATGCAAAGCTGCTCATTCAACTAGTCCTGCACACATACACACACATGCACACACGCCTCACTGAAGGCTTTCAGGGATAGGAAGGGAATGTCCTAGACTGTCCCACATACTAAGGGAATATAACCGCAGACTAGTTAGTAATGTCCATACAATCTACCCCCTGGCCCAGGGAGCTCCTTTGGAACAGAGGGAAGAGATCCCACCTCAGAAGCACTGTGAGGCGATGGTGGGCACACCCAAAATCACTGAGCCAAACGTTGTAGATGTCCACGATGTACCCGATGGATGGAGGAGGGATCTCTACTATTTAGTCACACAAACGGATAGACAGCCCTGCAGACAAGCACACACCATGCAGAATTTGGAGAGTGACCCTCCATGAAACACCACAATACGTGGCCCAGTTAGAGAAGCATTACACAGATCCCGAAGCAAGGATGCAACCCACTAACCCTATTGCAAAAATCGCAACCCTCTGAATACACTTCTCAAACTTTACACAAAACACAACATCTATCGCACAGCAAACCGCATGTACTTCACTACATTGCAACAACAAAACAAGCCACACATGACAGACTACCGACTAAGAATATGCACCTGAAGCTGTCAGTAGCACATCACAACTCTCTCTGAGCCTTTCCACACTGTGCCCTACTAACCCACACTACCCACTTGCCTTTAAGAGCCTCCAGAGCACCAGGGGACCACTCTGGTGTTGATAGTGCGTGGTATAAATGATCTCTAACATGACATGACATAACATAAAAATGCATTACATTCAAACACATATGTGCCCGTTCAAAAATACACATTCAGACATTTCAAATTGAAATGTATTTATTTATATGTTCAAATACATATATTTCAAATACATACATTCAATTACATACATACACTTTATAAATACATATACACTTACCTTAGATATGTCTTCTTCTGGCCGTGGCAGGCAGGGACACGACAAGGCAGCATGCTGGTGTGGGCACGTGCAGAGACGGTGCACCCTGGAATGACTTGAATCCCGATCCCCGGGCCGGGCCACAACCTCGGGGGCCAAAAAACAGACATTGTTGCCATGGCAACCCTATGAGTGTTGCACTGCGCCACATAGGACAGCGTTTTTTAAATATCAGCGCAGGCTGGCACTGACTAGCCAGCCGGTGCTGATATTAAATAAATGGAGAAAAAAACAGTGAGTGGCGCACTGTCCTGTTTGGTGCAGCACACCACTCTCAAGGTGTTTTTTTAAAAATCAGGGCTGGCGCCAACTCAGAGCTTCAGCCCTTTGGGAGTCTGGGGTGCACACTGGGCATCAAGGGGAGAGGGGTAGCTGCGTTCCAACGTAGCTGATAGCAATGTTTACAAATCACTGGAGGGGCCCAACAGTGTGCACACATTGGGCCTCATTACACATTAGGCAGTAAGGGTTTACCGGTACCAGTAAACCCTTACCGCCTTACTACGAGTTCCCTTTGCGGGACCCGACCTTAACCGCTGGTTTTACCAGCCGTTAAAGTAGGGTGCCGCAAAGGGACCTTGGAGCTAATTTGCGGTACCGTAATTAGCGCCCTATGGGGGCAAAAATGGGAATGGGGAAGTGCCTTGGTGAATGGGGAATTACCGCCCCCGCTCACCTTGGAGTAGGGCGGTAATTCCGCCATCCACCAAGGCGGACACAGTAAAATACCGGCGGCAACCATGGCGCTAAAAGCACCATGGTTACCGCCTACCGTGTAATGAGGCCCATTGTAATGCTTAAATGCATGCTGCACAACACTTCAGTCCATTTTGGTGTACTCCTATCAACAGACAAGGAGAGTCATGATGATACGATTGACCACTATATATCACCTCTACAGCCAGCTCTGCAATCAGACACAAGTGTCTAATACGTTTAAGAGGAATCAAAGGGAAATGAGAAGTCAACAGCAGGTATAGGTAAAGAAACATTGGCAAAACCAATAAGTATGACTTTGCAAATGTGGAAGGTCAGACGTTTTTGCTCAATACACCAAAGCCTCTACATTTGCAAACACCTGATATAATGGCTTTGCCAATGCTTGCTATAATGGCATCCATTATGGATTGGATGCCTTGTCAATTTGTATATATGAGCCTCTCAAACCAGCATGGCTGCATTCTTTAATCACACAAAAAGTGGCAGTGATAACAATTAGTAATAATAATAATAATAATAATAATAATGATCGCAACAAAACAGCAAAGATTGTTCTAAACAATATTAGAGTTCAGTGAATTAATGCAAATGCTGTAAAGTGGCAACCCTTTACAGAACTATTATGAATGGTAATAACCGTAGTCAAATGGACAATGCACACAGGCATCCTGCAACCCACTCTGTTCAAATGGACCACCTTATTGATCCCGGATTCATATGCAACAGTAAACGCAACAGTGGCATACCTGCCTCTTCACAAGTAGTCTCAAACAAAACAAAGGGCGTAAGGGAACATGGTGAACGGCAGTGAAGTGCAGGTGGGGAGACTGACAGGTGGAGTATGACAACTAAGACATACCAGAAATTAAGCGAATGCACATATTATAAAAGCACATTATTTCTTGAAAATAGTAATTCAGACAAGGTCATCGACCACACTGGTGAGGCCTTTGTCCTCATGGTCTCCTGCCCAAGCTAGGTCCGTCTTCTAGCTGCTGGATATTTTTTTAAAAGCCTACCCCCTTTCGAATGTGCATCATTCTTAGAGGTACCATTCCCTGCTGCAAATCCTCTCGTGGGTTCGGTCACACTATGTGGTTTGGGTGTTGTTACTCGTCACTAGTTGGAAGAGGGTCAGATGGGGGTGGTGCTACTGGTGTCATCCCTGATGTTACCTTGGAAAGCCAAAGCCCTAAAGCCCCAAAAGGGTGCTTCGTTCTATCAAAGTTGGTGCCATAGAACCTGAGGCCCAGAGTGCTGGCTACCTTGTGACCCTTAAATTTCACCGTCACTTTATGTCCAATGGCCGAAGGTTTAGCACAAGCAGGCGTCTGATACTTCATTCTGCAGGTTTGTGTCTAAATGACAGCCACCATGTCCTTCAGAAACTCCACGTTTTGGTCATCTACTTACGTGGACCTTGACAGTTTGCATTTAGGGAGTTTTCAATTCCTACACTCGCAATTTTCTTCAAGCACCCGCAGACTGTTCCTGAACATCGACCGTAGGCTCTCCAGCAGGTCAACCTGCTGTCCAGGGCTGCAGAGGCTGCCTTTCATTGTTGCTCGGTATTGCCATTGGTGTTTTAAATCCTCTCACAGTTTTGGCCTGGTGCTAAAAACACAACAGACAATTGTGCCTGGAACCATGCACAAAACACATATGCTGGCTGTGTGATGTGTGTGTGGGGGGAGGGGCTAATGTGGTGCACAATATTCTAAATCTTGTTTTCCCATCTAGAGTCCTTAGGAAGATGTGTGCATGCATTATTGGCTGCGGCTCCAGGGATTCAAGTCTGAATTGAGTTGGTCAGAAACCCATCATCTTCCTATCTTCACCTGAATGTGCACCATGACATCCTCTATGGTGGTGTAGAAGGTGGCATGGTTGGCTGCTAAATTGTAGCTGTCTCCTCCCTTACCAAGAACTCTGACATGATCAACTGCCTTCTTCTGCTATGACCCCGGGAAGCAGGAGCTGTGTGCTTGGCTACCCTACTGTAGGTACTTATCTTCCCTTGCAGAGAGGCCTCAGTTACTCACTTGACTTCCAACCCTCTGATCAGGGATACGATCTTTAAACTACATTATTTCAGGTTTAGTAGTGCTGAAAGTAACGAAAGCCCTAACTTTATGGATGTTAAAGAGATGGAATTGACAGGAGTGAGAAGTGATGGAAATGTGATAAGTGAAAGATAGGTCAGTGTCAAGATGAAGACAAAGATTATGGGCAGTACAAGAGATAGGAATACGAGAAGGTGGAAACAGAACAAAGGGAGGAGGAGCAGGAGGAGGGATAATACAATTTGGGAAGAAAAGAACTTCAGTTTTTGAAGCATTAAGAACAAGAAAGTGATCAGGCATCCAGGTTTTAATAGCAGAGAGGCAAGCTCAACGATTTGTGTGAATTGTAGATGTGAAGGAGGAGAAAGATACGAGTTGGGTATCATCAGCATATAAGTGATGAGATAGGAGAAAAGAAAAGTACAGAAGACCCATGCCTATTGGAGACCATGGGAAAGAGAAAAAGGCATCAGAGTCCAAGAGACCGAATATATACGATTGGATAAATAAGATTGAAACCATGATAATACAGAGCTAGAAAACCCAAAAGAGGTAAGATACTGAAGAAGCAGTGTATGACCTACCATGCCAAAGGCAGTCAATAGATCCAAAAGTATGAGAATAGAAGAGTGTTTAGAGTAGTGAGCAGAAAGCAGAGTCACAAAGAGAAAGAAGAGCAGTTTCAGTAAAGTGAAGAGGTAGAAACCCAGCCTGAAAGCGAGGAAGAATCATGTTTAATGTGACAAAGGAGGAAACCTGTGCAGAGGAGGTCCCAAGCCCGACCCACACTCAAATCGCCCATTTTGAAGTCCCAGGAACTTTCATGCCAAACTATGTGACGTATGATGAGCAAATAAACCAGCAGAGAGCCACAGTGGGGCTATGCACGGTACCTATCGGACTGACAGCACCTCTTGAAGTACAGGTACTTAAGAAATCTTGGACAGTAAGGTACCCATTGAGAAAACCATATCGACAAGTAAGACAAACTGACGATTGTCAAAAAACAATGCCTGAAGAAGCCAAGAAGGTCCTAAAGGAAGACAAATGGTGACATTGCAAGAACCCAGACTGACTCACATATAGAAGATACAATAACCTGCGAATGACGAAAAGAGACGAAACACCATGGATAAGGGACATCATGAATGTAAAGTGAAATAACAATGTCAAAGGTGTGAAGCTTATGCCATAAGCATGACAAAGATATGCAGCCAGTTTACACGTGTACATATGCTTGGAACCACAAGAAAGCTGAGAAAAACATGCTGCTTGCTATGCTTAGTAATAAAATAGATTGCAGCAAGCGCCACCTATACATATCTACCTCAAAAAGCAGCATTTTATATAAGCATACTTCCACTGTGCACATGAACAGAATCAACCAAATGTTACTAAAAGGCCACAGGAGAGGAGCACATCAACAAGAAACGCTAAAAAGACAAGAAACGAAACTCAGACGCATGCAACCCGTACCAAGAAGCCAAGGTTGCATCGGCTGACATAGATGAACCATACATATGATTCATGAAGCAAAGAGCAGAGTATCCTGTTCAAAGAAGTCAAGATAAGCAGCAGAAGGCAGGTAGTGGGCAGAAAGCTAAATCAAAAACACAAATTGCAGGGAAAATGAGACAATTTCACGGTGTCTGAATCACGTGACCTGCCAATTAAGAAGAGTTGGGGCCTTCACACCTACGTGCGGACTTCTGAACTCTTCCCGACTGAGATACAGTCACAAGGCCGAAACAACAAGAAATGATTGAAACATGGCCTTTGGGGAGGTGATTGATGATGGGAATGGTTGGGGGAAGGCTGGAAGAGCGGGCGAACATCCTGCACCAGGCTGACCATTCTGCACGCTGCTAAGCCAGTGAAAAAATGTCCAAGGAGGCTTGGTGCCAGCCCAATAACAATGGACCAAGTAATCTAGGATCCTATAGTATGTAGAACCAATGGGACATTGTACCTTTAGTGATGTCCACAATAGCTATTCTGAAGGCAGGGCTTAGATGCACCACCTGCCACTGATTACCCAATCCTGTCACTCTGTTACCATATACAGATATTGTACCTATAGTAAAGTTGCCCTTCCTATAACCAATAGAATTGCATGCAACATTTTAAGCGTTACACGTCAGTGATGACGAGTTTTTCGTATAAAAGATGTGTTTTCTATGAAGTTCGTTGGAGTGGAAGCGAGAAGGAAGATCAAGCAACAGCTGATGTTCCTGAACTCCCCGTTTTTTGTCCTTGTCATAAAATGGACTCCCTTTGCCAAACCAGTGAGTTGTCATTATTGATTTGATACTAGAGTATGAATCTGTATCCCCATCCATCTCACAGGTGCTGCTACCTCATCTTAAAGTGCTATTGGGCAACCCCCAGCTTTGTGGGCCGTTTGAGGTCCTGGTGCACACCTCAGAATGAACAAAACATTCTAGTAATTTAGAAAGATAAGAAAAAAGAGAGTTAGGGTGGAAATTAGAGAATCAAGATGGATCCAGAGAAGGTTTTTTCAAAATAGGAAGGGTAATAGCATGTTTAAATAAGAGAGGGAAAGTAGAGGTAGCAAGAGAAAGATTAAAGATACTGCTAAGATAAGAAGTAAGGAAAGATTTTTGGAATAGGTGTGGAAGGAACAGGATCTTTGGGAGAGACAGTATGATTAGCCCACAAAATGAACAATGGAGTGGTGGAATTAGGAATATGGGAAAAGGAAGAAATGGTCATGGTAGAAGAGGGAGGAAGAGAAAAGTGAGAGTAAAGATGGGAATTGAGAGAAGTAGCCCCTCAAAGAGAGTCAACTTTAGAAGTAAAGAAAGTAGAAAAGTCAGAAGTAGCAAGCGTTGACTGGAGGGAGTAGTCAGGAGACAGAAGAGTTAAAAAACAAGAAAGGGATTGGAAAAGGTGTTGAGGATGATATGATTGAGAATGCAGGAGGTCAGTTTAACAGGAGCACTTGCAAAAGAGAATTGCGTCATCATAGAGAGTATGGTAAGAAGAAAATGATACACTTGACTTGTGCCAAAGCCACATAAGGCAGCAGAGGGCTCTTCGCATCTTTGCATCAAGCAAATTTGAGAGGTAATCCAAGGTTGAGAAAGCTTTCAGGAGGAAGAAAATGCAGAGAGAGGGTATAAGGCATCAAGTGACGATGAAAGAAAAAGTGGAGAGGACTAAGGCAGCTTTGTTCATTGGAAGGGCAAGAAAAGCAGAATGAGGTGGAAGAGTAGAAATACAAGAAGATACAAAGAGAAGAGTGTGAAAAGCATGGAGATAGTGATGAAGACAAGAGGTGGTGGCGAAAGAGGGAGAATAATAAGTAGCAGAAACTGGGAAGAACATTGAGAAAAAGAGCAGGTGATGGTCTGACGAATAGACAGGATAAACAGAGAACATAGAGGTAGACAAAGAGCAGGTAAACATAAGATCCAATAGGAACCAGAAATATGAGAAGGAGGAGTTGCAAGAGCAGAGAGGTGGTAAGAATCAATAATAGCTAGAAATGGAGTCGAAGGTTGAGTAGAAGAAAGATGAAGATTAAAATCGCCCAAGAGTATAAAAGAATTTGAACAAGGTAAAACAGCACTAAGTAGGATATCAATGTCATCACAAAAGGTGGTAAGAGGACCAAGGTGATGGTAAATCAAAAGTAAGGGGACTGCACAGGGCTTAGAGAAAGTATAATAGAGTATTTGAAAGAAGCAAAAGTAGGAATAGAATGAGAAATAGAGTGAATCATGGAGAACGGCCGATAAAGAATACCAGTATCTCTGCCACGGGCCGAAGGCCAGGCGTGTGTGTAAAGGCAGAATCAGGTGTAAACAAAGATGCAGGGGTAGCAGAGTTAAAAGCAGAGAGCCAAGTCTCAGTGATACACATAAACTGTAAGTTAAAACTGATAGTGTATCAGTCCACTTTCGCAATCTCTGAGTGGATGCAAAGTGAAAGAAACTGTGCACACTCTCCAGTCTTAACGACTAACTGGTAAAACAAGAGAGGCAAGAGAGACAACCCTACAAATACACTATCTGTGTTTGGGTGGTCTTGTGAGAGAAAAGGTAACTTCTCTCTGGTGGAATCCTCCTGGAAGTCAAGGCTGACAGGGCACCCCATGTCTTGACTTGGTCAGCAGGCCTCTGCTGTTCAAACAACTTTTCAGTGCTGCAAAGCTTGTTTGAGGAGTGCTTCATTTCTGGAACTGTCAGGAAATGGGCAGGGAATTAAATGCCAGACAGGTACTTGTTAATCTAAAATTGGAGTAGACTTAGCATGACCTCAGAAGTTGTTGACCAGCCCATTGCCTACATTCAAAGGAGGCTGATGGGGCAGAGATAAACTGTGCCACAGTTTGAAAGAATACAGAGCTTGGGCATTGGGCCATCTCCCTACAGGGATTCTAAATGGATGGGCGGCCTTAGTATGGATTTTAACATTCTATTGCAGATAGCAACAGTATATTTTATCACCTTCTGGATGTGCCTGACCGTTAGAGGGGTGCTTGGTGGTGGAATTGCCATCTGCTGTAAAAGCCCTGGATTTTGTTTGATCACATAATAAAATGATGCTGCTAATTCTATCTCCGAAAGGTTGGTCCGCTGAGCAAACCCGCTCTCCTCAAACTTCATGCCAAAACCATAGTGTATATCTATTCCCTGCTGCATTTGTATCCCGATCCCCAGCTCTCCTGTGACACAGAGCAGGTGGATAGCTCACAGATGCCCTGTTTGAATGTTCATGTGACAGAAAGGTCACTGCAGTGGATAGGCTGCATCTATATCTGCACCCCTGTTCCACACCCATGATGATTATGATAAACTACCAACCTGGTGGAAGGATAGCCTGGAAAAATAAGCCATATCAAGATTATTATTAAAGCCACATCTGATTTTTAGCATACCAGTGTCACCCCTGTGAGCTCATTGTGGATTCCAGACACCTGACTATCATCATTCCAGTGAATGGGACAAACGGCAGGGTACCTCCAACTTTGGACATCCTGAAAGGTTGGATATCTTCTCCCTGACAATCCCATTGGGTCTTAATAGGAGATCCCTCGATAGCATGGCGTCAAAGTGGCAATTTCATACTAAATACCTGACACACAATAGGGGGTTGCACACCAAAAGGCTTTTGAAGTTCAGGGCTTAGAAAAGGGGTTTTCTGTGTGATTCACTTACCTGTCTCCTATACTTCCTGCACACGCAAAGCACTTGGGTATGACACAAAAGGGCACAAGTCACTTGCTACCTTAATAGGGATTGGACCGTTTAAAACAGGCCTGCTTTTAATCAATCCCCTGTGGCGTGCTCCCATAATAAGTAAGGGCTCTCCCCTCTTACATTAATTCATTCCTGGACTTCAAAAATAATTTACTTGGACCTCTTTGGGAGAGTTGACATTTTCAAAGTCCTAAGCCAGTGAGATGAAAAAGAAGTGATCCATGGCAATGGCAAGCTCTGCTCCCTCTCCACGCCAAAGGGAACACATTGGTGTTGAACTGCCATTGGAGCAAGCCCTGCCTCTTGGGCAGCTACACTAATACACAGGATTACACTGGAGGTGAAAGACTTCTGTAGGTTTTAGCCAGCCTCCCCCAGGTTGGGAAAATGAGAAACAGGACTCATCTTGTCCCTGATCCCCTGGATTATGCATCACAGTGCTTGAAAAAGCAATGCAGTCCGTTTCCTGCATTCTATCATGTAAAACCTCTGTCATACCATTGTTGACCATGTTCGAACACATTTAAAACAGCAGGAACTACAGTGCTGTCTTTGGCACTTCTTCAAACCTCTTTGAACTGTTGTTGATGCTACGTGTTAGGAGAGTTTTTCTAAAGTCTATGTTAGGCAGAATCCTGTGCAGTGCCCTTAGGGACCACTACACAAAATTAACACTACAGGTGGCAATACAAGTTTTACCTTTGGTACAAGCCTGTACTACTATGTCAGAGTGGTAGCAGTGGCGGAGCAGCCAGGCTTATCTCAAGAATATATGAGCAGTAGCAGAGATTACACAAAGGGACCACAATTACTGTGAATCAAGCAAACACTGACTCAAGGTTTCAGGTAGAACAATATAAGTACATTTATGTTTAAACCATTCATTATAAACACAACAATTCTATTAAACTTCAATCAAAACCACACGTTAAATATACTACAACGAACCAATTAACTGTGTACAGTAAGTCTCAAGGTAAGTACCGTGTGTTTGAATGAACCAGTGTTTGGCACAAAACACGTTACCGCGAATACGATTGCGATCACTTTTTGACAGTTCGGTCTACTAAACAAACGCGGATCCGTGACATGAAATGCTACCGGGGCAAAAACACACTTAGCACCTGAGATACCCAGAGGGAGTTGGAGGCAAAAATCACAGGCAATATTTTGGTTAGGCAGGCAGAATCAAGAAACACTCAGAGACAGGAGTTCAAAAGTCAAAGGGCCGGAGCCAGGGTCGAAAGACACCAGGCCAGTTGCCGAGGATCACACGGTCAGATAGTTCACGATTCAACGCAGCCAAAAGTACGATATTGTCAATGTTCGGAAGCAAAAGTTATAAGCAGGAGGGAAGACAAGGGCAAGCCTTGGAAATGAAGAAAAGGGATTCACCCAGTTTCTTCAACAAAACATAGTACCTTGTTCCAACGGTGCGGCTGGTGCCCTGGCAGTTGTTCCTGTTGGTTTCCCACAGACCCACGATACCTGGAGCTTCGGCGAGAAGGAAGGACGTCTGAAGGGGGTCTGCACCACACAGGGATGAGGCCGGCAGCAGCGACACAGAATAAAAGGTGCGCTCCTTAAAAACAGGAGAGGCTCTTCAGGTGGCTATCCGGACCACTACAGCAGTGTGCAGCAATTTCGACCATGGAAGAGGATCCTCTGGCTGAAGAAGATGAGCTGGTTATCCCCACCAAGCTCAAGGGAAGAAGACTCCGGACTGGATCTTCTCTGAGTCGTTGAAGGGCAGGTAGCTCAGGACTGCAGCAGGGCTTCACCGGGACGGGGTAGTTGCAGCAGCCGTCACTCTCTCCGCTTCTCTTCGGTTCCTTGTAGTTCCAGTGGCAACTCTCTGACTTCTAGCCCAAGAGACCTGCCTTTGATGCAAAAAACCCCCATTCACGCAGCCTGACTGTCAATCACCCAGCAGGGGGGTTGTCCAGCCCGAACAACTACCCTGGCCAATCATGACAAAGTGCGACTTGGGCTTCCTAGGATACCCTGTGCAGGGGGTGGCTACACCCCTCCCTCACATTCAGCCCACCTAGACACCCAGGCGCCTTGAGGAGGGCTTCTGAGCAGAAGCCCGCCAAAAGACAGTGAACTAAGAAGGCGAACCTGGTTTGCCGCGCAAAGTAAAACACAAGAAGGACTTTAACAAAAAGAAATGGCGAATAAACCCAACCGGAGCCAAAAGAAAGACGATTTGGTCAAGCTGGTTTATGTTCGAGGCTAATATAATAGCCAAGGACAGTGCCACGTTTATCTAATATAATCATGGTAGAAAAGTTAGGGTAGATACCACTGCCACCAGCCAAGTCTAAATGTTAAAAGAGCCAAACAATGCTCAAGGAGGTACAGATAAAAAAGGGATACGAGTTAACCCTTTCCAGTACTCAATGGAAGATGGGGTGTACTGGATCTGTGGTAGATTGACTGAGTAAAGTTAATGGTAACTTCACCCTTTTCTGGGGGACAGTAGTCGCCTCAGAAATGGAGTCGAGGGAAGTCTCAAAGACAATCCTGTGTCACGGCACTGAAGGTGCTGTGTGACGCACACAAAGAAGGGGGCTACTGAAGTGGTGTACTTCAGAGGCCACACTCACAAAAACAGATGGAAACACATAGCAAAACACAGGTACGAGTGGGGGAAAAGCTCTCACTCTTACCAAGTGGAAAGACTCCAGAAGTCCAGCAAAGCTGCTGGGGGACTCACTAGGTGAGGGAAATTAGCCATAAATGAGAATTCTCCCTAACAGTCTACCTGTGAGAAGACTTTATAAAACTATTCCTTGGTATAGAGGGCCCCAACTTATAGTATAAGTCTGTATTACTCAAGGTTTTGGCAGAGCAACCAGGCTTATCTTCGGAGGGTGATGTGAGCTGTCGGAAAGTGCAATGCACTCAGTATATACATAGGCCCAAAGAAACATTTACACAGGTGTAGTTATAGTAAAATAGGTATTTATTTTATATACACATGAAAAACGTTATATGCAGGTAAGTAAGTACTATTTCAAACTAATAAAAACAATAGAAAACCAATGCAATACTTCAGGTGAGTAAACCATAAGTTAAATCTTGTACAGGCAATGCACACAGTTCAAGGTAAGTAAAATAATTTGTTATAGCAACTCAGTAAGTGTATTACATTTCAGAGGCCTTAATACTTTAGCACTCCATCCCTATTTCGGTATGAGTTCTTCAAAGTCAGACTGGAGGTAAAGTAACGTTCCAATGGATTCTTCAATTCCAAGTAAGTAAAGGGCATTTGTTGGGCAAAAAGCTTATATGAACCTTGGCAAAGGCTACATATTGGCCTGCGTGAACTGTATGGGTGAACACCCAAACACCGGAATCAGCACTCCACCAAGAAAGGAGAAACAGAATGTCTCAAGGTAAGTACTACCACAAGTCCCACAGTACCTGAGGAGTGATGAAGCTGCAGCTGGATTCATTTATGGTGCAGCAGCGGTGTACCTGGTCTTCTGTTCCTTGGTCAGGGTGACGAAAGGAGGGACCTGTGAAGATAAAGGACTCCCAGAAAAGTATTCTTCATGCTCCAATGTCAGTCTGCAGTTTTGGCACCCTTTCATACACTCCAAGGAAGAATGGTTATTGTCCGAGCAATTCACCTCGCTTGCTCAGTCCTGCACTCTGGTGAGGTGACTTTGAGGAGGGGGACCTTGCCTTTGGAGATCCAGAAGGAGTCCAGCAAAGTTTCAAGAGAATTCTTTCACAGCAAAAAAATTCACTGCAATCAGGTTTGATGTCACAGGGTACTGGCATTTTGCAGCCCAGGAAGGTCACAGCACATCGTGGAATGGCTTGATCAGAAGGTAGTCTTAGGACTGATTATACCCACCAGTCTAAAGGAGGAAGCCATCCTCTTCAGAGTGTCCCTGTCGATTTGAAAACAGGGTCCGGACAGCAGCTCTACATCAGCAGGCTTCTCTGGTTATTTGAGGGGACGGCAGGCCTCTCTGATAATCTCCTTCGTTGGTTCTTCTGTTCCAGTGGTTGGCTTGTCTTTTGCATCAGGATCCTTGCCTTTTATCCTGGAACCCAGCCAATCAAAACTCATGCTACATTCAAAATTTAGGCGGGGGAGCAACTGTATTTTTAGGACAGCCAACCTCCCAGTAGGAACTGGTTACAAGCATGCATCCTGGGAGACAAAGAACAGCTATGTTTCGGATTCCTCCCCTGATTCCTGTGCTTGCAGACACACTGGAGCCTCAGCGGGATTCACAAAGGCTTCCTGCCAGAGACAAAACTCACACCAGGACCTCTGCCACCCAGGATGGCAGAAGAAGGACCAAGAAAGGACTAGCACACAAGAAATGGCAACCAAAGACAGGGACACCATTTTTGATCAATGGTGATCCTTCTGTGTGTAACCGCAGCTGTGAAGACAGACTGCGAGTAAAAATTACACAAAAATCGGTAGAACAGGACCACTGCCACCAGCCATTCAGGTATGCTTGTCACTGTAACAAAATTGTTACAGGAGCCGTGAGAAAGGGGAAACCATGTAACCCCTCAGCACTCCACATAGTGTGGTGTGCTCTGATCTCACAAAAGGAAAAGATAAGAAGGATACAAAGTATACATCGAACCTTGAGAACAGTGATTCTTAAGGAAAATAAAATAATATAAAAAGGAGAGCCCAAATGGCTCCCAGCAACACTGCACAAAAGGTGCTGTGTGCTGTAAAATTGAAACACAGATGCCTTAAAAAGTATGGAGGAAAGGAAGACTCCATAAAAACTGTGCCTTAGTTTGTCACATTTAATTGCACTCTGAGAACTACAATACTCCGCAGTATTGTAGTCCGCACGCATACTTAATTAGCTAACAGACGCGTTAGCGCATGGCGCGTTGGAGCCTAGCCGGAAAGCGCAGGCTTGTGTTGTTTTGAGTTTCAGCGTCTCTTTCTTCATTTCCTTTGCTGCAAAATGCTGCCCCCACACTTGAATACCCGCTGCCTATTTTTTGTCCAGAAATATGCTCGAGAGGCTCCTATCCGCAGTTTAATTGACTCCAAATGTGAAAATAAAGTAAGCGTGCCTTGTAATATGTGTTTCCCGAAACTCTTAAAGGATCTTACGCTCTCGGAACCAGCAAGCCATGCTCATGCTTTTCAAGCTGAGCACAATTTACTAGGACAGCCACAGCTTAACCGAGATGCTAGAGATATCGTGTCACATATTCATCTCAGCTCTCCCACTAACATTGGTATTGAGGATCCTTCTATCTATGACTTCCCTGATGTTTGTCCATTCCCCCAAACAATGGCTGTTTCCCCGCTCAACACTCGTTCTGTCTGTAAGCACGCAATTGACATCCACGATTATATAACAGAAAACAATATTGATCTGATGTGTCTTACTGAAACCTGGTTGAAGGATTCCAACGGCCCTGACATTGATCTTGCTACCCCAACAGGCTATCATTTTTTGGGACAAAACCGCACCACAGGAAATGGTGCTGGTGTTGCTTTAATTGCCAGGAAAGAATTCAACTTCCTCTTGGTTTCTTGTGAAGACTGTGAGGCACTGCACTTAAAAATCACCTCTACTGCTAACACTTGTGTTGATGTTGTCCTAATTTATCGTCCTCCTAAAGACATGCCCAATTTTACAGAAACTTTAATGAACATTCTAGCACCAATGAACAAACCTAATCGCTCTACTATGGTTTTAGGTGGCTTAAATAGATGGTGGAATAATTCTGCCAATAGTGAGGCTATGGCTCTAGAACAACACCTCCTTAATATTGAAATTACGATTCACAATAGTGCCCCACGCATATCCTAGGTAATACTTTAGATTGGGTTGCTTCCAGGGATCTATGTCTGAACTCCTGGATTATTGTCCTTTGTTTATGGTCTGACCATGTTTTCATTACATTTCAGGTTAATTTTCCTGACAACCTCCTCCCAAGGCCAAAGGTTTCTAAACATATTTCAACTTGTAACATTAAGAAAATGTACCCTGTTAAGCTCTGCATCTGTCTAGGCAAGCTAATGGCTGACACATATGACTGACTCCCCCACCAAGTTAGCTGACTCTTACTACAACTACCTGAGCAGTTTTCCTGGAGCAGTCAGCACCCCTGAAATCCATAGTTATTGCTATCGACTCTAATTCCTATGCATGGTATTCCTCTGCCAAAGGGTATGGTTTAAGGACAAGACAGTGAAAATCCGATTGGCCTGGAAAAGGCTAGACATAAAGCCCTTGCTGCAAAAATGAGCAGAATTGAGAAAGCTGATAATTGCACCAAGAAATTGTTCTCTATTTTTAAACATCCAGAAAGGCCCCATTTGCATCTTGATTTACCATCTCATATGGATAATGATTGCACAACAATTCAGCAGACCTTTTTAGATAAGATCAACAACGCTAGGGTTACAATCTTGGAAGATTCCACTAAGGACGCCCGCCTACCGACCACTGCTGCTCTAACAACTATGGTCACAGAGCCTGGCATACTCTTCACTTTCAACCCTATCTCCGTTAGAGAGATGGAGGCCGTCCTGCAAAAAGAAAAAAAAAAAACCTCCTGCCCTAATGATGTAATTTCGCCAAAGTTCATTCTGAATAACTTCAATGTTTGCCCATTTTTTACACGCTTCACAAATGCTTCTTTTAAGCACAAAATCGTACCAAACAAAAAGTGTTCTAGTGACACCCCTGCTAAAAAAAACATATCTTGATCCCTCCAACACTAGTATCCAAAGCCAAATACTAATGTCCCCTTCTGGCTGAAAATTGTTGACAAGGTGGCCACCAGCCAACTCCAATGCCACCTTGAATCTTCCAACATCCTACACCCAAGACAGTCTGGTATCCGTCCAATTTCAGCACGGGAAGTGCCTTAGTTGACCGGTAGGCACAAATGCTAGATATAGTTGACTGAGGAAATGCTGGCCTCCTTATGCTTTTGGATGTATCATCTGTATTTTACCTGGTGGATCACGAAAAATGACGATCAACTTTGTTGACAACTGGTGCATGCTCAAGAGAAGCCATCGATTGGTTCAGCTCTTTTCTTTGCAATCACATGACTAGGGTAGCTTTTGACAAAGCACTTTCCCTCCAATTGGGCATTACCTGTGGTGTGCCTCAGGGCACCTATCTGTCTCCAGCCCTTGTTAATGTTTATATCCACCCGCCATGCAATCTGCTAGATGAGTCAGGTGTTTTGTTTACCAATTACACTGATGATACCCAGCTTTTGATTGAACTTACAGGTGACTACACTGAGGACTCAATGAAAGTGCAGAATGTAATTGTAATGCTCTCTTCACCGCGTCCAGTAAATCAGCTCTGCATAACCTACAGGTTATTCAAAATGATGCAGTGTGGATTATTAAAGGTGTCCCTAAAAGAGACCACATCTCAGATCATAGGAGAGCCCTCCACTGGCTACCCATTCCTTCCAGAATTCAGTTCAAGCTAAATATCATGGTCCATAAATGTTTCTTTGGTGTAGCTCCCTCTTTTCTTAAGATGAGCCTCAAACAAAAACAGGAGATCAGATCAACTTGATCTTCTAACACCTTTAGATTAATCGGGCCTATATCCAAAAGATCAAGAGGCAGCGACCGCTCTTTCCCAGCACGTGCCTCTACAGCCTGGAATTCTCTCCCCGTGGATCTCCACGTGGAAAGACATTTTTCGGTGTTCCAAAAGAGACTGAAGACTCTCTTGTTTGCTATGATCTGTTATCACACGGACCTGCTACTCCATCTGTTGTAGGTCCCGTTATCTTAATGTTGTCTATATGTCTTTTTGTGCACTTTGACGCCTGCAGGCTTAGGCTGGTTAAAAACGGAATGAACAAGGATTCCCATGGTCAGAGCAAAAATAATGAATGAGGGGAAACACGCTCCACATTCAGGAGAACAAGTAAAAGGTCCAAGAGTCCAGCAAGAAATGCTAGGGGTCTCACAGAAAGAGGGGATTTGCCATGAATATGAAAAATCTCCCTAACACTCCTTGAAGCAGTTCATCTCTGTACTTCACCGGTTCCAAGCAGAAGCTCATCGCTGTGGGAGGTTTTAAACGGCTAAGAACTGGCACTTAACACCACTAGCATCTTCATCATTGGCCCGAAGCCTGATTGTCATCCGATCCTGGTCAACTGGTATCCTTTGAACCAAAAACCTGATTTTTCACCTACATCCCAACTGGACCACCCGGACTCCTGCTCGCAGAATGTTAATATTCCTGGTGCTAAGCATTAAAATTATCAAGAAATGATCACGGTACAGTTGTAAGGCTGCAAGCCTCTGGTTGGTCAATTTGTTATGTTATGATATGATATGATAAGTCATTTATAACGCACCTGTACACAAATGTTTCTAGGGGTGACAAGACAAGGTGGGGGAAACAGAAGGAGGACAAACAACAATCTTACTAGGTCTTGTGTCATTCAGATCGTGCAAGTGCGGGGAAGAGGGGAGGGGAGAATTGCCAAGGGGTGGGGGTGGGGGCTGAGGAGAAGTGCAGGTGACTTAATAAGTGCTGCAAGAGGGTGGCTTTCAATTGCAAAGAGAAGGGACTGTTGGGTACCAGATACAGACCCTTATGTGCTGAGGGAGCCCAGAGGCAGTGCAAGGGCAACTGGACATGCATGAGCCTGGGCCCAAGTTCAAGGGTGGCCAGGTGACCAGTGTGTTGAGCTATCAGAGACATTACCAGGAGAGGGGAAGAGAGAAAGCGGAAGCAAAAAGGAAGGTATTGAGTTACTTCCAGAACCGATGGTGGTTCTGCTCAAGTTTGAGAGTGGCAAAGAGGCTGTTCCAGTGGGAGGCCACCACGAGGAAAAAGATCTGCCCCCATTCTCTGCTTGGGAAAGCGTCTGACCCTCAGAGAATTGGAGGTGGATGTGCGGAGATCTCAGAAAGGAAGATGTTTAGGAAGTGAAATTTGGAGGTAGTGCGGTCCCAGGCCCCAGAAACACATGTGGACGATGCAAAGGGTCTTGAATTTCATCCTTGTAGCCACAGGGAGCCAGTTCAGAGATTTCAGAGCTGGGGAGATATGATCCATGGGCTTGAGGCAAGGACAAATCTTGCAGTTCTATTCTGGATGAGTTGAAAAGGTCAAAGAGTAGAAACAGGAAGATTTAGAAAGAGGCTGTTGCAATAGTCCAGCCTGGAGAGGGCCAGGGCTCTAGAGACAGTGAGCTTCTGGGGTAAAGTGAGAAACGGCAGAATACCTCTGAGGAGGTGCAGCTGCAAGTGTGACTTCTTAGAGATGTCAGAGATGTGAGGAGAGAAGGAGAGGGTGGAGTCGAAGATGACACTAAGGTTCGTAGCCTCACAGGAAGAAGCAGGAAGAGGGCCCAGGGTGGGTGACCAGCAAGAGAGCGGAAAGGGGGGAGCAGGTGTTCAGATGAGGAGTATCTCAGTCTTACTGGCATTAAGGCAGAAATCATTGGCAGCACCCCATTCCTGATTTGTGACAGTCTGGTATGAGAGAAGGAGCAGAGGTGGCTGAGGGGTGCCTGAAGGTGAGATTGGTGTCATCCACTTAACAATGAAAGTTAGAACACTGATGCCAAAATCCTGGCCAAAATAATAGCAACTAGGCTCACACCACTGATGCCATATGTGATACACGAAGATCAGGCTGGGTTTATATTAGGCAGATCTACAGCAACAAATATAAGGAGATGCCACCAAATCATTGCCACGATACCCCCAGAAACCCAAGGAATAGCGGTCTCCTTAGATATGCGGAAAGCATTTGACACTGTCTCATGGCCGTTCCTGTTCGGGGTGTTACGAAACTATGGATCCGAATTCTTTACACGCGACCATACGCTAAGATCAGAATTAATGGATCTTTCACAGATATACTTGAACTACTGGGGGGCACTAGGCAGGGCTGCCCACTCTCCCCACTACTCTTTGCCCTGGTTATTGAACCCCTTGCGGACATACTCAGATTCCGTTATAGCACATTCGGGATATGGCTAGAAGGTAAGCCACATAATATAACGCTTTATGCAGATGATATTTTATTATACCTGAAAAACCCAGACCGCACATTAGGCAAGGTGCTGGCTGCAGTGAAAGAGTTCGGAGAATATTCAGGTCTTCGCCTAAATCCCAATAAGTCAGAGATATTCCCGCTCACAGATGCCACTATGCAGCCCCAGAACCTCCACGGCCTTATATGGAGCCCAGTACACATTGTTTACCTAGGTGCGGCTGTCGCCAGATCCGCTGAACTCTCCCGAACACTAAACTACAGCTCACTGGCAGACGCACTTTGCACCAAAATAAAGCGCTGGAATGCCCTTCCAATATCAGTGATGGGTAGGATAGCATTAATTAAAATGATCATTCTGCCTAAGCTTTTCTATCTGTTCAGTACAGTACCGGTGTGGCCGGGGCGCACACTATTCTCCAGAATAAATAGTGCATGCATAGCGTTTGTATGGGGAGGCCACTCAAGGCTGAGCTGGAGGGTGCTAACAGATACGTATCCCAGAGGTGGCCTAATGGCTCCCCACGTGGAAATGTATTACCTGGCAGCGCAGGCACAATATGCTGCCGACTGGGCTACATGCTTACTCAACCCTGACCTCCCACCCCCTCCCGCGAGGGAACAGGAAGCGATACTGGCCCTACAGAAAATCACTAGGCCCACATCTAAACAATATAACACTATACATCCATCCAATGTCACAATCACTGCATGGGCCAAAATAAATTATATGTTTGGAGCCGGCAAACTATACCACCCGAGCATGGCAATATGGGGCGACCCCCACACACCCTTCCCCATAGACAGTGCAGTGGCAATGCACTGGACTGCCAGAGGAATCACACAATGTGGACAGATGTTTCGGGATAAACAGTTTTTGAAGTGGGATGAGATTAAAGACACGGTACGAAACACAAACGCACACAGACAGCAGTTCGACAAGGTTGCAACAACCACACAACGGATCTACCCATCATTCCTGAACAAACCTGAAATAAACATGGGTATTGGGTACATATTCATGGGGGGACTCAGAAGGTTACGGCCTCCACTCTCTACAAAACTATAATGCAAACACGCCTGAAACCACCCCACACTGCAATGGCCGGTTGGGAGCGAGATCTAGACCAGCCGATAAAAGAACAGGATTGGTCCCACATCTGTGCACTGACTAAGCTGGTGTCCTGCAACTCTAGATTCAAATTGATACACTATAAAATTATCCATAGAACCCACTACACGCCAGCGAAACTCAAGCGTCTATACCCTACTCTCTCTGGCAACTGCCCAAGATGCAACTCTGAAAATGCTAACATATACCATATGCTGTGGGACTGTGTAGAACTAAGTCAATACTGGGCCGGGGTCTGTGGAGCTCTAGATAAGATGGCGGACCAACCGGTCGAATGGACACCGCAGTTGTGTATATTGGGGGCGATTGGGAAAATGAACCCAACTTGGCGAAAACTGCTCAATTTAAGTCTGCTGTTGGCAAAAAGGGTCATTCTGATGAGGTGGAAAAACGCCAACAGTAGAGGACTGGAACAGAGACATGTTGTGGGCTAATGACACCGAAGAATTGTATATAGACTCAGTAATGACCCCCTCTAGACCCAGGAATATATGGACACGGTACAAACAGTATCTAGCAGAGCTACCACCCCCTGAGGACGTAAATGTAATATAAAATCAGCCAATACATGTACTATGATCACTGAAATTGAATGTCGCAAATGTAACTGCTTAATCTGTGTGCAAAGTTAAATAAAGTTGTAAAAAAGAAATACAAAGCAAGGATAATTCCTGGAATCCTCTTCCTCCAAATACCTTATTTTCTGTTTTTCCAAAGATTTTAAACGTAAGCAACACATATATTTTCAACCATTTTGTCTTCACTAGAACTTTAAAGGACGTGTGTGCCACATTGCAAGTTTGGTGGTATCTCGGCATTAAATTTGCCAAGATACCACCATATGGATTTTCTGTTACTGCCACTTGTTCTGGCAAAATTGCTGCCAGATTACAAGTGTCAGCACTGACTGCCCCTCTGACTTGGGACCACTAGTGTTCACACCCCAATTTCTCATTGTGCCTTTTGCATTGTCTGCATCCTCTCTACTTAATTCCACATTGCAACCTATTGGCTGTGCATTTTCACAAGTGTCATGTCACAACATGTCAGTTTCTGGTGTGTGACACCGCTCTTCATTTTGTACGGAGCCTGTCATTTCTGTCCATTGGAACATCTGTGGCTCAAAATACTCCTCAGGTGGCTGACCTGCACCTGCCTTTTGGTAAATTGTTTCCTCTGGAGGTATATCAACAGTATTCTGATTATCAAGTAAAAATTGATCCTAAATCTTAATTTTGTGTTTCATTTTCACATTGGATATTCTCATTGGATATTCTTTTTTAATTTGTGTCTCTGTTCTTTGGGTTTTTCTTTTTTCTTTTCACTTTTTTGCTCTTCATCTTCACACACCCGAATGGTCTGGTTCAACTCCAAATTGAACCACACTCCCTTTTTGTGTGCGTTATAATTCTGTGTCTCAGTTTCATTTGTTTGTTTTCTTGTTTTTGAATCGACAAGCAATTCAGTATTTTCATTCAAAGGCAATTCATGGGCATCTGTGTTTTCATCAGTACAGAGGTGATTAGCTAGTCACCTGTTCTCGTATACAATACAAGATCACTCCTATGAGCTTTTGCACCTTCACTTGGCTGAACTGCACAAAATGTTCCTATCTGTTCAGACAATATTTTGATTTGGGCCGCTAAGTGTTGAAACCTGTCCATATCTCTGAATTCCCCTCTTTGTGGTGTGGGCTGGTAATGATTAAACTTGCCCTACCTGATTAGGCCTGTTCTGATATCTTTCAGGAGATTGATTTCTATTGGTGTTACCTCTGAATTCATGTAACACAAGAGGTGGACAACGTACGCGGAGTGACCACCCTTTGACCATGGTCAACCTGTGGTGGGGACTGATTATTTTGGCAAAGTACATAATTCATATTTTGTCTTTCATTTGGTGGGAACTGTTCCCTGTGTTGATTTTCATTTTCAATTAATCTATCCACATAACTTGGTCTTTCTTGGTGGCCATATACCACTGTATTAGGCTCAAATCTGCTCTGGGCACCTAGTGTCTGGTATGGCCCATTGTACATTTGATTTTGATTGTTATTTAGGCGTGGAATTTCATGGCGAAACCCCACTCTGCGAGAAATACCAAAGTATCTAGGACTAATGTAAGAACTTCTGTCACTGGGATCAATGGATTGGAACATAGGAGTCTCGGGTGATGTCCTCTGTGGAGCCACGCACCTTTGACTAGGTGTCATGTCATTCTTAGCCTGAGTTGGGGCTGATTCTAGCAGCATCTTTACAGACTTTACCTCAAAAACCGCTGGTGGGGATTCCTTAGACTTTGGTTTTGCCTCTTTATTCCTAGGCCCATCCTCTTTCTGACCAAATATCACTTCATACAGTTTGGTACCCTGTTCTATTTTCCATTCTAGTGGCTCTTCCCTGTCAAATTCCCAGATTAATTGAGAGACAATTTCTTTTTGGAGCCCATAAAAGTATGCGGTTTTGAATTCTACTGAGTTAGGGTTAAAAGTCACATCAAAATGTGAAAATGCTCTTTTTAGGTTTTGAAAGAACTGGCGAGGAGATTAATTTTGCTGTGCCACCATACAACAAGTGTATAGACTGAGAAGGTGAGAATTGATGTCTAACCTCCTTCTCAAAGTCTGCCCATGCCAAATTTTCCTGTTCATTGAGACCACGAATGATACTAGCATATGGCGCATCTAGAGTGAGGTGACAATACTCTCTATATTGTTCCCTAGGAACCTAAAAGGAGCCTTGAATATATCATGAAATGCCTCCATAAGGTGTTCAATGCAACAATCCCCTCCACTTTTTAATAGTTTAATCAAAGTATTGATAAATTTCATAATTTTTAAATGACTTCATTGTGCATTCTGTATATGTCATTTTGACACTCATTCCTGTTCTCTTGTGGGCTAGAACATGTGTGAGTATTTGCAGTTGGCTCAGATCCTAACATTGGGTTATAATCAGGTCTGGCTGTGATTAGGTTCAGTTCAAGTGAGTGTAGTACGCCCTGTCACTTTCACTGAGAATTGAGATTAAATATTTGTTGTTCCAGGTTTTTGCACTGTCCATGAAGCTGTTCTGCTTCATGACAGAGAGCAAAATTCTCATCCCTGACCTTACTGATTATTGCTTGCAATTAATTGATCTGTGTCTGACAATGATCAAGTGTTTTAGCTTTTCTTTCATTTTCATCCAGTAATTTAAATATCTCCTGTGCCATAGCATGGAATTCCTTATCTTTCTCCATGTTATCTTCTCTAAAGGTTTGAATTTCGGAAACTGCAATATCTTTATCTTGCCTTATGTCATCCAATATTGTTTTTAGATGGGTGAATTCCTGCTCACTCTCATTAAATTGTTTCTCTCTCTGAGCCAATGGAGCAGCAAGGTCACTACATTTGGCTTGCAGTTCCTTGTCTAGCTCTCTGTGCTTTAATTCTGCTTTTAATTGCTGCACCTGATCACATTCATTGTACAAACTGCACTGTAATTTGCTAATCACCTCACTGTCTTTCCCTTGCATCTTTATGGATCTGTGTAGCAGAAACCAAAGTTTTGCACATAGTCTGATGATGCAATGTTTCTCCTCTGTGCGTAATGTGCGTGCAGTATGATTGCCAATAACACTATAACAAGAGTCATGTGTGCACACAGCACTGCACTACCTCACAGCTCTAATTTAGAGAATGAGTGCACAATATGGTTATGCTTTATGATGCAAGACCATGCCCAGAAATTATTTTACCACTTCCCGCCAACGCGCCAAGATGTTAGAGATCTTTTGGTTATATGTCTGATATCTCATGGTATTTTGCAGTATAGTTCTATTTTTGGTACTTCCTGTATAGTGGTATTTTTGGTCTAGTGGTGATATAGTGGGGAGCCTAACCCTACCGCCTGATAATTGTTCTTTTACCGGAATCACTAACAGTAATCAAATACTGGACTTATTACACTCTAAATAATTAATTCCTGCCGTATCTTATCTTCAGTACCTCATTATGCCCTTTTGGCTTGCATCCCAGAATACATTTACCAGGTGAGTTCATCCCATCGAAGTGATGGCACACAACCTTTCTCCCCTTGACAAAACAGGAAGTGACATCACATAGCATTCTCAGTACAATAAGAGAAATATGGTTACAATATCACTGTAATATTATATACACTTCATACAAGAATGGATCACCATATGTGGCATTAATATCAGTGTGTATAGGCCCATGTTACCAAATTACTGTGAATGTAAGCAGGCGTCCAGCACAACAACCTGGACTATTGTACATCAGTTGGTCTAAACTATAAACAGAATGAGCATCTCAAAGAGCCCTAAACCCCAAAGCACAGACATCCAGGCCTAGGCAAACAAAATGAGTATTGGTGTGCTAAGAGGAACAAAGCAAGAGTCACATGGCTGTGTGATATCCATAGAGGTCCGACACAAAAACGACTACAGTCTTTATTAACAACACAAACGAAAATGATAGGTTCTCCATAGCTTCGAAAGTCAAGGTTCATCAGAGTATTTCCCTATTGGAGTTATTAGTCTGAACAAAATGCCTGCTCCATAAATGTTTATAAGGATTGTGGAGTATCTCCCCAGAACTCACTTTGTTGATTACTTTGCGAAAAAGTTTTCCTAATCGTCTCTCCAAATATTGTGCAGAGTCGACCACCTCCAGCGCTTGTAGTCTTTGTTGCGCCTTGGCCAAAACTTGTAACAGCAGATGTAGCTTAAGTTTGACAGGCAAGGAAAGCATACTGCCCCTTTGGCCCCAGTTTCCACTCTTATCAGCTCCCTCCTTTGGGATCCTAAGATCTATCCCTGACCCTCCTTCACAGAACCTGCACTGGTCATGGCTGTCCTTGCTGTTCTGCCACAAATGTGTTCCTCCTCCAATAATGGGCTCTTCGTCTACAGATATGGGATTCGTCCCTACCAGCTGCCTGGGGTAATTCATACTCTCTCAGACTTTCCTCATCTGATCTCACTAGTATTGTCTTTCACCTCCTGATTTCCAATTGCTGTTCTCCACATTGCACCCCTGCTGCATTCCTCCTACCATCACCCATTGTTTACCTCATTGCAAGCTCTGCTATACTCCATCTTCCTCCACTTGGTATGTTTGCTTTCCCACCCACCTCAAAACTCCTCCATTCCTTCCCCTCAATCTCCACTCCCTTCCTCCTTGTAGCCCTCTCTCTCTCTCCATGCCATCTCGCTCCAAACACTGCTTCACTCCTGCTCCAAATGCCCACTCTAACCCTTTTCTTTTTTACCTTTCATCTCTTGTTTGCTTCTTGCATTAAGTTGTACCTTGGCATAGGGTTTTCAGGCTCATTTTGTTGGATTTTACATTGGTTCAATTTGAAAATTAATTGCTGCTCTTATGTTTCATGAGACATTCTCCCTCACTTACCTGCAGGCTGGACCACAACTTTAAACAGACTGACAAGAAACAGGAATATTTGTCCGTTATTTAAAATAATAAATGGGTGGTCCGCTAACTAACAAACACACGAATAACAGTCATACAAAACGCTATCAGTGAATTCAGACTACAGTGAAATATGACTCAAAAATGCAGCCTGCCTACTTTTGTTTCATTGATCAGTTTTATCAAAACATGGAGCATAAACTTTAGATTTGCACTGACATAATGCAGAAACAAGCAAATATAAATGGGTTTTCTGTATAACATAGTCAGATCATTATTTAACTTTGCAATCAATATGATATTTGGCAACTGAAAATATTGGCGACGCTCATAGGAGGTCACACATATAACAGTTTACCCCATTATTGATGGATGGCTGTCTTTTATTCTTCATACAGTTGCCTGGAGTGCCATTTCACATCCTTTGAATTAATCTTCCACAGTTGTCAGTCAGACTCTTATATGAAATAGCATTTATAACTTTGTCATGCTTCTTATACGAGACCAGAGCTATACGGGTTTCAGAATATCCAGTCTCTAAGAAGTAATCATAGTGTTTAATGGAAAAAGCCAAGCAAGGAACTTGGGAAGGACATCTTGTCAATTGCCTCATGGTCACTGTTTGTGGTCAATCTACTCACATTTTACTCCTTCCTTCAATCGATGAGCTAAGGAATGAGTGGTCCGTGCATAATTCTCTATGTATTTGCACCTATAGTTGGTCAATCCAAATAGACTGTGTAATTCACCTAGATTGGTGGGTTCTTTCAACTTCAGAAGAGTTTCAACCTTCTTTTATTGAGGTACAATGGCCATGAGCGGAAGCTTACTTTGGAACTGCATTGTGCCTCCTGGAGTGATAGTTTAACACCTCTGTTATGTTACTGCACCAGTATGTTGCAGATCTCCACCAGGCATTCTTCAGTAGACCATCCTGATGATCTATGTTCTGTATTTTTTAAAGTTCAGGAATAGCCGTATGTAGGAAGATATTGAACACACTCCTACTGTTAATTTAGCCCAATGATGTGATATGATATGACATTTATAGAGCCTATACGAAAGAGTTTCAAGGCGCGACGAGGAAAGGGAGGGGAACAAAGGGAGGAAAAGATAACGATCCTATTTGGCCAAGCAACATTGAGATTGCACAAGTGCAGGGGAGAGGGAAGGGGAACAGTGCCAATGGAGGAGGAGCAAGTGCAAAACAAACGATCGAAACATCGAAAAGCAAAAAGTGCGGCCAGCATGTGGCAGTGCAGGGGTTAAGTGCAGACAACAAGTGTCAGATAAGTGCAGGTAGGGGGACAGTAGAGTTGCAGATACAGCCCCAAGTTGCAGGGCTGCCAGGGGGCAGTGCAGGTGTGCAACTGGGAGGGCAGGGACCTGGGCCCTGTGGTTCAGAGGGTAGCCAGGTAACTAGTGCAGCATCAAACAGGAGATCAGCAGGGAAGAGAAAGACAGGTACCATTCAAAGTCCCGCCCCCACAAAGAGAATGGCAAGTGTATGTAGATGTTAAAAGAATAACAAGGGAGTCCAATATTGATTGGTCAAATCAAGGACAGACAATACACCCTCATCAATATAAGAGAGAGAGGCCACCTTGGCATCTGTACCTCTTCAGTTCTCTTAAGTCTGCCAGAGTCTCCATTGTCCATTGGGTTTTGATATTCCCCGTACTTGATTATGAAAAGTACTATGGATTTGATGACTGACCCTGCACAATTCCAGATATTTGATGATATCTCACATATACTTGTGCCATAGTGTGATAAATAGGTATGGCTGTATGTTACTTGATATTGAGAACATGGCCATTTATCAGATCGTAGTCTGAACAGATATATAATTAAAGAACATTACATCGCATCTTATTATGATTTATAAATTCTAACTTTTCAAGTATTAACAGCGATGACTTGTAAAATAACACTGTACTATCCGTAGTGTGAAGTAATTCAGGCGTGGCATGGATTTAGCTGTCAGTGACTATGTGTCAGCTGGAATTAATTTGTCATGGGGCTCCACCTTTTTCTATAGGACCCAGCATAAAAGGTTGGAAAGGAGACTGGTATAACTCAGGTGATCAACCTAAAGGGCAACTGTATGCAGTCCAGTGCTCTGCAATATTGTACATGCAGAATACATGCATAATGAATGACAGGAAATCACATGACCATTTCATGCATACATTCACTGTATGTCCACTTGTCAGACATTCGAAGGCCATATAACTGCCATTAGCCATATGTGCATAGAGTATGATATATGATATAGTCTTTCATTACTGAGCATTTTAATGTGCCAAATCACCACCATAGATGTCCCAAAGCCCTTTTTCTTGTGCAAAGGTTAGGCCATGCTATGTTCCCATCCTGGAATCTTCAGATATTAGCATGCTGGAGTAAAATGAAAATGAGGGATGGAAGATGAGACAGAAAGGATAGGAAAAGAAAGGAAGAAAGGAGAAGTGGGTGGAAGCTTGAAATGTGTGATCACATGAACGGAAATTATGTAAATAATGGTATGTGGATGCATGCAGGGTTCGAGAGGGGCTTAGGCTATCCTTAGAAATATGAAAGGTTTGATTAACTGGGTCAGTACTTAGAAAGACTTTGGCGCTGCAGCCAAAAACAGTAGTAGTGCAGTGGTAACAGGGTTATCACTGCGTTACCGCCACAGTACCACACCGCTGAACTATGGGTTTGGAGGTAAGGTAGAGGGAAAACCTCCAGGAAAATGCTGGAGGTAATTCCGCCACCTTACCACCCACAAAAATGGCAATCTCTGCAGAAACCATCAGTAATTACACCTAAATCCCCATGGCTACACTGCAAATGAGTTGTGAGCCCAGGAGACAACGAAATTCAAAATGAAGTGGGCAAAAAGGAGGGTGAATGTCATTTCATATGCCCATTTGCCTAGCAAATAGTAAAAATGAGCTAAGAAAAGTAAGTCCTGAAATTAGTAAAAATTCATGTTTTGCATGCGTATTAGAAGAGGTTGAGGATGGGTACTATGCTCCTATCACTATTGAAGAACAATGTAATGCATTTGCGATGATTGACACAGGTGCACAAGCAAAAATAATGTCAAAAGAACTGGTGAAAAGTATCAATGAAGGGAGATCCCCACAAAATCAAGTAAAGGTGAGACAAAGCGAAGGCCCTAGGCCCAATTTCAATGTGGAAGAAACACCTATCGAAGGTGTCACTGAAGTTGACGTAAAGATAGGGAAGCATCGGATGAGAGGAGGAAGTGTTGGTCACACCCATTAATGAAATACCCTTCCTCATAGGGACACATTGCCTGAGGAGATTATCACTCCTCATTGATGGGGTATATGAGGTATTGTGGTCCTAATTTAGAAAAGCCATTGAAACCTAAGAAAATAATGACCCAAAGCAACAGTGTTAAAGAATGCCACAAAGTTGCTAAATGAGAAAGTGCAGTGGAAATATATCTTCACAATTGCGGTGTGCCTAGCATCACTTTCATTCTCATGTGTCAGGATGAAATGCGAAGAGAAAAAGAGAAGCAGTCTTTGGAGATTTATTTGGACCCTAAGACAAACTGGCAAACAGTAATAGATGAAAACATGTTGTGTTTTTATCTAAATGAAGAAAAAAACAAACCAAATATTACTCTAAAGTTAAATCAGGAAAAACACATTTAAATAATTGCAAAAATACACATGGGAGAAGGGCAGCCATGGATCCCATCCATGTGAAAGGGCATTCTGAAATGATTGAAGCCACTTTGGCACTTGAGCATGAGAGAAGTTTCATTAGTGAAAAGGTACTCCAGCAAATACTCGACAGAGATGAGATCCCAAAGTTTAAAATAAAAAAAAAAAAAACATTTGGCATAGATGACCCTGAGTTGGGACAAACAATTGTAGTAAGATGCATGCTAAAGATTACAATTGGCACTAAAAGCATTCATCACAATATCAGGATCGTGAGCGGAACACAAAACACATTCTATTTGGGAAATTACATCATACACAGAATGTTTATGGCATTAGACATTCTAAATCAAAAGGCCTGGTCCAGATTGGGTGGAGCTGCACCTGAATTTAAAGACAAGAGAGAAGCTTATAATTGTGCCCAAATGACGTCATATGCAATTGAGCTTCAAGTGAAAAAGGATGTTACCATTCCTGTATTTACCAGACAATTTACAGTATCATTAAAATACAAAAAGGGACAACAGATAAAAGATACAGATCCATATGTGTGCCTAAATGAATCCAAAAAGCAACAAGGATTAGAATGCAAATATACACCACTCATAGAGATTGGGGATGGGCCCACTCAAATAATGGTGGAAAATAAAAGGTGTCAAGACATTCATTTGGAAGAAAATACAGGCTTAGGAATGGCAGAACATAAATCTTACTAAACTGCTGATTTCGGTAACCCAGTGATCAGGAATATCCCTGAAAGCTACGTGACTGCACAGTGCGAATTAGCAGAATCATTGGAGTCTAAACCTAAAGGGGTCTTTAAAGTTCAGTCTGTGTACCTTTATGAACCAAGTGAAATGGTATGCTGTCATCAGGATTATTGTATCTGTAATTATTCTGTTCTAGTATTTGTAGTTTCCAGAAATAATAATGGTTCCCTGTAAACATGCACCCACTGACCTGATCCTGTAGCCCGGATGTGTTTGAAATTGAAAAGCCCCCCGGGGGAATCCCCTCCTATCCCGTGATAGTTTGCACAAGGAAGGAGTGAACTCCCCAGGGAAACCCTCTGGGGAAGAAAACCCTGACCGCCTCAGTTGTTGGAAGTCTTCTCTGTGAGTAGGGAAGGGCGAGTCTCTAGCACAGTTCCAGGTGACTGAATGCAGGTACCGCAAAGAAAAATAACAAAGGCATAGATTAGAGAAAGGTAAGTTTGCACTGAAATACAGAGTAGATGCGGGATATCAGTTGCCTAATAGTTACCCGTTATAAAGGAGATTGTGATCTACATTGTCTCACGATTGCATACGTTCGGATTTCATCTGTGAGACACTGAGAGCGAGGACTCGTGGATAACGTGATGTAACTTCGGGAGTCTAATACGATATAAAAAGGAAACATGAAAAGACCAGAAGGTAGAAACAGGCAGATCTTTCTAAAAACGAAAATAGAAGAGAAGGAGAGAAGGGTACCTGGCGGCAGATTAGATTTGAAGCAAAAACCTTATGAATAACGCAGCTGGGAAATGAGTGAAGCGGCTGAATAGAATCAATGTATGTGAAGTGTCCAACCCGGAGCGAATGGAAGCGGTTGCAGTAGAAGGGAGAAGGATCTGTTTCGAGCTGCACTGGCACTCGAAAATAAAGGTTACGAGTCGGAGTCTCTGCCTTTGGAGTACAACAAGAAGGCTTCTAAAAGACAGAAACAGAAGAAGATATTTAGCAAGGTACAAATGAGAATTCAGGTAAGGGTAAGCCTAGGGACGAACTTACGAAGCGCTGACTGGGGAGAGTAGCAACGCACTCGAGCGTTGTGCTTGCCGCAAGATAACCGGATCTCTGCTGAGGAGGAGGAGCCTCAATAGCCAGCAACTCTTGCAAGGCTGGAATACCGCCTTCGGATGGCGCCGCCATCTTGGGAGAAATAATGGCCGCCACCCGTGATTGGGACCAACGGCGCCACAACGACCACCTCCTTCTATGGAATATGACAGTATCCTATTCAAATTAGGTGAATCTAAAAGAGAAAAACAGCATATTGAAGTGGAGGTCAATATTCCAAAACATTTGATGGTAGCAATTCTCCAAAGAGACACTGCCACACGGTTAGAGGAAGGTACAGAGTTTCTACCTTTGGAGAATTTCCCAGAGGTGTCCAGAATTGTAGAGGAGCAGATTCAAGCTTCAGTTGCTTGCACAAATGAAGAAGAAAAAGACCAATTGAGGAAAATACTTATGGCGCTCAAACAGGTTTTTGCGAAGGATGCCTATGACTGTGGGCTGACCAATGTGCATGTTTACACACTACAGAAGGACATGGTAGTGATCTGGTATTTGTGCTGCAATTTAGGTAGCCCTTGGCATGTCTGGAGTCACTGACTGAAATAATGAAATACTTAGAATCTAGAGAAATCATTAGGCTCATTCATAGTACATCAAATACTCCCCAATGCCACGTGTGTGCAGTTCTATGAGAATTAAACAAAAAATATACCTGTTTCAAGGTGGCACCTTCCATGTATCGATCAGGGCCTTGTACAGGTTCACGGGTCAAAGGTATTTACCACCTTAGATCTTACAGCTGGATACTGGTGTGTTCCACTAGCTGAAGACATTCGAAATGTATTTCCATTTTCATTTGATAAATCACAATATGCATGGTCTCGGACCCCTTTTGGGTATGTCAATAGTTGGAGCGAGTTTGGGATATTCCTGAGCAAGGCACTCCCAGATGCAGCTGAAAAAGAACAATAGTTTATGTGGATGATATCTTAATCAAAAACAAAGATTTGAAAAGCCATTTCAATGAGATTAGACTTGTACTCAGTCAGCTACAGAAGGCTGGGTCAAATTATCTTTACAGAAATCACTGTGGTGCAGAAAAAGGGTAAACTTCCTATGCCATGACGTGACAGAGCATGGATTAAACCCACAAAAGAAAAAGGTAGAAGCAATTCAGAAACTAAAAGATCCCACTAACTTGAAAAGTTTAAAGAGTTTGTTAGGAGTGCAGAGATTACACAACCTTGGACTAGATGACTGAAGCAGGGTGTACCTTGGACATTGGAAAAGGAACAAAGTGAGGCAGTGGCCATGCTAAAAGGGTGTTTAATGAAAGTGCCATGTTTGGTATATCCAATGAAAAAACTGGATTTCCTTGTAGAAATAGGGTTCAAAGATCAATGTATGTCAGTAGTTGTACATCAAAAACATGATGCAAATAGCAAAAAACCATTGCATGTTCTAGCAAGGTATTGTCACAGGTAGAGATCAAATTTAGTGAATGTGAAAAAGTGCTTCTGACCACTGTCTGGGCATTACACCATTTCTTTCCCATAAGGGAATAAGATTAGGAAATTTGGCCCAGTCAAGATCACTTCATGGACAATGGCACTTCTGGGATTTCCAGTAGAATTGAGATCTGGACAAAATAAAAAGAGCCAAGTTGCATAAGGGCTAGCAGAGTTGCATGATGTATAGTTGTTTGTGCACCTGATGAGTTAGAGACAAGTTTAAATGAATATGAGCAATCCCCACAGAAGGCTTTCAATGAAGAATAATGTAAGGATTTACCAACTGTGTATGCAGATGGATGTGCATATCACATAGAAAATGATGCTTCAAAAGAACTTGTGGCAGGAATAGGAAATGTGTGGGCTAACTGTGACAGTATTCCAAGAGTAAGCATGAGGATAGGCCCCAAAAGCAGTCAAGCGGCAGAATTGGTCGCCATTCATAAGGCAATATCTACAGCAGTAGAAAATAGAATTAAAGAAATAGTTTTAGTCACTGATTCTGATTATGCACAAAATCGTTTTGTGGAGTATTTACTTGGCTGGAAGGTAAAAGGCATGCTCACAAATAAGCAGAAGCCACTTAAACATGGCAAAATGATTCAAACTATAGACAAACTTGTGTCAGAAAATGACATGGTAATCCATTGGAGGAAAATACGCGGTCATTTGAAAACACCACGGTGAGGATAAGGAAAGAAATGATAAGGAAGATCAATTAGCCAAAATTGGAGCTGTAATGGGAGTTATTTTCTATTGAACACCTGCTTATTGAAATACAGGTGTATGTGATAACACACTACAAACCCCTCGAAAACAGTTGAACAGCCTGTGGCACAATGGAGTTTTGATACTCCAGATCAATAATTCATTAAGGCACAAAAGGAGGATCTTATTCTAGGCCCCTTTTACAACCAATTGCTAGATGCGGAACAAAAATCTCTGAATGAAAAGGACTGCAAAGGGAGAGAGGAATTGAGGGTGTTATTTAAAAAAAAAAGAAAATTAGTTTACAAGATGGACTGATGATTAGAGAATCTGTGACAGGCCAAAACCAATGGGTAGTGCCTTTGCCATTTCGGGGCTTGATGTTACAAAATGCCCATGATGCAAAAACTGCTGGCCACAGAGGTTCACAGAAAATGTTGGACATTTTAAAAGATTATGCCTACTGGCCACACGTCTCAAGATGTTGAGCTCTACACCAGAGGGTGTTTAGTGTGTACACAGTTTCAGCCTGCATCACCAGCTCATAGAGCACCATTATTGAAAAAGTGTTTCACACTCCCATGGTCCGATCTGCAAGTAGATTTCGGAGGGCCTGTGAAGAGATCATCAATGGGAAACAAATACATGTTAACTGTCATTTGTATAATGTCTAAATGGGTGAAGTGTATTCCACCTCCAGACTGCAGTGTGCAAACAGCGGCCACTTTACTCGTGAATCATATTTTTTCAAGATTTGGTTTACCTCAAAGAATCGAACCAGACCGTGGAAGTCATTTCACTAGTACAGTAATGACAAACATGTGGCAAATCCTGGGTGTAAAGAGGAAGCTACACATTCCTCCTATTCATGGGCAGTGGAACAGTGTAACAAATCGATAGTTGACATGTAGAAAGCAGGATCTAGCTGGGATTTGCAGCTTCCTTTGGTATTAATGGCTCTCAGGTCAATGCCATCTAATTCAACAAATATCAGCCCCCACAAAATGTTGACAAGTAGGAAAATGTTTTTGCTGCAACACTTGCTCTAACGAACAAATGAACAGGTTCTTGTAAATGCGTGCACAATCCCTGAATATGTGGAAAAACTGAGAAAGCACTTGCAATGTGCTTTTGCATTTGCGCAGCAAAATTTGGAAAAAGCCGCTGACAGTGCAAAGCCATATTACCATTGGAAGACATCTGTGAGAGTATATCAGATGGGATACTAGGACTAAAAATTCAACTTTGAGAAAGCTAAGCATAACAACTCTAAATGTCTTGTAGCATAGCACGAGCCATATAGAATTGTAGATAAGGTTTCACCTGTGGTCTACAGAATTGCTAAAAAGGATGGAGAAATAACAGTGGAACAGTTTGTCCATGTTAATCAGATTGAGCCCTTCCAGCCGAAACATGAGTTGAAAAGGCTAGAGCAAATTGCGACTAGCAGGGAGTGAAATGTGTAAAGTGCTTACATATTAAATAGACTTACCATAGCATGTGAATTGGTATAAACAGTTTGAAGATATCAAAATGGTGTTTAAAGGGATGAAAAGGGAAAGATATATCAAATTAGTGAACAAAAATATAAATAGGTAACTAAGAGAAACGGGTATTGTAAATAGGTAAAGGCTTAGTTAATTTGTATTATTTTATTAGATGTTGTGTTAAGATTGGTTATGTTTGAAAAAGTGCTGTGTTGTATTAATGTGATTAAGTTATGTTATTTTCAAATGGTCCTAAAGAGATGTCCTCACTGCATTATATGGTATTTTGTCTATATTGTGCATTTCTGTGCCTAATTAATATTGATTTCAGATATCCAAATGAAAAGGGAAAAGTAAATGGATTGATGTACTTGATTCTTAAGTTGGCCTTTTCTTTTAATCTTAGAAAATAATGTATTTTTCTGTTTGCTCTCTGGGAGTTAGAGTGCGCTGGATCCCTGCAATCCCTGGATCCCTGGAGGATGCCACTGGAATGGAGTCCCCTGGACTACACCCTGGACCAAAAAAGTGAGTGAAGGTGATGACCCCAAAAGAAGTCCCACCTACAGAGGATGGAACTTCACTTCACCAAGAACAGTTTCCTGAAAAATGTCTGACTTCACAGGGAACAGAGGTTCACTTCACCAAGAACAGTTTCCTGAACAATATCTGAATTCATAGTTAGACATCATATTTTATTTTATTATTATTACAAATATTGTTTTTTTATCAGAATGTCTCATGGATTTAAGGTTGTTTTAAAATTCATAATATCTTTATTTAATGTTTTATAAAACAATTCTTAAAAAAAATAAAAACAAACAGGTCACCAATTAAAAGAAGATAAAATATAAAGGTGATCAGGAGATTAAAGTATAGGATAAAAAATAAATTCTAAAATATGAACAAAAAACATTTTATTTAAAAAGAAAGAAAATATTTTTCTGAAAATACAGGTATATTATATATATATATATATATATATATATATATATATATATATATATATATATATATATATATATTCAGTAAAAACACTTTGTTAAAGGGATCTTATGGTTCCATGTAAAACCGAAAAAACCCAGTGTGTACAAGGGATTGTCATTGGAATAAATATCATGAGCTACTTAGTGCATTAAGCAGTGCATTGATATAAATAGCATTCTATTATGAAATGTTATACAGTATACTAAGCTACTCATGTATAAACATAGGCATTGAGCCAAATTAGGAGGTAGGAGGTAGCCAAGGTGCTATTAGATTCTGAATACAGAATCTATGCTTTGCTTTGAATGAGGACAATCCTAGTGTTCAATATTGTCTATTTTTCTTTGATCCATACACCATGGCAATATGTTGCACAATGAGTTCTTTTTGCCTGAAGATGTTTATGTGATTTTCTTTTAGACTATATGTAAATTAACACATGTCCCCTGATTGAAAAGGGTGCACAACAATTGACATGATTTAATCTGTTTTGCTGTTTCCTAGAAAAATGCGAGTCCATGTTTAAGCTCTTGCAAGTTTGGAATAGGGTGATTACCTCTAAACACAACTACAGCTCACTTTAAATTAAACATTCTAAAATCTGAGAGTTGTCTCAATTTGATCATCGGTAACCACCCCCCTTGTTATACAGTTTTGTACCCAGCCTAAGGTTCCGCCAGTACGGCTTCCCCTTCTGTTACAACACCCCTTTGATGCAGCACCTGCTGTAATAGGGCCCAACTCAATAAGCTTTCCTCTGAGCATTAACCTGCTCTATTTAGAGACTAGCTACTTGACCAACTGGGGAATGTTTTCCTTCTGACCCAGATTGTCCGGCTCAACCCCCCTACCCACTAATTCAACCACGTTCACACAATGGACCATACCATGAGCTTCACAGAGGATCAAATAAATGCAATAATACAGGGTCCATCGCTGTTTAACATGCCAGGGGCACTACAAATTACCACCTCCACAGCCTCAGGAGATGAACTGTTGAAACTAAAAAAGAAATGTTTTCGTACCGAGGTTCATGGCCATTTTCTTAGGGAATATCTAAAAGCCAACCTAGTTCCAATGGGCCTGACCGTACACAATGAACCAGCTTTATTTCTTGAAGACCAGGAGTATATGCTAGGCTTCAGCCAAATTGCAACAAAATGTAGCAGAGACCTGATGGTCTTAACCATCATGACGGCACAACTAATCCATCTTCGTATTCAACTAGACATAGAAAAAGAAGAAAGGAAATTCCTAAGTAACACCGTATTGGATAATGCCAAAGAAAAATTGAAAGAAATTAACAAAATCATGGACCAATTTATGTCAGATACATTAGAGAAAAAACACAAAAAACTAGCTAAAGATATGAATGAGTTCAAACTGGAAAAGGTGTACCCATATCTAGCACCTGAATTCAAAGAAAATAAGGAAAAGGAGAGAGCGCAAAGCAATGCTGGTTCAGCAAGACAAAGAAAAAGATGGGTTACGTTCTCTGATACCTCTAGCTCCGGGTCAGGATCAGGAGATCCAAATCAGCAAACCAGACCTCATCTCCAACAGAGACCCCCATATTTCCAACACAAGCCGCCTTTTTTAGGCAGAGGGGGTCCGGGCAACATGTTCTCGGGCCCCCCACCAATGCAAATGTACCCACAGTGGCACCCGCCACAAGGACGCCGCCGCAACCGACGACGCTTGCCAACATTGACACCTTGCCGATCTTTAACCTCTCAGACCACAATCTTTCGGACGAAGAAACAGCCGTCCTTGGCAGACGGCTTTCATATGTACCCACCAACCCCACCAATTGGTTCACATTGGAAAATGAGCTCCAAAGTTTCTTTCGGAAAATTCGTCTGAAAACCTTTTTTCAAGACTCTGAGCCTCCCAGTATGTAAGAAAGCACAGGCCTGAAACCTAAATCCACTTTTTGTCCTAGTGACAATGAGACCAAACCAGCCCTCATAAGCTTTGAGAAATGCGTCATACAGGAGATCAAAAAACTCCAGAAGAAACAAAAACCACTCCGTCACAACCTCTCGAATCGAGAACAGCAAGCCCTCAGGCAATTATCATCGAATAACAACATTGTCATCAAGACAGCTGATAAAGGCGGCGGTATAGTAATACAATGTTTGAGCCAATACAAGGGGATGGTCGCCATACTTCTTGAAGACGAAAATAACTACAGAAAACTAAGTCAAGGCCCAACCCAGGCCATCCAACAAGAAATCTCTACCAGTACCAGCCACGCCCGAGAACAAAACTGGATCACACAGCATGAAAAAACGTTCCTTAACAGCTCTGAGGGAAGAACCCCGGCATTTTATGCACTTCCCAAGATTCACAAGGACGCCACCAACCCACCTGGCAGGCCCATCGTTTCAGGGTGCGGATCCATCCTAGAACACCTGTGCAAATTCATAGACTTCTTCCTCAAGCCCCTGTGCCAACTCACACCGACATACTTGAAAGACACTATGTCTACAATTAACATCTTTGAAAATCTTCCCTTTGGCAGTAGCCATGACACCCTTGCCACGTTGGATATTAAAGCTTTCTATAAGAGCATTCCCCAGACAGCAGCCATGGAGTGTATAAGATACCACCTCACTCACCATATGGAGCAAAGCAGAGTCCCTGTCAATTTCATTCTTGAGCTTTTGGAAATTGCTATGACGAGAAACGATTTCACCTTTGAAGAAACATTTTACTTACAGATCAGTGGCACCGTCATGGGAGCGGCATTCGCTCCGAGTCTTGCTATCATCTTCATGGCAGAATATGAAGCTTCTTTTGTGCTCAATCAACAGAACCCATTATTTGATAAAATCCTCAATTGGTACAGATAGATAGATGATATTCTGTTCGTCTGGAAAGGAACCATACCAGAACTCACTACGTTCCACACATGGCTGAACACTCAAGTAGCAGAAATTCAATTCACCTTGAACAACAGCCGTACAGCTATCAATTTCCTGGACTTAACAATCACCACAGACGACAACAGGCTTCAATGCACATTATACAGGAAAGAAACTGACCACAACACACTGCTCCATTTCAACAGCAACCACCCACAAAGTCTGAGAACTAATTTACCATTCGGTCAATTTCTCAGAGTTCGCAGGAATTGTTCAGAAACGCAATGGTATCGCCAGCATGCATCACACCTTGAATGTAAACTCGTGGCACAAGGCTGCCCTAAAAAACTGGTCAAAAACACTCGCAAAAGAGTCTTATGCATCCCCAGGGAGACATTGCTCCAACCCAAAGATCATGGCACACCAGAAGATCGTATCACCTGTGTGACCACTTTTGGACCAGACACTAACAGGATCAAAAAAATCATTAAACAATTCTGGCCACTTGTCCACCAAAACCTCCCAGACGAACCAATACCCAGGATGGCACTTAAAAGGTCAAAAAACCTCAGTGAGTGGCTCACCCATGCTCGTCTGCCCAAGAAATCTACCAGAACAGGGTTGTGGGACCTCAGAACACCAACAGGCCACCACCCCTGTGGCAATTGCACAGTCTGCAAATATATGAGCAAAATCAAATCCTTCAAAATTGAAGGTAAGGACTGGACCCTCAGGCTTTTCACCAATTGCACAACTCAAAATGTGATATACGCCATTGAGTGCCCATGCGGGCTCCGGTATGTAGGCCAAATGACAAGACCAGTACACAAACGCATTGGGGAACATCGCTCCAAAATAAGATGCCGCTTTATCACAGCACCACTGGTCTCCCACTACGTGCAATTCAAACATACACAGGAACAGCTGAAATGGTGGGTCCTTGACAAAATCCAGTACACCTCAAACATCAAAAATGCCCTCAATTATAAAGAGGCGTGGTGGATGTTCAAATTGCACACAATTGAACACGGACTAAATGAAGCCTCTCCCCCCGAAAACTACCACTAGAACTGAAATATCTGCCCCTTTTTTTGTGTTTTCTCAATCTTGTTCCCCTTTTTCAGCAGGGATAGACCTTACAAGATCATGTTCCTATAACATTTCCAACATAGGCACCTCCTCCACCCCCCACATTGGCACAGCCCAGCCTACCCCGCTTCAGCAACTCCAAACATCCACAGTACATGGTATAGTACTGACACACAGGCTCGTGCGCTCTACCACTCTGACAACCAGGCAAAACACACACAGCTTCTCAATTTGTTTATCACCTTTATTGCCCATACTTCACGACCAGACTATCTGTCTCCGCTGCCACATCTCCAGCCAGGCAGTCATCGCGGCCGAGCACACCATAGTAATGACTCATGCCCCTGGGTACATGCGCGAGTAGATGAGTGGCTCCACACTAGGGACACTACACACACTGTCCCTGAGCCATTCCACTAACTCCCAGCGCATGCGCCATAATGCTTGGCTCCCCGTTCTGAAGCGCACACTGCTCTTTAGCACATGCGCACATCAGTGCATTCACTGTTGAGCGAGCTTGCAGAACGAACGCACACCCGCGGATGGCAGCAGCGCTCGTGACAGCCGTATCCGCGAATTCAACGCAGGTAAGCTGCAGATCCCAGCAGTCCTCTACCGGTTTGCGCACACATAATACCGGTAATCTGTTTTTGCCCCATGACATCCTGCTCACAGAAGCTCTCCCACTCTTTCCAGATGCACCTTGTAATGAAGGCACCTTTGGCGCCTGATCGGGCCTCATGACCGGTCTCCCAGCCATACGGACTCACCCCTGCTCCAGTCACACAACAACTCCCCTAAGGCTGGGCCGTTAATCAGAGGTATGCTATATCTTGTATACCATTAGATACAAATGCTTATTTAACTTGCAACAAAGTTAGGATACAGCGGCACCCTTATATATTTCTCTCTCTCTTTTTGCTCCCTCCGATAGTATGCTATCGCTGCAGCCCTGCCTACGGACACTACAGGGCACAACAGCCATTATCCTGTACGCCACAACAGGGCACTCTACATACCCAGATACTGTATCCCATTCTACAGGGTCCAGTGCAAGTTCGGTCCACTTCCTTCCCCTCCCTAGCCCGGACATATGCAAGGTCAGTTGTTTTAATCCCTTTTAGACCAGAATACACATCCGCATGTGTATTCCAGTGTTCTTTCTTTTAACTGTTGACTTTATCGTACCTGCCGTGGATGCCTTCTCCCGAGCATGTCCTTTATCTAAAACAAATCTATCTTTTTTCTTACACAATATTGTAGGCTTCCACAATCCTTTTGGCCCAGAGGAAGGCTGATAATTCTAAAGCCGAAACGTCACTGCAGCAGGCTTTTGCCTGCCTCCAGTCAAACATCAGGGATTTTTCATTTCCTGACGTAGACCAAGGATTGGCCATCACCCCACTAATGTGCAAGACTTCACTACAAATCAACAGAACTTGGCTTTTCTAACCAAATTGCAAAAAGTCAGACTCTGTACTTTCCAAATAATGCCACACTTGAGATGTGTGCTCTTTTTCTCCTGACCGCAATGTCTTGTACACAGCTACCTAATGGCACTCACAGAACACAATGTACTTAACTTTCTGTGTGAATTTTCTGTTTGGTATAATTGTATTATATTCTGATGCCATAAACACTGACTGCATTAGAGAGTACTTCAGCTCTGTCAGCAGACCACAGTAGTAGCACAATTGTGTATATATACGCTTTAAAGGTTTCCGGTTCAAACATTAAGAACCTATTATTGTTGCAGACAGGTTCATGTAAAGGAAATATCCTTCTAACTAAATACAAATGTTGGTTGCACTCCTGAATACATAATCTATGCTTTGTTTTGAATGAGGACAATCCTAGTGTTCAACATTGTCTATTTTTCTTTGATCCATGCACCATGGCAATATGTTGCACAATGAGTTCTTTTTGCCTGAAGATGTTTATGTGATTTTCTTTTAGACTACATGTAAATAAACACATGTCCCCTGATTGAAAAGGGTGCACAACAATTGACATGATTTAATATGTTTTGTTGTTTCCTAGAAAAATGCGAGTCCATGTTTAAGCTCTTGCAAGTTTGGAATAGGGTGATTACTTCTAAACACCACTACAGTTCACTTTAAATAAAACATTCTAAAATCTGAGAATTGTCTAAATTTGATCGGCGGTAACCACCCCCCTTGTTATACAGACCGGACCTAACACCTGACCACATAATGCAAGATGAAAGCTGCCCTACCATGTAAATGATGCAGTGTCACAACCAGTCCATAGCCATCTACATGTGCACTGTACTTAATCAGACCGTATCCCCCTCAACACAATGCAGCTACAAGCAATTACTATGGCCAATACACAGTACCAAATACCATCAACTGAAAGGACAGTCCCCCATTACTGCGTACAAAGGAGTCACATGAGGGCCAAATACATGAATACACCACTACACTGACACAGAGGTCCAACAAAAGTGTATGTCACCATGTGTTGTGCATAGTGAGATCATCATGAGGCTGACATCAACGGTGCCAGGATGAAAGCATACAAATTACTGGACATCAGCCTGATCATGGAAACAACCGGCATGGACTAACACAGTGCATGAGCACTCACAAGGAACTGGAGCCCCCTGTGCCCACTAGTTGATGGCACGCACACCAGTGAGGAATACACACACAGCAGTCACATTGTTTGCCTCCATTCATGCATGGGAATGTGGTTGCTATCAGGAAATCAATGCATGCTATGGTGTCATTGATACAGGTCCCATACGATGTGATGACTTACACATATACATTGTTGCCCACATGCAGGTGATGCAGGCTATCCCTTGAAGAGGTGGCTCCTTACCCCAGTCCGGAACCCACAGAACAGGCATGAGGAGGACTTCAATCGTGCACATACACGTACCCATGTGGTGATTGAGCAGACATTTGGCCTCTTGAAGGCACGGTTTCTCTGCCTCAGTAGGTCTGATGGGGCACTCCTGTACCGCCATGAGAAGGTGGCCAAGATTGTCATGGCATGTGTCATGCTACACAATATGTGCATCAGACGGAATGTGCCCCTGCCCCCTGACGCTGAACTGCAACCACCTGACGATGACGATGAGGAGGGTGGGGATGGGGCAGCACCGTAGCGATGCACAGGAGGGACGTGCCATGCGTCAGACTCTGATCAACCAATGTTTCTAGCACACATGGACGGGGAGTGTGACATGGAGGTGGCACTCAGGGCACTGGGTGTGTCAGGGACATGGACACTGTAGACGGTTCACCAATAAAGCACACGTACGCAATAAGCAATGTCCACACATGTGAATCATGAGTTACTAAAATGTGTATTAAAGAAATATAACAAAGGGAACAAGCCCTCCATCCACACACCCTCTTCCCCCTCCCCCCTCAACTCCCCCACACACCCACTCCCCCCTCCCCCCTCAACTCCCCCACACACCCTCTCCCCCCTCCTCCTCAACTCCCCCTCACACCCTCTCCTCCATCCCCCTCCCCCTTGACTTCCCCACACATGGTGTGCAGTAGCGTGCACCAGTAGTCCACATGGCACCAGTATGCATGGCTGTACCTACTGCCCTCCCCCTCTTCCAGCACCAGGTGCCCCCCTGTCCGATCTGCACAGGTTCCTGCCAGACCTACGCACAGGCTGGTCCTGGTTGAACTAGCATTTGAAGATGTTCCAGGCTGTTCTGGCAACTGTGGTGGACGCATGGCCTGCATTGCTGCCACCATTTCAGAGACGACGTGCTGCACTGCTGCCAATTCGGCAGAAATGTCCTTCGAGGATGACTCAATAGCTGTTTTCAAGGATGCAGCACATTCCTGAATGTCATCCCTTGCCCTCCCACATTCCATAATATGCTGTGTCAACAGGCCTGTGAGCTCCTCCTGGCGCCTCCGAATAGCCCTGATCCCCTCTTGGCTGGTTGTAACTGGGGTGGATGTGTGTGGGGTTTCCACAATGCTCTGTTCATCAGGCACAGTTGGCGTGGGGCTGAAACTTGCCGGCCATGAATCACCAGGTGACAGCCCGTGCATGCTGCCGTCCTGCACGCTGCATGGGGATAGTTGTGGTGAGTGCAGGGGGCCTGTGGCGGGTGTTGCGCCATGCAGCTGTACATCTGCCTCATCGTCCAATATGGCTGCTGTGGCAGCTGTCTCACCGACTGTGCTGCTGGCAGCCGATGCTGTGCCCTCTGCCAATGCCTCCTGGGTGATGGTGGCTGGTGTGGGTGCTGTTGAGGGTGCTGTGGTGCACATTGGTGCTGTTGCCTCTGTGGTTTTCTTTGTCTTTCGCAGTGCTGCAGGTTAGGCCCCGGCCCCTTGTGGTTGAGGGGCGGTGTTCTCGCTCCTCGGCCCTGGCCTTCTTCTGTGGTGTGGCATCTTTCTCCCTGGTGTCCTCGTCACCGCTGTCGGTATGTGTGCCTGTGGGGGTCCAATAGAGGGAGAGGGTTAGTGATGGGTCTACAGGCATCAGGCATGCATTTGGGGTGGCTGCATTAATATGGAATGGTAGATGGTTAACATTGAGGGAGTGACATACGGGTTGCTTTACTTTTGGGTGGGTGATGCATGGTGGCATCTGGGTTGGATCACATATGGGGTGCATTATGTGGACAAGATGATGCTGTGCACTGCCTGTTGGCAGTCTTGTACATATGTGTCTAGTGGACCCTGCTCTACATCATTGCAATGTCATTTCAGGTGGACATCATCGTGGTGGTATTAGCATTGTTTCATTTGTGACACCTAGCTGCATCGGCTGATGACATGGCTCCTCGCTCCATGTCCCCCACTCCCTCAATTGCCTCCACCCCTTTGGTGCTGGCGCATATCTCCTCCCATGGTTGCAACTTGATGGGGGAGTCCGCACCTCCACCTGTCGCCATCCCCAGGTTGCGGTTGGTGGAGAGGATGCTGCACACACGCAAACGCAGATCGTCCCAGCGCTTATGGCAATCTTTGGAAGTGCGGGGTGTGGTGCCAACGGCACTTACTTTCTGGGCCACCTCCGCCCATATTTGTTTCTTGCGCTGCACTGCAGGGTGGGACATGTCGGTGGAGAACACGACATCAGTGTGTTCCTGCAGCGTCTCTGCCAGCATGGTCAATTCCTCTTGGGAAAAGCACTCCTTGAGCAGGCGATCGGTGGATTTTTTAACAACTTTTGGCATGGTGAGATGCAGCAGGTGGTGTTGGAGGTGTGAGAGAGTTCTGGGGATCAGATGGCTCCTGGTTGTGGTGGATGGCAATGGATTGTGTTTTTAAAGATGGCCGATGTGCTCTTTCCCGTTCCTGTGCGATGACGCTACTTCCGGTTCTGCTTATTAGCGGTGACCGCTAATAGCGGTTACCGCTATTAGAGGTGACCGCTATTACGCTAATGCCAATGGCTTGGATGCCGGAGGAGCTATTTACACTACGTACGTTGCCGGAAAGGGGGCTTTTTTTTACTTTTGTGGCATGGCGGTGGGGTCATTACCGGCATGGCGCAAAGCTTGTGCCCGCGTTCTCATAAAAGGCCGCTTTTAGCGGTCTATTGCCAGCATGGACACTGTACTTGCGCCATGCCGGTAATGACCGGTACTTACCGCCCTGGTCGTAATGAGGGCCCAGGTCTGGGTTCTCGGAATGGGTACTTACCGGGTCATTCCAACCTTGGAGGACCTGGTAAGTCCCCATTCTGAGAACCATTCCCCATTCCCATATGCGCCCCCAAAGGGCTCAATGGGAATGGGTAAGTAGCTAATAGCGGTACCGCAATTTGCGGTACCGTTATTAGCTCTGAAGTCCCTTAGCGGGTCCCGTCCGTAACACCTGGTCAGACCAGGTGTTAAGGAAGGGACCCGCAAAGGGACCTCAGAATATGGAGCTAAGGGATTACCGGCACCAGCACCCTTACCGGTGCCGGTAATCCCTTACCTCCTACCTCGTAATGACGCCCATTGTGTGCAGCATACATGATGGAGGTGCAATATTCATAATCTTGCCATTTTGAACAGTGCAATGATAACGGCTTTCTTATTAGAGTTTTGCGTACTGTGAAACATGTAATAAGTAACTAATGAAACCCACATACTAAATAATTTCTTTATTACATACAAAACTATTACATACAAAACACAAAGACCCAACAACACATACAAATATGAGTATATACAGGCAAAGCGAAGTATGCAAAAAGGCAGCAGCAGTACCAGAAAGTGTTCATAACCTAACTGTTTATCTTAATGCAGAGAAATTATTGCTCTGTTTCAAAGCTGCTACTTACCCTCAGTATATGTATCACATGATGTGACTGGACCCTAAGGAAAGTACAGTAATAAAAAGAACAACAGAACTATCAGAAAGTGCTGATAGCCCTATTGATTCTCTTCATGCACAGAAAGCATTGCTGTCTTTCAAGCTTGTGTCTTCCCCTATGTATATGTTTCATATGATGTGACTGGACCCTAAGGGAATTACTATAAGAACATACTTGAAGGATAAGTCTACAAATATAGAGCCTTTTCAATTTTTAGTTCCTGACTGTTACTGAAGAAAACCATTGGGCCTAGATATGTCAGTAAAGGAAAAAGGGGGTAGCCAGACATGTGATGTCATCAGTGATGTCATCAATGACATTTGTGATGTCATCTTTGATGTCCTGGGTGTTAGTCTTAGCAGTGCACAGTGGTGGCACGAGTTATGGTGCTTAGTTTACCATAACTGGCGAATTTCAGGGGTTTTTCGGTTTTACTTGAAACCATAACGTCATATGTTTTTAATAGCGCAACTTAACCATAACCTCCCTTTATCAAATTTATTTTACTGAATATACAAATTCATAGTGTGAATTTGATAGATGTTTGCTAGGAATCCCTTACTTTATATACATGTAAAATAGAGCATACTGAACCGGCTGCTAATGATTTTGATGTCCACGGACTGTGCATAAACTGCAGAGCTAGAAGCAACAGTAGACTTACACAATAGTACAAATACAACATACCAGAAACTAGTAAGTAAACTTAATTTTTCTTATATATTTCTAAACTTTTTGCATTAGGTACACTACAATTAATATATTTTTGTTTTTCACAAAGAAATGTGAAGTACTTTGGAGTGGCTTGAGGAAAATTTTCCACTTGATGAAATGTCTGAAGACAGTGATAATAATGGTAAACACTTCTCTATATAAGCAAATTAATAATCATTACTTTATGTGCACTTAACATATATATTACATGGCCACGGTAGTGGCCATGTAGTTATGGTTAAGTTGCTGTTTCCATAGGAAGAGCACTTTTTGGGTGGCTTATAACTTCGCTCTCCCTGGACGGATCCTCACCAAACTTTGCAAGAAAAGTATTTGGGTCACTCTGAATTTTGTTGCAAAGTTTGGTGAGGATTCGTCCAGGGGGGGCAAAGTTATATGGGGGGGTCCCAAAACCTGAGGGGGGTCAGACTGAATCGGAAACATTTTTTGCTTGCGCCTACAGCCCAAACCGCTGGACGGATTTCCACCAAATTTTGACCAGGAGCAGCGGCTTGGTCCCGAAAGCGTGCTTTTGCAAATTTGGTGAAAATCCGTACAGTATTTTTTTTTTAAAATGACCAAAAAGTAGGTAAAAAAAAATTTGTGATATCTGTGATCGGTTCGCGGACACACTTCCCTGTTCGCTCCGTGGACAATGTCCTGATTGGCCAATCGTCTTGCGTGATGTTCGCGGACATGCAACGTGTTCGCTGATTGGACGGCGTGGAGCGTGAAGCGCGTCAGATTTTTCGGTAGCGCACGCCATCTTGGATTCGCGGACGTCCGCGGACAGCGCTGTGAAACTTTGTTCAAAATGTGTATTTAGTAGAGTGTGTTGGTGTGTAGGAGTGTTTGGGGAGGGTGGGAGTTTTTGAGATAGGATGAAAGTTGTGTTTTTTATGTGTTAGACGTTCTTTTTGTGTTCGATTTGTTTGCGGACATCACGGGTGTTCTGAAATGTTCTAAATTGACTGGGGGGTGTTCTAAGGACTCAATATGTGTCCGTTTTGTTCGCAAGCAAAGTGAAACTGTTCTAAGAACACTCGCGGTGTCCGGGGAGTGTTCGTAGGGGGTGTCCTGAGGACACTGTCCGTATTGTTCTCTGTCAAGTTGAATGTGTTCTAAGAACAGTCGCGGTGTCCTGAAATGTTCGCAAATAAACAAACTGGGGGTGTTCTGAAGACGTATTTGAGAACACTCCCGGTGTCCTGAAATGTTCGTAGGGGGTGTCCTGAGGACGCTGTCCGTATTGTTCTCTGTCAAGTTGAATGTGTTCTAAGAACACCCGCGGTGTCCTGAAATGTTCGCAAATAAACAAAATAGGGGTGTTCTGAAGACGCTTCTAAGAACACTCACGGTGTCCGGGGAGTGTTCGTAGGGGGTGTCCTGAGGACGCTGTCCGTATTGTTCTCTGTCAAGTTGAATGTGTCCTAAGAACACTTGCGGTGTCCTGAAATGTTCGCAAATAAACAAAATGGGGGTGTTCTGAAGACGCTTCTAAGAACACTCGCAGTGTCCGGGGAGTGTTCGTAGGGGGTGTCCTGAGGACGCTGTCCGTATTGTTCTCTGTCAAGTTGAATGTGTCCTAAGAAAACTCGCGGTGTCCTGAAATGTTCGCAAATAAACAAGATGGTGGTGTTCTGAAGACGCTTCTAAGAACACTCCCGGTGTCCTGGAATGTTCGTAGGGGGTGTCCTGAGGACGCTGTCCGTATTGTTCTCTGTCAAGTTGAATGTGTTCTAAGAACACCCACGGTGTCCTGAAATGTTCGCAAATAAACAAAATGGGGGTGTTCTGAAGACGCTTCTAAGAACACTCACAGTGTCCGGGGAGTGTTCGTAGGGGGTGTCCTGAAGGCGCTGTCCGTATTGTTCTCTGTCAAGTTGAATGTGTCCTAAGAACACTCGCGGTGTCCTGAAATGTTCGCAAATCAACAAGATGGTGGTGTTCTGAAGACGCTTCTAAGAACACTTGCGGTGTCTGGGGAGTGTTCGTAGGGGGTGTCCTGAGGACGCTGTCCGTATTGTTCTCTGTCAAGATGAATGTGTTCTAAGAACACTCGCGGTGTCCTGAAATGTTCGCAAATAAACAAGATGGTGGTGTTCTGAAGAAGCTTCTAAGAACACACCCGGTGTCCTGGAATGTTCGTAGGGGGTGTCCTGAGGACGCTGTCCGTATTGTTCTCTGTCAAGTTGAATGTGTCCTAAGAACACTTGCGGTGTCCTGAAATGTTCGCAAATAAACAAGATGGTGGTGTTCTGAAGACGCTTCTAAGCACACTCGCGGTGTCCGGGGAGTGTTCGTAGGGGGTGTCCTGAGGACGCTGTGTCCTGAAATGTTCGCAAATAACCAAAATGGGGGTGTTCTGAAGACGTTTTTGAGAACACTCCCGGTGTCCTGGAATGTTCGTAGGGAGTGTCCTTAGGAGGCTGTCCGTATTGTTCGTTGTTAAGTTGAAAGTGTTCTAAGAACTATCGCGTTGTTCTGAAATGTTCGTAGGGGGTGTCCTGAAAACGGTGTCCGTATTGTTCGCTGGCAAGTTCAAAGTGTTCTAAGAACACTCACATTGTTTGCGGACATTAAAGGTTTCCCATAGATCATAGTTGAAATGTTTGACTCTATGGATGTGATATGCTGCGGTGGTTGTTGCCAGGGCATAGAGTCTTGGGTGCATGGCCATTTGGCCATGCACCCAAGACTGTATGCCCTGGCAACAACCACCGCAGCATATCACATTCATATTTGCTTATAACTTTGGGTGAAAAACAAATGTATGGTTCTCTGTCAAGTTGAATGTGTCCTAAGAAAACTTGCGGTGTCCTAAAATGTTCGCAAATAAACAAGATGGTGGTGTTCTGAAGACGCTTCTAAGAACACTCGCGGTGTCCGGAGAGTGTTCGTAGGGGGTGTCCTGAGGACGCTGTCCGTATTGTTCTCTGTCAAGTTGAATGTGTCCTAAGAACACTCGCGGTGTCCTGAAATGTTCGCAAATAAACAAGATGGTGGTGTTCTGAAGAAGCTTCTAAGAACACTCCCGGTGTCCTAGAATGTTCGTAGGGGGTGTCCTGAAGACGCTGTCCGTATTGTTCTCTGTCAAGTTGAATGTGTCCTAAGAACACTCGCGGTGTCCTGAAATGTTCCCAAATAAACAAGATGGTGGTGTTCTGAAGACGCTTCTAAGAACACTCGCGGTGTCCGGGGAGTGTTCGTAGGGGGTGTCCTGAGGACGCTGTCCGTATTGTTCTCTGTCAAGTTGAATGTGTTCTAAGAACACCCGCGGTGTCCTGAAATGTTCGCAAATAAACAAAATGGGGGTGTTCTGAAGACGTTTTTGAGAACACTCCCGGTGTCCTGGAATGTTCGTAGGGGGTGTCCTTAGGAGGCTGTCCGTATTGTTCGTTGTTAAGTTGAAAGTGTTCTAAGAACTATCGCGTTGTTCTGAAATGTTCGTAGGGGGTGTCCTGAAAACGGTGTCCGTATTGTTCGCTGGCAAGTTCAAAGTGTTCTAAGAACACTCACATTGTTCGCGGACATTAAAAGTTTCCCATAGATCATAGTTGAAATGTTTGACTCTATGGATGTGATATGCTGCAGTGGTTGTTGCCAGGGCATAGAGTCTTGGGTGCATTGCTATTTGGCCATGCACCCAAGACTGTATGCCCTGGCAACAACCACTGCAGCATATCACATTCATATTTGCTTATAACTTTGGGTGAAAAACAAATGTATGGTTCTCTGTCAAGTTAAATGTGCCCTAAGAACACTCGCGGTGTCCTGAAATGTTCGCAAATAAACAAGATGGTGGTGTTCTGAAGAAGCTTCTAAGAACACTCCCGGTGTCCTGGAATGTTCGTAGGGGGTGTCCTGAGGACGCTGTCCGCATTGTTCTCTGTCAAGTTGAATGTGTCCTAAGAACACTCGCGGTGTCCTGAAATGTTCGCAAATAAACAAGATGGTGGTGTTCTGAAGACGTTTTTGAGAACACTCCCAGTGTCCTGGAATGTTCATAGGGGGTGTCCTTAGGACGCTGTCCGTATTTTTCGTTGTTAAGTTGAAAGTGTTCTAAGAACTATCGCGTTGTTCTGAAATGTTTGTAGGGGGTGTCCTGAAAACGGTGTCCGTATTGTTCGCTGGCAAGTTCATAGTGTTCTAAGAACACTCACATTGTTCGCGGACATTAAAAGTTTCCCATAGATCATAGTTGAAATGTTTGACTCTATGGATGTGATATGCTGCGGTGGTTGTTGCCAGGGCATAGAGTCTTGGGTGCATGGCCATTTGGCCATGCACCCAAGACTCTATGCCCTGGCAACAACCACCGCAGCATATCACATTCATATTTGCTTATAACTTTGGGTGAAAAACAAATGTACGGTTCTCTGTCAAGTTGAATGTGTCCTAAGAACACTTGCGGTGTCCTGAAATGTTCGCAAATAAACAAGATGGTGGTGTTCTGAAGACGCTTCTAAGAACACTCGCGGTGTCCGGGGAGTGTTCGTAGGGGGTGTCCTGAGGACGCTGTCCGTATTGTTCTCTGTCAAGTTGAATGTGTCCTAAGAACACTCGCGGTGTCCTGAAATGTTTGCAAATAAACAAGATGGTGGTGTCCTGAAGAAGCTTGTAAGAACACTCCCGGTGTCCTGGAATGTTCGTAGGGGGTGTCCTGAGGACGCTGTCCGTATTGTTCTCTGTCAAGTTGAATGTGTCCTAAGCACACTTGCGGTGTCCTGAAATGCTCGCAAATAAACAAAATGGTGGTGTTCTGAAGACGCTTCTAAGAACACTCGCGGTGTCCGGGGAGTGTTCGTAGGGGGTGTCCTGAAGACGCTGTCCGTATTGTTCTCTGTCAAGTTGAATGTGTTGTAAGAACACCCGCGGTGTCCTGAAATGTTCGCAAATAAACAAAATGGGGGTGTTCTGAAGACGTTTTTGAGAACACTCCCGGTGTCCTGGAATGTTTGTAGGGGGTGTCCTTAGGACGCTGTCCGTATTGTTCTTTGTTAAGTTGAAAGTGTTCTAAGAACTATCGCGTTGTTCTGAAATGTTCGTAGGGGGTGTCCTGAAAACGGTGTCCGTATTGTTCGCTGGCAAGTTCAAAGTGTTCTAAGAACACTCACATTGTTCATGGACATTAAAAGTTTCCATAGATCATAGTTGAAATGTTTGACTCTATGGATGTGATATGCTGCGGTGGTTGTTGCCAGGGCATAGAGTCTTGGGTGCAAGGCTATTTGGCCATTTGGTTGTTGCCAGGGCATAGATGATGCAGTTAGATCTAGAGGTCTTGAATGTGATTGGTGCATGGTCATGCGATTTTTGGGGTACATCCAATGAGGGAATGGCAGAGAGAGTGTAGTGGAAATGGTAGAAGGGCTGTTCATGTTACGATATGTCCGCTGACATGGCGGTAGTTCGCGGACATCGGGAGTTACATCCGGGGATTTTTGGCTTCAGAAGTCATGCAAATGAGAATAAGCACTGAAAGGGATTGGTCAGGAAAGTTTGGTGGGTGTGTTGTGCCAGGAGAGATTTTCTCAGATACTCTTTTTGCTGAGACAACAAAAGATAGCTATGGCTGTGTGTTTCAGAAAACAGATTGTTTGGATTTTAGGAGATTCGTGGATACATTGCTTGAAGGTGCATGCAGAACCACCACTTCTTTCCAGAGAAAATGACAATGTTTGTGATGGAGTAGCAACCCAATTTTTTTAATGTTTGCGAACTGTCTGCGGACAGTTAGGAGGGTAAAGGAGGGTAAAGGGGGACACCAACCACAGGGATAAGAAAGGGCGAGCTGAGAGAGGAAGATGTAGAGTGGGTTTTATTTGGGTAGTGAGCAGGTCTTCTCGTGCTCTGAGACGATAGTCTCAAAAGCACTCCGAAGTCGCTCCCCCCTGCAGAGTACTGTGTCACAGTACATACATACAACTGTGACTCTCGAAAGGTAAGGGTCATCAGCATTCTGTATGGCCTGTGAGGCAGCTTGAGGAAGACGCTGTCCCTCAGAGGTGATCCTTGTGGTGACAGGATCAGAAACAGAGGATGAAGTAGAGGAAATCAACCTGCTACGTTCTTCGCAAGGTACAACCCTGCGAATAGCCCCAGAGTGAAATGACCTCAGGTGTCGCTTCATAGTAGTGGTCCCAAAGCTGTACATACCGTGCTTCCCGCGACTGAGTATCATTTTGCACTCATTGCAGGTAACACAGTTCGCACGAGCCTTAGGAACATTACCATGAATGGTAAATAACCGCCACACCCAAGACTCACGCATAGTGCGGGTAGTAGGGTTTTCCTCTACCTCATTCTTATCATCCTCTTCTTCCTCCTCCGCATCCTCACTCCTGTTCCCCTCTTCAGGCCCTTGGGGAGGTGGTGGTGGTGGAGGGGGTGGGGGTGGTGCTGAAGCAGTTGCAGCACCAAGTGGCAGTCCAGCAGCCAAGGATGCCATCTCGATGATGGTGTAGTCTGCAGGTGGCAGCAAAAATCACTGTGTTCTGAAGAATAGCCAGAAACACAATGGGAATAAGCTCTTGGGCGTGGTCTTTTATAGGGGTGCTTGTGCGCAGTTTGCGGACATGCACACTGTCCGCGGACAGATCGAACACAAAAAAAGGATCGGAACATTTGTGATGTCATCTTTGATGTCCTGGGTGTTAGTCTTAGCAGTGCACGGTGGTGGTGCGAGTTATGGTTGCTTAGCTTACCATAACTGGTGAATTTCAAGGGTTTTACTTGGAACCATAACGTCCCTTTAACAAAGTTTTTTCACTGAATATATATATATTTATTTTAACAGACCATACAAACATTGAAAATAATACACCAAAAGACACATTGGAAAAGACTCTGCAATGCATGGAACAGAAAATAGACATGCTCAAGGAAAATTTCAATGTTTTTAAACAGTTTCTGGAGGACCACATAAAAGAAAAAATTAAATACCATTGTCCCACATGTAGCTGTTCCCCCTCTCCATGTCCCAGTCAACTATCCCCAAACCCTCAACACCAAGAAAACTTTTGATGAGACTTCAATCCCTTCATCCCCTCCCATCCATCCTCTCCAAACCCCTAATGCCCCTGTATTTGTATCAGTTTCTGCTTCCCCCTCTCTTTCATAAATTGTGTATATGTATATAATAATAAAAAATATTCTGTTTGTTTTAATGAAATTCTTTGTGTCTTTTTTTTTTTCAAAAGCAGTTAAAATGTCCGGGGACAGCACACCTGTCCGGGCTGTCCTTAATTAACAAAATGGCAATGTCCTGAGGACACTATACCTGTCCGTACCATTTGCAGCAAAGATGGAACTGTTCGTAGAACACACCTGGTGTCTGGGATGTCCATAAATGAACAAAATGGAGGAATCTTAAGGACACTATACCTGTCTGTACCGTCCGCAGCCAAGTTGAAACTGTCCTAAGAACACGTGCGGTGTCCGGGATGTCCGTAGTCAAACAAAATGGAGGTGTCCTAAGGACACTATACCTGTCCATACAGTCTGCAGAACATCTACACACATGCGCACCACACCTGTAAGTCCTGCGAACATCGCGCTTGTCCGTAACTGTCCGTTTCACTTGTGTCGCACTTTTAATTTGTTTGAGGACCCGACCACTGAGGGCGAAAACCCGCGCGCATGCCCACGACCGTTCCCATGCATTTGGTGTCCTGCCGACACCCATTCCCTTTGTGGACGTGTTCCCAACGTCATCAAGTGACCACACCCATGCTGAGCATGCGTCCTAATTTGCGGACACTGTCCGGTTCCCCAACATTTTAAAATAACTTATTCTGACAATCCAAATTATTTTACAGTAAAAATTCACCATTGCACATCTCCCAGACAATGACCCTGGCTCTGGCCTTCCACATACTTTTTGGAACTTTTTGAACCTTTTTGGGTGTTTGATCTGTTCGCGAAGCACACCCCTCCACCCCTATAAAAGGCCACACCCCAGAGCTGATCTTCATTGTACTTCTGGCTATTGCAGATTGACTTTTGCTGCCTTTGCTGCTCTTGCTGAGATTATCTCATCAACCCTGATGGCATCCATGGCTGCTGTTGCTACATCTGCCTCAGAACCACCCCCAAACCCTCCACCACCACCACCTCCCTAAGGGCCTGCAGAGGGGAACAGGAGAGAGGATGTAGAGAACGAGGATGAAGAGGATGAAGAGAATGAGTTCGAGGAACTCCCTACTACCAGCACTCGCCGGGAGTCTTGGGTGTGGCGGTTGTTTACCATTCATGGTAACGTACTAAAACCATGTGCGAACAAGGTCACCTGCAAACAGTGCAAAATGGTGCTGAGTCATGGGAGATGTGGTTCGTACAGCTTTGGTACGACATCCATGAAGCGACACCTAACGTCGTTCCACGAAGCGGACATTCTCAAGGTTGTACCTTGTGATAAACGTAGTAGGTTGATTTCCTCTACAGCATCCTCCGTTTCCGCTCCTCTCACCACAAGAGACACTCCTGTGGGAGAGCACATCGCTCCAGCTGCTTCACAGGCCATTCACGATGCTGTTGACCCTTACCTTTCGAGGGTCACAATATTGTATATGTACTGCAACGGAGTACTATGCAAGGGGAGAGTCTTTAAAGTTCTTTCGAGACTACGGTCACGAAGCACCAGAAGACTTGCTACCTACCTAAGTAAGGCCCACCCTAAATCTTCCTCTCTCCACCTGCCCTTACTTATTCCTGTGGTTGGTGTCCCTTCCTTACCCTCCTTTTCCCTCCTCTCCTAGTGTGTCATGTGTAAAAAAAAACAAAAAATATAGAACAACTAAAATCCCCCAAAGAAAGGCTCTTTTCGGAACCGCCTTTCACAGTTTAAAAATAGAAGTGGCAAATAAACAGTGCAGGGCCTGTTGCTTTTTTTGCAAGTCCGCCGACAGTCCTAGGACATATAAAATTTTAGGGTGCTGCCCTAGCAAAACCAATGTACGTTTAGGGGTCACTCTGAATTTTTTTGCAAAGTTTGGTGAGGTTTGGTCTGGGGGGGCAAAGTTATAGGGGGGTCCCAAAACTTTTTTGCCCATAGACTGAGTAGGGGAAAAACTTTGCTCATGCCTACAGGCCAAACCGCTGGACGGATTTTCACCAAATTTGCAGCAGGACGGCGGCTTGGTCCGGAAAGCGTGCTTTTGTTAATTTGGTGTAAATCCGTCCAGTAGTTATTTTTTTAAATGACCAAAACTTAAAGCAAACAAATTAGTGATATCTATGTCTGCTCCGCGGACACACTTCCCTGTTCGCTCCGCGGACAGGACACCGATTGGCTAATTGACTTGCATCATGTCCGCAGACACCCAACGTGTTCGCTGATTGGTTGGTGTGAAGCGTGAGGTGCGCAGTGGTGTAACACAAGCTCTGGGGGCCCCCCTGCAAGCCATGCTGAGGGCCCCCCGCAACTCTGCAACAAAACACGAGTCGCACCACACTTTGGGCCACCCTAGATGCGCAATACACAAAAACGTATTACTTAAGGGGTATGCCACACACTGTATTAGGAGAAAGATATAAATATGTGTTTTAATGCAATATACAGCACACTTTCTGAGAACATTTTACTAAAAAGCCACAGTGTTTGCTATTGTTGTGCAGGGTAACAGCAATCCAAAACATGTAAGTCACCAACAGTGCACATGAACATTAATGCTTTGCTATAAGAAATGCCATGGCACAATGAAAACATGTCCAACTGGCTGCACAATGTAGACCAGTGTAGACACATAACAACATTACAGTAAAGCATGCCAGGCCACATTAAGACATACCTAGACTGGTTGCACCAAAATGTCAGTCAAAGCAATAAGGCTCATCAAGAAGAGAGCACACATTCAAGCCTGAGTCTCTGCGGCCTCTAACAACACAGCCAAACTCTTTAAAATCTGCAAGGAACTGGTCAATCCTGTTACGGTTTCTACCTCTCCTGTTCCCTCAACAGGCCGTCTGTACGGCTTTGGCCTCTCGCTTCTCCGCTAAAACTCAGGACATCCTGTCCACTATCTCCTCTTCCTCTCCCTCTTCCTCTCTCGGCCCCCTTTGGCCATCTCTCCCTCTCCTCCTACTTTCTGCTCTTTCTCTCTAACACCTGACAAGGTTTCTAGACAAGTCCCATCTATGGAAGTGTCGTCGAAACAGGTGCTCGCCTGCTCCTCCAGAACCATTCAGGACCACATTGACACCCTTGATCCAGCCTTGGCCAATTTCTGTAATCATTCTTTGGCCACTGGAACTTTCCCCTCTCCCAAATTCTTGGAAAAGCTGGCCAACTGCCAGCTTAGTCTCCACACTGAATTTGTTGGTTGTCTCCATGACCATCAGTCTGGCTTAAGAGCTGCCAGAGGCATGGAAACTGCTCTCCTGAACACCTGTGAAGATCTTAAATCTAACCTTGATTCCAGTATTCCTTCTGTCCACATCATCCTGGAACTTTCCTCTGCTTTCCACACGGTCAACCACACTATCCTGATCAATTGACTCTGTGAGAACCTGGGCATCATGGATGAGGCCCTGGAGTGGGTGACCTCCTTCCTCTTGGATAGCCCCTGCCAGGTCCAACTTTGTCCCTTACACTCCGCCACCTCTCTCTACATGTGGCGTTCTCCAGGGCTCTATCCTCCCACCCTGGTTTTTCAACCTCTACTTGGCCCCTTTGACCCACCTGATCTCTACCTTCTCCTCTAACTTACAGTGTTATGCAGATGACACTCAGCTTTCCTTCAGGCTCCCCTCAGCCTACTCTCCTCTCTCGCTCATTCCTGGTGTCATCTTCAACTCCACTCTCTCTTTCTCTCCTAACATCTCAGACGTCGCCAAGAAGTCCCACTACCAGCTGCACCTCCTCAAAGGGACTCTTCCATTTTTCATTTCCCCCAGAAGCTCACTGTCTCCAGAGCTCTGGTTCTCTCTCTAGGCTGGACTACTGAAACAGCCACCTTCTCAATCTGCCTTCCTCTACTCTCCACCCTCTGCAACTAATCCAGAACAGGACTGCGAGACTTATCCTTGGCCTTAAGCCCAGGGACTGTATCTCTCCAGCCATGAAATCTCTCCAATGGCTCTCAGTGGCTGCAAGGCGCCGGCACCGGCACCGTTCATACCGTCCCACACATTACGAGTTCTGTTCGCGGGTTCCCGACAGCACGTCAGGTCTTACCTGGCGGGCGGTGCGGCACCCACAAGTATGACTCATAATTGCACCGGCACCGTTATCAACGGTGCCGGCGCAACCATGCTCAGATAGGGAGCCTGGCAATACCGCCACGCGGGAATGGGCAATTATCGGCCCATTCATCTAATAATGGGCCGGTATTGCCCAATCGTAGGAGGCGGTGCTGCAGCAAGCATGGCGGTAGCCGTGCCTGCCATACAGGCACGGCTACCGCCATGCTCGTAATGAAGCCCATTGTCTCTTTTTGAAGTCACTCTGACTTCCTAAAGAAATTATTTCCGTTAAGGACTGAACCATAACGGAAATAATGTCTTTATGAAGGCAGAGTGACTTTTTTTATTTTTGAAGTCATAGGGATCCCCCACCCCATGACATGGAGGCCTCCAGACTAAGGTCTTCATGTCATGGGGTGAGGGTAGCCACCATACTTTTTGTATTCACTCTGCCTTCATAAAGAAATTATTTCTGTTACAGAAATAATTTCTTTAGAAATGCAGAGTGAATTCAAAAAGAAAATGTAAAAACAAAAAGAAACGTACAAACATTTTTTTTTTTTTTTACTCCAAGTGGGTGCCCTTTCCAGAACATGTGATCGCGGGGCCCCCCGCACCGCAGGGGGGTGCCGGGGCCCCTGTTATGCCAGTGGAGGTGCGTCAGATTTTTGGAAACGCCTGCCATCTTGGGACATTGGCCGGTGTCCTCGAACATCGCGGTAAAAACACATTAAAAAACACAACATTGCACTTGTCAAACTTATAAAATAATCTCTGGGGAGATGAGGGGTGATTAGGGTGGGATGGAATATGGCTGCAAGAAGCAAAAAACAGGTGGTTTTTACCGCAAAAGTCCGCAAACAGTCCTGAAAAGTTTGCAAACACCAGGGTTGGTGAAATGCAGTTCTTGGATGGCTTATAACATTGGCGCCACTTAATGGAACTGCATGTATATTCCTGGGCTGATTCTGAGTGAGTATGCAAAGTTTGGTGGGATTCTGTTGAGAAGGAGCAAAATTAGAGTGGGGGTCCCAAAATATTGTAAAGGCTTATAAATGTGGTGCCAATTGACAAATCTACACAAAGGTTTGCAAAAAGATTATAGATCTAGATTTAGATGTTTTCATAAAGTCTGAATGGATTTTGTCAAGTGGGGGCTAGGTTATATGACGATTGTATGTGCTTACATTTGATACTTTTGAAAAAATAAAACATGCATGGATTTCTAGCAAACTTGCGTAAGGAGCATTGGCATGGACCTACAAGCATGGTTTTGCAAATGTGCCAGTGTTTTATTATTTGGCAAGTGTCATAATGATGCTACAAAAAATAGCGGTATACCTTTAGTGACTGAGGGGTAGCCTGTGGCCATGGGCAGTGGCCAGATTGTCCGGGTCATGGAATAGGGTCATGATCCAGACAATCTGGCTACTGGCCCTGACCACAAGGGACAAAACATAGGATTAAAGGGGCCATGTCCACCTGGGTCTGGCTTTGTGGTAAAGTTATTCGAATTTAGGATAGATTTGAAAGGGAAGAAAAATGTGCTTGTGGTAATATGGTCATAGGGTTCTCTTTTTGCCTTCTGCAGGCTGCTATGGAAAGCGAAGAGGGGCCCTGTATGGAACCCTCACCTTCCATTTCCATGGTGGCCATCCTGCAAAAGGATTTTCCTTCCTACACCTGGATGCCGCAGGCGTCCCGGTGTTGGAAGAAAAATCCTATTTTTTAGCACCCCGGGTTCCCACTTTGGGAACCTAGGGTGCTAATGGCCTTCATCCGACCTTTTCAGGGGCTGGAATGGGGGGATAATGGTCCAGAGAACTAGTTAACAACCCTCGCTTCGCTTGGGCTGATAACTTGGGCTGCTGGGCCGGTATCCACCGTTCCAGTCCCAGGAACAGAGGATGAACGCCACAATATTCCCATTAGCATAGCACAAAATGCAAATGGAAATGTTGCAAAATCTTATGTACTTTACAGAGAAATATAAAGTAGATGGAGTCTACACATTTTTTTTTTAGTTCTATTTTTTAACTGAGAAAGTTGGTTCCTAAAGGAATATGTCGTTTCTTGTTTTGGATGTATTTTTTTGGCAGGAGAGCTGAGAACGAAAGGTGAGGAGGGAAATGAGGGAAGAGCAACCAAACACTAATATGGAGGGGTAGGTGGACAAGGAAAATGTTGCGTGTGTGTTATTTCTAAGTTAGGGGGCACTGTTTCTCATGCTCGTTGATTACAGTAGTGGTGGTGGCTCTTGGGGAAGAGGGATGGCATTAGCTGATGCCATTTTAAGATAAATAGCAGTTTCGCTAAAAGTATGTACTGTGTACTAGCTTGTTAATGGGTAATGAGTAGGAATAGGTGTTGAAGCTGTGCAAGGGAAATTTTGAAGTTGGAAGTTCCTAGATCAGTAGAAAATGCTGTTACGAACTGTCTGCCAAGCAGAGACCTTATCGTGAAGTGCAGATGGGTTCTCAGACATATCATCATGCCGTGCGCCAGTGTATGGTCATGTGGCACTGTCCAGAAGGTCCGCTATGAAGTCAGATGTTCGTAGACGTCTAAGGATGCAAAACTAGTTGAAATAGTTGCAAGAAGTGTATAGAAGTGTTAAAAATTATTCCAGATGGTGTGAAATGGCAGAGTTTTAAGGTGAAACTTTGGAAAATGCACACAAATATTGCTATATTGGGTAAGTATGATATTAGTAACTTGTAGGAAAATAGCATGCACTGGTAAAAACGAAAAAACTTTGTTAAAGGGATGTTATGGTTAGGTTGCACTAATATAAACCTTTCAAATTCACTGAAAAAACGTGGTTAAAGGGACGTTATGGTTCAGTTGGAATAATAAAAACCTATGAAATTCAAAGAAAAAACTTGGTTAAACAGACGTTATGGTTCCAAGTAAAAACTAAACACCCCTGAAATTCTCCAGTTATGGTAAACTAAGCAACCATAACTCGCGCCACCACCGTGCACTGCAAAGACTAACACCCAGGACATCAAAGATGACATCACAAATTTGGGCACAATCGAACTCCTCTTCAACGTCCCAGAGGCGGGCCTCTTCCCTGGCCTCGAGGTCTTGCAGGGATGCAGTCATGCCTTGTTCCAACTCCCTGCGAGTTGCCTAGAGGCACTCAGCCCGCCTCAATGCCCTGCGCATGGAGTTCTCCGCCCTGACCATAGTGAGCCGTGCCTCTTCTGCCCGCCGCCCCTCCACATCGATTTGCTCGCCCAAACGCTGTCACACGGAAGACACTCCCAATCCAGGGACCTCCTGCCCTCCGGTCAATGCCTGCCCCTGTGATGTTGATGGCCCCGAGCTATCTTCCCTCCCACCTTGAGCCTGCTGCTGCCGTGCATGTGCCCTGCCTGTCAATGCCTGCATGTCCTACTCCTGCTGGGGTCCAGTTGTTGGGGTGGCCACCCCTGCTGGACCTCCGGCTCCCGACTGTGGCAGGGATGTGTCCTCCACCAGCCTGGCCGCTGGGTCAGGAGCAGCTCTTCAGGATGCCCTGGTGATACTTGGACAGGAAGATGGCATGGAGGACGACTGGCACATAAGGGGTTCAGTTGAGGAGGGGGTCGCCAGAGGTTCAAGCACACGGAGGAACCCAGCCTTGCTGACCTGTCCTAGTAGGTCGACGCGGTCAATGAGGTATTCGAAATGACATGCATTGTCCTCACAAGGACCCTGCACGTCATCCCAAATACCACATTGACGCAATGCTACCCCAGCTAGGACAGGCCCAACACGGTCCCGGATTGCCACGTCCACAGGGAGAGGAAGTCCAATTGTTGTGTGCACATCCCCTCCCTGAAAACAGGTCTGGACGGAGGCCTCCCTGTTGGTGCCGGATGATGCATTCACAGGATCGGGGACAGGATTACACACAGGCAGCTCCGCGACAGCCTGTGCTGCCTTCTGTCCCTGCCCCTGGACTGCACCACTAGCACCAGTGGAATCCCCCTTCAGGCCCTGTGTGTGGGCCTTCCACGGCCTCCTCCTCAACCGAACCCCCCCACCAACCTGGATGACTCCGTGCCATCTTCCTCCATAGGCCCCTGTGAGGGCTCAGCTGCCCCTTCTGCTGCCGAGGAGTCCACCTCCAACCTCTGCCTCTTGGACCTTCCCTCGGCAGCTGGGCCGTGGACACGGCACCAGACTCCTCACTCCCTGAAGAGATGTAAACCTGGGAGGGGAGCTGGGCCTTGCATCTCCGGGCGGTGGTGGGATCGCTGCTGCTGTGCTCCACAGCCCCGTCTCCGCCCTCTTCATCAGTTGACACTGCATACAGGGAGAGACAGAACACAGGCATCAGGGTACTGTACAATGGTCTGAAACACACATGGCAGTTGCACATGAGTGGCAGTCTCAAACTTCACAGTTGGCATCACACTCCCCAACACACATATCATATGAACCCACACACATGTGCAAATTAACAGGAAAGTTGCAGCAGGCAGCAGCAGCTAGTTGCTGGCCCTTGCTTTGCTCAGGACTATATCTACATGGTCCATGACACCCGGTACGGGCCGAGCTGCAGATGGATGAAGCTATGTTGGCGATGATGGTTTAGTGATGCATGTCTACATGCATATTACATGTGTCATTGTGTGTTTGGATCCACTTGCAGCTGTGGTCAATTTGCAGTTCAGACATGCTTATGGTATGTGCCATCTCTTTGTTGCCATCCGTCTTTTCTGCCTGTGACCGAGGTGGTGTCTGATGGATGTGATATACTACAATTTGTACTTGTGTGGGCTTTGCTATTTAGACACATCCATTTCTGCTTTTGGGATGTGTTTGCATATCAATGCCACTGGATGCATGCCAGGTTCTCATTTGTGTGTGACATGTCTGCTTCATGTGTTGGCTGTTGATGTGATGTCTGTGTGTGTGTGGGTTATGTGATTCTGACATGTATACTCATGTTTGTTTTTTCCACTTTTCAGATGATGACGCAATGGAGGCAGAGGATGGTGATGTCAAACCAGACACAGGGTGGCTATCACACCAGCAAACCAGCACAAGTGGGGATTGTGGGGTGGTAGGCCACGAGAACCCACTTGTGCCCGAGACCATCGTGTCTAGGGCTGGCAATGAGTCTAGCCCGGATGATCACTCTGACGACAATGTCGAGTGGATGTGCGTCATGTCGATTAGTCAACGTTGAGTGATTCTGATGTGGACTATGGTCTGTCCGCGACACCTGCACTGAGGGGCCAGACACTGGTGGGACGTCCACCTGTGGTGGATCGGGATGCATGGTCACACTCCACACCAGTTGCTGATCTGCCTGGGGCATCACGTCAATGGAGGAATGTAGTCCTGAAGCTGCAGGCGGTGCCAACCCAACAAGGACTGCAGCTCCAGCCCAGCAACGCGGTGGCCGTGCACCACCGAGGTATACTGAGTGGGAGCAAGCCACGGTTGCCAATTCTGAACACCAGGGGGCAGCTATTGATAATATCGCTCAGAGCATGGAGCGTGTGGACCAATCCATGCTCCCTCTTGGCAGGGAAGGTGGATCTCCAGCAGCGGGCGGCACCGTCCATGGCCCGCTCGCTCAGGATGTGCATAGTGGCCTCAGACAGGGCACGCCGGGCTGAATTGGTGTCTCTGCGTCAAGCAATTACTGCTCATGGAGAGGCACACAGGGAGGCCCTGAGGGATGACCATATACTCTCTGATCTACTCTGGGTGTGCTCTTGATGTCCCAGAGGCAGCAGACAGAGGAGAGGTTGAAACAGCTTGAGAATTCCATCTCGGCTGAGCTATGTGCTTGCCGGGAGGTGTTCCAGATGTCATGACAGGCCATGCACGAAGAACTCTGTGTTACACGTGCTACCTTCCAAGAGGAAGCATGCGAATCACGCAAGGTTCTGCATGCTGACCTACGTGTCATCATCGCATGTGAGTGTTGAGGTGCACCCTGTACCTCCCCCCTCCTGGGTGCCCCCCCTGGGTCGTATGTGGCCATTTTTGATTTTTATAGTTAGTTTAATTAGTTAATATAGTTTAAAATAGCTTGTCTATAGTGCATTTATGTGATGGTGTAGTTCTTTGTGGCTTTTGAAAGCATCCACTGTCAGTTCCAGCTGGGCCCTTCAAGCTTGTCTCGTGTATGTGTTTGCAGCTTGGGGTCCTGACTCACATAAGCCACTCCTGCTTCCCCTATCCATGGGCTCGCAAGGATGGTTCGGTGTTACAACCATTTACACAAGGGCCTGTCTGCTGCTGTACTACTTGTGTTAACACCACTATTGGGGATTTTGTATGCTTTTTCCACAGCATGTATGCAATCAATTTTGGTGAGTAGATTATTGATATGTCCATTTATTGATGTTGATGTATGTTCTTTTCTTGCCTGTATATGTGCTTGATGCACTTCATGCTGTAGCCTGATGGTGGGAGGAGGTCAGATGTAGGTCTCAGACATGTCCCAGTGACAACCAGCATGAGGACACACACACAGGAACATTTCCAGCCTTATTAAAAGCGTTTATGCCCTTTCTGCAGGAAATTGAGCCTCCAGACTGGCTTTCCTAGCAGACACAGAGCCAAGAAGTACAAAAACCTGGCCACGTTGGGTGATGCACACGTGCGCATGTGTGCACAAGCAGAAGCATAGGGCTTGTGCTCAGACGTCTGACAGAATCAGAAGTGTTTCCAGGAGCTCCAAGCAAGGTGAGCAGCACGAGGGGCCACACCCCAAACAACCTTCCTCCAGGCCTCTTGCACATGCATGCTAAGTCGCGCCAGTGCTGGGCAGGTTGGCCAGGCATTGGGGAAGATGTGCACAGTACAGCTAAGCCACATTGATGACCAAATGGCAAGTAGCTTTCAAAGTTGTCAGGGGCACACAGAGGGGGCGTCACCCATATCCTTGAGCCCCCCTGCTCCATAGAAGCTAAGTTATTAGCGCAGTAGCGTTCCTAGCCAGGAACTAATTCAGTGCATGGAGGGCACCCAGCAACGCACAGACTCGAGTGCAGTGCATATCATTTGCATATGCAAATTGCCACATGCGCTACCTATGGAAATTCGTGGCTGCTGGAACACGACTTGTACTGAAGTCGCACCTCGCCACATGCGTCTAGCAGATCACCCAAGGACCATTGTATCATGTGTGATCCCTGACACATTGCTCTTCCATTTACCGTGGGCCCACATGCCGCTGCCTTACCGCATTGACAGTGTATGAACCATCATGGGGGCAAGCAAAAGTATACAAACTAAGCAGCAGACAAGAGTGTTTCTTTGGGGAAGAGTCACTAAGTTTGTGGCATGAATGGTGTGTGTGTGGTGAAAACACACACAGAATAGTAACTCACACTCTCTTTGTAGCATTGACCCATTTTGTACAATGTGCATGAAGAACATGGTTTCTCTGAGTGAGTATGTGTTATTGTCAATAGTTGTATTTTGTCTTTGCCCTACTTTCCCTTGCCCATCTACCTCCCTTCTCCTGACCCTCTTTCCGGTTTTCCTGAATACTGATGCCTATCCAAAGAACGGATCCCTAACCCTCTTTCCCCGCCAGGGGTCTCAGAGGCCTGTGTAAGTTTTACATTGCAGGCGCCCAGACCGTGGAGGGGGTGGTTGGTTCATGCCACTCCCACCCCTGGAGAACAGAGCTGTGACACTACCCATCAGTTGTTGCATCCTCATTGATTATTGTGTACTGAAAATGCTACCCATCCTGTTGAACCATTGTTGAACTGTGCTACCTGGGTTGTACTTCTTTCATTCTGCTTGGACTTGTACTTGTCAATTTTCAGTGACTTCTTTTAATCTACTGGAGACTTTTCCAGGGTTTTTTGGTGGCTACAGGCTTCTTCCCTGATTTGGGGGTTTGGCTCCTTGGAGTTCTCAGCGATTTGGTATTTTTACTAGTCAAGGTGACCTCTGAGGGGGCTGGACCCTATTTACACGCAAGGTAGAACATGGAAACCAAGGGGTGGGGGGATCCTGAAGCCAGGTAGACTAGAAGTATGAAGGCAACGGACCCCAGATACAGTTCTTCAGAAGGTCATGGTGACGTGTCAATGAGGGAGGGCCATTTGTTGTGGGACAGTACGCTTGGGTTACAGTGTTTGGGCACTCTCTGACATTCTAATTGCGGGGTACTATGTGCATGATGTGTTCTGCTGGTCAATGGCTGTTCCAGTGTTGTGTTTACTTTTCAGGTTTCAGGGGATTGTTGTGGTTTGACATGCTGGGGTGTACACATGGGCAATGTTCACAAGTGATGTGTACAGGACACTGTGGGTCACTTGATTTCACATGCATCTATTGAGTGCATGTCCCTACTGACACACACACTTACGCAATGCCCCACCACACATACAACCACCCTTCCATGCCCACACGTGCACACAGATTGCCTTCTCTGGCATGATGTGTCCCTCCAGCGCATGATCACTTACCATTTGGGGATCGTGCACATGGCATCAGTTGGTTATTTTTGTTGCTTGTCCTTTTTATATGATGCTCAAGGTGTATCTTCAACACCATGGCTGCTCACTTTGCTGTGTGTTGCAGGAGACACACACAGCACACAGGTTAGGGATTCGCGAATTTGGCTTGGCCAATTTGCATGACAACAGGCATTCAGTGTTTTGTTGATGGTACCACTGGTGGCATGCATTTGTGTATGACTTTGTATGTGGGGGAGGTTGTTGGTCAGTCATTTCATCTGATTCCATGTCAGGTGTGATTGTCTTGGGCCTCTTTCCATTTATCACATGTCACATCGTATCTAATTGGTCATGTGTTGGGCTTTTGCTGTTGCATGCCATGTCATGGTGTGGCTGACAAGGGTGATATGGGTTGGGAGGGTTTGGGTGACATACCAGTGATTGTCATGGCCTGTTTTGCAGGGGTTGGTGTGATACACACCTTGCATGTGTTCCTTTTGGTCACACAGGATTGGTTATGTTTAAGTAGCGAGGGATGCACACAATGTAGCACTTCTGTGGCAACATTCTCAGGGTGGTAAGGTTGTGACAGTTGACTGACTCTTTGTCATCATCGATTGTCACCTGGTATGTGCCAGGCCTGTTTGCACTCCGCAGGGGTGGGCGTTTAGGTGAAAAATGTGGCCTCAAACTGGGTCCGGGCTGCCTCACCACGTGCCCTTTCCCCTCCAATGGGCAGCGCCTGTGCCTGTGGTTGGGGATGTGGGGGCACCACCATGTCCACCGGTACGTCCCGCCATGTTGCAACATTGCAGGACTGCTCTGGGGAATTCCTCTGTAACTGTGACTGCTCGATCCAACGAGTTATATATTGGTTACGGCCATCACGGCTTGGACTTGACACCAGCGTAATACTTATAACGCTCTGCTTCTTGTGGGATTTCCCATTTATTGATTTCTCCGATATACTCTGTGTTCTTGTGCCTTGAAAACGACCTGCGTGTCGAAACACGTGTCGGCTGTTTCTACAACAATTAAAACATCAATTTTATAATTAGTGCTCCTTATTTATATGGTGTTTAGCGCATCTCCACCTCAACTCCCCTCTTGTACATATTTTGTGCAGGACACACGCTGCCAAAATTGATCCTGCACACTACTGGATGTGCGTATAGTAGCTGCCCGCCAGAGCGGTCAAGGGAGCGTAAGCGTGACTTGAGCACTCTGAATGTGCGCTCCACTGTGCCCCTGGTTGCAATATGGGCAGTGTTGTATCTTACCTGGGGTGGGGTGGTGGGGTTCCGTATTGGCATCATCATGTGGTTGCTCAGAGGGTAGGCACTGTCACCTGGGAAGGTGATAATGGCTGTGATTAGTTGGGTGTGTGTATTTGTCTGTGTGTGACATGCATGCATGTGCACAGGCATTTATACTCACCTAGGAGCCATGTGTCGCCATGCTTCCCAGCTTCCAGGGCTCGGCTCAGGGAGGACATTCTGTATATGAAACTGTCATGGATAGACCCAGGGTAGTTTGCATAGACAGAAGTGATGATTCCCCTGGCATCACATACAACCTGCACGTTGATGGAATGCCAGTGCTTGCGGTTTCGATAGATGTGCTCAGTGGCCCTGGGTGGACGTAGGGGCACATGGGTGCAATCTATGGCACCAAGCTCTTTGGGGAAGTGTGCCACCCTGTAAAAGTCCTGGACCACGGCTTGCCTTTCTGCAGGTGTTCTGGGCATGTATATGTGCCTGCGGACTGAGGGGCGAGCATTCATTATTGTCAACACCTGGTGTAGGCATCGTGACTGCGTGGCCTGTGAGACACCCCCGATTATGGCAGTTGTCCGCTGAAATGACCCAGTGGCCATAAAATGCAGGACATTGAGCACCTCTCCAAGGGGCTCAATGCTTGGGTGCACAGGGTGGGTGATGTAAGGTCATGTTCCCACTCCCTGACCAGGTCTAGGATGATACGAGGTGGAAACCTATACTTGCCATAGACCTGGTCGTCAGGCATCCCAAAAAGGCTGGTCCGGGGCAAAAAAATGCAAGGCTTGGCTATTCTCCTCCTTCTGCGGTGTCCCACGATCAGTGATGCGACACATGGGGCATTCATCGTAGCTGTATATACGTGTTTGTTGTTTGCGCGCACTTTTATACTGCGCAGGGATGCTTCCGCCTGCCTTCCTGTGGTGTACATGTTGACGCATGTGCACGTCTTTTGGCGTGCGCGGGTTTCCCGTATTCGATTCCATGAATACGTGTAGTTCGCTTGTGTGTGGGCGTTCTGTGTATTTCCTAGCAGCACTTCCCCAGTTACGCCCTCATTTTCACGCATTGTTCCCCATTCTGAGTGTTCCGCCCCGTGTTCCACCCCCTTTTGGTGTGTGCGCTACACGTTGTGCGCTTTAGCTGTGCACGTCCGCGAATGGCGTTCGGGATGGTGCAATGACGTGTGCGCCCGTGTGTGCCACCCGCAGATTTGGCACACTTCCCTGGGTAAACACGCGCAGGGCATTCCATGAATCGCACGCATGCGAGTGCGCTTGCTTTTTCACAGTTGCGCCAGCTTGTGCCGCATTTTTCGGCGCTTATTTGTACCATGAATCGGCCCCAGAGTCTCAACATCTTTTTGGCTCATCGCTTGTTCAAAACAACAAAATAAAAGACACACATCTGCACAAAGCTCAGCTGAAGGGTCCATGCCCATTTCCACCTGGTTTGCCCGGTTGAATAAATAAGAGGGCATTTCTGCGCATTTCAATTCACATCCTCAATTTAAAAACACATGTCCATTTAACAGCCTGATTCATGGAATTAGTTGCGTGAAAAACGCAGAATTCCGGGCCTTTCTGCCCGAAAATCCCTGTTTGAAGTATGGGGATTTTCGGGCAGAAAGGCGCACAAATCTGCAATTTCCACTCAAATGAATCAGGCAGTAAATGTGCAGAAAACAACCACAGTCCCCTGTACCTGTTTTGAAGAGACACATAGTGATGCACAATACAAGACAGGGGCAGCTCTGACCCGGTCAAGTGTATTTTATTAAGTGTGACAGCAGCAGTTTCAACGCTATTTTCAAGCATGCATTTCTATTAACCCATTCAGGGATAGAAATGTGGATGGCCAGTATATATATTGCAATGCTATAAAACCCCCATTCAATTTGTAGGTCATCTTTAAGAATAAGGTGACCTGCACATTTCTGAAACTAGCCCAAATAAAAAAGTGCATCCTCTTTGAGCATTTGTCACTTAGTATTTTTTAATAAACTATGACCAAATTAAGAAACACATTTTACTAAATGTAAGCAAAAAGTATTTAATTTTAATTCATTTAATCATTTTTGATTTTTTAATATGCATTTAGACAAACACTTATTATTGTATTTTTAATTTGGTTGGTGGTTCTTAATGCACACAATTACCAAACGTTGTTTAACGCAAAAAAGAGGGAGAGTATGAGGGAAGTGGTTGAAAGGCTAAAGGTAGTGAGATAAACGATTGTAACAGACATACACAACTGCAAAAAAGACCATAACAATAGTAACAAAATATGAAGAGCAAGAACGGACAAGAGCTAGGTGAATGAAGGGCTTTAGTCTCAGCGCAAGAGTATACTTAAATGCGAAATGCTTGCCAATAACATGCTGCCAGCTGGATGAACGGCAAGAGGCAGTGAGATGATCAAGTCTTTGGTGGTACAGTGGTGGTACATCTATCACTGGAAAAATGACTAAGGGTGACTAGGATTAGTGGGGAATGTTTTCTAAACAGATGCATGGGTAATGCACACTTGAACCTAGGGACTGTTATCAGACATTAGGGTAAGTCCTTCCAATACATAGTAACGTTGACCTGAAGGTGCCAACTTCATGATAAAGTCTTTTGAACTTAGGGACGGGGATCAATTCACTCTCATCTGCTGATTGGAGAGTTGCTTTGGGGTGGTAGCGCGTGAGAAGAACTGACAGGTATTTGGGCCCTTTGTTTTTTTGCTGCATTGTGTCAGGCTGAACACTTTGGTTGTGAAATTCATCTCAAGGCCTGGAACCTTGAAGCGATCATGTTCCCTGATTTGAGGAACAAGGTCAATTGTGCTGCTCGTTTTGCATTTTTTGTAACTGATGTAGCTGGAATTTGTTTAATCCATTATAGGAAATGTAACAGTAGTCTAATATCCATAACTCTAGCACTCTTACTTTTGGAGTCAGTTCAATGTTTGGGCTAAGTTTCCACAGCATCTGAAGTTGGAACTGTGCTTTGGTGACTACCTCTTCAAACTGTCCTACATGGTGTCATCCAATTTAAGACCTATGTTTCTAACATTTTGCATGTAGCCTAAAGTGTCGTGAAGGAGTTGGAGCAAACCCAGGCTAGTGACGTGAAATATAGAATATGAAAAAGTTTTATTTGAGTTAAGACAACATGTTTGGGCCATCCATTCCTGCCCCACCCGGACATGGGTGTAGGACATGGGGCGGATAAGGGGGACAAAGAGGGATAATTGTGTAGGTGGGGAGACACAGTGTTGGTGTGCATTGAAATGGTGTTAGGGAGGTGTTTATGTGGGATGCGTTCAGTGTGAAAGGAATGGGGCTGTGGGGGCTGAACCCGGGAAAGAGTTAATGAGGGGAGGAACACAATAAATAAATAAATAAATAAATAAATAAAAGCAAAGTCCCCAAGGTGTCCCCAGTCCCTCCAGATTTTATGTGTCTCCTATGCCCTGCACCGGGAGGCAATTTGTGGTATTTTCTGTGATGTGTTTGCCTTGTGGAGGTTAAGTGTTGGTTGCAGGTCATCTGCTTGCAATGTAGTGAACAGTTAAATGTGTGTAGTAATGTAACTGTTAAAAAGCAAGGAGGTAGCGTTGTTCCATGTAGGACCCCTAACCTATTTTTTAGGTTAATAAATGTGCATCTGAAATCTACCAACTTTATAGAGGTGGTTCTGTGGCTCAAGCAGGACACCCTCAATGCCTATGTTGGTGTGTAGTCTAGCAATCGTTGTGATCTACAGGATTGTCAGGAACATACCATCAGGGAATAACGGGGTTTCTTCTCTCATAAAATGAGTATCATTTCAGTGCTTCTTCTTGTCCTGAATTGGACTCATTTTCATCAAAGATGGACATTTTCATCAAAGGCATCCCTCTTTCCTCACCGGCATCAACACAGCTGGCTGTAACTAAGCCTCCCTGCGACCACAAGACTTAGTCCACCACCCACACAGAAACGGAACTTCACGTAAGCCCAGCAGGGCTTTTTCAGAATTTTACAGTGTTCCTTGTGCTACAACGAATTTAAATTGCCTGGCCTCTGCTATGATTGACCACCCGGAGCAGCCTTAAGGCCATCAGGGGACCTTGGAGGGCTTGGAGGGTCCCTCACTCCTCCCTTGCAGCGCCTCTCACCATAGACCAGTCCCCCAGTATGCTGATGGCTACTTCAAGATCGTGTGACTCTCCTGGAGCCTTACCCTCCCACTACAGAGCACCTGTGAGTTACCTGAATACCTGATGTCCTCTTCACTAAATCTCTAATGTTGAATGGAGCTGTGTTAAAGCCAATTTTCTGCTGTTTGTGTATCTACAACCTCCATAACCTCCTCTTATTTCATTTGTGTGTTGTTTGGGCATTTTCGAACCTAGGTGTGTTTAATAACTGAACACCTCCCACCCCCATTTTGCATTGCATGTGTGTGCTGTTTGGGCATTTTTTAATCTAGGTGTGTTTACATCTGCACTCCCCCAATTCTGTGCCCAACTGTTCTACTGCATGTGTTTGCTCTGCCCCTTTCCAGCTACTAGGACTCCTGGTAGGTTTGTGCTTGTGCTGTGCAGTATTTCCTTCTATTTTCCATCCTTATCTCTCCACTGCCCCTATTGCACTCACTATCTCGCCTATCTATTCTAATTGCTTTACTATCACCTATCCTCCTTCTCTCACTAAGTCTGGAAGGAAAAAGTTTAAAAAAGAGTTCCTGACCACCAACCCTGGTCTACCCATTGCAGACACCTATATCAGCACAACGTCCAGACAGATAGTCACAGAAATCCTCTTTTCTGTCCCCTCTCCAGAACTCTGTACCCCTCATCTTATCTCTGCTTTGTCTCCTGTCCTATCCTCACCCAATAATGGTGACACCAGGTGGGAAGAACTCTTGGTGGGCTTCTCATCATCCAGGTGTATCATTAATATCTATCGCAATGACACTATCAAGGCTCAGTGTCCTCAACCCAACCTCCTCCTCTTTGACCGGCGCCTGCCGTCCCTTATCAACTTCATTCCTGCACCTGCTACTCCTTCCTCCTCTCTCCCTTTCCTTCCTCACACTCCTCTGACTGGGGTACCACACCCCTGTACCCCTCCTCAGAAAACCTTTAAAGGCAGAGACCTGCTTCACCTAGCCATGCTTAACGCTCCCTCTGCTATCAAACACTCTTCTGACATCTGCTTCCTCCTTGAAGACATTGACCTTGATTATCTCACTCTCACTGAGACGTCAATGCCAGCTCACTCATTGCCTTTGACTCCCTTCTCCCTGACGGCTGCAAGATCATCTCTAAGCCTGCCCCAACTGCTTTTGCGATGGGGTTGCCCTTATCTTCCCTGAGTGGATCCATTCTTCCCTCGTACCCACCCAGCCATGCTCCTCCTTTGAGAGCATGGTCTGCAAGCTGGACATCTCACCTACCTCCTCCCTGACCATTGCCACCATCTATAGGCCACCTGACTCTATCACCCTGTTCCTCTCTGAATGGGCTGAATTATCCTGCTCTCTGCTGACATCTTCTTCTAAACTCCTGCTCTTGGGTGACTTCAACATCCTCCTTGATTCCTCATGCACAGCATCTACTCTCTTTCTGGTCCTCTGCACCTCTATTTTCTTCTCAGTTCTCCCCTCTTGTCACACCCACTCGACTGGACACACTCTGGGTGCCTTTATTCACACAGATCATTTGCGCTCTGCCCCACTCACTACCCCTCTCTCCTGGTCAGACCACTCACTCCTCTCCTCCCACCAGTGTCCTCTCCACCCTCTGACTGCACCTTCCCCAGCCCTGCCAACTTCGATCACAGACATCCACCCGATGAAATGAGTGTCATTTACTGCCTTTGCATCCACCTTCCTCCCACCCTCTCCTCCCAATACAGACTCTATCTCTAACTCTGCTCTCAGCAACCTCCATCTCGCCATTTCTAACACTCACGACATTCTTGCCCCAGTCACGAGGATCCACCTGAAACACGCCACCAAGCATAACACTTGAAGCGCAAATTCAGAGCTGCAGAATGGAAGAGGCAGAGCAAAGGCTCATCCTCTGACAAACTGGCCTGTCGCCTTCTCCAAAGGCAATACCGTCTCACCATTCACTCTAACAAGAGGGCTCACATCCATGCCCGTATCTCTGTGGCATCTAACAACATGGCTGAACTCTTTAAAATGTGCAAGGAACTAGCCAATCCTTCTGCATTCTCCACTGTGCCTCTTCCCGCTCAGGCACTTTGCACTGCACTGGGCACCCACTTTGCTGCAAACAACTCAGGACATCCTCTATGTTCCTCCCCTTCCCCCATCCCCCTGCCACCCTTGGTCTCCTAAACTCCTTCAACCTCCTATCAGACTGGATGAGGTCACTAAGGTTGTCTGCTCTATGAAGGTCTCCCCCAAACAGGTCTCCCCTGGTCTTCCAGAACTATTAAGGACAACATCGGCTCCCTTGCCCCTGCACTTGCTAAATTCTGCAAACACTCTCTTGCTACTGAGTCTTTCCCCTCTTCTATCAAGCACTCTCTAGTGCGCCCTCCTGAAAAAACCTTCTGGACCACTCATGTCTGCTAACTACTGCCCCATCTCTATCACTTCCTTCCTTGGAAATGCCTTGGAAAGCTGGTCTATCCCCAACTTGCCCAGCATACTGAGCTCTTTGGTTGCCTACACTAGCATAGATTGGGATTCTGAGCATCCAGAGGAATGGAAACTACTCTTCCGAACACCTGTGAAGAACTGCTTGCATCTCTTGAAACTAACTCTCCCTCTGTCCTCATTCTATTTGATATTTCCTTTGCATTTGATACAGTCAATCATTCATCCTCATAAAATGGCTCCACAATACCCTGGGTATCTCAGAGCGGGCACTGGACTTTCTGACCTCCTTCTGCAGTGACCATCCCTCCCATGTCATCCTGGGCTCTTTCTCCTCTCCAACCTCTATCTCCACCTGTAGTGTTCCCAAGATTTCTAACGTCTTATCCTGGCTCTATTTCGCTCTGCTTTCACACCCCATCTCCACTTTCTCCCCTCACTTCCAGTGTTATGCAGATGACACTCAACTCTTCTTCAAACTTCCCTCTGATGCTTCCCCTTCTTCCTCTACCATTCCTGACTGCATATCTGCTATCCATTCCTGGTGTGCCTCAAATGATCTCTGCCTCAATCAAGAATGAGATACTTCCTAATGGGACTCCCACTTCATCTTTCCTCCCTTCACTCTGGCCACCCTCTATGGGCTCCCCTCCCTCTCCTGCATCTGAAGCCAGAAACCTTGGCGTCATCTTCCACTCCTCTCTCTCTTTCCTCCCTCACATTTTGGAGCTTGCCAAGAAGGCCCATTTTCAACTCCACCTCCTCAGAGCTGTCCTTCCTTTCCTCACTTTTCACCAGAAGCTCAACATCTCTAGAGCTCTGGTACTCTCCAGGCTTGACTACTGCAACAGCCTCTTCCTTAATCTACCACTTCTTTTCTCTGCCGCATCCAGCTTGTCCAGAATAGGGCTGCAAGACTTATCCTTGTCCTCAAGCCTATGGACCGTATCTCTCCAGCCCTAAAATCCCTCCACTGGCTCCCGGTATTGCAAAGAACACATTTAAATCCCTCTGCAACATCTGTAAGGCTGTCTGGGGCTGAGGACCAATCTACCTACAACTTGCTCTCACAAAATACCATCCTTACAGATCCTTATGCTCCTCTGGCTCCAACTCTCTGTGTGTCAGGCGTTTTTCTAAGCAGTGAACTGGTGTCAGATATCTCTCCTCAGCTGCCTCTCTCCTCTGGAACACCCTCCCCCTCCTCTCCAACTTGAACCAGATCTCCTCAAATTACAGAAGCTCCTCAAGACTTTCCTCTTCACCCCCTCCTTCCTCCTCTCACTCCTGTGCTAATACCCCACAGTCACTGAGATTGGTGGCCTGGGACCTTATGTGTCCTTCTGGGCCCGACCTTTAGCCCAATAGCCTTCTGCATTCCGCACCATCCTAGCACTTGCTATCAGGCACCCACAGGCTTGTGTTTACACAGGCCTGCACTTATTAATGACAGGCAATAACTGTGTACAAAGCAATCTCTGCCAGGCACTTACTGTTGCACCCAACTGACTCCTCAGCACTTCCCTCAGTGGAATTCCTAGTACTTACCCTATTTCCCTTTCCACTCTCGCTCCCTGCACTTGCACGTTCTGAATGCTCACAAGGCCTAGTAGGACTGTCCCTTTTCCATATAATCTGTTTATTCTGTTGCCTTCATTCTCATGTTCTCTCCCTTTACCCTGTGGGTGCTTTGAAACACAATTTCTTTATGTATAAGAGACATACTAATGCACAATAAAATAAACAAAATGTGGTAGGTGATAGACTACATTCAGTGAGTTGGGTGGTAATGAGTTCTTCTACGATCCAAGATGTTCTGGGAATGCTTGAAATCAAATAGTGCTTTCTAGAAGTAGATGTTCAGTGGTGCACGGCTAACTATCGCCCGATCTGCATCACTCCTTTCCTGGGCAAACACTTGGAAAAGCTGACCATCTCCCAGCTTAATCTAGATACTGAATCGGTTGGTTGCCTCCATGACCACCAGTCTGGCTTCATAGCTGTCAGAAGCATGGAAACTGCTCTCCTGAACAACTGTGAAGACTTTCTCTCCAATGTGGACACTAATCTCCCTTCTGTCCTCATTCTCCTTGATCTATCCTCTGCTTTTGACACGGTCAACCATGCCATCCTGCTCAATTTTCTCCGGTTGACCTCCTTTCTCTCGGACCGACCCTCTCAGGTCCAACTGGGGCCTTTCCTCTCTTCTCTCTCTCTACTTGTGGTGTTCCCCAGGGGTCGAACCACTCTCCTTGGCTCTTCAACCACTACCTGGCACCTCCTGCCCACTGCATTGCTAGTTTCTGCTCCAATTTTCAATGTTATGCGGATGACACTCTGCTCTCTTTCAGGCTCCCCTCAGCCACCTCTGTTTCGTCTCTCATGCCAGACTGTCTGGCTGCAATTCAGGAATGGTGGGCCACCAATGATATCTGCCTTAATGTCAGTAAGACTCAGATCCTCCGCATTGGGACACCCGCGCCCTCCTTTCCCCTCTCTCTGCCAACCCATTCTGGGCCCTCTTTCAGCTCCTTCCTGTGAGGCTAATAATCTTGGTGTCATCTTTGACTCCACCCTCTCCTTCTCTCCTCACATCTCTGACATAGACTATTGCAACAGCCTCTTTCTAAATGTCCTGCCTCTACTCTTCGACCTTTACAATTTATCCAGAACAGGACTGCAAGACTTGTCCTTGCCCTCAAGACCACGGATCGTATCTCTCCAGCCCTGAAATCTCTTCACTGGCTCCCCATTGATGCAAGGATCTCCTTCAAGACACTCTGCATTGTACACAAGGCTTTCTGGGGGCTGGGACCACTCTACCTCCAACTTTCTCTTCCAAAAACACATTCCTTCTCGAGCTCGTCCCTCTACCACCTCCAACTCTCTGAGGGTCAGATGCTTCTCTAAACGGAGAGTTGTGGGCTGATTTATCTCCTCGGCTGTGACCTCCCTCTGGAAAAACCTCCCTGCCTCTCTCAAACTTGAGCAGAACCACCTCTTGTTCTGGAAGCAACTGAAGACCTTCCTTTTTTCTTCCGCTATCTCTCTTCCTCTCCCCTGCTGATGATATGATATGGAATTTATAACGCGCCTATACACAAGTGTTGCACCTGACTGCTCTGCGCACTGGTCACCTGGTCACCCTCTAAACTCGGGCCCAGGCTCCTGCATGTCCAGTTGCTCTCGCACTGCCTCTGGGCTCCCCAGCACTTAAATATCTGTATCTGCAACCCTACAGTCGCTTCTCTGTACACTTATGAGCCACCCACTGGATGCACTTGTGAATTAACTCTTGTTTCCCCCTCCTTGTCTTGTTGCGCCAAGAAACACTTGTGTACAGGCACGTTATAAATGCCACATCATATTATATCATGAAGGGAGGAGGTGAAAGCATGTTTGAAGGAGGGGTGAACCCCTTTGAGCTAAAAGAGCCTTTAAATACTCTTGCCATAGGTGTGACAAAATAAGTAATGCAGTCATTTATCAAGATGGCAAGACATGGTTCCAACTGAGTACCTGATGCTTTCATTGTTTCAATCAAACTTCTGATCTCCTAAGGCGAAGATTGGTAAAACCTTCTAAATGCAGGTTGGGCCTCAGGTTCTTTTGGGCACTCTATGTATTTAGGGATATGTTCTATCCTTAATTGTACATTTTAAGAATTATATCGGTTTGTAGTCATTTACGATATTGTTAAAGAGCTCTTGGGGGATAGTTAAGGATGACGTTGGTTGTGGGGCTGCTCTGAGTTCTTTGAATATCTTTTACACTTCAGGAGTGCTTTTGAGAGCTGATGCCACAGCCAACTTTGAATAAAGCAAATGTTCCCTTTGAATCATGGCATGAGATCCCCTTATTTGAATGTTGTAGTGAAGTTTCTCCTTTGTCTCTTTACATTCACAGTTTGTCTTTTTTCAGAGCCGAGTTCTACATCGAACCATCTGTTAATTCTCCTATTGGAGGTTGATATTTTTCTCATGTTTGGGTAACTAGGATCGGCTCTTCCAGTAGGAGGTCTAGATTCATCCCGGTATTTGCTTTGAGGTTTGTTGTATTGAAGGGTTGGTGGAAATTAAACAGTTTTAAGCATTTCATTGGTGTAATGAACTCAAAGGTTGTTACTTTCTGAGTGTTCATCATCTTTTATAAACAATGAGACCAATTACTGAGTAGTAGCTGGTGATTATAACACAGTACTTGGATATGAATAGTGGAGGCTGAGGCTGGTGTCGGTAGCGGGTGACCAATTATGATCAGTGTGGCTTGACGCTGTTGGACCTGGACTTCCGTAGGCCCTTTCCTCTAGCTAGCAAGTTGCTGGTAGTTGCCAGTTAGGATCGGACAATAGATTGCTCTCCTGGACCGGTTGCTTAATTCCTCTTGCGAGTTTTTTCAGGTGCTTCAGCTGTGTCTCACAGGAAACTGGCGGTAAGATCGTGTGGCAACAATCCTTGACAATTTCCGGTAAGGGGGACAGGCGACTGGTGGCCAGTGACCATGCGGGGGACCCTCTGCACCCTTCGGCACTTGTGCGTGTATTTTATAAGAAAGCGTTGTGGAGGGGGACATGGGTGGTGACTGCAGGGTTGTTTGCCCATTGAGCTGTTGTAGACTCCTTTATAGAAGTACTATCTTCAAGTGAGTTGTGCAAGTATGACTGCAACTCAGCAGTCCAGAGGCCCAGTGTGGGTATGAACAATGATTATATTATATTTAATGTGAGTGAACAGCTGCTACTTGTGCTGAACTACTAGAGATCTGATGTGCGGTGTATTATCTCTTCTGCTGAGGAGTGCACTCCATGAATATACACCTGTTTATGCTACTTGCTCAAGACTTTTAGCTCTGTTACATCTTACTTGCAGTGTATTGGCTTGTTTAAGCGTGAATTGGGAAGGGGGTTCTTGGTTAGTTTCACAGTACATAATCAGACTTTCCCAGGAATGAAGGGCAAGATTCTATCCATAATTACTGCTGACCACTCTTTATCCATGTGGAGAAATGCCTGCAAAGGCGAGTAATTACCATCTGTGAAGTGCGACCGATGCAAATCATTCTAAAGCTGTGTTGGTGCCGTGTGTGAAAACGGCAAAGGGCTTAAAAAGGCCAACCCCTATGGATAAGGTTTTGCCTTGGGCTGCTGGTGTCTCCAGCAAAAGAAGTGGAGCAGGGAAAATCACTTCCTTTTTACAGGCTGAAGGTGTCACCGATGGAGTGGTTTCGGAAGACATTGGATTAATTCTGCACAGGTCTTGCCTACACTTCAGGTTGAAGGAGAGGGCTCGGAGGGCAATGTGATGCTTTCTGCCTCAGTAGTTACTTTTCCTTCGCTATCTCAGGTTACATCTGTGCTGGCCTCTTCCATATTTGCATGGATTGATAATGATAATTCCCTGCTTTATCTATGTTATGCTTTGCAGAGGAACCCTTCATGTCCACAGGATATGATTGCCCCTACGGGAGGGAGGGAGGGAAGGAAGGAAGGAAGGAAGGAAGGAAGGAAGGAAGGAAGGAAGGAAGGAAGGAAGGAAGGAAGGAAGGAAGGAAGGAAGGAAGGAAGGAAGGAAGGAAGGAAGGAAGGAAGGAAGGAAGGAAGGAAGGAAGGAAGGAAGGAAGGAAGGAAGGAAGGAAGGAAGGAAGGAAGGAAGGAAGGAAGGAAGGAAGGAAGGAAGGAAGGAAGGAAGGAAGGAAGGAAGGAAGGAAGGAAGGAAGGAAGGAAGGAAGGAAGGAAGGAAGGAAGGAAGGAAGGAAGGAAGGAAGGAGGGAGGGAGGGAGGGAGGGAGGGAGGGAGGGAGGGAGGGAGGGAGGGAGGGAGGGAGGGAGGGAGGGAGGGAGGGAGGGAGGGTAACGTACAGGAGAACATGAACAATGTGGGAGAAAAGTGAAATATGAGAGGGGAAGGAAAAGTGGACAGAGGAGAAAGGGGAATATAGAACATAAAGTATGAGAGAGGAGCTGGGGTAGTAGCGGTGAAAAGAAAGCATGACCATAAAAGAGGAGAGAGAATGACAATAATAGAGAAGGAAAATAGCTAATTGGGGACAAAAGAAAGTGACTAGCAGAGGAAAGCGGACGAGACTAAACAAAAGTGAAAATGAATACATGGAAGAGGTGAAAGGATCGTGAAAGGAAAGTTAGTGGACACAAAGTGGACTACAGGCAAGAGAAGGGGTGGAAAGAAAGCTAAGCAGAAAGGGGAAAGAGTAGAAGAGAGTTTGAGCAAATTAAAGATGGAGGCCATTAAGTAATCGTAAGGGAAGGCGATAAATGAAATTGGGGATGTGAGGGAAAGAGGTATAAATGAGGTGAGTAAAAGATTGTCAAAGGTGATGGTGGCGAGGAAAGAAGTAGTAACGCGAGAAAATGTTGTCAAGCAATTTTGTGCAGTAAGCCCAAAAGAATAATCGTGGATGGATAACATAGAAGTGGTGAACTTTGAAAGGTTCAATGAGAGGATGACATGTAGAAGGCCATTGTGTAAAGGGATTTGAGACAGGGGAAAGAAAGACCTTTCACAGGCGCAGAAGAGTGGGAGAAGTACGGCAGAAGGAAACGGGAAACTTCAAAAAGGATGGCAGAGAATGGAGAGACGGAAGAAAAAACGGCGTGAAAGAGAGGGAGAGAATATGCGCACTTGAAGCAGGTGTTTCCGAACCCCTGTGAGAGGAACACTCGGATAACATCTTTAGTGGTTAGAGGGAGGTATTGGCACAGTGGGCGCATGTGATCTGCCATTATCTCTCCACCTCAACCCAGGTGCCTCATCTCCACTTCCCTAAAATATACAACATAAAGCGTTGCAGGTCAAGTCAAGCAAGGCAGGCCGTGCGACACAGATCTGAGAGCAGGCTTGGATAGCAGGTGAGTGAGGGGTTATTACCAGCCACTGGGGCGGCCTGGCCGTTCCTTCACCCAACTTGTACTCAGGTCCTCCTAGTTCTCCCTCCCTCTCACTATGGACTGAAATACTGCATTATTATGTACCCTAGCCCGAAGCTACGGTAACCTAGCAGAACTTGGTGGTAAACCCAGGCCTCCAATGCCCTTCAGTGCCACGTCCGTGCTATATCAGATGGCCCACAAAAACAAAATCGCATATCGTTCTCATGTATGTGAAATGCTACATTGTGCCAAGGTGCTGCTCAATGTGCCGAGCGCATTATGAATCCAAGGGCTAGGGATTTGGGCGCATGTTACTGAAACTATGCACCAGTATAAGTGCATGTGTTCCCTGTGCAAGCAGCAGCGACATATTGCCCTGTTGCAAACATACACTGAAAGAGTACGTGTTTGCAATAAGGCGACGTTTGCTATCGTGCTTATGCTTTTCAAAGTTGCAGTTGCTTCCGGGAAAGGTATCTGTAGGCTGGCCTCTGTCAGATGAACATGGCAAACTCACATGATTTCAGGCGAAGTCTTGGTCACGTAGAGGTATTACATGTACTGCATAGTTTATTCCACCATGTACATATTACTTTTTCGACATTTGAAACTATCTTGATGGGTTTTGGAGTACATAGAATTATTTATTTGGTGCTATCGTGGGGAATGTATGTTATTCTGAGAGACTCCACATTCATGAAGACATGGGCTGTGTGAGGCACAGTCTTCTGCTGCAGCACACTCAGAAGACTGGAGCTGTGTTATAGGACGTTTTCACCACTATAAGTGCAATGTTGCCCTAGTCCAGTGATTTTCCCGCATGCAAACATCTATTAACAGAATATGTTTTTTTGCACTAGGGCAGTTTATTGTCTAAGTGTCTGTAATACGGAGCAAGATGCCTTTAATATAGTAATGCTATTGCCAGAGAAAGCCAGAAACATGAACCACACTTGCTGTGTGAGTCCCGACTCTCTCCTGTGATGTTGCTGAGAACATAGACCCTAGGTGTCTGGCAGTAGCATTTTATGGAGAGCCAAGCTTGCAGCGGGCCCCTACCGCCAGGATTGGGCAGTGAGCACAACCATTAACAGGACACGGATTAGGACCAATGAACACGTTAGAAGAAGAACCACAGAAGTGACCAAGTGATGACCCAACCAACTGGTGTTGTTAGAAGTCGTTCATGGTTAACGTTCATGGTTAACTGCCAAGGACAGCAGAGAGATATAGAGGCAAAATGCTAAGATGTGACTATAATCAGTCAACATGATGCAGGTATAGGCAAGGAAGAAATGTGTCTGATTTGTGTGGCATTTCCTTATTACCAGATTACAGTGAAATAAAGGACATATGTGAAGAAGACATTTGAGGTCGCTAATTGATTATTAAGATTATCACTATATATTTCAACTGAGGAACTTGATCTGGGAGTTTTCCCGATGGCTATGCCAGTGAACTAGGTGTTCAACAGTAAATGGGTAAAGGTTTTTGGTAAGCCGCAAACAAATTAATAATTAGGTAGATAAAAATAAGCGGTTTCTGATTGAATAATTGGGTCGAGATCTGCAAGGGTTTGAAAGTGGCTTCGAGGATTAGAAGGAGGAGTGAATTGTTGGTGCATATCCTGTGAGAATATGGGGAATAGGGAACAGAACGAGGATGCAAAGCTTTGCTCTGTTTGTCTGTTCCTTCCCACAGAAAGAGGCTATAAACTAATTTGGCATCAATGGGTTTAAGGTTGTAGAAAGTGCGGAAGGTCGACAGTTGCAGATCTGGTGTGTTTTCAAGGGTGTGCATAAACAAAACAGATCAGTGCTAAACAAGAGAAGAATTTGGTGAGGATTAAGGCGGAAGAGAGACTACAAAACAAGAGTCCACATTTCATGAAGATGTCCATAAATATATGATCTTTCTCGATTTGTGAAGGTGGTTACCTATGTAGCATCTCATTTCGAGGAAAAAGCATGTATAAGATAGAGTTCGGGCTGGATCGGGGTCAACGTACAGAAAATATAGGATGCACTTTAAAATGAAAAGGGTTCTGGCAGTGATTGTACAGGGGTGTTTTCAGACATTGAGGGATGACAATGAACTGCAACTGGGCTCCTGCGCTAAGCTGTAAGGGGACAGCCAGCTCTGGCGGGCCTGTGCTGCTGATGCAGTTTTAATGTTGAGGTTACCTTTGCTCACTAGAGCAAAGAGAGGCCAAAGAGAAGGGGGCGTGAGGTTACTTGAGGTCAGAGCAGGAGTCATTGTTCACGGAACTCAGTGATTGTATGCAGACAGGCACTCAAACAGGAGGGACCAAAGTTAGAGGCTACGAGAACATTGACAGAGAGGGTCCTGTTAAGGTAGAGACACTCCACTCCTATGATGAAGAGATGAGGACAACAATGTGTGCTCAATGTGAAGCAACGTTGGTTTGACTCCGCCATCAGGGTGCGTCTAGGATTTTCTCTAGACAATTAACTGATGGAGGTTAAGGTGAGTCAAGGTAGTAGTGATGGAGGACTTTTCTGAATATGTATTTTTATTACAAAGGCAAAATGATAAGGTCAGGGAATAAAGCTGTTGGGTAAGGACAATGCAGGCTTAGAGTATTTTGGGATGGGGTAGATTACCTGGTTTTGGAAGTGCAACCCATCATCAGAAGTGGATGGAGGGATGTGATGCATTTAAAAAAGGGGTTCAGATTATAATGGAGGAACTGGGAAAGTGATGAGATGGGAAGATGTAAAGAAGAAGTGATATTTTGTTCTAAATGTGGATGGTGGGAGTTTAAGTTGAGGTGTCATGAGAGATGAATGCGAGCTACAAGAATCCAAGCGGAGGGGAGTGGTTTTTGATTGTGCAGGAGAAAATGGTGAGTGGGGACTGGTCGATTCATATTTTGGTGGGATAAGTTTGGAGTTGAGGATAATTGAGTGTAGGATGAGAGTGATTCGAAACTGAGCATTAGAGTGGTGCAGGGGCAGGACTGTTTTTGATGAGTTTGTCAACTGAGAGCTTTTGGTATTTATTAGAGACATCTCAGCAAAGAGAAAGAGAACTCATCCTAAACTCATGTGAGAGAACCACAAAGATATGCAGACCAAGAAGAGGGCACATTCAAATACATACTCTGACACAAGCCAAGATATGTTCCCACTACTGAGTAGTCATGTACCTAGTAGCAGATATACAAGACCACACATAAGCACACTGCTACATTATTGGACAGCGATATATGCAAAGACACAAACACACACACACACACACACACACACACAAATGCATATGCAGAGAGGCAAAGTCACACACACACACACACACACACAAATACATATGCAGAGAGGCAAAGTCACACACGAAGAAAAAGACACAATTTGCAAACACAGAAACCCCCCTCCACACACACACAAACAGAAATACATATACCCAATTCTCCACAGGCAGATATGCAGACATCCACCAGATGTTCACTGACAGAATTACACTTACACATGCACACTGAATAATGAAACATAGCTATAGCTATTAAACTAAATAGACACACATAAATTTTCAACTCTTCTTTCCAGGAACACAGGCATGCACAGCCCCAAAAAGACGACATACATAGAGGCACTGATTCTCCAACTTGCATGGGTAGAGGAAGTCACAGGTCAACAGTCATACAGATTCACACTTATCAATTCACACAAGCCCACACCCACACAACACACACACATACACACGCATTTGCAGGAAATACCCACATACACAATCTCATACAAAGGCAAACATAAGCATCTCATTGATTAATGAAAATACTGCAGTTCATCAGCAATTGCTGAATCAAGACAACTACATTTATATGCACAGAAATTAGATACAAGAAGACAAAGGCAAAATATTGTGCACAAGGAGATGACCTTACACATTAACACTAACATATCCACAGATTACAAGAAAATAAATAAAAATGCACACACACAAACACAAAAACCCACACGTCTCAAATCTCCTCCAGAGAAAGGCCTTAGCAGGGAAGCACTTTTAGCACAGGTACACAGGCACATATCTATCCACAGCAGCAGATAACTCCACACATACACATATTCAAGCACAGTAGTACAAATACAGAGACATCAAAAGAGAGCACCAACAGTACACAATTTTCTAAGAAGACTCCAGCACATATATCCAATAGACACATACCATCATCAGATACTTAGAACTGGACTACAGCATGGATCATCTAGATTCAGGCAAAGAGTTCAACCAAAACCAAGCATAGCTTTACCAAAAAGAGCACCTATTTATAGTTCAATTTGGCTCATAGGCTCTCCTCTAACACACAAAGCCAGCAACATTCCAACTACCTTAATAAGCTGATAGAAATTCTACAAATCACTCACATTCTCTGTGCTGGAAACAAATTCTACGCCCCTGGAACCAGGGTGTTAAGCAACATGATAATGTTGGATACAGAGACTTTGTGTGGCAGTGTCTCCACTTTATTTCCAGAGACGCTCACGTTACCTTGCATGAACTCTGAAACTAAGTGAGTAACGTGTTACTCCTGGATTGTGTTCTTCCTTTTGGGTGGATGCCTTTATTGTCAAAGAAATCCACAGCCCCGCTATTCAAGAATCACTGTTCTCTTTGTTCTTGTTTCCCCTGGAGAGCTCAATAACAATGGACCTGAATGTTGGGGATGTTTCACAAAACATTGCGAGAGACATATGAGGGGTAGTGTGCCCTAGGAGATAGTATGGTGCCTCTGTCCACCATGGTACACCTTTTGTCAAGCGTTTCCTGAATCATCCACAAGTCGGTTTTATCTTCTGACATAGTGTGGCTGTTACCACCAGAAAAAAAAAAACAATTTGCATTGAAGCCATCTGAATTTATTTCATGATTGAAAGATTGTTTTACTAGCTTAGGAAGACTGGAATTAATAACCACTTTGAAATCTCCAACCAAAAAATATGCTTTTATTTTTACATGAAATATAGTAATTCAAGTCTGGACCTTCATCAAAGGTGTATTCACTCCTGAACCTCTATAGTTCATATTTGTCATATTTCACAGTTGTCATATTTCGCTAGACACTCGCAGTTGATAAGCTGGAAGGAGTAGGTTCAGACATAGAAATCTCAGCTCATGTAGTACAGCCAGAACCATTAAGGATGCATGTCATGGCAGTTCCCTGCATGTTCACCATCACACGCGAGAGGAGATGGAGGTGTGTGTGCATACTGTATGTTCATTATTACGCAACTGCAGTAGGGTTTTCCATTGTGTTATTGTCAGTTCTCTCCATTACGGTTTTGGTGCATTACTTAGCAGGCATAATTATAGTAGTTTGAACTTAACCTTGCTCGCTTCAGGCATGACCGAGCTTCCGCTGCTGGTCTGCTGAAGCCTTATTTGACTCTACATCTCCTTCTCCCAACCCTTCAGCTTCATAACTCTCAAAGGCTTCTGCATCTTGAGGGGTGTGAGCTGCGACTCCATCTTGACTCGATACTCAAGTTGTTTAGCCTTCTGCTTGGAATATCCACTTCTCTACGGCTTGGAGTGTACTCTATAATCCTCAGCAGAGCTGTCTGGGTGTAGAGTGTTCCCCTTTCTCCCTTTACCTGCCTGAGCTGGAGGTTCCTCCCTTACTTGTCTGCATCATGATGTTTCCTGCTCTGCCGCAAAGGTTCTCCTTGCTAAGCCACTTGACTTGTTATATGTAGCCTGCGGTGGAGCTGTGAACGGAAAACCCCTTTCTGGTTAATCCTTCCTGTTGGCCCGCCAACAATGACCTCACTTTAAGGCTATTGCCTTCTCTCCTCAGCCCCTGTTGGCTCTGCAGTGACGGCTGCTTCTAATGCAAGCTTCTGAAACATTTGACTCTTGAGATGTTTTGAACTTCAACTTTCCTCAGCCATAGCCAGCATAGGCAATGGTAAGTGAACATGGAAGTCATAGTCAAATCATCTGAAGAGTCACAATTTGCAGACCCTGTTCCAATGTGATGTACTTCATGTTGTTTCCTGAAATATACCAATCATGTATAAACAATATATTAATCAAGTTAAGTTCAGCAGTCTTCAGTTTGAAGGCTCTACTTTGGGTTTAAGTGGAGGAGTCTAAACACTGTACATGGTTAGGGTTGCACTGAAACTGGAGAAAAAAACCTTCTACTTCACAGTGTTTGTTACAGCAAACTTGACCAAGGGCAAAAGAAAAGTTTGACCCCTGCAGCATCTCAGTGTGTCAAGCAACACATGTGTGGTTTACAGTCATTTTCACATTACAGATTTGAATGACTGTTCTTAAACTGCACCTGCAAAGTTGTGGTAACTTTTTCTGCGAACTAGAGTTTTCTCTTTCAATTTGTAAGGTCCCTGGAATACAAAATAGAGTTAGATAGTGCAAATTACTGCCAAACAAATCATTTACATTTAATTAGCCAATGAGGAATTATTATACAAAAGTAAATATGAAATAAAAATGGTAGCATTGGAAGTGATTTGAGAAGTAGCATAGTAACTGTAAACTACTCATAAACAGCTAAGTATGATTATGCCCCTTTCCACCACTTACCTCTGCAAACTGGTAGTTCGAATCTATCCTAACCAGACATCCTGCAATACCCCTAAATCTATGCTGGGTGACTGGTGTTGACCTATTTCCCAATCCATCAACCCCTCTTTAGAATCACATCCTTCACTAGTGCCTTCCCTTGGCTTCTACCCCACATCCCTCCCAACCAACCCCCTACGTGCCCCTTTGCCCACACAAACTAGTTTTGGGCATTGGCATGGATTAATGTCTAGTAAATATGTTCATTATCTATTTTAACTTATATAATAACATGGTTGTGTGTGTATTGCCAGACTATGGGCCTCGTTACGAGGTAGGAGGTAGCCATGGTGCTATTAGCACCATGGCTACCCTCTTACCGCATACCGGGTCCAGGTTCTCGGATGGGCTACTTACCGGGTCATTCCAACCTTGGAATTCTGAGAACCATTCCCCATTCCCATTTGAGCCCCCATAGGGCTCACTGGGAACGGGGAAGTAGCTAATAACGGTACCACAATTTGCGGTACCGTTCTTAGCTCTGAAGTCCCTTAGTGGGGACTTGCACCGTCCCTGCACCGTCCTTAAATCCTGGTCAGACCAGGTGTTAAGGAAGGGACTCGCTAAGGGACCTCGGAATATGGAGGTAAGGGATTACCGGCACCAGCACCCTTACCGGTGCCAGTAATCCCTTACCTCCTACCTCATAATGAGGCCATATGTTGCTGTACATCAGCATGAAAGACATTGCTACCACTGAGGACTGTTTCTCTTCTATGTAAAACATCCTGACAACCATTTGGGCTTTGCCCAAGATTCATAAAACTATACAATTTCAATAAAGAACATCTTGGTAGGTGAAGAGGGTGCTCAGGCTAGGCAGAGGCAGGAGTGAAGGGAGACCTTGGGGTACAAATAGAGGAAGGATAGAGGGATGCTCCAATGAATTAATGAATATGGGGGTCATTACGACTTGGGCGGTGAGGGATACCGAGCACTGGTAAGGAGACCAGTGCCAGTAATCCATTACCACCCAATTCCGAGGTCCCTTAGTAGGAACCGTAAAGGACGTGTGGTCGGACCACACGTTCTTTACGGGTCCCGCTAAGGGACCAGGGCTCTAATTACGGGCCTGCTGTTAGCAGGCCCGTAATTAGCGCGTTCCCCATTCCCATTGAGCCCTATGGGGGCTCAAATAGGAATGGGGAATGGTTGGGTGAATGAGGATTAACTGGGTCCACACAGGTCGGAATGTCCCGGTAAATCCTCATTCACCCAGACCGGACACAGACCCGGGTTTGGAGGCAGCAATGGCGCAAATAGCACCATGGCTACCTCCAAACTCGGAATGAGGGCCTATAAATCTTAGAGTAAAACAATGGGTCTCATTACACAGATTACGGTGTGGGATTACCGGCACCGGTAAAGGCACCGGTGCCGGTAATCCCTTACTGCCCTACTACGAGTTCCCTTTGCTGGTCCCTACCTTAACGGCTGGTTTTACCAGCCGTTAAGGACGGGACCCGCAAAGGGACCTTGGAGGCAATTACTGTACCGCAGTTTGCGGTACCGTAATTGCCGCCTTCCCCATTCCCATTGAGCCCTATGGAGGCTCAAATGGGGAAGGGCCAATGGTGAATGGGGACTTACGGCCCCGCCAACCCTGGAATGGGGCAGTAATTCCACCATTCACCATGGCGGGATCGGTAAATTACTGGCGGCAACCATGGCGCTAATAGCACCATCGTTACCTCCTTCCGTGTAATGAGGCCCACTGTCATCCTCAACAGCATATGGAGTCTGTTGTCCTGGGCAATTGTGTATTTAAGGTCCAATTAATGGAAAACCATTCAGGAACTGCCTCTTCTCCTGGGTTGGTCTCATTCTGGATATAGGCTTATTGGTTATGACAAAGCAGTGATTTACATGCGTACATAAACCATGATCCTACAATAAAAGAACATTTAGTCAAGCTATTGAATGCATAGTAGATTTAAAAATACATTTTAAATGCAAACTGAAGTAAAATCTGCACTTTGCATACAGTGTTTCACATTTTCTACTGTAACCGAACAGGGGCATGGGGGCACGAATCGTTACGCCAAGCAAATGTGGAATTACATCGAACCACTAACCCTGACCCAAGCCTGCAAATTTGTTGAATGGTACAGAAGATTTTGGGTAACATTGTTCTGAGGCACCTGATGACAGAAACAGATATTGGTGGATTTTGAAAAGGGGTAATTTAAAGAGTATGAAGAAATAAAAGGCATCAATTACTGAAATTCGGGATGATGTTCAAATGTGTGTCTAATCTGATGAATTGCGGCATAGTGTGATATGAAATGGCGGTCTGCATATAGGCTTGGTGATTCTCTCATCTATACATCTTTGGACCTATATTCTCTTTCCCTACAGAAGACATGATGAACGCTGTCACTGTGTCAATGTTGTTGGTACTCTTCCTGGGTGCAGTTACCAGCCAGGAGGCATCTGGTAAGACATCCTCCTGCTCTGCTCATACAGACCATAAGGAAGTGCGAATAAAGAGTTAGCAATGATCAGGATATCAGAAATAATCCAACCATTTTTGTTACATAATACATAAACAAGCTTTGGCAAATACACACTATTTTGGTTGGATGAACATGTTTATCACATGGAGGGATGGCTGGATGGACAAGACGTATTGTGTGGTCGGATGGATGAAAGCATGAATGCATAGTTGGGTGATGGACCTTATTGGGGCGATGGATGTAATTGTTTCAATGTGTGGGTGTATTCGTGTGGGTTAATGGCTGGATGGGTTAATGGATGGATGTGATTGTACAAATGGATGAGTCTGATTGGATGACTAGATGGAGGAATGGATGGCTGAATGGATGCAATTGTGTAGAATGATGGATTGGTTACATTGCGTGAAAGGATTGATGTAGGTGATTTGATAGATGTTTGAGTTTGATTGACTGGATAAATGAAGATGATTATATGGGTAAAGGTAATGCTGTGAATGGAAGTTTATGTGTGATTGCGGGGCGGATATGTGCATGTTGTTGTGTTAATTGATAGGTGTGTGAACTAGCATGGATTTATGAATGATTATGTGATGTTGGAGGATTGACAGATGGAGGGTCATCAGGTGACCAGAAGGTGGCAGAGTCAAACATCGCTTAATGAAACCAGATACATATATTTCAGCTTCCTGTGAATGCAAACTGTATTCTAGAAATATATTCTGCTAATAGAACCTCACTGCCAACTTCTATGTCAAAAACAATAGCCCACTTGAAAAACAGGATGTACAGCACAAAGGCGTAACAGCTTCCACCAGAAGTGAGGCCAGCATAAAGTGGTAGCTCTCAAGCTTCCACATGTGTAATGATTGTACTATGGCATCACTTTGCTGGACCAGCCTCAAGTTTACATGGAAAGGCATTGGATTTCCATTTTTGTTACATAAACAAGCTTTGGCAAAGACACACTTTTTACGGCAGGTGAATATGTTTATCACTGGATGGAGGGATGGATGGATGGATGGACTCGAGTAATTAGGCCGGAGGAAAGCTCAGGGGCAACGCATCATAGCAACACAAATTCAGGATCCGGTCACACGCTTAGAAACTGGTCTCTGGTATTAATCGCTTTATAAAAGAACAATTATAATTGTGCGGTTGGATGGATGGAAGCATGAGTGCATAATTGGGTGATGGACCTTATTGGGGCGATGGAAGTAATTGATTTAATGTGTGGGTGTATTTGTGTGGATGAGTGGGTCAATGGATGGATGTGATTGGACAAATGGATGAGTCTGATTGGATGAATAATGGAGGAATGGATGACTGAATGGATGCCATTGTGTAGAATGAAGGATTAGTTACATTGTGTGAACACATTGATGTATGTGATTTGATAGATGTTTGAGTTTGATTGGATGTTATGTTTTGTTATGTTAAAGGATGGATAAATGAAGATGTTTAGATGGGTGAAGGTAATGCTGTGAATGGAGGAGGAGTGCATGTAATTGTGTTAATTGATAGGTGTGTGAACTAGCATGGATGTATGGATAAATGTCGATGGTGGATGATTGAGAGGTGGAGCGTCATCTGGTGCCCAGAAGGTGGCAGAGTCAAACATCTCTTAATGAAACCAGATACATATATTCCAGATTCCTGTAAATGCAAACTAGTTTGCTTCATGTTGGAACCGCTTCAATAACTGTCAGTCACTTCAGCTTCTAAAAAAAACTTAAACTAAAGGCGTAATTATATTTAAATAAACAGTAGTCGAATGTGTTACATTGCATTGAAGGGGTTGCAAAGCTTCAAATTAGGCATAGAATAAGCAGCTCTCAGCCCCTAACCCATCAGGCCAGTCCATCAATCCATTCATCTGAAGTGGCAACCTGGCACTGCCACTGTAGCAGTCCCACATCTAGGTGTTGGATTGTATTGTCATCTCTGCTACTACAGATACATGTATTTCGTTCACCATCACAGTGACGTCACAAGCAGTGCAAACAATATGAAGAGACACATACATATATAAGTGAGAGCTACTGTAGCACTTCGATATACTTAGTCCATTTTCACTCCGCCTTGTCCTCTTCTTAAAGGTGAATATCCTCCTGATGAAGAATACATGCAGGCCAACGGAGATCCACATCCAGAGAACTGCAACAATGCATACCCTAACGAAGAAGATGACATGATGCCCAATAAAGTTGCAGCATGTACGAATGACACAGAGGGAATACCTATCACACTTCCCGGATCATGCGGAGAATCCAAATCCTGCCGCTATATCGTTTACCCTTGTGGCCGCCCCTTTCCGCAAGCTCAGGTGAGTCCTGGGTAGTACTAGGGAAGGTATTTTTAGAACAGTTGTTCTGGAGTCAGGTGTTAATGTGTATTTAATTATTCAGACAATTGGGGGAAAAATTATCTGATATCCACAATAATCAAACCTTTTTAGTTGATGAGCAGTGCTGAGTTTAGGATATAGGCATGGTGACTTCACATTCCAGAAAAGTATAATACATGGGGCTCATTACGAGCAGGGCGGTGCGGGGAAAAAGTGTTGGTAGCAGAAATGCTGCCTCTTTTTGTGCTTTGCCATACTATGAGTATGGCCCTGGAGTGGGAGATTTACTTCCATCATGCTGGCGGTAATCCTCCCACATTCCTCTGAAAAATCGGCAAAATTCCACCAGCGGTAATTTCGTCAAAACCCGAAATGGAGTCCTATGGACTCCAAACTAATGGGGACTAACACAGCCACCACCACTTGTAATCTGGCATTAAATCTGCCAGACAAAGGGGTAGTAATAGTAATTCTGTTGGGCAGCATTACAGCGGATTTACAACGGGAATACCACCCAACTCATAATGAGGCCCTGTGTATTTTAATTCGTGACTGTTTGTGATCACAATCAACATTCAAAGAAAAGTGGGGTTCCTGTCAGTGATTTGAAGTTAATTAAACAGATAATTGGGACTAGCTGTGTGTGTTTCCAAATAGATATTTAATAAACAAGGTTCAATAAATTCACAAAGGAAAATATTTAAAATGGTGATGGTTACATTGGGTGATCCGATACTCACTGAAAACAAATCCGAATAATATTAATGCACAATATATGAACTGTACACAAGCCCCTAAGAGGGCAACATATTGTTGACACCACAACACCACCTTAAAGCAAAAACCAATAGAGTGATACCTTCACCAAGACCAATTGACATGTAAATGGAAACACACAAATAAGTAGGACATAAGGATAACGAATGGTTCACACAGGGCCTTAAGACCCTTTGGGTGGTACACCTAGTGCTGCATAGACATGTCAGCCCTTACAATTGAAATGTCATCAATATTAGTGATTCTGTTAGACGGGTAGCTGTTGGCAACTGACTATGCCTCCATCGCTGGCTATTATTGAACATCAAACACTATAAGCAGGTCTAAAGACTGTGCTGTCTCGCCTACTCGGGTTTCGGCTAATGTTGGCCAGAATTATGTATTAGGGCCAAACATTCATCAGGAAGCATGGAATTCTGGTTGAGATAGTAGTAGTTGCACAGACTGTAAAACGCAATATGTATCAATAAGCACGCATGGCCTGCATTGTACGTGCATGTTTGCATGAACATTGCAATATTATTTACATACACTGCACCCCAACTCCCCACTTGAAACTGTTGTATTTGCTGGGTAGGGCATTTGCTAGTTTGATATACCTGATTGCCTCAAGCATTATAAGAACACTTCCAGGCAGAAATTAGTGAGGCAACACGTCTAAGCCCACAGGTTTTCCACACCCATACCAACGTGAAGCCCAGAAAGTGCTTGCAAGTCCCACTGTAGCTTAAAGTCAACAGTGATCGCCAAGATTCATAAAATCTTATTAAATAGGTCAGTCGTGTCCTTTAGATGGTTTAAAGACTACCCCACTGCCACTCGCCGGCACTGTAAAACCAAACAAACTTCACATTTTTACGACTATGCCTGTGCTCACAGGCACAGTGTCCTTAATGACTTTCTGTGCAGAGCAACACATCAAAGATAACCATACCCTATTCAACATTCCACAACCGGACGGATTTCAAATGGGTATGATTCCCCTCTCGTGTTTCAATACAGTTTCCTCTTGCAGCAGATATTCTGGAGAAAGGGATGTGCTGCAATCACTACAGGGAGTAGTTGCAGCAGCCTTGTAAAGTAGAGCAATGCATTTTTATTCTTTGAATTTTTTTCATTCAAAATTTGATTTTAAAGTTTGTGGGTTTTTTAATTTTGTTTACCAAGTTTTATCGTAAAACAATGAAAGTATGTGCTTCATGCCCTTGGTGCTTTTCCAAGGCAATTAATGTGTTACGAAATTAATAATTGGGTTGTACAGTTATCAGAAGCAGACTTAGCACTCAGAAGCCGAATGGGCCTTTCCATGGTCTGGCCCGCTCCCTTCCCATTCTGTTTACATGAAACACGACACAGACAATCCATCCCTCCATGCGTGCAGGTAGGCACAGAGAAGATAATGAAGATAACACAGAGCAGTATCGGCTCTCTGTGCATTGTCCGGCTGAACATTTGTCAGGGCTCGTGGGGCCAATTTCAATATGATGATTGGGTCCCCCTCTTGCCTATAGTTGGGAGGTGTTATGGGGAACAGTCTGTGGCACCGTTGGGTTGTTTAAATAGTAATGGATACAAATAAATGCCGACTGCAAGGATGTAAATCTCGCAAGGAGCGGAAAAACTAAACGTCCACTGAAAAGCTTGCTACTGCTCTGTCATCAAGTCCAGAGCAGAAGCCCATGAGGTGATGGCAGTATGTAACTTGCTGCAAAGCACACAGTTAATGAACTTCAATTAGGGTGACATAACATAATAACTGTGCATGCTTTAAAACTATGTTATTTGTGGAGAATCTTCCCTCCTTTTCGCTTATCCTGATAACCAGAATACAAGAGCCATTCCAGAAATAATGTACAATGGCGTTAGAAGGCACATAATGTTTATGCAGGGTTGTCTTTCTGTTCCAATCCTTGTTTTCAAGCTGAGAGATTTCCATTCTTTGACTTCCCTGGGGCACTGCCCTGATTTCCCAATCTTTCTGTCCCATTCTGCACCCCATCCCCGCTTTCCTGATCTTGGTGTCCATTGGGGCCTCGGCTTGTTTTCCTGGCCTTTCTGTCCCCCGCACCTGTTTTCCTCCCCTACGCAGAGTGGTCAACTTTATAAAATGGCACATCAGCAGCAGTTGTGCTGCACACGATTCAGTATGGCATCATATGCAACCCTCTTCCTTGCCAAATCCTCTTTTCTGGTACTGCAAAAATTATTTGAGACATACACAGTACAACAAAATACCAACACTGTATGATGGTTAGGCATACAAGGCACCAACATATTTGATTTCTCTTCTGGGCCTGCCCCTGGATTTAAGAGACCCTGTTCAGCAAAAAATATGCAGACCCCCCTAATTTGCATGACATGATCAGAAGCTAAATCACAGAAAATAACATTACAAGCAGTGACATAAGTTTTTAATACACTTAATGTTTGCCATTCTGAAAGCAAGATTGTAGTATCAGCCTGCCAAGCTATGTGGGCCTAAAAACAATTAATTTGGTTTTAAAAAGAAAAATGCAATCTAAGGTTATCTGCATGAGCCATTATTTTACAAGACAAGCATTGTATTCCCCTCCCATTTATTAACAACCACCATGTGCACCTCTTTAGGGACAATAGCCCTTCTCCACATACCCCAGTGGTTGGGTTATTAACCTCTAATCTGTTCATTGAAATGTTTTGTTGACACAAAGCTGAACTTCAGGGTGCTGGCGTAGCAGTGGGAAAAGCACTGTTGTTCCCTGCACTTTTTACTGCTACATGAAAAATGTGAACTGGGAAGGTTTTGGAGAGCAGATGCTATGTCACTTGAGTAAATTCAGGGCGTATTCCTGTCCCAAGAATGCTGTGTCCAAGGCACAGCTCATGAAATCAGGACAGTCTTGCAAAATGCAGGATTGTTAGTCAGACTACAGACACACCCCATGGTTGAGTCCCAACCTTTATCTTCACCTGCGTTTGAGTAGCTGCCCTCTTGGTATAAGATATACAAGGAGAACTCACACAAAGGGTATTTTCCTCACCCATGTGGATCTTTTCGGCCCATTTCAATCTAACCTCATCTAAGTGGTTTTAATTGTTTCCATGTTCATGTATCAGGTGCATCCGTCATGTTATGTGTGTAGAAAGCATGCTATGTACAGTGGGGCAGCTGTAACTGTATAAGGGTGGGCTGATCGGGCACGTGCCGCCCCTCCTCGCATCACAAATATTCTCCTATTTCACTCTTGATCCTTTTTTCCCTCACACAACATCCGTTTGGGCCCACTTCTAACTCGCTCTTTGCTGTCCACTATCCCACCCTTTCCATTACTCTCCCTCCCCTTATTTTTATGCTGATTATCTTGTTCCTGGAAATCGTGGGTTTGTTAGTGGGAGGAGTGGGAGAGAGCACAATTGCTTTGTGTTTCTGTTGGTAGCTTCAGTTTGGAAATAATTGTCACTGTGTGTGAGTTTGCTTCTAGGTAGTATGGGTTGGTGGGGGTTTGGGTGCTTGAATCTATATGGGAGGTCCTGTCTGCCTGTGACGTAGGGTGGATTGACCGTGTTGCAATTGTGTGAGTTATTGGATGAGGTGTGGAGTTTTGCTGTTTGGCAGCGTAGTAGTTGTCGTAGCTCTGTGTGTGTGTCATATTCGTTTGATGTGTGCTGTTTCTGCAGGAGTATGAAGAGTTTTAGTAGGGTTAGTTAAACAAAGGGGGGGGGTCCTTGTGCCATTGTTGCATAGAATGTTTGGTGTTTAAACTGAAATCTGGTCGGCCAATCTGCTTGGTTCACATGACCTTGCAATCCCGAGCGGGACCCAGTACTTCATCGTGTTCCACTTAGTATTGAAGATGATTCTCTTAGACCATGATGTGACGTTTTTGGTCAGCAAACCAAAGGGACATGTTTTTAGTTCTTTCCTGAAGGTCAGGTGTTCCTCTATTGTGTATATTTCCCTCAGAAGTGAGTTTCAGAGTTGAGATGTTTGAAAAGGCTGTTGCACCATATTTAATTTTCCAATATTGTTTAGGTTCAAGACAAATGTCATTGTTAGAAGGCGGGGTCCTTTTGGCCTATAGATGGAGATTTGTTCTTGCTGGAATTCTGCCCTTTGGCCAGTTATTTAAAACATATCTGTTTCTTGGCTGGTAACCAGTGTAGGGATCTTAATGCTTGTGTGATGTGTGCTCTCTTGCATAATCTGAGGAGGAATCTTGCTGGTGTGCCCTGTATCTGTTGCTGTTTTTTGGTGAAGTAGTCTATCATTCCAAGGTAGATGATGTTGGCATAGTCCATTTTTGACATGAGGACAGAAATGATGGCAAGTGTTCTCTATCGGAAGGTGAGAAAGAGTATCCGCACCCTGGTTGGTGTAGCCAGCCAATCAGGTGGCGAGGAACGCAGGCTTTAACTACGGGTGAAAGCCCACGTTCCATCTCACCTGAAGGCTGGATGCCCCCACCACTATCTTCCCCCATCCTCTGTCCCTGATATTTTATTTGTTTCTCCCCCTACCATTCCCAAATGACTGTATCTTTGCGGCGGTGGCACTCCCTGCCGCTCTTTCCTCTCCACTCCTGCAGGCCCCCATAGAAAGGGAAGAGCCCCACTTTCCTTTCCATGGTCGCCATCTTGGAAAAGGATTTTCCTTCGTACAATGGGATGCCACATGCATCCTGTTGTAGGAAGGAAAATCCTTTTTTTTAGCAACCAGGGTTACCGCTTTGGCGACCCGGAGTGCTAATAGCCTTAATTAGGCTTTGCTCAGCCGATAACTTGGGTCCTGCGGACTGTTACCCCCGTTCCAGCCCTTGGACCAAGGGATTAACGCCATATTAGCCTCTTGATGGTATGTACATGGAAGAAGCATTTCTTCACTACTGCATTGTCTTGGGGTTCCAGAGTTATGTCATTCTCCATCAGCATTCTGTGATTTGTAACTACTATGAATGCTTTCAGCCTGTTTCCCTTTTCAGGAGGCCATTGTATATGCTGTTGTACGCAGATCATAATTTCAGTTTTGTCTGAGTTGTGTTTAAGGCTGTTGCTGCTCATCCATGCGTTGAATTGTGGAAGGTAGTTGACAAGGGCTTGGTCTATGTCCTTGCTGGTATTGATTTTTTAGGTGATTTGTGTGTCATCTGCATAGTTATAGCATATGAGTGCATGTCCTTTGATGAGGTTCATGAGTGGTGTCATGTAAATGTTGAAGAGTAGGGTTGAGAGGGATGAGCCTTATGAATGGGTGCGTATGATGTTGACCTGAAGGGTGGTAGCCAGGTGATTTTGTTCTTCTTGTTAGGAAGGATGATATCCACTGTAGTGTGGTGTTGCTTATTCCTACTTCTTGTGGGGCCCATTTGGTGGCCTTGAAATGTGAAGTCTTGTAACTGCTCTAACTTAAACTCAATCATGTGCAAAGTAAAATGCTGCCTAGACTTGCCTGAACTGGGGCACGGATGTAACCCTGCCATACACCACAATTGATTCCAAAACGATTATTGAGCACATTTAACATCGACCGACAGAACAGACGTAACTTTATATTCACATTCATCATTTCAAATAGTGGGAATGCCTTCCCTATCTGGGTCATGTTTAATCCTAATATAAAACTGTCCATTGCAGACAAACATACAGCTGTGAACACACAAGTTTGGAAAGCATCTAAATGAAAGGGTAATTTGGATCAGGTTTCTTGCAATAGAATATCAAACAAATTGGTATACTTTAACAAATCAGGATCCCATTCACATTGTACAAAGCCTACCACATTCCAAGACACACATTTGACTATTTCAATGTAATGTAGAGGTTGCAGTTAACACGCCCCTTTGTATATACCGAAGGTGAGAATTGATTCTTGAAATGCAAAGGTGGGACATAACTTTGAAAAATGATCTCGAGGGATCACCTTTCTCCACTCTTGGCACATGCTTGAGTTTTGTAAACTGTTCTCAAAATGTCTTCCTCTTTTAAACCAAAACCATTCAGTAAACCGGACAGCAGAATGGAGAGGAGATGATGATGATGAGATTTCAACATGGAATATCCGGATCCCTTCTGCTTGTGCAAGTCTGCCTCTCTCATAGTCTTAATTTGAGTAAAATCCTTGAATGTAAGACTAGCTATGTCCTTCTGTTTGTCTAACACATTATGGGCTAAGGATATTTCCAGGGATTGTTTTTCTATTTTCAACACCTTTGACTCTATCTTACACCAACTCTCCATTATATTCTTTATGACACGTCAAATAAACTCAGCATGTTCTCACTATAGCTTTTAAGTGGTCACTCAAGGGAAAAGCTACAATAATGTATACTGGGCTATAGGTTTACATTGGTGAACAGTAACCTGCGTGTTATCCAAGACATGCATTGGGCCTCATTATACGGTAGGCGGTAGGGATTTAACGTTACCGGTAATGGAATACCGGTAACATTAAATCCCCATGCCAATTACGACCCGGCTCACCGCTATTAGCGGCACCACTAAGTACGGTGCCACTAATAGCGGCCAGCCCGCGTGCGCGCGACCCTCCATCCCGTAAATAACGCCATGCCGCTAGTAGCACACCATCACAAGCCAAGCGGACATGCCAATAGCGGCATGGTAAAGCCCCCAAAATCCCTTACCGCCATGGCGCTAATACCGGCATCGCGAACCACCCGTTAAGAGAACGGAGCAGTGTTCCCACCTGCCACAGGTGGACACAATCAGCATAGGTGGAGGCAATGGAGACTGTGGCAGCACAAAAGGAGCACACCACACCCCTTCACACACCCCTTCCCACACCAAGATGGTCCCAATACTAGCAGCATTACATGGGCTGGAGGACATGATTGCAGTGCAGCAGCAACAACAACAGGCAGCACAGAGGAGACGCAGGAGGAGTAGGAGGAGGAGGGCAAGACAGGCACAGCAAGCACCACCACGGCACCTAGTCATACCACAGAGGCAGCCACCAATCCCCAGGATCAGAGCCAGTCCATTTAACCTAACCCCTGAGCAGATACACACCCTGTACCGTCTGGACCGGGATACCATCACCAGCATCGTGGACATAATACATGATGACATTATGAGCCTCATAGACATCAGAACCGCCATCCCCCCTCTACTAAAGGTGGTGACCGTGCTCCACTTCCTGGCCAGAGGCACCTAGCAGCATACAGTGGGGCACATGCATGGCATCTCACAACCAGTATTCTCACGCACGCTGAACCAGGTACTCAATGCCCTCCTGAGGCATGCACCTGAACACATATTCATGCCACGGACTGCCCTGGAGATTGCAAACACCAAAGTTGGCTTCTATTCATCGGCAGGCATCCCAAGTTGCATTGGGGCCATCGACTGTACCCATGTGGAATTGGTGGTCCCACATCACAATGAAGTTGTCTACCGAAACAGGAAGCAATTCCACTCCATCAATGTCCAACTGGTATGTGACGCCAACAAGATAATCACACATTGTGGTGCCCGATTTCCCGGATCAACCCATGATTCCATGGTCCTGCGGAACTCAACCATCCCACGCTACATGGAGCGACAAGCCGGACAACGTTTGTGGCTACTTGGTGAATAGCAGGGCAAGCACTTGGTAGTGTGATTGGGGGGGAGAGATACATACTCCAACTGGGTGTGATTGGGGGGGGAGATACATACTCCAACTGGGTGTGATTGGGGGGATACATACTCCAAATGGGTGTAATGGGGGGGAGATACACACTCCAAATGGGTGTAATTGGTGGGGGGGGGAGATACATACTCCAACTGGGTGTGATTGGGGGGGAGATACATACTCCAACTGGGTGTAGCTTGTCGTCCTTAGGACAAATGCACATACAGATGTACGCCAATGTCCATCTGGGAAGGCCGCAATCTACCTGAGATGAACCGACATGCAAGTATAAGCTACACAACATAGCGAAAAATCTAGGTCTAGAAACATTAAACATCCATCCACATCCACATTGCACAACATTCAACACCACAAAATACACAAATCTCCTACATGCCGTCAAGACAGTCATACAGAATCAGCGCTGCACAACCACAATAATGCAATGTGCCCTTGAGTGCATGCAAAGGGATCACCCCTACCCATAGCATTGTACCACACACCTATAGCACCACTGAAGTGATGCCTCTCAGCATGGCAACATAAATGTTTGAATGGCAGTACACTAGCAGTGTGGTACCAATTCTGCCTGGGCCCAGGGACACGTAAAACCGGGTCTCACCCAGGACATGTCAATTACGTTAGGAGGCATTAATGGGGCATGTTCACTTGCAGGGTCGAGCTCAACTTTGCACATTGCAGTCACACAGATCGACAGCATGCATGCTGTTAATTGTGGACTTCAATCACAAATCAAAGTCAATTTGTGTAATATAAACAGGCCGCTCTCGAGGTGAACAGTAACCAGACCCCATTCGTCCCCTCATACAGGTGATGCCGGCTATCCCCTGAAGAGGTGGCTGCTTACCCCTGTACAGAACCCACAGAACAGGCACGAAGAGGACTACAATCGTGCACATACCTGTACCCGCGTCGGGATCGAGCAGACTTTTGGCCTTTTGAAAACACGGTTTAGGTGCATTAGCAGGTCTGGTGGTGCTCTCCTGTATGGCCATGAGAAGGTGGCCAAGATCACCATGGCATGTGTCATGCTGCACAATATGTGTATCAGACGGAATGTGCCACTGCCCCCTGATGTAGAAATAGAAGCACCTGATGAGGATGATGATGGTGATGAGGACGGAGTTGACGGGGATGCAGGTCATGCAAGATGGGATGGCCAGGAGGGACGTGCTGTGAGACAGCATCTGATCAACCAAATATTCTGAGTTACATTTTTTCTTTTTGTAGGAATGGATATGGGTAGTAATGCACTGGTGTCTGTTTGGAAGCGTACAATGGACCCTGTCGCCAATAAAGTAAACGTACACAGTGAAGAAGTGCAAGCCTGTGTATGGATCAAATACCAGTGTATTAAGAAATGTAAAGATGCAAAAGTGCATGTCCCCAAACATCCCACCACCCTTCCCCCACCCCCACAACAGCCCAAAACACCCTTCCCCCCACCCCCCACAACAGCCAAAAACACCCTTGCCCCCACCCCCCACAACACCCCAAATACACCCTTCCCCCCACCACCCACAACAGCCCAAAAACACCCTTCCCCCCACCCCCCACAACAGCCCAAAAACACCCTTCCCCCCACCCCCCACAACAGCCCAAATACACCCTTCCTCCCACCCCCCCACAACAGCCCAAAAACACCCTTCCGCCCACCCCCACAACAGTTCCTTATGTGTCTGGCACAATGTTGTCCAGCTATACACGTGGAAGCTTGACCATGCAGTCCCTATTTGCCATTGCCACCACCAGCATTAGGAGGCTGGCTAGACGTGAGCCTTGTGGTGCGTGAGGAGCGGCGGAGGGGGCTTGTCTGCCTCAAACTGGCGGATGAGGAAGTGGCTGACTGTCCTGGTGGTGGTGGTGGTGGGAACTGGCAGTCCATTGCGTCCGCTATCCATGTGAGGACCTCCCTAAATTGGACAATCTCCCCACACAGCCTGTTGGTGCAGGCCTTCATCGCCTCCCTGGAGTGCCTGGCTCTCTTTGTAATCTCCACCCTGAGACGGGCAGCCTCCTCCACATGCTGCCCAACCAGCACAGTTATGTCCTCTTGCCGCTGGCTGATTCTGGCCAGGTCAAGGGCACTGTTGCGTTCCGGTGGTGTGGCTGCTGCGCCTTCTGATGCAACCAGGACAACAGGTGAAGCCACCGGTGGGCTACTGAAACCTCCCATGTTGTCCTTGCCAGGGACACTGGACCCAGGTGTCTGCTGTGGTGATGCCTCGGGGGTGGCAGGGGGGGGTTGGGGTGTGCATCTCCATGTAGAAATCTGTCGTATCCGCCACATCTGAGAGTGGTGCAGTGGCTGCCACCTCTCCTGTGGAACTAGTTGCAGCTGAGGGTGGGCACTCCGTGGCTGGGATCTGTGGTGGTGGGTTCACCTCAGGAGGTGGGGCAGTTGTTGGTGGTGTGGACAGTTGCATCTTGGCAGTGGCGCTCCACCGATGTTTGCCACTCTGCATGTGGACTCTTCTACCTTTGCCCCTTGATGTCGTGGGGGTGTCCTCTGTGTCCTGTGCCCTTGATTTTTTACTCGCAGGGGGTGCCTGAGATGCAGTGCCAGTATCCTCACTGTCTGTATGTGAGCCTGTCGGGGACAAAGAAGGGGATGGCATTGGTTACGGTTCTATGTACTTAATGCAGTATACGTCAATAATGCAGTTGTGGGCATTTGGACTTCATTGGTAAGGATGCAGGTGATGTGTCAGTTCAGTGGCTCATCCATACATGGTTGTATGTGGCACCTGTCTCTGGTGATGTGTGCATGTGTGTGTGTTTGGGTTTGACACTAACATGCCCTGGTTGTATGCATCTGTTAATGTTTGGGCATCCATGAGGTGATTCTGGGCTCACATTTGGGGGGACCTTAAGATTCACAGTGCATACTTTCATGTGCACACTCACCTCCATCTGAAGTGGTTGCCACGCCATGCTCCATTGTCCCGACTCCCTCTAATGATTCCGCTCCAATGGGGTTGGCGCAGGTCTCTTCCCACTCCTTTAATTTAATCGGCGAATCAGATCCACCTGCTGTGGCAATGTTGTGGTTCGCAGACAGGATGCTTCTGACCCGGAGGCGGAGATCATCCCATCGCTTCTGCACTCACGCACATTGCAGGTGGTGGTGCCCACAGTACTCACTTTCAAGGCAACCTCTGCCCAGATTGCCTTCTTTCGGATAAGGGTCTCCCGACGCATGTCGCTCACAAAGACCACGGCGGCATTAGCAGCAAGGGTCTGTGTGAGCATTATTAGCTCCTCCGTGGGCAACTTTTCCTTGTGCTGCCAGTCAGTGGTTTTTTTAACAGCCTTAGGTATGTTGAGGGTGTCCCTGTGGATTTCCAATTGCAAACTACTCAAAACAGGTCCAGGGGGCAGAGGATGGCAATGGATTGTGTTTTTAAAGATGGCCGCAGTTCTCCTTCCCGTTCCTGTGCGATGACGCTATTTCCGGTTCTGCAATTTAACGGTCACCGCTAATAGCGGTGACCGCTATTTGCATGTAGCTTGAGGGCGGAGGTGCTATCTGCACTTTCGTCGATGCCGGTAAGGGACTTTTTGGGACTTTAGCGGCATGGCGGTAGGGTCATTACCGCCATGGCGCTATGCTCGTGTCCGCGTACTCGTAATGGTACGCTATAAGCGCCCTCTTGCATGGGCGGACAGGTTAATAGCGCGATGCCGGTAATTTGCGATTTTTACCGCACAACGTGTAATGAGGCCCATTATGTTTTTCACTGTTTATATGCAAGCCACCATTAGTATTCTTTAGAGAATTCTGGGCAGAACACATACTTCCAATTGCATTTGTAATGACTAAAGCAGCTAATAACTGGGTTGCAACCCTTACAATCTCATCTTCACCAGTGCATATAGTTTGATCTATGCATACCTTATATGCCTCCAAAGTCGGAGATAGAAGTTGAAAAGAATGTTAATCCTCTATAGTGGCAGCCAACTTCCCCTCGATCATTGAGCACACTTTATCAGATAAATATTTTAAAGAGCCCTTTTACGCAGGTTCTTGAGTCTTTTGTGCCTGTATCTTCTGCTGGTGGTGAGCCATTTGCCTTTTCATTCTATTGCACCAATTATGGTGTAGGTTCCATCCAAATCCTATTCCTTGCGCAATATCCCACTCCTACAATGTCCTTCGCTAGAATGCTATGTTCTTTGCCAATTTCCCATGTAAGAATGTAAGTTATGGAAATGATTACCCAGCTAGTAGATGTTAATCTTCTAAGTCGCATTCAAATTTGAAAGGTTGAATAGTGGAGATGAGTCGAGACAAGGCTGCGAGGAGAGAAATGACAAAAACAATGCCAAAGAAACAGAAAACCAAAATATGAAGTCACCCTTTCGCCCAATCAGCAATTGTGCACGATAAAGCTCCAAGTTGCCATTCAATGAACATCGAATGAGCCTCAGATCTGATGCATACAAACATCTGAGGTATCCTTTACCCATGGGGCTAGTACCATAGCATAGCATGAGTACTAGGTAACACCTATTTGAACTACATGAACTGCTGGCCCTTGCCTGGGCATGATACAGTGCTGATTCACCAGGGAGACATTCTGAAAACAAATCCCCTGATGAGTTCTCCAGGTTCTGATTAATTTGTTGTAAACTCAATAGCTTCCACTTTCAAAACTGTGTACATTTGGTCCAGTATCCAAACAAAGTGCTCACACAAACCTTTCAATTGACGATTCCTACTGCGCCCTCCTGGATCCTAGAGCTCTGCAGTTTCCTCCACCAACTACTTTGTGGTGTCCTCAACGGCCTCCATTGCAGGAACTGCCTGCCCTTGCCTGGACTTTATGTAGCATGGAAAAGTCAGGACGAAGGTCTAAACAAGGGTTCCATGTCATCCATGTCATTTCATTGTGGGATTTTTTTTGCAGGTTTTTTACCGCATATTTCTTTACGAAAAAACTCATAGAATTTTTAATTTTTTAATTTTTGGGGGGTTTACCCCCAAAAACCTCATCCCCTTTATTTATTTTTTATATTCCTGTTCACCCACAACCAATTTATATATTTTTCTAACCCCCCCCCAAAATGTGATGAGTTTTTTCGGCAAAAAATTCATTGTAAACAACCCCACGAGAAAACATCCCGCAATGAAAGGACATCATACATGAACAAGGATCCCGCAGAAATCTCTGCGGTCCTAGCACCTGTGTTGCAAATTACCAAGCCTAACATTGATACTTAAGGAAGAGGTTTTGAAGTAAGGCTTCTGTTGAAGTCTACTGGGTCGTAGAGCACTCCAGCTTCCTACGCCAACTACTGAATTGCAAACTCGACAGCCTTCATTTTAGAAACTGTCCTGGCCTCAGCATCATTCTGAAACCAAAGTTTTGGAGCGGCCTCAACACCATGTAAGGGGATGGAAGGGAGAGAAGTAAGGGCAGAATTAATATTTGTGTGTTCTGTAAGAGTGGGGTTTGAGATGTGTTGGTCTTCTGGGAGAAACAACCAGGAATTCTGGCCCCTTCAGCAATAACTTGATATATGCTTGACAAACACTATCTGTTGTGTGAAAGTTGTTGCCCTGATTGGTAACCGTCCCAGGAGGCTCACTGAGTGCAGCACCTGAGCAAGTTATATCCAGGTTTAATATGGCTCGCAGCCAGCCCCAAAAATATCACAAAGGTGAACTGAGTGCCTGTATTTTCATATCTCATGAACTCTTTACTTGGAACCAAATGTTCATGCCTACTGTGTCCGTTAGTACTTTGCTTATTGCAACGAGTAGATTCTCCAGACTATCCTTACCCTTCATCTGCCAATTACCAGATTCTTGTTGCACATGTTGTGCAATGCATCTGGTTGAGAGCGAGAGAGAAAAAACGAATGTTTGTGTGCAATGGAAAGAGATGGAGAGAGAGACAAAAATAGAGAGAGAGAGAGAGAGAGAGAGAGAGAGAAGGGAGGAGAGAGAAAGAGAGAGCGAGCTATAGCGAGAGAAAGTTAGAGATGAAGAAACAGTTTGACATTTGACCATGGCAAACTAAGAACGTGAAATTAGAGTTGTCCTTAGAGGCCAGTTGCGAAGAACAGGCCATGTTTTTTTGCCTTGTTAGGCCTTTTTCAAGATTTGCTATGTCTTTTAATATTTTGTAATGTTTTTCAAAACTTGTCATACCTTTTCATGCTTTGATATTGACATGTTAAAATGTGCAGAAGAACCTGCCTGTCAAGATTTCAATTGACTGCTCCCTTCACTATCACACACACATTCTCCATTCCCACTCACAACACACATAACGACTAAGCCCCCACACATGGGAATTGAACACTGAATTGCACAGCTCTCCCAACCGACATCAAACATCTCAACACAACAGTTACAATGCCCCCTCTGCTGCATCAAACCTGCACTGTTCCGATGTCTGCAACTGTTAGCCACGTTATGGAGGTACCATCATCGAAATGAGGCAAAATGCTTTGAACCAAGCTTTTGATTCATGATGGTCCATTGATCTGGAATCTGGGTGTTTTCATATTGGACATTTGAATCATCATGTACTCATAGTGGTCCTGAATCATGTTGTGCTCATTTAAAGACTCTGAATCATCGCATGCACATGCTGGACTCTTGCATCATAATGTGCTTAGTACTGACTTTGAATCATGGCGTGTTCATTCCAACTGTTTGTTTGCTCCTGGTCACTGATTTCCATTGGCGTTTTATCTACTCACCTTACTCACTGATTCTCAGTCTTCTCCCCCTCTCCCTGCCTGTACCTTCTCTTCTCCCCCCCCATCAGAAACGTTGTCAGGCCTAGTGTGGTAGTTATTGTCTGTTCCTCCCCCCCCACACATTTTTCCCTCATTTATTGTCAATGCCTGTGCACTATCAGAAAAGTCATCAAGCCAGCCTAGTACGGTAGTATTGTTTGTGTTCCCCCCCCCGCTTTTTCCCTCATTTATTGTCAATGGCCTGCACTATAAGAAACGTTGTCAGGCCTAGTATGGTAGTATTGTTTGTTCCTCTCCGCACCCCCCCTTTCTCCCTCATTTATTGTCAATGCTCTTGTCTATGTCATCAGGCCTAGTATGATAGCCAATTACTCATTCTTATTGTCTCAAGGCCTTATAAGAATGTAATTGTATTTTCCCCTGCTCCCTCCCCTGCCTTGAAGCGCTTTGAAACTCATTGTGTATAGGCGCTATATAAATAAACTATCATATCATATCTACAACGAGTAAGAAAACATTAATAATAACAGACACTAAATATGATCTCCTCCATCAAGAAATGTAAGACTATTTCTCTGCAACAATTATTTTTTCTGGTCACAACAAAAAAAGGGCACAGTAACTAGCAGCCACTAAATATAATCTCCCCCACCTACCAAGGAATAGAAAATGTTTTTTATGGTACTAGTAAATAGGTATGTCCATTGAAAGACAACACACTCAGTTAAGAATGCTGAATATATTCTTCTCCTGAATATCAAGGAATATAAAACATGTTTTTCTTTTATTAATTTTTATTGGCATTTCAAGTTTTGAACAATCACAGTAACAATCACCTTCATAACTGCCCTCCCTCCTCGTCCCTCCCGAGTCCTCCTCCAACCATGGATCGCAACACTAAGGGTTTCCTGTCCCGTCCTAAAACATTTTTTATCTACAATTGGTATTTGGTATGGCCACTAAAATGGTGTATTCGCTAACATCCATTGGGCCTCATTACGACCCTGGCGGAAAGTGACTGACCGGACCGCAACAGCGTAAATAGCGTTTCCGCCATTGCACGAAGGAGCAAAGTGCGGCCAATCACGACCCATCGGGCACGAGCATTACGCCATGGCGGAATCCGAAAGGCTGCGATGGCGGAAATGACCCCAAAACGGCCCTTACCGCCGCCGTACGCTGCACCAGGTGCAATACCGCCACCCATCTTAGCGGTCACCGTAATGAGCGGTCACCGTAACGAGCGTGCACCGCAAATTACGGCCACCGTAAATATACGGAAACGGAAGTAAAAGCATGTGGCCGGAACGGGAAACAGCACGCCGCACAACTATAAAATCCGAATCCCAACACAACCATAAAAAATCCGACCCTGACACACATCCCAACCCGTTAGCAACCCCAGTTAAAAAAATAAATATGGGAAAGGTAGCCAAGAAAGCGTGTGACCGCAAGCGGCAGGTACACTTCTCCCGAGAGGAACTGACCGTGCTCACCGAGACCCTCCAGGAAAATTCCGCCGTCGTCTTCTCCAGTCAAATGACCAGGACGGCCCTTGCCAACAAGAAGGCCATATGGGCCCTGGTGGCACAGCGCGTAAGTGCGGTGGGGACAACACCCCGCACGCCACAGCAATGTCGCAAGCGGTGGGACGACCTGCGGATCCGCGTACGCAGCATACTTTCTGCGAACAGGAACATCGCCACAGCTACCGGGGGGGGTTCAGAGTCGCCCATCAAGTTGACCCCCTGGGAGGAAATCTGCGCCTCCACCATAGGAATGGAGAGCATAGAGGGAGTCGGAGGGATGGAGAAAGGAGTGCCGACATCCGGAGAATCAGGTAGGTTGGCCAAGAGAAACAATGCGAAATCCACAAACCACGAACATGTGCAGTACCATGTGACCCCATAGTGCAATACATACTTTGCCCTGACAGCGCCCTCTAAAAGTCAGAATGAACAAACAAATCAATCAAGAAGCCATAAACAACCCCTACATGTGCAGCATGCACCCCCTAACTGCAGGCAGCCAAATGAATGCATCCTCAATCCACACGAAAATGAGACCACCTCCAAGGCCCAGTCCCAAATCAGCCTCATGTACCACCCCAATGCATTTGATACGTTGCCATTCCAAATCCGACAGACCCATAACTAACGCTCGCCCCTCTTTACTCCACCACAGGGTCCGATACCAACGACGAGCTGCAGGACACCCCTACCAGCACGCCTGCAAAGAGGGCCAGGACCAACGTCCCAAGAGCCTCCACCTCAGGTGCAAGGATCAAGACACGGCACCAGCAGGAATCAAGTGGCAGCACACTGGAGGGGACTGCAACAGGCACCCCAGCAGCCAGCAAGTCCACAACCCCAGCACCACAGGTCCCCCCAAAGAACGTATCTGATGGCACTGCCTCTGGTGGTAGCAGCACCATAGGTGACACAGCTGTCATGCCAGCATGCTCCGACACGGAAAACAGTGCTGGCGACGTAGGTACCATCCATGACCTTTCCCAATCCCCCTGCATGTTCCATCCCCTACACCATGACGAAACCACGCAGGGGCACCCTGAAGACGACGACTGGCCAACCCCCACAAGTCCTGTGCCAAGGCAACATGTGTTGAGCAGCCCCCCTGTCACACCACCGCAAATGTCCATGGCCCAGCAGAGGCAACAGTCCCTCGACCTGCTGATCGAGCAACAGCAGGAAGCGTCCACGCTACTCAAGGACCATGCAAATGAATGCGGGGGTTCCAGGGCAGCCATGGAAACATCCACCGAGACACTCAGGGCACAAATAGAGAAAAGTAGTGAGAGCCTCAGGGGAGAAATGGAGAGAAGCACCGAGAGCCTGAGAGCACAAATGGAGAAAAGCACCGAGAGCCTGAGGGGGGAACTGCATGCGACGTCCAAAGACGTTTGTGCTGAACTTGCTGCTGTGCGCCGTGTGCTCTCGGAGCTCTCACAAACCCTCAGAGACATGCATGGACGCGAGCAGGCAGAGACATCATCCGTGGCAAGTTCCGTCCAGGGCAGCCCCCAACGCAGATCTGGCAGGAACCTGCGCTCCACGGGCAGGGGTGCCCCTGATACCCGTAGAGGGGGCTTGCAATAGCGTCTACCCACGGACAGCATGCATATTTGGACACTGGTGTTGGGGGGGAGGTAGTAGGGTGGAGGGGGTGTGTTGGGCTTCACTGGGTGGCGGGTCCATAGGGTGTATAAATCAAATCACATTAACAATACAGCACCTCATTATCATCTAATTACATGTGTGGACATTGATATTTGCGTACGAGGCCTTCATAGGCGTACAGTCCACAATGTGCCTGTACTACACACACACAGTGCCACAGGTCCCCTTTCCGTGTAATAGGCACCATGCGTGGTTGCTAGAAGCATGCATCTATGATGCTCTGTCGGATTGCACGTACATCCTGTGCCTCATGGACTCCTTGAGGTGCCTCCACATCCCCACCCTCATCATCATCATCATCTTCAGGTGCATGCAGTACAGCGTCAGGGGGCATGGGCACATTCCTACGTATGCACATGTTGTGCAGCATGACACATGCCATGACCATCTTAGAAACCTTCTCATGGCTGTACATGAGTGCCCCGCCAGACCTGCTGAGGCTGCGGAAACGAGCCTTCAGTAGGCCGAATGCCTGTTCAATGACCACACGGGTACGTGAGTGGGCATGGTTGTAGTCCTCCTCATGCTCGTTCTGTGGGTTCCGGATTGGTGTAAGGAGCCATCTCTTCAGTGGATACCCGGCATCACCTGTATGAGACGAATAAAGGGTGTCAGTGGAATGATAGTGCTAAGTAGCCCCCCCCCCCCCCCTGCAAGGTCATTGACGCATCAAATGGGCCACGATGTCATGCATGGAATGAGACTCACCGAGTAGCCAGGATCTGTGCCCTGCGTGTCGCTCCATGTAGCGTGGTATTCTTGTGTTCCTCAGGACCATAGAATCATGGGTAGATCCTGGAAATCTGGCACAACAATGCGTAAATATCTTGTTGGAGTCACACACCATTTGCACATTGATTGAATGAAATTGCTTCCGGTTGCGGTACTGGACCTCCATGGCATGTGGGACAACCAATTCAACATGGGTGCAGTCGATGGCACCAATGCAACCCGGGATGCCGCCAAGTGCATGGAATCCCACTTTAGCGTTGGTAATCTCCTGGTACGTGCGTGGTAGTGTGATGTGGTCGTCGGCGTGCTTCAGGAGGGCATCGTGCACTTGGAAGAGTGTCCGTGAGAACAGTGGCTGTGAAATGCCATGCAACTGTCCCACTGTGTGCTGGTAGGTGCCTGTGGCCAGGAAGTGGAGTGCAGACACCACCTTCAGTAGGGGTGGGATGGCGGTTGGGCTATCTATCATGCTCACGAGGTCAGCATGTGTCATGTCCACAATGGCGATTATGGTGTCCCGGTCCAAACGGTAGAGGGTGTGGATCTGCTCAGCAGTGAGGTTGAACGGATCGGCTCGGAGGCGTGGGATTGCGGGCCGCCTGCGTGGTGGTAGTGGCAGTGCTTGTGGGCCTTGCTGACCCTGCCTTGCCCTCCTCCTCCTCCTTCTCCGTCTCCCCTGTGCGCCCGGTTGTTGTACCTGTTGTTGTTCGTCGTCTTCTTGTAGTTGTAGCACTTGCAGTGCTATCTGGTACCCCAGGCCCAACATCGCTAGTCCTGCCGGCAGCATTTTGGAGTGGGAGTGGTTGTGGGAGGGGTTTGGGTCTGCAATATATGTGCTGTCGGCCTGTATGGCCTCCACCTGTGCTGATTGAATGAATCTGTGGCAGATGCAATCCCTTCTGGCCGAGCACGTCCCGCACGTAAGGCTGCATTTGGCCGCATGGCATCTTGGGATTTGAATCATGTGTCAAATCCCGATGGCAGTGTGATGTACTTTGACTGATTTTCATGCTATGCTCCCATTGTTACACATGCTATGATTGCAGCCGCTTACATACCTGTGAAGAGTCAGTGGTATGTAGGGCTCGATCGATGGCCGACCCTCATGCAGCACAGTAACGTACTTCACCGACGGGCGTGGCGTGCCATTTGTGATTGCAGCCAGTTAGCATCATGACACACAGCCGCACTACATTGATGTGATTGTGAATGCAAGCGTTCACAGAAGCCTTTTCGACGTAATGTTGCAAGTGAGGAATTCGAAGGCCAGCATTTTGGGTTTTGAAGTAGCGGCGAGGATACGCCCACAGGTCTGGCTGGAAATGTAACGTTCTATTGTAGAATGTCCTTGGGACATGGCCCATAACGAGCAGGCAATGAATGATATGAATTGAATGGGATGCGCAACAGCGTAGTGGACGATAAGGCAGGACGTTCCCAAATCCATCTTGCTTCACAACACTACAGATCCGGCCAGGGGCACAGTGGTTTTTGCGGACTGCATTACGCACAGACGCGATGGAAGTTTCACATATTATGTGAGTGAATATTCATGCGTTTTCATTGCGGGATGAGGGAATGATGAATGGATGCATGGACTGATGATTCCGTTTAGGGTCTGCCATGTACATGGGTTTTTTGATTCACTCCCCTTCCCCAGCGTTATGTGATGCAAGGCTGCCATAGTGGGACATACGTCTATCTGCCCTTGTCGGATCCTCCCTGTCTCGACGCGCCTTCATACACTTGTGTCTAGGCACGTTACTAATCCCATGTCATGGGTTCTATCTTGACGGACGCATGCACAGTAACCGACGTTGACAATGGTGTATTTAGCTCGATTGGTTTCGTTATGATTCGATACTGATTTAGGGGTGTGTATATTCCTTTGGAGTGGGCTAGCATGCATATGGGTGTGGATTTGGTGTGTTGAATGAAGATTGTAATGCATCATGAGTCCCGTAATGCAATCGGTTAATTTGTGTTTCTTTTGGGTGACAGGTATCTCCTGCCCTATTGCAGATGCCATCTCTACGCCACTCCTCCAGATGGTTTTTACTCTCGACTCCTGCAGCTTCGGGTGAATCAGTGGAGCACCATTTCGATCTTATGGGACGATCGCCAATGGGCCACATGCCCTTACGCTGTACTGGTGGCTAGGTGCAACATTTCGGCCTTTCAGCTCGACTAGTGCCTGCCTCATGGGACGGACCTGCGGTTCTTGCCGCTTCCATGTTGCCTTTTGGAACGTTGATGTAGGCCCTGTGTGCCATGATGGTACAGGGCGTCACACAAGTGGAAGCCGGTCAATTATTGCAGATGCAGCCCTCGGTGATGATGGTTGTTTTGGTGGTATTTTGCAAATTGCTGTGGGGCCTTTGTCATTTGGATGTGCATTTAAATTGTAATCCGATATTTGTCGTGTTGCGTTGTTCTTTGCAGGTGATGTGGCGATTTTCGCTTTGTGGCGGTATGTATTGCGTGATGATCTGCATTGTGTTCCGCCTTCTGAGTTGAGTTGTGTGGTACAGTACTGGCCGCGTTTGCCTACGTAGCACAGTATGGTCACGGATAGGGGCTGCCATTGTGACTGTTTACATGATGTGCTGTTCAGGGGCGGGGGATTGGCTTTTGGCCGACTGGTGCCTGTCAGCCAGGTCGATTGGTGGAATGATGGGTTGTTCAGAATGTGGCTGGTCACAGGTGACTGTGTTTGCGTGCGTTTGTTGGAGGGGGACTGGGGTCATGTCCATCGGAATTGCTTCTGTATTGATGCCATCTGTGCCCTGCAGCTCCCATCGGCCCCTCTTGGGATGAGCCTGGCTGCTCAGTCACTCTGCCGACTTGTGTGGTACATGCTTCTGCTGATGGTTGGTTTGTTTACTGGCATGAGTACAGGGCTGGTGCAATCCCCCTCAGGATGCTGTTTTGGATGTTGCCTTGCGCTGGTGGCAAGCGATGGGGGACTACTGTTGTTTTGTGTCATGTGTTCTTGATTTTCAGTTTGATGTATTGTACCTTCACATGCCTGTGCTGCGTCAGTACGGCTATGGTGACATGCCGTACATGGATGCCCACTCACGGGGCGCTTTGAGCCCCTGCATGCTTTTCTACGTTGGCATGCATGGGTGGATTGTGGATTTCACTGGTTGCATAGTGTGAGTACATTGCGCCTGCCAGGAGTTGTGCAATGAGGCCAGGGAGTGGAGTACAGGCACTCAGTGGGCCATTTACGGTTGGTTCGCGTTGCCGTATTTCTCGCCATGGCGGAATGGTACTTTACGACGTGCTTGATGGCGTTCAGTACATGTCCGCTAGGGTCAGAATTCGCGTACCGTTGCGCCATGGCGGTGATTCCGGTTTTGCAAGGCGCGCGTGCGCGTACTTGGTGCAGTTAGCGTTGCCGTTCACTGCGGTGTCGCTAATGGCATCGTACTTTACGGTGACGGGTCATGATCGCAACGAGCGGTGTTCGATGGCGGTATTGCTTTTCCGCCATCATTTTTCCTTTTCCGCAAGGGTCGTAATGAGGCCCATTGACTGTAATATCCTCCTAACGACCAAGAAATATTAAAAGTTTTCTCATAAACTAGAATTTGGACTGGATAATAAAAGATGGCACAGTTACTAGCAGTAGCTGATTAAAATATTGTCCTGTCTGCCAAGAAATATAACATATTTTCTCTGCATCTAGTGTTTGGTAGGGCCACTACGCATTACTGCAGAAAGTAAAACACTGAATATAATATCCTTTTTCCTACAGAGAAATATAAAACTCTTTTTCTGCAACTTGCATTTGATAAAAGACAATGCTCTCAGTTACAGACATTGAATATATTCTCCTTCTGCATACAAAGACAATCAACACTTTTTCTCTGTAACTATTATTTGACATGGCCGCTAAAAGGCAGCACACTCACTTTAAGGTTCATAATATATTTTCATCCTTACTACCAACATATACATGACTTTTTCTCTGTATATATATATATATATGCCATGTAGTTATGGTTAAGTTGGTGTTTCCATAGGAAGAGCACTTTTTGGGCGGCTTATAACTTCGCTCTCCCTGGACGAATCCTCACCAAACTTAGCAAAAAAAAGTATTAGGGTCACTCTGAATTTTTTTGCAAAGTTTGGTGAGGATTCGTTCAGGGGGGACAAAGTTAGAGGAGGGGACCCAAAACATTTTTTTGCTCGTGTCTACAGCCCAAACCGCTGGACGGATTTTCACCAAATTTGGACCAGGAGCAGCGGCTTGGTCCCGAAAGCATGCTTTTGCAAATTTGGTGAAAATCCGTTCAGTAGTTTTTTTTAAAATGGCCAAAAAGTATGTAAAAAAAAATTAGTGATATCTGTGTTCGGTCGGCAGATACACTTCGCTGTTCGCTCCTGATTGGCCAATCGGCTTGCGCGATGTCCGCGGACATGCAACGTGTTCGCTGATTGGACGGCGTGAAGCGCATCAGATTTTCGGTAGTGCCCGCCATCTTGGATTCGCGGAAATTCGCGGACAGCGCAGTGAAACTTTGTTCAAAATTTGTATTTAGTAGAGTGTGTTGGTGTGTAGGAGTGTTTGGAGAGGGTGGGAGTGTATGAGATAGGATGAAAGTTGTGTTTTGTTATGTGTTAGATGTTCTTTTTGTGTTTGATTTGTCTGCGGACATCACGGGTGTTCTGAAATGTTCTAAATAAACTGAATGGTGGCTGTTCTGAGGACTCAATATGTGTCCATTCTGTTCGCAAGCAAGCTGAAACTGTTCTAAGATCACTTGCGGTGTCCTGAAATGTTCGCAAATAAACAAAATGGGGGTGTCCTGAGGACGCTGTCCGTATTGTTTGTTGTCAAGTTGAATGTGTTGTAAGAACACTCGCGGTGTCCTGAAATGTTCGCAAATACACAAAATGGGGCTGTTCTGAAGACGTTGTCGAACACTCGCTGTGTCCTGAAATGTTCGTAAATATGAATGGGGGGTTGTGGCTGGCAAGTTGAATGTGTTCTAAGAACACTCGCGGTGTCCTGAAATGTTTGCAAATAAACAAAATGGGGGTGTCCTGAGGACGCTGTCCGTATTGTTCTCTGTCAAGTTGAATGTGTTCTAAGAACACTTGCGGAGTCCTGAAATGTTCGCAAATACACAAAATGGGGTGTTATGAAGACGTTGTCGAACACTCACTGTGTCCTGAAATGTTCGCAAATATGAATGGGGGTTGTGGCTGGCAAGTTGAATGTGTTCTAAGAACACTTGCGATGTCCTGAAATGTTTGCAAATAAACAAAATGGGGGTGTTCTGAAGACGTTTCTAAGAACACTCGCGGTGTCCGGGAATGTTCGTAGGGGCTGTCCTGAGGACGCTGTCCGTATTGTTCTCTGTCAAGTTCAATGTGTTCTAAGAACACTCGCGGTGTCCTGAAATGTTCGCAAATACACAAAATGGGGGTGTTCTGAAGACGTTGTCGAACACTCGATGTGTCCTGAAATGTTCGCAAATATGAATGGGGGGTTGTGGCTGGCAAGTTGAATGTGTTCTAAGAACTCTCCCGGTGTCCTGAAATGTTCGCAAATAAACAAAATGGGGGTGTCCTGAGGACGCTGCCCGTATTGCTCTCTGTCAAGTTGAATGTGTTCTAAGAACACTCGCGGTGTCCTGAAATGTTCGCAAATGAACAAGATGGTGGTGTTCTGATGACGCTTCTAAGAACACTCGCAGTGTGTCCTGAAATGTTCGCAAATAAACAAAATGGGGTGTCCTGAGGACGCTGTCCGTATTGTCCTCTGTCAAGTTGAATGTGTTCTAAGAACACTTGTGGTGTCCTGAAATGTCCGCAAATAAACAAAATGGGGGTGTTCTGAAGATGTTTCTAAGAACACTTGCGGTGTCCTGGAATGTTCGTAGGGGGTGTCCTGAAGGCGTAGTCCGTATTGTTCGCTGGCAAGTTGAATGTGTTCTAAGAACACTCGCGGTGTCCTGAAATGTTCGCAAATATACAAAATGGGGGTGTCCTGAGGACGCTGTCCGTATTGCTCTTTGTCAAGTTGAATGTGTTCTAAGAACTCTCGCGTTGTTTTGAAATGTTCGTAGGGGGTGTCCTGAAGATGCTGTTCGTATTGTTCGATGGCAAGTTGAATGTGTTCTTAGAACACTCATGGTGTCCTGAAATGTTCGCAAATAAACGAAATGGGGTGTTCTGAGGACACTGTCTGTATTGTTCGTTTTCAAGTTGAAAGTGTTCTAAGAACTATCGCGTTGTTCTGAAATGTTCGTAGGGGGTGTCCTGAAAACACTGTCCGTATTGTTCGCTGGCAAGTTGAAAGTGTTCTAAGAACACTCATAATGTCCGCGGACATTAAACGTTTCCATAGACCATAGTTGAAATGTTTGACCCTATGGATGTGATATGCTGCGGTGGTTGTTGCCAGGGCATAGAGTCTTGGGTGCATGGCCATGCACCCAAGACTCTATGCCCTGGCAACAACCACCGCAGCATATCACATTCATATTTGCTTGTAACTTTGGGTGAAAAACAAATGTATAAGGAACAAAGATATTAGATACTATGGATGTCATATGCTGCTATGGTTCTCCTTATTATTGTATACTTACTGTTTGGTCTAGTAACCGGAGTACATGTATTTCTTGTTAATTTCTGTGATAAAAGAAAATTGCATGTTAGTATTAGTATTTTGGAATGACTTATTACATTGTATAATCAACATACTTTTTTTTTGGATCCTCATATTTAGTAGATTACAAATCAGAGTACTGTGCAATTTGCTCAGTTTCTGTATTTGTTGCTAAAATCATTGCGTCTGTGGGAGAAAATAAAATCCATGTTGGATTAAAAAAAAACCTTTTTCTGTTATGCTACAGTTTATTTGTTTGTTTGTTTTCAGTGTTCTCTTGTTGTTTCTGGCTAATGCTTTATACTTTGGCTTGTTGCATTTTTTTGGAGCAGTAACATATTATTTATTTGTTTGGATATTATTAAATTTTGGAGCAGTTAGATACCAATTGGCGTATTCTAACTGTCTATTTTTTTGATATATTTTAGTGGTATTGATTTATCTATTTGGATATTGTTAAATTTTGGGACAGTTAGATACCAATTGGCGTATTTTAACTGTGTATTTTTTGGTCTTATTTAGTGGAATTCATTTATCTGATTAGTTGTTGTAGAATCGTTGAGCAGTTAGATAGCTTTTGGAGTATTCTAACAGTTTATATTTTTTTAACACAAGTTTACTTAGGGTTTAAATACAGTTTAGTTATCAAATTTTGGTTTTAAGAACATCAAATACGCGTTTGTAAGATTTGCTGGTAATCTCTGCTTTAGAGTAATGGTACTATCATTACATTCAAACCATCCACATTTCTTTTTTATATGTGCAGTGTAGTGCCCTGAATTGGTTGTGGCTCGTGCGTGGTAGATCATACCTATTGTTGTGAAGGTTTTCTTACCAAGTGATATTTGACCATGTGTGAATCCAGTCAGCTTGCAGTTGTTTTTGGTAACATCTGCATTGTAACGTAGAAGCATTAGTATTATGTATTTACTATGTGTTTGTATTACTAACGTGGAGCGATTATCTGAATTGCAGGTAGAGCCTAATCTACCATGGTTTGCATTTTGTACAAGTCGCTGAAATGGAATGGATTCACAATTTGGTATTGATATATATATGAAGCGTTCATTGGGGATTTCTTCTTGTGTCACATTGTTGCAGAGAGTGCATGTATGTTTCCAAATGTATGAAATCTGTAAGATTTCATTTATAGGTATGTTTTTGTTTTCCAGTACTTGTAGTAAGTACATTAGAAATTCTTGTGGATCTTCCTGTGAGTTTATAGTGAATTTCACCTTCCAGCACAGTAGTCCAATTGTTGTCTTATTCCATAAACACTATACGTGTTGTCAGGATTGCTTGCTGCATTTCTGTGAAGTACTAACATTTGCAAAGACAATGGGTCTGTACTGTGTAAGTAAATGTTGTCAACAATTGGTGGTAATTGAAATAGAATATTCATTGCTACATTTGCGTAGCAACTTACACCAACTATATTTGAGAATTTAAATGGTCCAGTTAGTTCTGTATCTAACTGCTTTTTTTGGAGTTTGTCTTCCTTCTTTAAAGAAGTACCTGGTTTACTTTCCCTAATTGATTCTTTTTTGCTTGTGGTATTTGATGAAGTATTAGTTTCTTTTACTCTCTTTGGAGGATTTGCAGTGACATCCTGTTGCATTTCTGTTTGATTTATTTTTCTTTTATAACGTTTTACTTTTTGTGGAACAGAATATGTCTTTAGGTGGGCGGTGTATAGTGAGCGAAGTCTATTGTATTCTTAAATGCAAGGAATATCAGTGTTTATTTTACTTGCATCAAAGTTGATTAGAAATAGACCGTCAAGTGTATGTAAGTGTGATAGTGCTACGTAGCTCATGCCTTCTTTAAAGACTGTGTTACCAATATCTATCATTGCTTTGTCTAGGGTAAGACCTTGTGATTTATGAATCGTGACTGCGAATGCAAGAGTTAGAGAAAATTGTTCTGTGCGTACATACATATCTTTGAAGAGAAGGAATCTAGCTGTTGAGCATCCTATCCTTTTTACTTCTGAAAGTTTGTCAAAGAGTATATTGACAAAGTGAATTTTGTTGTTGCATGGGTATGTTTGAAAGCCAACAACTGTACCCAGTGCTCCATTCACTAGTCCTTGGTCCATGTCAAGGTTACGTTTAAGCATTACTCTGCAATTTAAGGATCATTTTAATATCTTTTCTAAGCCTGCTGTGTTTGAGATTGATTTTTCTAAACTATTTGGTCTTGTTGTGGCTTGGTCACACATGGGTAGTGTCATACCATGTACATCTAGTTTGTCTGTGGCGCTAATTTCCATGATTGGTTGCATTTCTTTACTTAGCATGATTTCATTGAATTTGAAACAGCTTGCAAGAGTTGTCATTAAGGCCATACAATTGACATTTTTGAGGGCTAATTGTTCCATAACATCTGTAGCACATGCATTATCGCCATAAAGTGCATTCATGTGCCGGGTTTTCAATATTGCTTCTGCTTCTTTAGAAAGTATACCAACTCTGATACTTTTTAAAATGTTGGCATAAGTGAGATCTGCAGATTGCCGCATGTTTTCTGTTAATTCTCTGTATTGGAAATGTTGCCAAAGGTTGACATTTCCAATGCTGCCAACAGTTTTACGGCAGAGTTTGTGTCCTAATGTTTTAAAAATAGGCTCACCTTTTACTGGTGTTAATTGAAGCAGATCTCCAAAAACAATAATGTGTTTTCCTGCACAAAAATGTGAGACCATGCTCACTTCATCTATTAGTAGCATTTTCATTTGTTTCAATACTCTGCGTAATTCCATTGCAGCTTCTGCAGAAAGTTTGTAATAGTCTACTGGTAATAGTAGTAATCGGTGTAATGTAACACCACCTATTTTGTAGGCAGCTAAACCTGTGGGGGCAGTGACAACAGCTGACAGTTTGGTGTTTGTCAATTGTTGAAGGAACTTACTAATGATTTTGATTAGGAATGTTTTGCCAGAACCAGCTTCACCACTGACGTACAGTAGTATAGGTTTATAATTATGGCAGGAATATTCTTTATTTTCATGTTTTACACCAAGTGCAATTAGTTTTGTTACTTCTTGAAAAATGCTACTTTGCTCATTGTTTAGTTTTGATTGTAGTATAGTTAAGTCTTCTTTATCTTCATACTGACACATGGTGTTTTCTACTTCTATCATAGCTAATTCTGCCTCATTTATTATTAGTGGTTCTCCCAGTGGTTCTTGGCTTCCTGTTACAGAAGTTTGACTACTGTCAGGAGTGTCCTTATCTAGTTGGGCTTGGAGTTCTTCTTCGTGTTGCTGTTCATTGTGCAACATTGTTTTGTACTGTGTAAAGTTTACATCAGTTATAGTGCTTTCATTTGCTTTGAAAGCATCCTCATATGAGTCATAGTTATTTAGTATTTGTTCTTCTTTTCTCCATGGTTTGAAGAGTTGTAGCCGGGACATGTAATATACTTCTTTATGTTAAGGAGTCTTTAATGACAATTTGATATGATTAATTAAATTTGGTTTAGTGAGTTTAACTAAGCTGCCTTCACAGTTTGTCACTCTATATTTACCTTTTTTTTCATCAGGTTTCATATTATTTTTGTATGTGTAGTTTTGGGCTATGTGGTATAGACACATGTTTTCCAAAGTATTACTTCTGTTTGGGTAGTATGTGTCCAATAAATTGTTTTTTAAAATGTCTTGGCTGTTGGGATCATGTTTGGCTATTGTTTCTATATCTTCATATGATTTTAGAACTCTTTTTCTAGATTTAGCTGGACCAAGACTTAGCCATACTATATTTTCAGATTTACCATACAATGCAGTACCAGTTAAACGATCATCTGCTTCATATGATCCACATTCTCTATGGGTGAGCATTTTTATGCCCAAGCTGTATAATTTCTGAGACACTGTTTTATCTGATGACAGGTCATTCCAGAGGTCTTGGAGCTATGTCTTTTCTGCTTTAGTTAAGTATGCTGTGACATATCGTGCAACTGCAGTAGAATTGTGTGCAATGTACTGCACATCTATGTTTGCATTCCATATGTGGGCAACGATTGCATTATAATCATTGATATATTTTTTTTCTTCTTTTCTTTTTATGTAATATGTATTTTTAGGTGACTTACCTTTAACACTATGTCTAACTGAAGACATGAGGTTGTTCACTTGACCTCTATTTGTAACCGGTCTAGGGAAACCAAATCGGCATTTTGTGTAGTATTTCCCTTTGTTTTTGTATTTGCGACGACAATATTTTCCACATTTGTGTCTTTGAAATTGTAAAATTTGTGCATGAAGATCACTATTTGTGGCTTCGGATGGAATTTCACAAGTGACATATTTTTCAATAAACTGTAAAACAGTGGCGTCACTGTCTTGACCAAATTTAGTAGCATCTTTAATCCATAAAAGCATGTGGATATGTGGTGCTCCTCTGGCTTGGTATTCTTTTCTCCAAAAGAAGTGTTGCACTTCTCCGAGGTGAGGAGCAGTTTTATTACAAATAAAGTGGGCGCGGTCATATGATCCGTTCGCGAACAAGTCCGCGAAGGAATCGCATGTCCGCAGGACACCAAATGCACGGAGATTGGCTAGCGCTTGCGCGTTGATGTTCTATGGACACTGTTCGGGTCCTGAACTAATTAAAATTGCGTCACACGTGAAATGAACATTTCAGGACACTGCGTGTGTTCTTAGAACAGTTTAAACTTGTTAGCGAACAGTAAGGACAGATATAGTGTTCTTCAATACACGTCCAATTTCGTTTATGTACGAACATTTCAGGACACCAATTGTGTTCTTAGAACAGTTTCAACTTGCTAGCGAACAGTACAGACAGGTATAGTGTTCTTTAAGACACCACCATTTTGTTTAATTACGAACAATTCAGGACACCGCGTGTGTTCTTAGAACAGTTTGAACTTGCTAGCGAACACTACGAACAGGTGTAGTGTTCTTCAGGACACCTCCATTTTCATTTACGTACGAACATTTCAGGACACCAATTGTGTTCTTAGAACAGTTTAAACTTGATAGTGAACACTACGGACAGATATAGTGTTCTTTAGGACACTTTAATTTTTTTTTTTACGAACATTTCAGGACACCGCGTGTGTTCTTAGAATAGTTTCATCTTGCTAGCGAACAGTACGAACAGGTATAGTGTTCTTCAGGACACCTCCATTTTTGTTTATTTACGAACATTTCAGAAGACCTGCACTGTCCGCGGACACCTACATTATTTACAACACAATATAAAAATTAAACTTTAACATGGAAGTCTCATCAAAACGTTTTGGGTTATGGAGAGGGTTTGGGGATAATTGACTGGGATATGGTGAGGAGGGACAAGAACATGTGGGGCAATGGTACGAGGTTTTTGGTTTAAAATGATCTTCCACAAAAGTTTTCAAATTATTAAAATTAGTCAACAATAAATCCATTTTTTCTTCTATACTGTGAAAAGTGTTATCCATAACAGGTTTTTCTGAAGTATTTTCTATTTTGGTATGCTCTGTACAAAAAATAAAATATATATGTTACATGTATACAAAATAATAATAATTAAATGGTTTATATTATAAAGTGTTTACCATTAGTTTCACTATCATGTGACATTTCTTCATGTGGGAAATGCTCCTCTAGCCATTCCAGAGTACTAGACATTTCTGTGAGAGAAACAAAAAAAAGATAATATATTTTTTTATCTAATACAGAAAGTTAATAAATATATGAATACAATTAAGTACACTTACTATTTCAGGTAAGATATGTTCTATGTACGCAGTGGGTCTGCTCTTGTTCTCAGTTCTGTCGTGTTTGTGAGGTAATTATGTTGGAAGCCAATTTATCTTCTTGTGGTATATTCCATTTTAGAACATAGTGCATTTAAATGAATGGTTACTGTGTTGTATATATGGGTTACATTTCTTATGTATTAGTACATATAATGTGTGTGTGTGTGCTCCTTTTTGAATTTGTTAAATGTTCCTATGTTATGCTATTACAATCAAACATACCCCCCCAGAGTTTTTAGATAGTGGTACTGTTCTTCGAACATGTCCGCGAACATTAAATGAGTTCGCGGACATCAAGTACAGTAGAAGAGATTCAGTCAGTTCCTTATGACATGTATATAAAGTCAAAGTCATTATTGTAAGTTGCACTACTAAAAACCTATGAAATTCAGTGAAAAAACGTTGTTAAATGGACGTTATGGTTAAGTTGCACTACTAAAAACCTAAGAAAAACTTTGTTAAAGGGACGTTATGGTTAAGTTGCGCTGTTAAAAACCTATGAAATTCAGTGAAAAAACTTTGTTTAAGGGATGTTATGGTTAAGTTGCGCTGATAAAAACCTATGAAATTCAGTGAAAAAACTTTGTCAAAGGGACGTTATGGTTCCAAGTAAAACCGAAAAACCCTTGAAATTCGCCAGTTATGGTAAGCTAAGCAACCATAACTCGCACCACCACCGTGCACTGCTAAGACACAGGACATCAAAGATGACATCACAAATGTCATTGATGACATCACATGTCTGGCTTTTTTTTTTTTCTTTTGTTGACATATCTAGGCCACAAGGTTTTCTTCAGTAACAGTCAGTAACAGTAACAGTAACAGTCAGAAACTAAAAATGTTATTTTATTTGTAGATGTATCCTTCAAGTAGGTTCTTACAGTAATTCCCTTAGAGTCCAGTCAGATCATATGAAACATATACATAACAAAGTCTATTGACTTTAACAAACTCCCTTTAACAAAGTTTTTTCACTGAATGTGTAAGGTTTTTAGCAGCGCAATTTAACCATAACGTCCCTTTAACAACGTTTTTTCACTGAATTTCATTGGTTTTCAGCAGCGCAACTTAACCATAACGCCCCTTTAACAAAGTTCTTTCACTGAATTTCATGGCAGTGAACAAAAACGAAGGGGCTGCACATGTGATGTCATCAGTGATGTCATCAATGACATTTGTGATGTCTTCTTTGATGTCCTGGGTGTTAGTGTTAGCAGTGCACAGTGGTGCGGGCAGTTATGGTTGCTTAGCCTGCCATAACTGGTGAATTTCAGTTTTTTTTTATTTTACTTTGAACCATAATGTCACGTTTATAAAGTTGTTTTAGTGAATTTCACAGGTTTTTAGTAGCGCAACTTAACCATAAAGTCCATCTAACAAAGTTTTTTTTATTGAATTTCAAAGGTTTTCAGTACAGCAACTTAACCATACCATCCCTTTTGCAAAGATTTTTTGATAAAAATGATCGGTTTATAGTAGTGCCACGTAACCATAATGTAACACAACTTCTGACTTATTTAAAGACCTTGCAGAGAATACCACTTGACAATATGCTGGTGTACAGCACGGTAACGTGTCCCAGAATCCGTAAACACTTAACAGTAAGATGTTTGCCTCGTGGACAATGTGGAAACAGATTTATATTGATGTAGGAACGTCCACCTGCAACATTTGCCTTGCACATCGCCAACACGTATTGGTAGTCAGCCATTAACAATGTAGTACACATACTTTTAGCAAAAGTTTTAGTTATCTGAAAATGACATCAGCTAAGGCCATCCCTCCTCCCCAAGAAACAGCAGCACTACTGTAATGAAGGAGCATGACAAACACTGCCCCAACCTTAGAAATAATAAACGCACAATATTTTTGCACCGGCCACCCACCCCCCATATCACTATTTGATGCGTCTTTCCACATTTCCATTCGCAAATGGCCTTATTAGCTGTCCTACCAAAAAAGAAAGCCATCCGTTAACAAAGTAAATGTTGTGTTAAGAACCACCTTTCACAGTGTAAATATATTTTTTTTAAAATTGCATAAACTCCATGTACTTTATATTTCTCAGTAAAGGACATAGACACAAAAAAGATTTGTCATTAATAGTATAGACGTGCAAAACATTAACGTGTGCTACGGAAAAATAGGATTTCTGGTTCTAATCCTTTTTCAATATGGCCACCATCGAAAGGAAAGGTGGTTGTTCCATACATGGCCCCTCTTCACTTTCCATGGTAGCAAGCAAAAAGCAAAAGTACGTGCCGAGATGCAGAACATGTACATAAACATACAGCGATTACAAAACAAAATCCTTTTTCAAGATGGCCACCTTAGAAAGGGAAAGCAGTTGTTACATACATTGCCCCTCTTTGCTTTCCATGACAGCCTCAAAAAGCAACAGTACATGCCGTGACGCATAACCTGTAAATAAACATACAGTGACGTATAACGTGGGGTATCTTACATTTCGAAATGATACACAGGATTTTAAAAGAAAACGTTAACATTTTACAATTTGTAAAGTACTTTTATTTAACAAACAACTGTCAGAGACCAACGGACTAATCCCATTTCCAATTAAATTGTAGCAATGATTCTAATGGCGACATTGAAAATGTTCATGGTGAGACACAATCAGTTATTTTCGCATACACAAAGTATACATTTCTGTTAAAGCACCTGCTTCGTTTGCACAGGTATTTCCAAGACGGCACCATGACTGTTGCTTTACACCACCATAAATTATGTTATGTCACTCCTAATGGCTAGTTCAGCCTAGGGACAGAGGGGGCCTGGCAGGTCATCCCATAACATAATAATGGACAGGCAGTCGGTCACAAGCAGTTGCATCTGGCGTTGAAAGAAGCCGTCACTCGGCATCTGGAAACCATGGCACGCACAGTACGGCAAGATGTAGCTAGGCGTAAAATGTAAGAGAAAATATGTGTCAATACCCAACCTTTAGGAAAAAATTCCAAAACAGACACAAAGATTGTGGAAAGTAGTACACAAATGGAAGTGGACAAACATGACATTTTAAAGAAATATTAGCGTTGACCATGGATACATATAGTGACAGCCTACAAACGCTGAGAAACAGCAGTCCCGAAACAGCAGTCCCTGTAAGGGTTAACAAAAGGGCAACTACATAGTGAGATGGTAATTCAGTTATGAAGGCAGCATGAATGGACAAGCAAGACAAAATTACATGTCTTGATGTTACACAAGACCAAAAGAACGTGCAAAATGATACACAAAGCTATATGGGCAAGCATAACATTTGAAAGAAAAAGAAATAACGGTCAACAAGGGTGATTCTAGTCATAGCCTGCGAACAAAAAACAATGTGCACTCTCTGTTATTGGAGGAAAATTACAACTGCGCAAAAAGATAATACTTCAGTTACATTGTCACAATTAGTGTTTGGTAATTAAAACGCGGGCCGGTGTAGAGTCGTCAAAATTAAACTTAAATGATCTTGACAGCCTCCATTGTTTTTGGCAAAGTCAGACAGCAAAGTGTTTGCATCAAAGAATCTTCGTGAACTGATATTTCATGTTCCTTACAAACGTTTTTAAAACATAACCTTATCAAATGATATGTTTTTCCAAGCTTTCATTCCCTGCATAGCTTTTGAAGTTTCCCTTTCGCTCAAGGTCAAAAAACATAGCCCCTTATGGATTGACTTGGATGCGTGGACCTACTGAGCTTGCAACCAAAAAAGCAAGTGAACTGACCTTCACTCAGAAGGCAAATACATTCTCACTTTGCAACAACATATGACAATCCAATCATGAGAACCACTACTCCCATACGCCTCCAGAACCACTGTTTCCATCAAACACTCCAGGTGTTGGCCTCAGATGTCAAAACATAGGACGCCAGTCCGACTTCAATATTAATCTGAAAACATTGTAACACAGACGCAGGCATTGGTCGCCGTACATTGAGCACCAACTTCCACTTTACCGTATGATTTTGGTGGCAAGAAAACTGTTGTATATAGGTTGTGCATTTGGATGTTATCCAAATGCAATATCTGTTAGTGCATCTCTTGTTAGTGCAAAATAGGCCATCAATAGGGCTGACCCATTCCATGGTAGAACTCCATTGTGTCATCTATTATGGAGTGCTATTGCTTTAGAATGTTGTTCTTTGACTGCTGTCAGTTGGACCCTGGACATGGCCTGTGTTGGGGGTCTCTCACTATGCTGCATGAAATAAAGACAATACAGCTGTCTTAATATAAAGATGTTGTCACTTGCCTTCATCTTTACAATGTCAACGAGCATGGGATGTAATTGAATATCCCTGTTGAAGGCGAGCAGAGACCCCCGACCGACACGTAGCGTGAAGTGGCTGTGGTACGTTGGCTACAGGACCGGAGGAACCGAGGGAAGGAAGGAACGGACGTCCAGGAGGCGGCTGTGCTGGTGGCTGTCTGACTTTTGCTCCGCTGCGCTCCCACTGTGAATTCCGCTGCCACTTGCTGTTTCGTTTCTGCAACACTGTAGCGGATCCAGTCACAGGCGCAGGGGGGCACCGACACTATCCGTTCCGAGTGCCGTGAGCTGCCCAGAAGTCGGACCGTATTGCAGACGGTTTTGAAGGGTGTCGGGATTATTACCGTGCAACGCGGACTGAACCACAGCATAGAAGATCCTGCGGAGTCCCAATCCCTGCGCCCCCCTGAACCAGCGCGGCAGCTACAGAGACGAGTTTTCAGCTGCTCTCGAGCGGGCTGTGAGAGGGGCTCGCCAAGCTCCTCCCATCACGCGGAAACGGTGCAGCCTAACCTGGAGACAAGCTCCTCAAAAGCAAGGCTGGTAATAGGGCCGGGCAGGTGATTTACCAGGCCCCCACCCGTCACGTGGGACCAGGTAGAGAAAATCAGGAAGTGCAATCCCTGAACGTGGCTGTGGCGCTGCATCCTTTTCAGACGTGACTGTGACTGTCTTTGGAAAAGCGGATTTCGTGAATTTTGCCCAGGGCCCCTTGTGGAAAGGCAAATTAGGTTTGGACCATCACGGGGCACCACAGGTGAAGAAAAGCATGCTACCTGTGTGTCAACTGGTCATATGAATATTTGATTGCGGTGTATACTTCTTCTTGTATACATCCCGTCTGATGTGTCTGTAGCACTCGCATAACACGCAATCAAAGTAAAGGATTTGATTTTTTGCCGAGGGCCCTCCAGAGAAGGCAAATTGATTTAGAACTACTGTGAGGCATTGCAGGTGAGCAGTGGAAGACTATATTAACGACTTCTTTAGATTCTCATGGTTTGGTGAGGATGGAATGGATTCTTTGTCCGTGAAAGGATAATTACCTGGATTGTATATCAGCAGGAGCACATATACAGTGTCGCTGTGCTTACCCTCCACATTGAAATTTTCAGGTGCACTTTGGGAATAACATACCAGATATTTTTGGAACCTGACAGTACTGCATTGCCATTTCAAGCATTTCAAGAGAAGGCTAATAGTGTGGCAGTGTATTAGGAACTGAAGATATGGCACTGTCTGGTGTTCCCGGTCCACAAGTATTCATGCCCTCTCCAGGCCCACCGAGGATAAAATGGGCACCCTGGAAAAAGGGTTTTCTCCATTATGTTAAGGCCACATGTGGTAATGGCATGTCTGTTGAGCGTAAGGTTGCCATGTTAATGCATTTTTTGGGCTATGAAGGCCAGAGGATATATGACACATTACCTGATGTTAGTGAATTGGACATTGAGGAGGGAGCTAATGATTTTGACATTGCTTTAATGAAACTTGATAAACATTTTGAAGCTAAAACTAGCACAGTGTTGGAAAGATACCATTTTGGCATGAGATGCCAACATGAAGGAGAATCTGTTGAAGAATATATAACTGCGTTGAGACATTTATCTTTACGTTGCAAATTTGGTAATGGGTTGGAAGAACATATAAGGGATCAGTTTATGATTCATTGTTCCAATGATAAGATACGGGAGGAGGTTTGGTTAAAAGACGATCCTAGTTTGGAGGAGGTTATTAGCATTGCAAAAAGGATTGAACATACATTGCAGTGCGTAGCAAAATTGTCTGTAAAAGAAACTAAGCCGGTTGGACGAATCGAGGTGTTAAGGGTGGGTGATAAGAAGGGAGCATACCCCAAAGAAAAGAAGAAACAGAAAAAGAGACCCATTAGGCGAAATGAAAATACCCAAATTAAGGGGGGGAGGCTGAACAAGCCAATAAAAGCGCCCAGAAAGATAATTCCCAGTTCAATGCAAAGAGGGAAGACAGGTTATGTTTTCGTTGTGGGAGTGCACGGCATCTTTCTACATCTCCCATATGTCCTGGGAGACGTGCCAATTGTAATATATGTAAGAAATGGGGTCATTTTGAAAATTGCTGTAAAAACTATCGGATATGAGCAAGTAGTAAAGGAACACTTCTTATTGAAGAATATGATGGTCCCTCCTCAGAGGAGGCGGATATTTCTGAAAATGAAATTGTTACGGTGCATATGGTAAAATGTTTAGAAACTGATGAATGTGAGCATCCTTCAGCATGGATAGAGGTGAATGGTTGTTATGTTAAAATGCTTGCTGACTCATGTTCAAAGATCACGTTAATGTCCAAAATAGTTTTTGAAAATGTGATTGGTGGTGCCATTGAACAACTACGCCCATCCGATAAGACCCCAGGGGGATATAATGGTGACAGAATAGAGATTTTGGGGTGTTGTGATGCAGAATTCAGATTTAAAGGGAGGGTTACGCATGGAAGAATATATGTCACAGAGAGAGGAGAAACATTGTTGGGTTGGAGGGAACAAAGAGGGTTAAAAATTAAGTTAGACCCCAATGGTGAAGAACAGGTTTTCAATGTAGTCTACCCTCCAGAGTCCAGTGGTAAGATAGCCAAATGTGAAATGGTAACGAAATACCCCGAAGTGTTTTGTGAAAAGGTAGGATGCCTTAAGGGAATGGTTCACAAGATTGTGATAAAGGAAGGGAGTAAACTGATTGCGTCAAAGCTTAGGCCGTTACCGCTGTCAATGAGGAAAGCAGTACAGGATCAATTGGTAAAGCTGGAGAAGGAAGGAATTATTGAGCCGGCCAAGGCAGTAGAGTGGATATCTCCTGTGGTGGTGGTGAAGAAGGGAAATGGAGATTTGAGGGTGTGCATCGATTTGAGAGAGCTCAATTGCTGTGTTGTGGCGGATCGCCATCCGTTACCAAATATGGGAGAACTTTTAAGCAGGATTGGGAGTGCAAAATGTTTTGCTAATCTTGACATGGCGAGCGCTTATCATCAGATTGGTTTGGAAACTGAGTCCCGCAAGTTAACTGCTTTCATTACGTATGAAGGCATATATCAATTTAAACGCATGCCATTTGGATTGGTATCTGCTTCCTCTGTGTTCCAGAAGGTGATGGACAAATTACTAAAGGAGGTCAATGGAGTCTGGTGTTTTCAGGATGATGTACTCATTTGTGGGAAAGATGAGAAAGAATTGAGAAGTAGGCTAGATGTGGTCGTAAAGATATTTAAGTCGAGAGGAATAACTTTGAGGGGCGAGAAGTCCGTTTTCATGACTCAGATTGTAGAATATTTGGGTCATGAGATATCTGAACAAGGTCTCAGAACGAAAAAGAATTTAGTGGAATCTATTGTGAAAACTCAGCCACCAAAGAACAAGGGTGAATTAAGGTCATTTTTGGGTACTCTTGAATTTTATCATCGATTTGTGGAGAATTATGCAGATTGCATAACGAATTTGAGGGCATTACTAAGGAAAGGTGTTGAATTTGTATGGAGCAATGAATGTGAGAGAGAATTTGAGGAGATGAAGAGGAAAATCGATATGGCAAAACCCTTGTCGATGTTTGATACCAGGAAGAAAACAATTCTTTCTGTGGATGCCAGTGACACTGGCGTAGGAGGGGTTATGCTACAGCCAGATTTTGATGGGAAAGAGATGGTGGTGATGCATGCATCCCGCATGCGAAGGGGTGCAGAATTAAATTACTCTGTGCTGGAGAAAGAGGCTCTGGCGTGCCACTGGGGGATTGAAAAAATGAAGAATTTTGTCTGGGGACAGGAATTTGTTCTAAGAACCGATCATAGACCTCTAAAGTCAATTTTTGAAAACAAAGGACTTGACAAGGTATCAAGGAGAGTAGCTGGATGGGTAACCAGACTACAGTGTCACAAATTTGTAATTGAGGTAGTTGCTGGTAAAGAAAATGTTAAGGCTGATCAGGCCTCAAGGGTGAAACTTGAGGATAACGTGGCTGATAATGACAGAAGTGTGTATGGTGAAAATGAAATGGTGTTTGCTACTGTGGAAGGCATTACACAGAAACAGGAGTGGATTCAGGCTTTAAAATCAAGTGAGATGTGGAGACGGATCATGACTTTTATAGAAAGTGAATGGCCTGAGAAAAGACTTTTATTGAATGAAGAAAGGTCAATGTGGGAGGTGAGGACTGAATTGTCATTGAAAGGTGAGATGTTATACTGGTGGGAAAAATTGGTTGTTCCGGGATGTTTGAGAAGTAAATTAATAAGTCGTGCACACCAAGGTCACATAGGTGTGTGTAAGACTAAGGAAGTAATTAAAGTTGATTACTGGTGGCCAGGGATGGATCCTGAAATTGAAAAGTTTGTGGGTGCTTGCACAGACTGTATCTAGTCAGGGAAAAACCTACTTGCTATGTCTCAACCAATGCGGAAAACTAGCACCCCAGCGGGTGTGTGGCAAGAGCTGTCTATGGATGTTTTGGGTCCATTGGATATGGGTGCGGGTAAAGGAAGGTTCATTCTCGTACTGGTTGATATCTTTTCTAGATGGACTGAGTTCAGGATTTTGAGGGAAGTTACCTGTCAACGGATAATATAATTTCTGGAAGATGTTTTTGAAAGGGAGGGTTTACCTAGAAGTATCCTCACCGATAATGGCCCACAATTTGTGGGGAAAATGTTCTTATAGTATCTTGGCAAATGTGGTGTCAAACACAAAAGGACACCTTTATACTACCCTCAAGCAAATGGGATGGTTGAGAGGGTCAAAAGATCTATTATGGAGGCTATTCGTGGAGCGAATGTAAGTGGACTTGACAGAAAGGTAGCTGTGAGAGATAGATTGTATGCATTAAGGATGGCTCCACGGATTGAAACAGGAATCAGTGCTTTTGAATTAATGAGAGGACGAAAAGCTAATACTTGTGTAACACCTGCCTGGTTGGGCAGGGCAAGAGAATCGGATGCAGTGGTGGATGACGTGAGGAAAAAGATGGATGCCCGCAAAGGTAGGTGGGTGGAGAGAGTTAATGAGAAAAATCCAAAAAGAAAAACTGTGGTTGAGGTTGGGGATTTGGTGCGTATAAGAAGGGCGGTTGTCTCTAAGAAGGGCGAACCACTCTACTCAGAACCTGTTAGGGTGACACAAATCTACAAAAATGCTGTGTGCGTGGAAAGTGGTCAAGTCTGGAGTTTATCTAGAATTGCAAAGGTGAAGAGATAGATGTGCAATCCAAAATGTGCTTACGTTTTATAGCACAGAGGTACAATTTCCAAAGTGTTGGACCTGATAATTTTAATTAGTTAATTTGTAATAAAGATGTTTTTTTTTAGGGGAGGGAGGTGTGTTGTCTGTAGGTTGTGCATTTGGATGTTATCCAAATGCAATATCTGTTAGTGCATCTGTTATTAGTGCAACATAGGCCAGCAATAGGGCTGAGCCATTCCATAGTAGAACTCCATTGTGTCATCTATTACGGAGTGCTATTGCTTTAGAATGTTGTTCTGTGACTGCTGTCATTTGGACCCTGGACATGGCCTGTGTTGGGGGTCTCTCACTATGCTGCATGAAATAAAGACAATAAAGCTGTCTTAATATAATGATGTTGTCACTTGCCTTCATCTTTACAAAAACACCACTTTTTGAGTTTGGGCTACCACATTCCATCCCAACCTAATTAAAGCTCACCTTCGGCAAAAGTATTTCATAAGTATAACAAGTGCATTGCTGTCTTGTTTTGTATGTGTTACCAGCGATGTCTGTGTATACCAAAACATGAACAAAAGATGGCGGAGGCAGCGAAGAAATCTGACGCACTTCACGCTGTTCCACAACCAATCAGTGAAAGCGCCACATGTCCGCGGACATGACGCTACGGATTAGCCAATCGATTTCTTCTCCGTGGAGCGAACAGGGAAGTGTGACCGCGGAGCGGACATAGATATCACTAATTGTTGCAGACCTACTTTTTGATTGTTTTAAAGAAAACTAGCAGACAGATTTTCACCAAATTTACAAAAGCACACTTTTGGGACCAAGCCGCTGCTTCTGCCGCAAATTTGGTGAAAATCTGTCCAGCGGTTTGGGCTGTAGGCGTGCCCACATTTTTTCCCCCATTCAGTCTATGGGAAAAAAATACGTTTTGGGACCCCCCCTATAACTTTCCCGCCCCTGGACCAAACATCAGCAAACTTTGCAAAAAAAATCAGAGTGGCCCATATACTTTTTCGGCAACGTTTGGTGAGGATTCGTCCAGGGGGAGCAAAATTATAAGCCACCCAAAAAGTGCTCTTCCTATGGAAACAGCAACTTAACCATAACTACACACCCACTACCGTGGATGTGTAATATATACATACACATATATATTAATATTACATGGCCTGCGGTAGCGGCCATGTAGTTATGGTTAAATTGCTAAACCCATAGGAAGAGCACTTTTTGAGCGGATTATAACTTCGCTCTCCCTGGACGAATCCTTTAGGGGGTCCTAAACTAATGTAAAGGCTTATAAATGAGGTGCCATTTGTCAAATCTACACTTAATCTGGCAAACTGATAATAGATCTAGATATAAATGTTTTTACAAAGTTTGGTAGGATTTTGTCAAGAGGGAGCAGAATTAGAGGGGTGGTCTCAAAATATTATAAAGGATTATAAATGTGGTGCCATTTGACAAATCTACACAAAGGCTTGCAAAAAGATTATAGATCTAGATATAAATGTTTTTGTAAAGTCTGAATGGATTTTGTCAAGTGGGGGCTAGGTTATATGACGATTATATGTGCACACATTTGACACTTGTGAAAAAATAAAACATGGGTAGATTTCCAGCAAACTTTTGTAAGGAGCATTGGCAAGGACCTGAAAGCATGGTTTTGCAAATGCCCGTGTTTTTTTTTGACAAGTGTCATAATGTAGGTACAAAAAATTGTGATAAATCTTTGGTGACTGAGGTGTAGCCTGTGGCCATGAGCAGTGGCCAGATTGTCCAGGTCATGGAATGAGGCCATGATGCGGACAATCTGGCTACTGGCCATGACCACGAGGGACAACACATGGGGTTAAAGTGGCCATGTCCACCTGGGACTGTCTTTGTGGTGAACTTATTCGAAATTGGGACAGATTTGAAAGGGAAGAAAAATGTGCTTGTGGTAATAATGTCATAGGGTTCTCTTTTCGCCTTCTAAAGGCTTCCATGGAAAGCGAAGAGGGGCCCTGTATGGAACCCCATCTTCCCTTTCCATGGTGGCCATTTTGGAAACAGGCTTCGATGGAAAGTGAAGAGGGGTCCTGTATGGAAAATGATTTTCTTTCCTATACCAGGACGCCGAAAAAAATCGCACTTTGGGAACCTAGGGTGCTAATGGCCTTCATCCCCCATTACAAGGGCTGGAATGAGGGGATAATGGTCCAGAGACCTCGTTATCCACCCCTGCTTCACTTGGCTGATAACTTGGACTGCCGGGCAGGTATCCACCGCTCCAGTCCCTGGAATGGAGGATGATCGCCACAATATTCCCATTAACATAACACAAAATGCAAATAGAAATGTTGGAAAATCTTATTGAGTCTATGTACTTTACTGAGAAATATAAAGTAGATGGAGTCTGTAGGTTTTTTTTTAGTTCTAATTTTTTAACTGTGTATGGTGGTTCCTAAAGGAACATTTCTTTTGTTGTTTTTGGATGTATTTTTTTTTGGGCAGGAGAGCTAAGAATGAAATGTGTGGAGGAAATGAATGAGGCACCAAACACTAATATAGAGCGGTGGGTGGACAGGGGAAAATGTTGCCCGTGTGTTATTTCTAAGGTAGGGGGCAGTGTTTTCATGCTCCTTGATTACAGCAGTGGTGGTGGCTCTTGGAGAGGAGGGATGGCATTAGCTGATGCCATTTTAAGATAAATAGCAGTTTTGCTAAAAGTATGTACTGAGTACTAGATTGTTAATGGATAATAAATAGGATTAGGTGTTGGAGCTGTGCAAGGGACATTTTGAAGTTGAAAGTTCCTCGATCAGTAGAAAATGCAGTTCCGAACTGTCCACGAAGCATGGGTCTTATCGTGAAGTGCGGACGGGTTCTCGGACAAGTCATCATGCCGCGCGCCAGTGTATGGTCATCTGGCACTGTCTGGAAGGTCTGCAATGAAGTTTATGGAAGTGTTAAAAACGATTCTAGAAGGTGCGAAATGGCAGAGGTTTAAGGCGACACTTTGTAAATTGGACACAAATATTGCTATATTGGGTAAGTATGATAATAGTAAGTTGTAGCAAAAGAGCACGCACTGGTAAAAACCTATGAAATTCAATGAAAAAACGTTGTTAGAGGGACGTTATGGTTAAGTTGCACTAGTAAAAACCTATGAAATTCAATGAACAACTTTGTTAAAGGGACATTATGGTTAAGTTGCACTCATAAAACTGAAATTCAATGAAAAAAACTTTGTTAAGGGGGTGTTATGGTTAAGTTGGACTAATAAAAACCTATGAAATTCAATGAAAAAACTTTGTTGCAAGTGGCTTTAGACAGTGTTAGTCCCCATTAATTGGAGCCTACGGGGGATTCGGTGGTATTACTGCCAGGAGTAATAACGCCAGATTGGCCGCTTTTGGCCGGTAAAGTGGCAGAAATACATCCACTTCTTGCTGGAGGTTTTTCCTCCACCTTACCCCCAAACTCATAATTGAGCGGTGCGGTAATGCGGCGGTAGCGGCATTACCACCACATTTATACTGCACCGCCAATCTTATAATAAGGACCATTGTCCCTTCTTATCCGTTTGTGATTCTTTGATGTCCTTTCACACAGACCTGAAAACATACCTATTTTGTCAACGTTGGCTTTAATGAGGCTTTACCATCTGAGTGTTCTTACTCTCGGGTGTAAATGGCAGCATGAGGGAGGATGAGGGAGCAAGGGAGGCACTAGACGAGGGACACGCAACAGTGAGGGAGCTCAGAATGAGGGCTTATACCAGAAAACTCAGCCCACGTTCTAAACTCCTTGATGGGCTAGTGCCCTAGCAATTAAGTTGTTTCAACACAGATGTAGTTTAGTCCATATGGCCCACGTTATAAATATATCATATCATATATTAGGTCAGCAGGCACATTAGATAGGCCAAATGAAATAAGTGAACAACAAAGTACATAAAATAACACAGACAAATAATATTCTGTACTGTATCATCGCCATGAACATATGATTATTGCACAGAACATGTATATTTATAGACTCGACTTTAAAAATAGCTGCAGTTTCAGCTGTAACGAATGAAACACAGAATAGTATCCACGCACCTGTGCATGTGATTTTTATAGATGCGGTTATACTAGATGTTTGCTGATAACCGCGGCTATTTGCAAAAATGACAAATTCAAAATTGCATTTCCACTCCACCAAACTCCAAAAACTGTCGCCAACATGCCTACCAGCCAGCCCTCCATTCCTCATAGTCCTCCTTCACTCCCCTAGTCTCTTACAATGCCCCAAAACACTCAATGCATATAACATGCCACCCCACCCAAAATTCCGGATAGCCGCAGCTACCACACATCCACAAACACACAACGTGTCACTTTAGAAACTACAAAACACACACATCATACAAACCATACAAACTACTAGAAATTCAAACTAGGAATCATATTTCTGGAAACAGAGAAAGACTGCAGATATCATGGCTGAGTTAAAAACTGTGTGGCTTTTTTGTGAGAAACTAAATATTAACATGTACCTAGGTTTTAGAGATTTTACAATTAAGTGGTTTGGATTGCAGGGAATTTGTTGGTTCCAAATTTCTCAAATATTGTTAAGTCTGAGAAGTACAGGGCATTTGGGGAATGTACGAGGGGTGTCCCTTACTTTAATGATGAAACAAGACATGGGAGAACTAATAGAACTATTTACTCACACTAGCTTTATCTTTTCCAATCTCATTCAGAGGCAGAAATGGAGATGAATCGCCCATTTAAATGGTAAAATTGAGAAATCCCAGAGAAATGTTAATAAAGCAGTTTCAGCATTCATGACAGACCACAACCAATTATGGATTGCGAACAACAACATACAGTTCTACATGGCCAATTTTTATAGACATGACAGAGTACACCTAACCAATGTTGGAAATGCAGTGTTCCTTCATAAAATCAAAAATGAGCTAAAGTTCTACACTCATGTACCGCAAAACACTACTTTTACGAACTACTTAGCATATAAAAATACACAAATATGATAAATAATACCACAATTCTTTTTTAAATATAACCGCATCTACAGTTCATTGACTTTTATCATAACCGTGGTTACAAAAACTCAGTTGACTTCAAGTTTTATACTACAATCCAACTTAAATGATCAATACAGAACAACACCACTCATGTACTTATGCAAAGTAACTGAAAAAAAGAAACCATAGAAAAAGATATAACAGTAAACTAGATGGGCTCACATTGCACACCCACACAACATAATACCATAAGTGAGAATACACGACCTAAAAGACATTGTATGGCACATCTAAAACTAGACTGCAATTGCACCTTTTTATATTAATTTTGTTTAACTATTTTCTTCTATCTTTTTCCAAAGTCTCACATGCTCAAAAGTCTGAAAATACACATCCAAAATCAAAAAAGACTCTATAATACCTACCAAAAAACTGACCATGGCCTTATGCCATGGCCAGTGAGTTTTCACCCCCAATGTCACTATACATAAAAATTGTACTTTCAAATAAATATAAAACACTGACACCCCTAAACTATATGGCCATGGATACAGAACTACACATACCCTTGTCTATCTGTAGTCCTTTGCAGCCTCGGATAAAGCCACAAATATCAGCAAAAACGGCTGTGAAAAACATATGCTTTCCTGCCCCCCGCACCTCACCAAGTGCCCCCTCATCTGTGCCAGCTCCTCCCATTCCCCAGATGGCCTCCTCACCTCCTCTGCCCTCTCCCTTCCACCCCACACCACACGCAGCTTCTGTGACACAGTTTGCTATGAGATGTCGGCTATTCGCAGATATAGCCAAGGCTACGGAAAGCTTTGTGTTGGAAACTCGGTCCCTGTAGCATCGCAAACTCCAAAATTTTGCTCAGTGCGCTCTAGCCATCCCCCAACCTCCACCATAATGGCATTTGTATGTTTTGTAACCTGAAAATAGCTTTTTACTGCATTTAATTTTCCCATAACATCGGCTATATCGAGAGAAAAACAAGATGGCAGTCATTTCATTTCTGAAAACCCTGACCCTTCAATGTACCATGGGAGATATAACTCTAATTTTTGGGGAAGGGGGCACCCTTCTTCTCCGTCAAATTTTAAAATAACTACGTCACAGAATAACCCCAAACGAAGCATGGATCGTGAGTCAACGCTTTGTGCCCAAGTTTTTTTGGTCCAGGGTCTGAATCCACCCAGCGGTTTGGGCTGTGTGCTTTGGCAAAAACTGACCTTTTTTGTACATGGGAAAATGAAGGGGAAGCAGGGCGTACTTTTGGAGAAAATAAATGTTTTTTGACGCTTAATAACTTTTTTATTTTTCAACACATCTTTACGAAACTTTGCCGTCTGGGGGCCGCACACTTTTAATCCCTGTCAAAGTTACGGCCAAATCCGTTACTCAAATCAGAAGTTAATAACAATAGAATTTTGAGGGGTTCCTTAGTGTCTCCTACTCACCTTAACTATATATATATATATGTATATAGCACTACTTCTCTGTACTTAGTACAACCAAATATAGACTAACCTCCAGGCTTCCCCCACACAGTTATGTGGTTTTTGCCCATCGACTCTGACAAGAAATGCCATATGCATTTATAGCATGCTTGGTCGTCACAGGGATGCATTAGAGTCAGTAGTAGTGAAACTAAGATGACCTCTCTAATTTCAACCTAATTCTATTTAAATTGTTCACCTTTCCCTCAACTAAAGTCTGTTTTAATGTTTCTGCCTCTTCTTCAACTCAAGCCTAATACATTTCAAACTCTGTCTTAACAAAAGCCTATTCCCTCTTCTGTCCTAGCAACTTCCTGTCTCTGCCTAACAAGGCAGATCCAAAAAGAAATACATTCATGCACTTTCTATACTGTTTGCACCCCCCCAAAACACTGTGTCCAAATTACTGATAATGTTTTGAACAACTTGATTCATAAAACATGAGCAATATTTGGGTATTTCAGATAATGTCTGAAAAGTTTCATCCATCATTACCTAAATCTGTCTAAAAGAATAGCTCCATATGCTCATGCTTTATTTCTTACACAATAATATTTGGCTTTAACTTGTAAACATACAGTATTTGAATTTGTAGCTTCACCGCAAATCCCAAAATGTAATTAATTTATGTATTTATTTATTTTATGCTGAAGCCCGCAGGCATCAGGATGCACAAACAAAGACAGACACACGCATCCTAAAAGAAAGTGAGGCCGGGCAAGCATATCATTCGAACAATAGGGTTTCCAGACGTTTACAAATAATTAACAGGTCCTTTCCCTACGTAGGTCCACTGGTAGCTTATTCCAGGCCATAGCCACTTGGACTGGAAAGGAGCGGCCATGTCCTGCGGTGCACTTACTTCATGGACAGGTTAAGTACATAGAATTACTAGACCAAGTAACTTGTGTCGATTGTTGTTGTACACATTTCTCACGTAGATAGAACGATGCCAGTCCATAAAGGCATCTGGGCGTAAGAGTATTGATCTTAAAATTAAATTCTTGCTGTAACCCGCAGCCAATGCAATTCCCTCCAATGTGTGGAAATGTGTTCCTTCCTGGATACATCTTTAACAATGTGAACAGCATCGTTCTGCAGAATCTGTAATCTTTGAATACAGCCCTTACTAGCAGCACTCAATAGAGCGCTGCAGTAATCAAGCCTCTGCATTATAGTTGCTCTTACCAGTGTTGTACAGTTTTTAGTAGAAACATATGGCTTAACTAGCCACAACAATCTCGGATCATAGTGAGATTTTTCACCACATTTTTTTCACATGGACACATACAAGTCACAAGAACCTACCACGCATGCGTGTGACCTCTGGGCATCTGGGGACCCGATTATGACCCCACAGTGCAATAGAAAGAACTCCAGAGGGGACCGGCCTCGGAAAGGCAGGCACGGTGGTGACTGAGTGGGTTACTTGCAGGGATCAGGGGGGGCAACTCGCCCCAGTTCTTGCACTAGCAAGGGCCTCACAGAGGGATCTATTGCCACACCCTTGCACACATTGGGGGGTAAAGGGGAGCAGGGGCTTGCATTCGCCATCACCCTCCAGCAGTGGGAGGGAGTGCGTGTGATGCAGGCAGGAGCCGCTGACTGTGGTGCCAGGTCAATGAAAACGCTGTTGCTGTTATTAGTCCCAGTTCTGAGGCCGGAGCAAATGTAGTTTCTTCACGAGGGCTCAAAACCACCAATCTTCAGCCATTGTATTGGGGCACGCATTGCAGTGCAACTCCAGGGACTGTACGTGCGCTGCCCCAGTGCTGGCGCAAATGCATGACAAGTCTTCCCCCAGGGATACTTTGAAAAAGACTCCCAAGATTTTAACTTTATTTGCTACATCAATACGATGGTTATCAATGGAGAACCCCAAGTGCTGGGCTCCCAACTTAGCTCTTTCCTGAACTGAGCCAAAAATAATAAACTCAGTCTTTGCGCCCCTGAGGCAAAGCCAGTCAGTTGTCATAAAATCTTGAATTGTCTCATAAATATGATAAATGTTCTCAGCATCCTTGTCATAGTTTCCACTCAGCTCAATAATGAGCGGAGTGTCTTCGGCATAATTAGTGAATTGCGCTCCCATGTTCTAAAGTAGATCACAGGAGGAGCGGATATACACATTAAAAAGTGCCAGAGAAAGGCAAGCACCTTGGGGTACACCATCAGTAATCAAAGCTGACTCCGAGGTAGCATTCCCCCAGTACATTTCTGACTTCCTATTTCTAAGAAATTACTTAATCCATTCTATGGCTTCTCCAGAACAATACCCTCACCCGAAAGAGTAGTAATAAGCTTCTCATGATCCACAAGGTCAAAGGCTGATGATAAACCTAAAAACATCAGCAGCCCCGATTTGCTTTTATCAACAATATTCATCATATGAGTTTGCAGGTCCACTAAAGCACTGCCATGGTAAAACCTAAAGCCTGATTGTCTAGGATGTAAGATAGCTGCAACGTCCAGATGTCCTTGAAGTTGCACAGTAGCAAATGTATTGACTATGTTTAACAGGAATGGAACATTCATTATAGGTCTCAGACTTCTATGTTTCTTAGGATCCTGGCTAGGTTTAATTCAAATGAGTAACTACCACATTTTGTATATTATCTGGGACGATGTTATGAGCAAAGGTAGCATTAGTGAAACGTGTTAAGAATGGAGTAAATAACTCAACATTATTGAGAATTGTTAGACGGGATTGCATCACAAGAGCATGCTGTAGGATGCATCTTCCTCAGTATGCTCTCCATTTGACACCCCAAAATAGGCTGAAATCTAAACAATGGCTTAGCAGGTTGCAGGGAAATGACATTACTCATGTTGCTTGTAATCTTAAAATGACTGTTTTAATCTTGTCTGCAAATACTAGCTGAACTGCAGTACAATCAGCATTAGTAGGGATGAATAGATCTAACTGAACATGGGGTGTTTCTACTTTCCTGAGAATGTCAAACAACTTGTTTGTGTCACTTCCGAATTCTTCAGTCTGAGTGTTAAACACATTTCGTTTGGCTTCATATATCTTGTTCCTATATAGTTTTCTAGTGATTTCCAGATAACAATGTTTTCTTCTGTATTGTCTTTTACCCAATTGCTTTCTGCTCTTCTTTTTTCTTTTTTACGAATAGTAAGGGCACATTGAAATCTATTCTGATAGTTAGATCTTTCTCTAAATAACTTTAGTTTCCTGAAAGCCACTCAATCTTAGAGTGCAATCAGATAATGTGCATAGTTAGCTGCCAATGTATGTGGAGAGTCTGAATCTGAAGTGGCTTAACCATACAGTTTTCTCATTCTCGCACATCTGCATTAGTCAAATGTCTACAAATAACCTTTTTAAGCATGTTCTTTTTTGAGCTAGCTCGGTCAGCAGTATGAGTACAGAATTGACAAAACAGTGGTCAGACCAGACACATGGTCTAATGTCTAGGGGACTAAGGTGAATTTAAAGTTCCCCTATGCACAATGACAAATTATTCAGAAAACACTAGCCCTTTCTAATGAAACCTCCATCTGACACCTTTTCCAACTCCAATGCAGTATGCAGTTCCTGGGGTGTGTTCTCCTATGGCAAATGTGCTTACTTCTGAACTAATAATAACTTGAGGGACCAATGAGTTGGTAAACATAAACGAGATTCTGATAATGATGCAAGTACAAGGACATTGAATTGAATTGCACCAGCGGATTAAGGTGATTCTGACATCTTTCGTGAAGAAGTGTGTTGAGCTCAAACTCTCCCTCAATTTAGGGAACACAAAATCCATGGCATTCAGATGTAAGTTAGCGAAACAACAACTTATAATGATTAGTATTGAGGGAACTGTGCTTGAGCAAGTGTCATTTTTTGATTATTTGGGGGTTAGATTTAATGAATATGGGTTTTGGTCCTTCAATTAACAAATAAAGTACTAATCTAAATATTGGGGTGGGATTTTGAGTTCCCACAACCGCCATGGCAGGAGAGCTACTTCACCTGCAATTGAATTATAGAGGAAGCAGGCCATACTGTCTGCCTTTTATGGAGCAGATATGTGGGGCTATGTGAGTATCTCAAATCTAGCTAATGAAGAGTACCTATTTCTGTGGAAATTGTATTTTCTATCCCGAGGGACCCAACTGCCCTTACCCATATGGAGGTTGATCTGGCATCAATTGCCAATGAGATAATGATGAAACCATTGGTTTATTGGCTAAGACTGTTGTGCAACCCATGGCTGGAGCTATATTGTGATGCCATTGTACATTTTCTCAGACTGACTTGAAGGAAGAGCTTACAGTGGGCATTCATGTAAAGAAAACCTTGGCCAGTCTGAATGAGCAAGATCGTTGGAGCAATCTCAAGCTATCCCAAGCTCATTAGTAAAGTAGCCCTAACTATGGTTAAGAAAGCTATAATCTCCCATAAAAGAGAAACTATGGTCAGTGATTGTCATAAATTGAAGTTGATAGACAAATACCTTGGGAGAAAGTTCGAATTTGACATTGAGCCATAATTAGATTATATTTAACCATCATATGCGCAAGTCATATTTTGACGTTCGCTTGGGCACCTGAGGTTAGCCTCATATACAAAATCTTGCGGTTGTGGTAGTACAGACCTATGCCCACTATGTAATTTGGATGTGGAGACCGTGTTTCATTTTCTATTCTTCTGCACATGCCTAAAAAGGTTGAGGGGTCATTATTTAATGCCTATCCTGACGTCGGTTAGTGTAACAACTGCCATTGACTTCCCCCCCAGACACAGATGCTGTTATATCAGTGGCTACGTTTATTTACCGGGCCTGGTTTAAAAGACAACTTGCTTCTTTGCATGGTTTAAATTGACCAACACATATATACCAGGTTGCGATAACTTTTTGCCCCTGGATAGGCTTTTTTCTAAAGTATTCGAAGTGCTGCGAGTTATCTCTCCCTTTGTTGATTATATTTAGTTTTGTTTGGGGTTGTGAATGACTCCTAATGGTGCTATTCCTCACATTTGGCTGACATTGTAATATGTTGATTGAGTAATGTTTTCATCTATGTTATTACTGTGAAATATTGCATTTGTTCTCTCTTGTTGTTTTGAATGTATATTGATATTGATATTTTATTTCTATCGTGCTCGTACACAAGTGTTTCAGAGCACGACAAGGCAAGGGAGGGGAACAGGGGAGAACAAAACAGAGATCTTACTAGGCCCAGTGACATTGAGAACGCGCAAGTGCATAGGAAATGGGGAGGGGAAAAGTGCATGGAAGGGGGGGAGAAGTGGAAAATGCGAAGCAGGGGAGAAACATATAAATAATAAAGGCAACAAACAGTGGTAGTGCAGCCAGCAATTTGCAAGTGCAAGGTTTAAGGTAGCAGACAGGGTAGGTATGATAAGTGCAGGAAGAAAAAGGGCATTTATATGATGTTCTTGTATGGCCTCAGGCTGAATAAAGAATATTTGGATTGATTGATTGATTGAATTGTCAGTATTACAAAATCTCCAAGTACCATATAACCCATATAAAATATCATATGTGAAGCTTCATGTGCTTTGTTGGATAGCTGCTTACATGAACACTTGCAGTTCTGGACTCCCTCTAGGTGATTTCAATTACCCCCAATGATAAATAGCTATCATTCTTTCCCCAAAATTTCTCAATGCTTCTCTATAATATTATCAACCAAATAGGTGGAACCATACACATGTAGATTTAGCAATGTGTACCCCTTCTGGAGCTGTTTTCAATACTATTGATAGTTACAACATGCTCAATTCTTTGGGAAATTAGTTTTGGGGCATTAATGCTGGAGGTGAGTTTGCAATTTCAGACCATCCTGACATCTCCCTAGAATTGGACCTTGTTGCAGGGGAAGAGACAACAACTACTTGAAGGCTGAGCTCACCTATGCTGTCTGATGAAGAGTTTGTAGAGAAAGTTACATTTTTTATAGAGGAGAATGTGCACTTGGTGTGTGCTTTTCATGTGTTTTGGGATGCCCTTGAGGCTTTCATTAAAGGTGGGTTATACATTATGCATAGGGGTTGTAGAACACGAGAAGAGATGAACAAATGAAGTTGGAAGTCACACAGAAAAATATATTGGAGGCTAAACACGTATACCATAGGGAGACAAATAATACATTTAAATGTTTCTTGACATAAGAAGCAGGGTTTGACATATTCTTCCCTATAAAGGATGTCTGTGAGTTTGGAGATTTAGAAGGCAGGCTGTTATTGACACTTCTAAAATGGTGGACAATAAAAGATGGTGGTTTGTACTTCAAGTGGCAAAATGGTTGCAGTGACGAATAACACTGGCCTACTAGTTAAACTTGTGTGCAGCTGATTGCGTTCCAAAGGATAACATTTTGCATGATTTCCTTACCAACCTTTATAGTCCTACATTTTGGGTAGGTGATCATGATGCTCTTGATAGAAAGATTGTTGTTGATGAAAACTAGTTAGATCGAACAAGTGACCTGGGGTAAATGGCTTGCTGGTAGATTTGTATATGAAATATGCGCATGTCATCTTTGCAGTTATGCATAGGATGTATGCATGGTGGAAGTCCGAGATCCATGAGGAGGCTGTAATTCCTGTGATTCTGAAACCAATTGAGCCCACAACCATTGAAATCCCTGCTCAGTTCAGACCTGAAATTCATGACTATGATATACACATAAAGGTTGAATGGCATGATGCTGAAGCTCATTTACGACCATCAAGTACAAATCATATGAGAATATGAAGGCCATGATAATAAGAGAGAATTGCTGGACATGAATTCTTCACAAGAACAACCCGAAAGATTAAGTGGGTGTAACTTTCATGCTAAAAAAGAGTTTGACTAGGAGGAGTGGTAATGTCTCTCATATACCTTGTCAGTGTTTCCTTCAGACCTATCTTGCTCACATTATTCAGAGCAATACCTGTAAATATACTTGTGTGAGTGGATGCTAATGACTAATTGCTGAGCCAATACAGCTCCAGAGGTGTACAAGTCAAGGTTGACTGCTATCTGCATACCTGCAGTAATTCAGGCCAAGGGAAGCATTGTGGGTCTGAAGTGTTGTGTATCCAAAGTTTTATTGTATGCTGATGACCTCCTAGTTATTCTATCCTGTGTGGAAAGTATTGCCCTGGTCCATTTCTGAACTGCTTGAATCATTTGGAAGAGTGTGCTTTGAATTTTTCCATCCTCTTACTCTTGCCACAGAGTGACTGGATCACATACCTCAGGAATGGGGTTTCTTACTAGAGATACTGACCCTGGTTCAGTGTGGTTACACATTGGTTGGGGATGATGTAGCTTCTCCAACCAAGTTTAAAGCTGTTCCAGGAAGCGTATGTAGCTTTCTTCATTGTCTCATATTATCTTCGAATACAAGAGTGTGGATGCGTAAATGAGAGACAACTACGTACTGCATGGAGAAGCTCCTTTGTAGGATAATCATGCTTTGCAATTCAGAAATATGAAGCTGAGATGGGATTCCTAAATCAAGGCAGGAATCCTTAAAATAAGTGATGTCTGAGTGGATAATGATCTGCTCTCTTTTGAAATACTGAAGAATAAATACAATGTAGCACAGTCTAATAATGAAACTTATCAGATCTGATTAAGAGGATTGTTCGAGTACTTCAAGTATCATTATACTAGGCCCCACTCTACGTAACCTTTGTATGTTTCACCCCCTGTCAGCTTCCACACGAAAACATGGGAAAGGGGAGATATTTATTTTCTGCTTTGGGAATAGGAATTTGGTGAGTGACTTGTAGGAGGAGGTTGGACAAAGGCTTGTGCAACTATTCAATTAATGGAGGTTCATAGAAGCATAATGCTGCCTCAACAGAAAGGCGTCTGTAGTATTTTCTAGACCAAGGTAACAATGCCATAGTGGAAACTAAGTGCCTCCAACATGTGTTGGGCTTGTAGGAGTCATTTGGGTATACACCTTCACCTACTTTGGGAGTGCAACCTTGTGGAGGACTTCTGGAACAATTACATCACCCACTTTGAGTTGGTTGTTGGCTGTGTTTTCCTATATGTTCAATCTTCCTGATCTTTGGTGCCTCCCTAATGGAGGCAGGTGGTTTGTGTATCATGACTTGGTTTTGGCAAAGAAAGAAATCCTGAAGTTATGGAAGTCATCTAGGAAATAATTAAGTGAATAATGCATTGAATGCTTGAGTAAGCTGCCTGTGAGGGAAAAGATTTCACATGACCGAAGCAACTGCCAAAGGAAAAATGTGGATTTATAGACACCCATTAATGGTATTAATGCTTAGCTCTTCTCTTCTGCACTACTCTAGTGTACCCACTTTTGTAAATTAGTATCCATATTTGTCTCCCTCCTCCATTTGACACCCACCTAGAGCGCTAGTGTAACACTTTGTGTCCTATTTATAAAGTATCAGATTAGTAGTTTTATGTCCAGTTGTGGATTGTTGTGCATTGTTGTTGTGCAAGCTAAGGTAACCTTAGCTTGGTCTGCAGCCCATTAATCCCATCTTAGATGGTGACATTGGCTATCAGGTTGTGATACGTTAATTGTTGTTGCTACTGGAATGCATTATTATATAGGGGTCCCATGACATTGGATTTAGTGTGCTTTCATTATTATTATGTTGTATAGACCGCCTGTTTTTGGACTTGCTCTTTAATCTGTATTGTTCTTTTGCGCAATAAAAAGTGTTTCAAAAAAGAAAAACATGAGTGTTGTGTAATAAGGGCCTGTGATGTTTACAGATACGTGATACTGATTTTGGCGGCTGTATGATCATGTTTTTGATATTATTGGGTCACTACAGAACTAACCATTCAGGGATTGCCTTATACAGGTGTTGGGTGGGGTGTTCATGGCCAACATTTAATAGTGTGTTTAGGTTGGCTGCATAGTTGGTCACAATGCTTTTGAGGGGTTGGTTGGCTTGCCAGGAGTTTGTAGTACTTGGTGGAGCCGATTGTATGCTTTGTTGTAGCAAATATGGGCCAATGAGTGAAAGCACCTCTAATGAGAATGTACATGGCCCAATACCTTGCTCTATGGGATGGTGACTATTCAGGAGGATCTACAATCATGTTTCAGCTATTTTGCCCCATCAGAGTACAAATACCCATTGGCATACTATTTGAGTTTCACTGAGTCAGGTGTGGCTGAGGTGCAGGTGTGGCTGAGGTGCAGTATCATTCTAGACACACAAGAGACTCACATCTTTATTACCCTCACTAACGTGTGGTGAGGCATAGTAAGTGTGTGTTTGTCTAATGGCCAGTCAGTGATGCTTGTTTGGTAGAAATCCAAGAGCTAGGTGATATGGTCTGGATATTTGGACACTGTAGGCTCTATAGAGTAGATATCATTGAAATTCATTTATTTAAAGGCTCAAGATGCAGTCTTAGCTGATCGGTGGATGGGCTGGAAGGCTGGGTATTGGAGAAATGTGCCTGTATACCGGTACTGGATGGCTGAGAGCTGGAATCTGATGTTTTCATGTGGTGTCAGTGAGTGCTAAGATTTGATTACCAAGATTTTTAAAGGATGTAAATTAGATATTGGAACCTGCATATTGAATGTTTAACATATGGATTATAATGACAATTAGTTGTTTCGTATAGACAATCCTACCACAGTAGTTGCCATTATTCACATAAGTAAATACCAGGTGGCCCTGTTAACCAGATTAATCATACTCTATTTCTTAACCAAGTGAGGACAGAAGGCTCAGGTAGTGCAAATCTCAATAATTTCCCAAATGATCACACCTTCTGTGGATGTCTATCCAGTCGTTATGGGTATCTTGTGATCTCAATTCACAAGTACATGAAATGTACCCATTCACAAAATTGTCCACAGTCACCTTCAAAATGCTTATCTGTATATACTCAGCAGAACCTCAACAATAATGGTCTCCATTCTTCATATGAATACTGCTTCAAAAGGTTTCTCTGCATAGAAATATTACTGCTATTCTCTGAAATGCAGATCAGACACCATGACATTTCAATGTGTACCAGGACGGCTGCAGCTACCTATTGAATGTAGGAGGGTCTGGATTATATGGTGGATCTGGACCTAAATAAAGGCTACTGTACATTTTGGAGATGTTAGAGCTCTAGAGATTGGATGATTGCATGCTGGAGGTGTGGATGCTGATATTATCTAATTTGAAGTGTGGAATTTAAAGCAATCAATGTTGAGATTTGATATCAGGGATTGGGATGTTTTTTCTGACACTTATGAGCTGGAAATTAGATGCATGTTTTCTCTGCTGTCCTGTTTCGAAGGTAGAAATAATGGGAAGAGGCTGTCTCCTGTTTTTTGGTTTGAAAACTTGTTGGAACAGGGATTGTTTGGATGGATGAGTGCTGAGTGCTGATAAAGATGTTCAAAGGATGCACATTAAATGTTTGAGTGTTCTCAGAATTCTGTATTTGGGGCAGGGGACATTGAAGGGTGTGTACCTGAGGCATGGACATTTTAGTGGAAGGATTTGTAGCTATGGGTTTATCAAGGACATTTCCACATATCTATTTGTTTAAACTCTACTGCATGAACATCTTCTTGATATATTTTTTATCCCAGCAACAATGTCGGAGAATTGGAGGGAGCCTTGTGTCCATTACCAATCGCTGTCTCAACCACAAAATCCAGCGACTAGTCCGTCATATGAACAGATGCATTTCACAAGTCTGGATTGGACTCCTTAGGCATGGCAGTGTAAGAAAGAAATCAAAGACAATCCTCTCCAGCTGACAATTATCTGCACAATAATTGTTCGCTGTCTATGTCTTAAAGTATGTTTTTCACTCCTGGATGCTTCCACCATCACCTCACCTGATAATATCATGTGTATCCTCCTACGTCTTTTTCTCTCTGTCCCTTTCTACATCTCTTTATCTCTGTGTTTGTAAATTAGACTCTGCACTTACTAACTCTAATTCTTTCTTCTCTGCCCCATAATTGTTGCCATCCCTCAGTTTTGCCAATAATTTATAGTACTCCTCAATTACCTCACATCGCTCTATCTCTCATTTTGTTTTTTGTTGCCTTCCCTTTCTCTATGTATTGCATCTTTGCCCCAACCCCTTCTCGCTTTCACTAGGTCTTGATTGCTTTCTAGTTGTATAGCTCTTGGTGTTTCTTTCTTTAATGCACCCTTTATTTACCACTATTCTGTCCTAGTTTGCCTTTCTTACTTCACTCTCTCTAAAGAATCTTAGCTACATAATTACTGTATGTCTCTATTTCTCCCTAGCTCCACATGTATTCATTCAATAAATAATAAAAATAAAAAGGTAAAAAATAAAAATAAATTAAATAAAAATTAATAAAAAATAAAGGAGGGTATCAAATTACAGTCACTAATCATATGGGTAACTAAAAGGTAGATGGAAAGCTATGCAACACGGAAGGAATAATCAGAAAACAGTTTGAGAGAAATACATTTACTCTGACAAAGTTTACTTCAGGAATTGATTGTAGGCATGCTAGGCCATTGAGTCCAGCTAATCTTTCAACTGTTAACTTTCAGCCATGGCTCTTGAACAATATTATAAACTGTATGAGTAAAACCAATATTCCTGTATTTCCTACCTGATCCAGAAACCACAAGAACTTAGATGTTCTGAAGTACCAAAACAAAGAACCCTCACGATTAAAAAGGGGACAAAGAATTCATCAGTAATGTGGCTGTGGGATTATTACATTGGCAAAGATGTGAAACAATAAAAATACACAATATAAAAAAGGTTGGTTTAAACATGTGTTCTAAAATCAGCAAGGCATGTATTAATAGTGTACTTCCTAATCGCTGTTTTATTGCCTTGTTTGGTTTCTGAATTAGAATAAAGGTGACCTTTTTCACTTTGCCAAACTAACATCAAAAAGGAAAAACTACCTTTGCACACAATTCAGCCCACAAGATTCTTAATTTTTTCTAGCACTCTAGTTCAACAAGAGTTTTTTATCAGGACTAACGCATGACTTTACACCAAAACCAATTGGTGACCTATGATTCACATTCTTTATTGTGCACAAGGGTCTGCCGTGCTGATAGATGGGGCTATCCCACCCAGGTCCTTAGCTCAGCTCTGGCTGCACACTTCACGGCAAAAACCCAAGACATCCTTTCCTATCTCCCTTCCACACCACATCATACACCAACACCTCTGGAGGCTCCCTTGGTGCCTCCTCCACTTCTCATCTCTTCTCTCACTCCCATCACGCCTGATGAGGTCACCAGACAAGTCTGGTCTATGAAGGCCTCCTCCAAACAGGTGGACCTCTGCCCCTCCAAACCATTAAGGACAACACTGACTCCCTCTCTCCAGCCTTGGCTGATCTCTGCAATCTCTCTTTGCCACTGGAGTTTTTCCAACTTCTCTTAAGCACTGCCTTGTTCACCCTCGGTTTAAGAAACCCTATGCCGACCCCTCCATTCTGGCAAACGACCGTCCCATCTTTATCCCCCCTTTCCAGGGCAAACTCCTGGAGACGCTGGCTATCTCTCAGCTCACCTCCCACACTGAATCTGTTGGTTGCCTCCACAACCATGAGTCTGGCTTCAGAGCATCCACAGGCACGGAAACTGCTCTTCTGAACACCCATGAAGTTATGCTCTCAAATCTCAATACTAACACTCCCTCTGTCCTCATTCTTCTTGACCTCTCCTCTGCCTTTGACACGGTAAACCACAACATTCTGATACCACGTGTCTGTGACACCCTGGGAATCACAGGTCAGGCTCTGCCATGGTTAACCTCTTTCCTTTCCGACCGCCCATCCCAGCTGGAATTTGGCCCTTTCTGTCTACTATCACTGTTTCAACCTGTGGCGTTCCCCAGGGTTTTAACCTATCCCCCTTGTTCTTCAATGTCTACATGGCTGCCCTGGCATGTGTTATTGCCACTTTCATCTCTAACTTCCAGTGTTATGCAGATGACACTGAACTCTCCCACAGGCTACCCTCAGCCACCTCCTCTACCTCGCTCATATCTGACTGTCTGTCCACAATTCAGGAATGGTGGGCTGCAAACGACCTCTGCCTCAACGCCAGTAAGACTGAGATCATTCACATTGGGACTTCTGCTCCCACTCTCTCACTCTGGCCAGCCTCCCTTGGCCCTGTGCCCGCACCCACCTGTGAGGCAAAAAACCTTGGGGTCATCTTTGACTCCACTCACATTTTGGACATTTCCTAAAAGTTCAACTACCAGCTGTACCTTCTCAGAAGTACTCTTCCTTTTCTCACCTTCCCCCAGTGGCTCACCGTCTCCAGATCCCTGGTTCTCTCAAGGCTGGATTACTGCAACAGCCTCTTTCTCAACCTCCCTGCCTCTGCTGTGCACCATCTGCAACTCATCCAGAACAGAACTGCAAGACTTATCCTTGTCCTCACGCCTGGGACTGCGTCTCTCTGGTGCTAACATCCCTCCACTGGCTCCCTGTGGCTGCAAGGATCAAGTGCAAGACCCTCTGCATTGTCCAAAAGGCTTTCTGGGGCATGGGACCTACCTATCTGCAACAATACCTACCTAAATACTGTCCCTCCCGAGCCCTCCGCTCATCTACCTCCAACCTTCTGCAAGTGAGCTGGTTCTCCAAGCACAGACTTGGATGGATATCTTTATCCTCAGCAGGGGCCTCCCTCTGGAATAGCCTCCCTGCCCCTCCGTCTTGAGACTGATCGTCTTAAGTTCCAGAAACTCTTAAGACATTCCTCTTCTCCTCTTCCTTCTCTCTCCCTCTACCCTTTCTCTCCGCTCTATCCCTCTCTCCCTCCTATTCCACACAGCTTGCTGACTGGCCTCCGGGTGTACTTCAGAGTCACACTGGTCTCTGGCACCCTCGCCAGTCCTCTTGCACTTGCCTCCGGGCCTGCACTTGCCTCATCGCTACTGCACTTGGTCAATGACCCATGAGAGTGGCATCTCTCAGCACATACCCCAGTTTTTGACTGACTGGGTGCACTTGGTCCCCCCAGCACTTGTCCCCCCTCTCCTGTACATCTATGCACCTGCACAATCTGAACGTGCCATGTCTTGAAGATCGTCTATCTATCTTCCCGGTCTCCCCTTCTTGTATGGTGACACCTCAATGCACTTGTTAAAACTGAAGAATCGGAGTCAGACCTATTTGTTGTTATCTACACTGTTAATTGTATTATATGCACCTACTCTGCCTGTGCAGACTTGTATCATTCTGAAATTCAAGGGCTCTGAATGACTGTTGTTTTTTCCCCCTTGTTCCCGTCTTTATAAATTAGAAATATCGTCTGGGCAGATGATACAAGAATAATCTAGTACACAAAACACACCGTTCCACAGCACATTCTCCGTTAAAGTTAATTATAGCTACTGATCTTTATTAAGATAATGACACAACTACATAAACAATCCATAATTCTACTTTTTACTAAACACATTTCCTTTCTACCCATGATGTCACTCTGTCATATTCAGTGGAGCTAGTTGACTTAATCACATTTCTCTTTTCCTACTTTCCTTCTTGGCAACTTAAATTTCAACCTCAAACCCTTGCTTTATTCTCCTCTGATAAACTCTGTCTTGGACTTTGTGTTCTTTTACCCCCTCTTTCTTACTCTATCTGTCTGTCTCGCTCTCCCTCGCTGTCTCTCTATCTTTTTAATTGTCTCTTTCTCTCCCTTTTCTCTCTATCTCTCTGTCGTGCTCTCTCTCACTACCCCTTTTCTGGTACTTAATGTTCCATTGTTTATGCTCCTTTATTTCTCATCTTCCTAATCCGTAGAACCTCCTCCATCTTTTATTCTCTTCCTATTCCCTATTTTACTTATGTCTCTACCTCTGCTTTTCTTCCTTCCTGTCCCTTAATCTGACCTTTGCTTCATATCTCTCCCATGCCCATTCCTTCAATCCACCCTTTCTCACTGACATCATTTATCGGGTACTATTTCTCTCATTACTTTTCCATTTGTCTCTCCCTCTATCTGTCTCTCTCTCTCTCGACCTACCCAATTCTTTCTCTTCAGATCTTTGCTTGTTCATCATGTTTCTTCTGTCACCACAGCCTCCTATTCCTTTGCTCATTGTCTCGTTTATTCAGGCGCCCCGTCCTCTCTCAATATTACTTTCACTTTTTCTGTATTTTTCTCCTCTCATTCTCTCTCTCTCTCCCTCTCTCTCTCTGTCTCTCTCTCTCTCCGTCTTTCTCTCTCTCTCTATCTCTCTCTCTCTCCCTGAATCACACACACACCCTGTAGTTGTGCTGTGGTACATCCCATCCTCTCTCTACTCTCTACATGTTCTCTTTTGGCTCCCATGCTCCCTGATCCTCTTCTATCAGCCTGTACATGTTTTTCTCATTTGAACAGTTTATTCCTCTTATGTTTTTTGTCCTCGGTCACTCTCCTATTTCCACCCTCTCTCTGTTAATCAGCCTTCACCTCCTAATTTTGCTTCTCCCACTCCCTTTTTTACAGGGCCTTCTTTCTCATTAATTTACAACTTCCCTCATGTATGTGCATTGTATATTTGTCCCTCCTTTGATAGGATGGTTTGCTTGAATTGTATATTTATATTTAAACGTCTTTCCTGTGTTTTATTTCAGTGCATTCATTATCATAACATCAACGGATCACGTTCTAGGTACAGGAACTGGGCCTGTGGACAACCTATGCGTGGAAGAAATTGTGCAACTCTCAACATCTGCAGTGAGTGTTGCGAAGAGGAGAGAGAGAGGGAGCGAGAGAGAGAGAGACATACAGGCACATGAGAGGCACACGAACATACTGGCTGGGGAGAGAGAGAGAAAAAATAAATGTATCAATCAATGATAGATAGATGATTGCCAGAGCAATGTGTGCATAACCAGGACATGATCAAGGTGATGAAGCATACGAGAAAAGCAGCAGTGTTGCAAGAAACTGCAAATAATATAATTCAAGTGGTATTTCTGAAGTACCACTGTTAATATGTTAGGAATACCCTTGCATATGTAGGATTTTCAGAAATGCCTGCAATAGAAGTGGTATTTACCTTTTACAGTATTCATGATTAAACCCAAGAGGTTGTTGAAGGCAGAAAATTAACATTATTGGCTCTGAGTGAGCAACACACACGCCACATTTTTGTGAATAGTACTTAAAAGCAGAGAATCGCAGTGTCTACACCACATGAAATGCATATATGTGGCATTACTCTTCGGTGACAAACAGGGAGGAAAAATCCCAGACTTGGTTTGAGGCAAAAGATTACCATTACGTCTTAGTATCTGATTGTACAACACATGTGGTATCTATTTTGTAAAATCTAACGTACAGGACATCATCCCAATGGCCACCTCACATGGCATGTATGCATGTGGCATTTGTTGTCAAAAATCCCAGAGATGATTAAAGGTAGCAAAATGCCACCAATGAAAAGTAACTGGTTGTGCAATTACCTTGCCGTCTTTCTGTCAGGTATACTAGGTAAGAATGTATCCCAGTGACCACTTCAATTAACATTTGTTGTCAGTGACTACTGGTGTGGAGTCAGGATATTGCCATTCAGTGGCTGTAACATAGGTTGGAATACACATGACATCTTCTTGGCGAATAGCGTTTGGGAGGGGAGAGTTCCAGTGATCAATTTTATTCACATACACACATATGAACTTTGTTGGCAGTGACCACTAGGTTGGAAGACATCACTGAGTTAGTTCAAGGCAGAGAAAACCAATTCAGGAGCTCTAACCGACTGTGCAGCATATGTCCCATTCTTTATGCGAGTAGTAATAAAGAGGAAGTAATACTAGTGCTCGTCTCACACGACATACATTCATGTGTTGTCAGTGAAAAGAGACAGGTGAAATTTCAAGTTAGTTGGAGACAGCAGATTAGCATTCAGTAGTTGTAACTGAGTGTATTAACCCAACTACTTTGCCCACTGTATCTCCTTTCTCTGTGCTCATCCTTGAAACCTCTACGCTACACTCCAGGCCATGCTGTACTCCCCACCATCATATTATATCTATTTGCCTACTAGCTAAAACCTTGCCCTATATTTTTACCAAAACATATCTAAAATTTAGGGCAACCTATCTACTCTCCTCTCTCTACTTCATAACCCTTTATTTGCCCCCATCCCCACTTCCTCCTCCTGCATTCACTCTTCTACCCCACCTCATCGTTTGCACTGTCTTCCATTCTCAGGATTGCCAACGCCTAATGCTTCTTGGTTGATCCCTTTGCCCCAAAACCCATCAAGTAGATTTTCCAATTGACTGCTTATGTTACTTCTCCATCTTCAGCCTCTACCTTCCACTGGAAATGTTCCTGCTTGATTCAAAGTAGCCATAATATTATCTATCCTAAAGAGGCCCTGTGCAAACCCTAACTTCCCTGACAACTACCGACCTACCCCATTACTCTACAATTCTGGGATGTATCACCCTTAACAGGCTAACTAACTATGGATGATCGTTTTAATCCCCTTCACTCTGTTTTCCACAGGTGACATTGCAACTATACAACGTTGACCTTTGTATCTCTCGCATTCTCATTCTTCTGTACCTATCCGCTCCCTTTGTTAAAGTTGAACCCCCCCCCCCTTCTTTCCTGCTAACCTCTCTAACCTCAAACTCCAGGTCACCACTTTCACCTGGAATGGCTCTAACCTTTCTGACTGTCCCTGCTCTATTTCTGGGAACATGGGAACCTCTAATCCTATTCATCTCCCAGTAGGTGTCCATCAAGGATCTGTCCTAGGCCATCCGCTCTTCACACTCTACACCTCTACCCTCGACAAACATATCTCCTCAAGTAATATTGAGAGAGAATAAGAGGCTATAGTGACAGAAGAAACATGACGAACAGGGAAATATGTGAAGAGAAAATGTTGGCTAGATAGAAGGGACAGAGAGACAGATGGGAAAGTAATGAGAGAAATAGTACTCCAGAGATAATATCAGTGTGAAAGGGTGGAGTGAAGGATGGAGCATGAGAGAGATATGTTGAGGGAGATGAAGGAAGAAAAGCTTATGCATCAGAGACACAAGTAAAACATGGAATAGGAGGACAATGAAAGATGGTGGAGGTTCTACAGATTAGCAAGATGTGAAAGAAAGGAGGAGAAACAATGGAACATGAAAAGAAACCGAGCAAGAGGAAAAAGGTAGTGAGAGAGAGCGAGAGAGGGAGAGAGACATAGAGAAAGAGAAGGAGGAATCTGGGAAAGCCAGAGGGGCTCCATACTGTGGTCTCATTGCATAGCAAGGGCAGCAACATGGGGACTACATTTCTCATAATCCTTTTGTTTTCCCGACACCACACCAGAACTACAACTATACATCCCATACCCTCCTTTCACCGGAACCCATTAGCAGACCTGACTAAAGTGCAGGGGGAGCAAACCCTTCCCTATCAGGAAATTGGCATGGGTCCTGTTAAATTTAGAACAGCACATTATAACTATAGGAATGCTGCCAAAGCCCAAAATCCATTTCCACTGTCCCCAGCTGAGTTTTTTTAAAGTTTGCAGAATCCACCTTCCCATATTTCAATCAATGAGTTTCAAACACTGCAGGATCTGCAGATCCAGTCCTAAGTCCTCAGATCACAAAAATAACAACATCGCTAGTATAAGTAGATGAATCACATCTCTGGTCCCACAACACCCCAGCAAGCATTTTCATAGTCCTGAAGTTACCAATTCAACATAATGATTTAGAGGTGCAGAAAACAGGCAGACAATGTAAGAGGGTTCAGTCCAGTAAAATCCAAGATGGTGGCCCCACCTCAATTCAACTGTTAATTAGCACCACTTCCTGTGACTCCCACCTACAACAGAGTCACAAGAAGGAAGTACTTTCAATCAATCACAAAGCAGTCCTTCCCAAAGGCTAAAGGAACAAACTAGCACCTTGAGAGCCAGCCTATGGTAGCAGCCGAGATGTATAGAAAGTCACTCAGCCCAAGCAAGAATGTGGATGTTGGAGAGTAAGAAGCATTTGTAGAGAACTGGCAGGTGAGGGGAGGAAGTACTGCAGAGGTGAAAGGAGGAGACTGGAGAGGCACAGAATGGTGGAGGAGGAATGGTGAGGAGAGATGGGGGAGGAAGAGTTGAAGGAGATGATAGTACATCATGCTGAGGAAGTAAAGCAGGAGTAGAAAGTAGCTCTGGGGGAGAGTTGAGATACTATGAAAAGAGGCACGGCCCAAGCCAGAATGTGAGTTGCTGAAGAGCAAGAAGTAGAGTGTTTGCAGAGAGCTGGCAAGTGAGAGGAGTTAGCGATGCAGGGGTGAGAGGAGGAGACTGACAAGGCAGAGAGTGGTGGAGGGGGAAAGCTTAGGAGGTAATGGGCAAAAGATTAAGGAAGGTGGTAGTACAACAGTTGTTGAACTCCAGGAATTAAGGGACGGAATCCTGATGGGTTTTCAGGGTATCCTTCCTTAATATTCATGAGAAAAAATGTCTGCATTAGAATCATTATATGCACCTTGTTCTCATATATATTAATGAGGGCTATCCTGAAAATCCAACATGTTCCGGCCCTCAAGTCCTGTTTCGAGCCTCGAGTCCTGAAGTTCAAAAACCCTGTCATAGAGCATCAAGTGGAGAAAGGAGGTGAATCTGATTCCAGGCAACAGGTGCAAATTATCACCTTTAAAGGCAGCCCATGGAAGGAGACAAGACACTGTAAATAGAGACACAGCCCAAGTCATAGTGTGGGTTGTTATATAGAAGAGAGGACGATGCAGACGCAATGTGGAGGCAAATTGAGGAGAAAGGAAAAACAGGGAGTGGTGGTGGAAGAATGCTGAGGAGCTAGAGGGGGAGAAGGTTTTGAAGGCAGCCGGTAACTGACAGAGGTGAAGTTAAGGAGGAGCAGGCCACACAAAAGGAGGAAGGAAGCAGAGTTAAGCAGGAAGTGATGGCAGAACAAGTGGAAAAAGGAGATAAAGTTAAGGAGGCACCTATAGTGCAGAAGGAGGAGGTGTAGTTAGGAAGGAGATGGAAGGAACAACAGGAGAAGGAATTAGAGCTAGTTAAGAAAGGGGTGAATGAACAAGAAATAGAGGTAATACATTTAAGGAGGAGGTGGTAGAGCATCAAATGAAGTAAGTAGGTGAAGTTAAAACCAGAAAGAGAGGGACTGGACTAGGGGTGAGCTCCTGCTCAGAAGGGCTGGAGCTGAAGCTGGGTGGAGGAACAAAGCTGTGAGAAGGGATCTCCAAATGCAAACCTCCCTATGAGAAAGGGCCAGAGACCGTGATACTCAATCCTTTTGATTTTCTAAACACTTTGTCTACATCAATAGCAAAGAGTGGTGGAGGGGGAAAGCTTAGGAGGTAACGGGGCAAAAGATTAAGGAATGTGGTAGTACAACAGTTGTTGAACTCCAGGAATTAAGGGACAGAATCCTGATGGGTTTTCAGGGTATCCTTCCTTAATATTCATGAGAAAAAATGTCTGTATTAGAATCATTATATGCACCTTGTTCTCATATATATTAATGAGGGCTATCCTGAAAATCCAACATGTTCCGGCCCTCAAGTCCTGTTTCGAGCCTCGAGTCCTGAAGTTCAAAAACCCTGTCATAGAGCATCAAGTGGAGAAAGGAGGTGAATCTGATTCCAGGCAACAGGTGCAAATTATCACCTTTAAAGGCAGCCCATGGAAGGAGAAAAGACACTGTAAATAGAGACACAGCCCAAGTCATAGTGTGGGTTGTTATATAGAAGAGAGGACGATGCAGACGCAATGTGGAGGCAAATTGAGGAGAAAGGAAAAACAGGGAGTGGTGGTGGAAGAATGCTGAGGAGCTAGAGGGGGAGAAGGTTTTGAAGGCAGCCGGTAACTGACAGAGGTGAAGTTAAGGAGGAGCAAGCCACACAAAAGGAGGAAGGAAGCAGAGTTAAGCAGGAAGTGATGGCAGAACAAGTGGAAAAGGGAGATAAAGTTAAGGAGGCACCTATAGTGCCGAAGGAGGAGGTGTAGTTAGGAAGGAGATGGAAGGAACAACAGGAGGAGGAATTAGAGCTAGTTAAGAAAGGGGTGAATGAACAAGAAATAGAGGTAATACATTTAAGGAGGAGGTGGTAGAGCATCAAATGAAGGAAGTAGGTGAAGTTAAAACCAGAAAGAGAGGGACTGGACTAGGGGTGAGCTCCTGCTCAGAAGGGCTGGAGCTGAAGCTGGGTGGAGGAACAAAGCTGTGAGAAGGGATCTACAAATGCAAACCTCCCTATGAGAAAGGGCCAGAGACCGTGATACTCAATCCTTTTGATTTTCTAAACACTTTGTCTACATCAATAGCAAAGCTGTTAGGAATAGACATATCAACAGCAAAGGGGTGCCAAGACCTAAACATGTAGTATCTGGTCAAAGTGAAAACCAGTATGCCAGAGACTTTTAGTTATCTTAGAAGATTCTTTAAGAAGGAACCTTTATATTGTTCAATAAAAACACATGTACTAGAAAACATTTCCATATCCAAACACCACCTGCTCCCATCTAGTTCACATATGAACTCACACACATATCACTCACAGGCACATAAGCATAATCTCTGTCTTTTGCTTTTCATCTTCCCTCTCACACACATATGTACATGCACATCTGTCAGGTAGAATTTCACTTTCCCTCCATATTCTATGGACCACCACACGGTTTGCTGTTGGTTTTCGACCTTGCCTGACATTTTACAAAGGTGTGAAGCCTCCAGCTACACTTCCCTTGCCTTTTGCTCATTTGTTATGGGGAAACTGACTATTCCTTCAGACTGTCAGTACTGGGAAACTATGTTTCCATTTTTTCTTTTTACTTTATACCTTCTTTGGTAACATTTTAACATGCACACAGTGTCTTACAATGCTATAATATGGGGATATTTCTGTGTACCCCAGACTCTTAACTATAGGATTTTTGGTTACTTTTTAATGTGCCTAAATACAAGCTGGTGGCAGCAGATAGCTTTTTACAATTTTTACCAGTTTGACTATTAACTGTGGCTAGTGTCCAAAGATTGCTTTGCCACAAAATGTTTTGCTCGTTCTTTGGCCATTTTGTACTTTGGCCTTATTCCTTTCCTGCCTTCTCAGGTGAGGAAATCTTTAATATAGTCATGCATTTGCACGGGAAAGCTGCTGCTTTCCTAGGCTAGTGCATACCATTTGTGTGTGGTCCCAGGAAGTTGGTTGGGACTGTCTGTTCCCAATCCACAAACTGGTGCCACTGAGCCTGGTGTGCATGCATGAGTTAGCCCCACAGGGGTCCCTGATTGGACCATTGCTGGTTGAGTGGGTGATGCAGATCCTTTCTATTGGAGGGCTGAGTTTGATCACTCACTTGAATTTAAGAGAAGACAGGAGTCCTGCAGCCATTCCAGCAGATCAGAAATGGAGCCAGGAATCCTGTGTAGCTGTATAGCAGACTGAATACCCGAGGACCCGAGGACAACTTCTGAAGAAGCTGGTGACCTTTCCTGCACTGTCCTGGTGAAGCACTGCTGGACTACCTGATCTCAGAAGTCCCTTGTTGGTCATTTACCCCTGGACTGGTGGGACTAACCAGTCTCAACGCCTTCTCATGATCCAGCAGCCTGGAGCCTTTAAAAGTGTCCCTGAATCACACCGTGGACTGACCAGCTCTGAATTGTGCTACCATGCCAGAAGCATCAGTGTTCTTGTTTTCATCTCGAACAACAGTGGTCACTAGCTTGTTCTACACATCGCCTTCCTACCAAGTTTCAGCTTCTCAGCATCAAGGGATTCTGTCCTGGAAGTCAGTTTTTATTCATGAATGGAAATACACCTGCTATTGTCTGTGTGCCGTGACTGTCACTGGACTGGCCTTCCCCTATCTGGTAGAGTGTCCTGAAGAGCCATTGGTGCCTGCTGCTTTTCCTCTTTGGAAAATGGTTGCACTGAGCTCTTGGACCCAACTGGACTCATCCTTGCACCCACATCTCCTGGGCATCTTCTATTGGATACAACGTTGGGAAAACCTATATTCAGCTACTCCCATCCACCCTTCCAAATCCTTTGGGAAAATCAAAGTATGGGTGGTGAGTAGTCACAATACTTCCCAGTGCTACATTCTAAAGTGTTGTGAACAACTTTGAATTATTCTATTCTTTCGCTTTTTAAATGTTTACCTAAAAAGCTGCTCTATGAGATAGATAAAGTAATTTGCATAACTGTAAAGTCCTTTTGATCCCTTCTCACCGCCACAAGAAATCCTCCTGCCTTTGTCCCCTCTCCTAAAGGAACATTGTGAACTTGTGGGCACAAAGCCCCATTCAATTCAGGGGCTGGACTTATAATAAAGTTAGGGCTTCTATTGTTGTGGACTGGCGCTCTCGTTGCATAACAACTTAGCTTTGTTTCAGGTGTTTACCTGAATTGTATGCATTTCTAAAACCAAAGGTGACTGCATATATGTGATAATGTATTCATTTTTCATAGTGAATTTTGGGCCTACAATAAATAAAGTATTTTTGTACTTACCTGTCTAAGTAGAATCATTGTGCATTTCACTGTGTGGACTCGTTGTAAACCCCTGGCCCCACTCACCTCTCCTGAGGCTAAGGCTTGACTACTCTCCACGCTTACCTTGATTGGGTTTAGCTAACCTCTCTCCCCTGTTCACATAACTAGGATGGCCTCCTAAAATATGTCCACCAGGCCAGATTTGAGAAATCCATCTTAACAACATAAACACACACTCACAAGCAAAGAGGCAGATCAATATTCACTTCAATGGTGTAGGCATGTACACATATGCACTTAAATGCACAAAGGCACAGTAGCATGCATTGATACACACCTATACACTAATACACCCAGAACTATGAAATGAAAGAGACATCCACTGACATCGACTCCGATGTGCACACACACACAAAGCCATGCACATACACAAACATTTGGGTGTGCTAAACAATTGAATACTTAATGTTCAGCTAATGTCATCTTGTTATACCACACTGCTGAGTGAAGAGCAAGTGCAAGAGTTGCCAGGCCAGAGTTATAACCACCATGCAATGTGTTCATTGGCAATTTAGCGGAAAGTTAGTGTTGACAACTGTGGAATATGACTTCCCCTAAAAGAGCACATTGACTGGGCAGCACCCACATCCATGTGAATGCAAAAGGCAATTATAATGGGCAGAGTGGACCCCCACTAATCGTTTACATGACTAAGAACCACCAATGTGGCATTAGCTGGCTAATGCTGTGTTCAGATTGACTATATCGTCAGACTCATTATATATTTTTTCAGGCAGTTTTTGGATGGCTGTAACAATCTGATTTTCCGGGCCCGGGCTCTGTAGCATATTAGGGGTTATTTCTTATTGGATTACATTAGAGGTAGTTATGGCATTATCACTAGTTGAAGGGTGCAGTGTAATTTTGGCCATTTAGGCCATTGTGGCTATGAGATAGCACAGATTTCCGATGGCAACCCCAGGCTCTGTCCCACACTATAGAGTCAAACAACTCCCATGTAGGCAGAAGAAGCTCTCGCATTCGATAGTGTTTAAGTATCGTAAAACCGCCACTTGCAACACCACCTTGCGTGCTCGATCTGTGGATGCATGAGAGATACAGACTTCTTTGGTGGTGCACACCAGCGTAGGAAACGGGCCGGAACAAGACGGAGCAGTGGTCTGGCAAAAAATGTCTTGCTGGAGCTCCGTTCTGTCCTCTACACGAGCGTTCAGAACATGCAGTACTGGAGCTTGCATACAGAAACTGCTGAAGCCTCACATACAGTTTTGCAGCTGTTGAAACTGGTATACATGTCCTGCATTTTACAGGCATCTTTTTATTAGGGTGAATATTGTGACCAATCAAAACAGATCATTAATCGCTTAAAAGGTTTTCTTGATAAGACATATTTAACATTTTAAATTGTGGACATACTGCATTTTGCTTCGTGCAAATCGCCAGGATTGGATTCTATGCGGAGATACTGTGTTGCGCAACCTGGCCCCGTCCCTTCCTTCCCAAAGCCCCGCTCCTCCTAAGAAGTGACGGATCCCCCAATAAATGTTTTCCATTACCAGCATCACAGTACAACATATGGGGGGGTGATTAATGGATTATTTGCGCCGAAAAAAACTGATTTGTGCGCCATTCTGCCCGCAAATCCCCATGTGTTAAACAGGGATTTGCGGGCAGAATGGCGCACACATCCCGTTTTCTTCGGTGCAAAGAATCCATGAATCAGGGCCACAATCTCATCAATTACAAGCCTCAACTAGCATCATAGTTATTTCAATAGATGCAATAGCTCTGCAAGAAAGCTAATTCTTTCACTTGAAAAACTTAAAATACTTAAAAGCTTGTAGATCTTTATGTGTACCTTACACTTTCTTCAAGCTCTGGATAGTCAAGAATTGTAATTCTTGTTTTTAATCTTAAAAGTCCTTAAAAATGCGTGAATGCTTGGTAGAATTGTATATAGAGAGGGCCACTGCTATGTCCATTTCCGGAAAAAACAATCTGATTCCCCTCTACTAGCTAGTTTCTTGTGTGCCTTCCATAGCACATCACGCCCCTCCACTCCCCCGACCCCACACCCCCACCGTCAGAGCATGCCTTCCTAATCTCATGCCATAGGCTGTCCCTCCCAGGTTCCTGACATTTTCTGGTTGAGCAGGGCCTTGCACTCCAACAGCAAACATACACTACTAAACATAATACCATCAAATCAACATTAGAGACCTCGAGTATACCAACACACTGCTCCCACCTTCTCACTGATTAGTGCCATGTTTTCATCACAGACTTCCATAACACTGCCTGGCCAAAACCTCTCCCGGGTTCTCAGATTACGCTTACGAAAGACATGCCAGTCATCGCCGTTCTGTTTCTTGTGTCTCTGCAGGTGGAAAATGGACGTCAGTTTACTGCAATCAGAGAATGCCCTTCGTTTGCAGAGTGTGAAGAGAATTCATTGCCCTTGGGCAGTGTGGTGACGCTCTGCTATTGTGGACTGAAGACCCTGTGCTGCAGACTCGGGTCAGCTGCTGAAAGCGATGCACGAGACCCCACTGATGGCCCTTTTTCCTTGCGTTTCGACATACGCCACGTTTCTTTCTGTATCTATGCTTATGTTCTATCACCTTTCAGGATGAAGACGGTGTTTTCGCCTTACTTGTTTAATCTTTTCAATGTGCCTCATCACGAGTTGGGCGGTAACGCTGGCGCTATTAGTGCCGGCGGTTAATAGCCCTACCGCCAAACCCCCCTAATAGCGCTGGATCACGGGTTTGGCGGAACGGGTATTGCCCATTCCCTACTGAGCCCATTCAGGAATTCCCCATTCCCCATTGGGCTCAATGGGAAATTTTCGCGCTCTTACCGACGGAGGATTTCCCGCCGGCGGTAATAGCGTAAAATTTCGGCGGATTTCCCCCCAGCTCAGACCTGGGGGGGAAATCTGCCAAACCCGTGATTTAGCGGACCCTTCACATTTAAGGGTTACCACCAAACTCGTGATGAGGCCCAATGTATTAAAGAGTGAAAGCATAACATGCTTTTTTCAATTTTTGTCTCCATAATTGCAGTTTTGTAATTGCCTAAATAATCTCCACTCTTGCCAACCCCCACGACTTGATACAGACCTCTGTTTAGATGGCACTTACACTGCCACCAGATCCCATTCCCAAATGTACAATATTGTTCACTTTTGTATCGCCATCTTTCTTGCCACGCAATAAAGCTTCATGCATTCAGCAGACAGACTACGATGGACGTTTTGTTCAGGTTGATATAGCAATATTATGTCTTTGTTTGTTTTCTCCAATGGGCTCTGTGTGTCTTTTTTTTTTCCTTTTTTTTTCTCATTAGATGATACACAGGTCTCCCAACTGTGATGGCATGCTAAATGCTGATATCTGGACCAGGTGCAAAGCTGTGTGCCAGAGTCCATATTCGTTCCAAGTATGTTAACATTTGCACCAGAAGGTTTAAGTGGTTTGAATGCTACTCGGCCTGGCCACTAAGGAAAGCAACACACTGTAGTCGGCTCCCTCCAGGTTAAAACAAGCATTGCAAAAGCCAGTAGGTGTGTATATAAATTACAACAGACAAAAACAATATGCTTCCATAAAGCAATACTTGTTTTTCTAAGGCAACCATAATCACAAAATACTTATTTATGTATGTACATTTATATACAGAAGGAACAGTGCTCTTATGATCACAAAATAATGTACAATAGATAAGAAATCTAATTTGACGTGAAGCACTAAGCCTCTTACAATGGGGTGAGTTTGAGAGACAGTCTGAACAGGTTTTGGAGGGGAGTAAATGGAACAGTCACTGGGACAATACATAAGTGGACATACATAGATTAAGGATAACGAACATTGGACATTTTACAGCCAGCTATGCTCGGGATTTGACCATTATGGGTGAAGTGCTGGAGTGGAAGCAGTGAGGGACAGAGGGCTGCTAGAGGCGAGGCAACAATGTTAGCTAGGAGGTAGATGAGAGGTAGGTCCAGAGGGTAACTTGGAGGTGAGGAGGTAGGCTTTTAGTTTGGTTTTGAAAATATCTGTGCAGAATGTTTCTCGGATGTCCACAGGAAGCAAATTCCATACAAGTGGAAGAAGAAGAGAGAAAGAATGAAAGTGAGGGGAAGCACAGGGAGGGCGAGGAGCCACACGGTTGGTCAAGGGGGTGGAGCAGAGATTACAAGAAGGCTTGTAGAGTTGGATAGAAGCGGATAGATACAGTTGTTCCTTATCATGGATAGATTTGTGATCCAGGAGAAGAAATTTAAATCTGCCCTAGTTTTGCATCATCAGCCATCCAGCCTGTTGACGGTACAAGGAAGTAGGTGTGAAGTGAGGGAGTTCAAAGAGAATTCTGGTAGCAAAGTTAATGATCATATTGAGAGAACAGAAAATATAGTTGGGGAGACCAAAGAGGATGCTGGCACAGTAGTCCAGTTTAAAGACATCAAGTGTAGTTCAGAGATGCTTGCTGGTATTGAAAGGAAGGAGGTGCCTGATTTTCCTCATATTTAAGAGGTTGAGGCCTGCTACTGTTCCATTTTTGGAGATGAAAGTAGAGAAGGTGTGAGAAGGGCCATAGATGACACAGAGTTTTTTTGCTGAAGAAGAGTAGGACAGAGTGTCAGATGGGTACTGGAATGGCAGAGGAAGAGATGAGAAAGAGCTTTTTGCAGGGAAGAAGAGAGAGCAAAATCATCCAATATTTAATGGCAGCGAAAGAGTTGGACATTTTGATAGAGAGATCAGAGGAGAGATCAGGAAAAGAGAAGAAGATTTTGGGGTTGACCGTGAATAGTTGGTACGAGAACCCAAGGAGGAGATTAGTGCCCCAAGAGCAGAGGTGTACAGTGTAAGGTGGACAGGACCCAAAACAGAGCCTTGTGGATCACCAAAAGTTAAAGGAGGGAGTTGAGAAATGTTGTTGCTCCAGAATACAGAGAATTGGCAAGATGAAAGTTATAGGATTCAATGCAGGCAAGGTCTCTACCGTGAATCCCAAGAAGAAAGAGGAGATCAGAGTGATTGACAGTATCAAAGACAGCAGACAGGTCAAAGTGAAAAAGGATAGAGGATAGGTTACATCAAAATAATACAATAAATAAAGATGATTCACACATAACCCTAACATTTAGATTGATAAAAGAAATAAAGCAATTACAGATACATGTATAAAACATTAATTATCGTAATATTTATCTTCATTGCATAAACCATCATTATACAATGAAATTTAAGAAAGAAGATAAGAGTACTAAATGTAAGGTACCTCGCACCCCTGCACACCACTAAACTGCTCACAGTCAATTTCAACCGTAATGCCAATATACATTAATCATAAATTATTTACACAATCAAGGGTGTAGCTTGAAACAGAGTTTTAATCAAAACACAAGCAGAAATCAATGCTAATTCATCCAATAGTACATTCTGAGCTCTACGTGTTTTGGCTAAATAGCCTTCATCAGGAGCAGCATATTGTGCATCATAGCTCCAGATTCTTCAATTCAAAATCTATAAGTCAAAAAACACAATATAATGAATTATCTATCCAGTGGATATCTTCATTAACAGTATGTGTAAGTCCTTCCATGTCTAGGAGTAGTCATTCATCTGGATTTAGTGCCAGTAAGTATCCAAAATTCCAACCGGGACTTCTGCTCAGAGTTTAGGAGGAGAAGTCACTCCTTTGTGCTTCAAGGTTAGTAGTTCCCAATAGAAATCAAGAGCAATGGTAAAGGGTCAGAGAGGCCGAACCTGAGGCTTAACTCTAGGCAACATAGAAGAGAAAAGCGTCTCAAAGACATACCTTTTCAGTCCAAAATGTAGTTAAGAGAAGTTAAGGGAAGGACTTCTCCAATTGGTAAATTCTTGCTGTAGCAGTGAGCCACCTCTTGTAGTAAGGACAATAGAACGTTTATCTAAATGGGATAAATTAGATGAGCAATGTCAGAGTGGGGTATTTATATACAGATCGCAAGGTCATGTTATCCCTCAGCAAGTCCAAACGCAGATTTGAGCAACATCTATGTTGTCTTCAAATTCATCCAAGGCTACACTGCGTGCATTTGCTGTTCTAAATATGCACAATAGGCTATATACCAGATTTTCTGTGATACTATGAACTCAGCAGGGAATTGACACTGCTGAACTGCAGCTTATGAATCCATCTCACAATATGTTATGTTATGTTATTTTGCATTTATAGAGCGCCTTATGTACCACTGGTATGGTCTCAAGGCGCTGGTAGGTTGAACGCTCTCGGGAACCAAAGTTCAAGTCAGTGGAGAGAGGTAGAGGGAGTCAAAAGGTGCATGTGAGCATCAGTTATGTGTGCAGCTGGTGTGGTATTCGTGTGATAGTTGCTTCTTAGCGGTAGGTGTGGTGGTTGAGAGATCAGTATTATGTATTCATTCTGACAGGTTGTTATCCAGACCGATAATGGCTGCGTTAGGCCTGAGGAGAACACCTAGGCTGGAAGGTGTATAACCAGCAGTGTTTAGATAGGGTGATGGGAAGTATGAGGCAGAATGATGGTATGAGAACAGCTATACCGAATGGTGTCATAGTATCGCTGTGTTCTAGATGAGTGGTGGTGTAAGGAAGAGAGTAAGCGTGGAGGTGTGATAAGGTGGTTTATCTTATGTTCTTGCAGTCGCGCTCACTCCAAAGGTTTCATGTACGACATCCGTTCCATGTACTCACTGTTCTACGCTTTTACGACCCTTTCAGGCGCTTAAGGCCATTTGTATCAGCACATCCACACTACGCGCTCATCCGGACTACACACTCATCTGCATTACACACTTATCCACTCTATATGCTCATCCGCTCTACCTTCTCGTCCTCTCTACGCACACACCCGCTCTACGCATTCACCTGCTCTACGCAATGACCCGCTCTATTTACTCAGGCGCTCTATTTACTCATCCACTCTACGCACACACTGGAACTACGCGCTCATCCACCCTGCGCACCCATCGACTCTGCGCACCCATCGACTCTGCGCACATATCTACTCTGCGCACCCATCCACTCTGCGCACCCATCCACTCTGCGCACTCATCCACTCTGCGCACTCATCCACTCTGCGCACTCATCCGGTCTGCGCACTTACCCTCTCTAGACTCATCCGTTCTAGGGGCTCTTCCATTCTACGCATTCACCAGCTCCACGCAATCATCGGCTTTACGCACTCATCCGCTCTACGCAATCATCCACTCTAAGCAAATCATCCATTTTACTCGCTCATCCGCTCTACGCATTCATCCGCACTACGCACGCACCAGAATGACACCTGGCCTAGTAGGATCGCCATCTCTTTCCTCCCTCTGTTCCCCCTCCCTGGTCTCGTTGCGCCTTGAAACACTTGTGTATAGGCAAGTTATCAATGCACTATCATATCAAACAATGGGAGTTCATGTTTCACATCTTGCCCAGATATGGGTTCCCCCAGCACCTTATCCAATTAAGCTTCTGTACACGGGCCCAATTGCCTCTGTGGTCACCAATGTGTTGGCCTCCACTGAATTCGCCCAACAATCAGTTACGCGCCAAGGTTGCCCGCTATCTCCTCTATTATACGCCTTATCCATTGAACCCATAGCAATCAAAATGTGCACAGACCCCCGAACTGGTCGGGTATACGACAAGGGATGGAATAACATTGTGTATCGCTCTATGCAGACAACCTACTTCTGTATGCTAGCAAGACCCCAAACAACCCTCCCATATATCAAGTCACTCTTGCAGGACATAGGCCCAATGGTAGGATACACAATACATTTGAATAATTCAGAGGTGATGCCCCTAAAACAAGCTATCCCGTGGGACCCAGGTGGAGAGTGTGGGGGGGCACCATTCACCCTCCAGCTTCAATCCATAAAATACTTAGCGCCTCGGTAACGGAACTCTGCGACCTTAACTATACGCCGGTCATTCAGAACATTAAAACAGATCTAGAGAAATGGGACACCCTGGCTCTATCCCTGACTGGGATGGTTAAGGCCCTAAAGATGAATTCCCCAAACTGACATATATATAGCTATGATGCTCCCATTTGGCCCAATGTCTAGCATGTTAAAGAAACTAAACATAGCCATCGCCAAATTCTTCTGGCGAGAGGAAAAAAGCAAGAGTCCACCTCCCCATATTACAAGCGGATAAAACCAACGGTGGGCTGGCAGCCCCCCACACTGAAGGCCTACCATCAGGAGGCTCAAATAAGCTGGATGGAACAGTGGTTAAATAAGAGTGAGACACCAGCCGGCTAATCTTGGCGCTAGCCATGGTGGCCCCATTAACTCACATAGATATTATGGCCACACCACCACACAAACTCCTGTCGAAGCTTAAAACACATCCGATAATAGAACCTACCATTCAGCAATGGAACAGACTCAGAGCTGCACAAGGAGTAGCAACCAAAGTAGCACCAACATGGGCCAGCATAAGGTCGGTTGTAGCATATGGGCTAACAGACAATTCACCAGAATCAGACAGTCGAATGGGCAAAAACACGGGTAATGGAAATCATGGAGGACGTGGCACTGGTATGCTTCCAAGAAGCACAACGCATCCTAGGACTGGGGGTGGGGGATGGTCTATGCTACCATACCATTCAGGCTACGATCCTAGAACATACAACAGCAGAAACCCGCCTACTGCCCCCCGCACAATGCGAGAAAGAAATGGAACAAAACGTAGATATCTTCCCACGACTTCACACATTCTACTCTGTCAATCCCGGATAATAAAGGCAGAACGCAAACGCTGTCCACAATATGGGCAGAAGATCTAGGGGTCCGAATCATCATCCCAGACATGAACAACTGCTTCTCAGCTTGCCCCGCATCCTCCCTCAGCCTCAAAAAGAGATACAATACAAAATCCTCCAAAGACTTTAATACACCCCAGTTAAACTCTACAAAATGGGGCTGCAAACCACAGCACTATGCTGGAGAGAATGCACGGGCATTGGGACACGTACTCTGGTCATACTGCACACTAACCTCCTACTGGCGTAGAGTACACCAACAACTAGCAGGCATTGACGGGGCAAATATAGCTTTCACCCCTAACGTTATGATCTTAGGCACAGATGGAACGGGCTGACGCGCTAAAACGCAAGTTCATGAGCCTCGTACTATTCACTGCACGAAAACTCCTGCTAACACACTGGAAAGGCAGCAAAGCCACCCTCCAACAATGAATGGGTCACAATCCTCTCAAAGACATGCCGACTTGAAAGGGCAGCCTTAAAAAAACAATCAAGGTTCAACCCAATAAGAGGGGACCGGTACTTGAAACTATTAGAGCCATACATTTGAACAAGTCGGGCCCATGCAGAGACTACGACACACCACTACAACCTAACGGATATATTCGGAACTGAAGACCATACTCACCCATTGCGACTGGTATAGAAGCACGTCCCGAATTAGGAGGGTACGGAGGGAGGGGACCAAGGGAAAAAGAGGGGAGGCGGGGAGCTTGGGAGCATTTGTTACAAATGTTATTGACCAGTGCTAGTGTAATAATGCCAAAATCATCAGCAATCGATGTATTCTTGCACATGACGTACATGATTGTCTGTAACCGTTTTGGTTATGAAAATTAATAAACAGTTGGAAAAAAACACTGAGGTCTATCGACCATTGTTCTATACAAGCCTTATTCTTATTGGGAACGTCTCATGAGGGCAATATATGTCCTTCTAAGGTACAAGTAAATTTGAAAGGAAATAGGGTGGTCCGTTTTACTAAAAATGTTAACACAAAGATGGAAAAAATCATCAGATATGGTCCTGAATCACAGTTCCAGTGCCTACCCTCTCTGGGTGGCTATGTAGAATTCTTATGGGATATAGAACCTTCAAAGATCAAAGGAATTCCTAGACTTAATAATTATTCACATAAACTTTAATGAGGAAACTTATTTTTTTTAAAGAGGCTGTGTAATAAGAGCCTCCTGCCTTAAAATCATTAGGCCTCTCGAAGCACAGATTTGTGCAAAAAAAGAAGGACATTTGCAATAGCTATTGTAATTGGTCACGTGAACACAGATCTTTGCACAGCACTATGGATGGTCAGCGGATGCTCGAGGCTGTTGTACCAATGCATACAAGGAATGTTTGGGCGATAGTTAAGAACCAAACTATCTCGCAAGGAGCCCAACAATCTAATACAATATCAGAAAAAGGTCTGGTCTAAGTATTTTAGCGATGTACCGTCCAAATCAATGCCGGAGCAAAGGGTTGTATTTAAGGAGATAAGATGGGACCTTCACATAGAAAGGGTATAGTAAGATTAATTAACAAGGCTTCTAGATAGAGATCGGCGGATCCTAAACGACTCACAAACTTGATCTTGAAGACTAACATAGTAGGGTGGTCTAAAATTCTATATGGTCTCTTTAAGAATGTTATACAGACCCACAGTCTCCCTGAGTCATGTAGACAAGTCATCATCCCCATTTATAAAAGGGAGATAAGGATGAGACAGTCAACTACCGTCCTATCGCACTTTTGGACTCCCTTTTTGTTTTGAAATTGCAGGACTATCATACTTGTGGATTTAGTGAAACTATCTTTTTTCTTTATAATTTTTACATGAATCCTTACACAAACATACAAAAATAAAATTAAAAAAACAAAGCAAATACAAGAAACTATCTTCAACAAAAGAAAATGGCACAAAAGACATTTTTTCACAAACAAATACATAACATTTTGATAGAACCATTTGCATAAGAAGTTCTACCGCTTTAAAAGAATTTGCAAGGGAAATAATCAAAGAAACATTTTCACCCCACTTACATCTCAACCAGAGCAAATCCTTAGCATAGTCTGAATTAAAACAGAGAATTTCTTTGCAAAGGCAGTAGAGCGGATCGTGATAAGAGCGTAGCAATCCAAAACCCAGTATCTCAAAGTCTCGATCCCCTCCATAGAACCATTAAAGCGACATGCCAAGGATGTCTTGCTAGGATACCTTTACATATCCTCAAATTGCTGCTTGTGTTTTAAATAGTTGACACCCTTGTTCTATCCTGTGGTTGGTTTGTGCTCTCAAAGCATTCCCATATGTATTAATTGGAATATTTCATGATCCGCATATTACATTCGGTCTCCTGATTAGGATTGCTTAAATGGCTCATGAAACGTTTTCACCCGACTTCAATCACCCATGTGTAAGTGACTTCAATCCAGCAATCCAACTAAGTCAATGCTTAGGATGGGATGCCCAATGGAAGCCCTTATTTATATATTTTTATGTCAAAGTTCTTTAAATCTGGATGATGAACCCTTATATAACGCCCCTCTCTTTGAATCCCCCTGACCTCACTGAGCCAAGAAGTAGGTTTGTGTTGCAAATCAAATTAAAAGATTTATTTGAGGAATTGAACAATATATATATATATATATATATATATATATCACACTTTTATGAACAAAATAATATCCAAATAGCACACTTATGAATATGAACGGTAATCAGCAAGGGGTAATATTAGAAAATCAACGGTAGCAGAGAATACTTTATGTGATTCCAGGAAATGCAATAATGGGAAAGAATGCAACACAGAAATAGACTCGATATGATTTCAATCAAAAGTTAATATGGTCACATTTTTCCCTGTGACTACTCACTCCCCCCCTATGCAATATAAAGAGATGGAAATGAGGGCGACACAGGTTTTAGGAATACAATCAAGAAGGCAGTTCAATTCCTGTTCCCCCAGCAAGCTTAGAGAAACAGGTGTGATTTTAAAACAGGCAAAAATACTTTTTAATGTGATTACAGTGAAGGTGAAAATATGCTAAATTGACTTTAATTCACTAAAGGAGATTCAGCACTAGTGAGAATTACTTTAAATTGGTTCAGATCAACACTAACAATGATTCATGAAATATTATAAAATTGAAAACTAAATTCAGCAGTTGCAAACAAGAAACAGCTATTCTGACATGTGTTGAAATTGAGCTAAAATGCGATTAACAGGACTTTTTCCACATGCGTGAAACGCGATTACAGAAAAGGAATTGGATTTGTTGGAAATCTTAGGATCTTAGCTTTAAAATGCTTGTTAAATTTCACTTCTAGGACGTGTGGTTCAAAAGTTACAGAGGTTTTTGTGAAGGTAGATTTACAGACAAAAAGTCAAGATTTCCAAATTGACAGATTGCGCTGTACAGATTTGAAATCAACAGGGTGGACACAAGATTCTATGATGCAGTTCTGGACAGGTTGAAATGGATGAAGTAAGATTACTTTAAACTAAGAGCTTGGTTAAGGACAGTTTTAGACTAGATACTCACTCCTTGACTTCACTCGCCACCGGACAGGTCTCAGTCACTGGGTTCTGCTCACAGCACGGCCTCTGGTCTGCTCGGTCCCTCGGATTGGATCTGATGGTTTCTGGGTTACCGCACTGCTCTCTCTGGGTCTGGATCTTGGTTCTAGGACAGGGTTCTTAGCTAGAAGCAAACAGCACCGCCCGGCTGTTGAAAGGTTTGGTTAGGCCCGTGGAAGTTTAGGGGTTAGAATCAGGTTTGCAAAAGATTCTGAAGCCTGCTGAAAAGGATTCAGCTTTTGGTTTAGGGCTCTCTGCTTCAAGGTTCTGGAGTTTGCGTTCTAGAGTTTGGTTCTATCTGTAGTCTAGATCTATCTGGAGTCTGGAGTCTGGAGTCTTCCTGCAGAGTGCTTCGCAAGAAATCGGTTGAAGAGTGGAAAGAGTGTGTCTTTCATCTGTCCTAGCAGTCCTTACTTATGTGTTTTCAAAGAGGGTGGGAAAGCTGATTCTACATGCCCAACCCTCTAAGGATTTGATAGGTTATAGGATTCCCTGTCCCCTGACTGGAGAAAGGATCAGCGTGTCAGAATGAGTCAGAGTGATGCTGTGTTTATGGCTTAACTGAAATCCCTCCCCTGTGCTTTTCCATAGAAAATCTATTTTTCCCAAAAAACATATTTCCCAGATACACAAGTTGTTCATAATACATATACACATCACAGATTAATTAAGGCATGTCTCTGTACAAGTCCCATGTTCCTACGAGCTTGGGTTCAGAAATTACCACTTATTAGCGCTTTTGGTGGGTTTCCCAATATTGGTTCTGCACCAAATTTTACACAAGCATACACACCCTCTCTGACCATATTACTGTAAGCTTTTATGTTTCTAGCATAAACACTGTATCTACAATATGAATAAATTCCAGGGGTTTAGTCTCAGAACATCGCACAGAGTTCAGCTTAGTCTCAAACTGTGAGTGAATTTTTCATTTTAACAGTCTCAAAGTTTTACATTTTAGTCAGCTTGGTACAATTTGTTATAAGCAATTTTATAAAACATACATTTGCTTTCAATTCAATTCACACAATGGTTTGTCTCCGCCTCCAGGATCTGTCTGCCTCAGAGGTCACATGTCCTGTCTCTTCCAGAGCAGTTGTTGACCAGTTACACCCAAATCAGCATATTCCTATTCATCCCAAGGCCCCCATTGTTCCTTCCTCCGTGCTGCAGAGAAAATCTCATCCCCTCTTGATTAGCGTGTCAATGCGACATCCTCCCTTTTGGTGGGAAGGCCTGAGGTGTGAAGGGTTCTCAGGGAAGGAAAGCCTCTTGAAGTTTTAACTAAATCAGATTACCTTCAGGTCAATTGCAACATAGTTCCTTGTAAAAAAAATACATTTATACATTCAAAATAAGCAACACATCTTTAAATCAAGTCTTTTTTTTCAACATGAAATCACTGCGTGGCACTATGGCATTTTGATGGAATTATCTTCTTTGGCAGAGTTTGGGGTTCCATCTTCAACTTTACCCAAAATAGTTTTAAAACGCTGGCTTTCTGGTAGAGGTGAGCAATGGTACTACACCCATTTTTGACAGCTGTCTTTCCATCAGTATCTTTAAAAGGGGATTTTGCTTGATAGCATATGATTCTTGCTGACATTGTACTGATGTGGATTTTTGCAGTAGAGTAATGTGGAACACCCAACAAAGAGGTTGGATCTTGTAGGTGATTTGTGAGCCAGGATTTTAGCAATTTTTGACAATCAAGAAAACAGATTTTTGAACCTAGCTCTGTTTCTTTTGCAATCAGCATTGCTATTTCCACGTGGTTTCAGGCTGCTTTGTGGGTAGCCCAATGGTGGTTTTAGGCAGTGATCTCCTGTGCTCACTAAGATAGGCAAAAGTGGATGGCAACCTATTTTTCAGGTTTTCAGTGCGCATTTTCTGGTGATTTCTGGCGAGCAGCATGCTTTCCAGTGGCCATTATGATGTTTCTGCTGCCAGCAATGCACAGTGATGTTGCAGGGCTTGGATGAGTGGGTTGATACATCCCACACATGGGGGCGGCATCTCCTGTTTGGGATCCTAGCTAGATAATTATCTGTAAAGACTATGGATTTAGAGCAATTAGATCAATTTTAGGATTTATACTGTTACATTTTACATGTGAATTAGGAATATGGTTTCTGTAGAAAATATCTATTGTATGTGTGTAACTATAGGAATGAATCTAACTACCAAGACAAAGCTCAGGTGGGCGAAACATTGGCACGTGCTGTCTAATCAGTTATTGTAGGAAATGAACATGTAGGATATGGAAGGGTATAGAGAGAGGCAAACCTAATACAGATTTCCATACCTGCCCCTGCAAAGAATCAATATACGGACCCAGTTCTACAAAGAACATATCAAGGCCATAAAGTAGAGTAGGCTCGATCTTTGCCAGATAGTACTTCAGTAGCGGAAGGATGGAACATCTGCACAATTTAGCCAAGAGTCTTTTCCTATGGGCCAACAGAGGCGACAGCTTGAGTATGAGCAGGCACTTTAACCCCTCCAAGGACGCAGTATAACAAAGATTGCAATCTAGATAGCAGAGAGATGCCACTTGCTCAAGTCTTTCGTCCCCCAACACCCAGCACATGGTTTTAGGTTTCTTGTCATTTGAAAAAATAACCACTTTAGACTTGCTGCCATTGGCTTCAAGGTTGTTCCTCAATGCTTAAGAATAGAACATTGTCAATTTTAGTTGGAGGCCCCGCAGAGTTCTATCAAATAAGATAATATCATCTGCAAAGGCCAACCAATGGATCCTCAAAGGATCCAATGTTACCGGAACCACCTCATTAGCCTGCCACAACCCCTCAACATTGCTAAGATAATAATTTAAGAGAGTGGGGGCCAAGGTACATCCCTGTCTCAATCCCAGGCTGACCGGAATCGAGGAAGAAATGGCCACCTCCTGATTTAAGCAAATTCTTATACTCAAATTGTGATGTAACAGGGCAATCAACTGGACAAGATTAAGAGGTATCTTATAGTTTAATAGTTTGGTCCACAGGTGTTCTCAAACAATGCAATCAAAAGCACAGGAGATGCCTAAAGATGCCATATAGACATTCCCTATCTGAGTGTGTTTAACTTGCTGTTGCAGATGAGAAAAGACTATGGCATTTAAGGAGGTACCCTTCTGTTGCCCAAAACCCACCTGAAAGCTGGAAAGAACACAGTTGGATTCAGGATCTGATTCAAATCTCTGAGCAGGAGAATGGAAAAAACCTTTCTCACGGAATTAATTAAAGCTATGGGCCTATAATTGTCCAGAGCAGAAGGATCTCCCTTCTTTTAGATCAGGATAATTATGAACTGAGACCAAGACTGAGGAAGGGGCTTGGTTTCATAGATTGTATCACAAAAAGGCTTTCGAAATTGAGCCCAAGCCCCACAATCCTTCTTTAATTGATAAGGTGTTCGCCCATATGGCCCAGGAGCCCTAGATGCATCCAACTTATTTATGGCCCAAACAATGTCTCCTACCTGTCCAGGGACAGGAGCAGGACGTGACCCTACCTCCAAAAGGGTTGGAAAGATTGGCAAAGAGACTAGGCATAGACAACTTCTTAGTATAAGAGCTAATCCAAGAAGATTCTTGGATCGAGGGCCCTGTTCCTTGGACAAAAGAGACACTAAGGTTGTTAACTCTGTAACAAAACTGTCTAATGTCAGATTTAATCAGGAATCTCAGAATATTCTAATTGTCTTTTAGATAAAGATTGTATTTTAAGGATTTGGTTAAATTTCTATGTTCTCAAAAACATACTCATGAGAGGGTAAGCCTCTACCCTTCAGCATCCTCACATTTTTTCATTAATTTCCATTATTCTAGCATCAAACCTGTGAGAATGAGTTTACCGGGAGGGTAAGAATGCCTCAAAAGTAAGTTCTTGATGAAATTTATAATACACATGTCGAAAGGATCCTGACTAGACCCCTGATCCCCCTCCCACTCACTTAAGTCACCCGTGGTACAAGAGGATTCAGCAGCCTTAAACAGTAAATTCACAATTTTTTGTATAGGCCCCTGTCCCAATGGCAAGTCAATCCTCTCCTATCAGATACTACAGGGAACTGCAAGGGGCAGACTGAATGGTGGATTGTCTTCCATTGGAAAGTAAAATTGATGATGGAATTTTGCCCATTACCAGAATAACAAAAATACATCTTTCCACATAGGGGTTTCAGATGGGAGGACACAAAGAAATGATCGATCCAGGAATTATTTAAACCTATGTCAAGTGAAAATCTGACCTATATTGGACCACAAAGCTTTGAGGTATTGAAACTCTTAACCAGTCGTGAATGAATCCCAAGTGATTCCCAACCTCAAGTTACTAGAAGGGGCAAAAGGAGCACAATATGCTTCATTGTAGCGTGCACCCTCAGCACGATTGGCATTGAAGGGACAAAAATAAATAAATAAATAAAAGTAAACAATATATTATTCGCTCTCAGACTATAAGGTCCTTTGTTATACATCCCACTATAATTGGTTGGCACACTTGTGCCAGTCTAGAACATTTGGCTCACTAGCAGCACGTAAGCTCAACCCCAGATGCCAGGAGGTGGACTTGACTTTACCTCCCCACCCAATTAGCCCATGATCTCTCATCACCCATGCCATATGCCATGAAGATTGTCTTTGAACTTGGCCTTGCAAAGTATCCTTGTCTCTGGCAAAATAAGGGAGTGTGGACACGCACCATCGCTATTCTAGAACTCCACGCCCACCTCTATTTCCATCCTTGGCTCACGTGACAGGAGACCACAATTGGGTCCATTTTACAGCATTTAGTTGTCTTAAATGATTACAACTTGGCATGCATGGTGTTCTTTCTTTGCTCCTTAACAAGGGATGATTCAGCATCTCACAGTTACTGCCTTGAAGAATAGATAACTAGTCTTGGCTGCTTCAGCCTTGACACCAGGCCATACAGCCCTTTGACACTCATCCACGGTCTCGGCTAATTCTTTGAGTTTACAAAATATGTGACACCAATGTCCAGTTTCTATATAATGGAGGTTCCACCTGCAGTCTATTTACTACTATATCCAGCTTCTAAGATTACTTTATCTACTTGCGTTACAGCATCTATACATTTATTGAATGGCTTGCATTTTATGCAGTGCTCTTCACATGTGCAATCTTCTTTCCCGCATACAAAAGTTACTCGATTCTCAACTTCGTCATCAGTTTCTGTAAGGTCCATACATTCTCCTCATGATGTCACCAGCTCTTCTTTCTCTCATTTTCATATTCCATCGGGTAGCTCATCCATTAGCTTATCATCTCTTTGGGGATACATTTGATAGGGTTTTCTCAATAGAGGGCTTTTCTCGAATATTCGTCATGGAATAGTCACAACTGCTGGTGTCAAGCAAGGCACAATCTCGGGCTTCCAACATACAGCTTGTCGGGGGGCAGGAATTCCTGTAGAGGCAATTAGCAGCTTCTCTATAGAGGTAACATCCAAATTAGTATCAATAGAAATAAGCAGACCTAGGCTTGGGTGACCCAAACTCTTACATGTTGCCAGAAAATTGTGACAAGAATAACCCTTCAAATCAATTGTTTCCTGGAAAAATAGAATATACACATTTTGTAAATACATTGAATGCTGCCACAATTTGTTAAGATTGGAATAACCATAGGCATTCCAGGAAAGAACCTTGAGGCCCGTCTGGTTAGGGTTGGTGCAGGGAGTTGCAAAGGTTTAAATGCCGACTCCAGCCAAGACCAATCTTTAACCGAAGGAATGGAATTGGACATATTGGAGGGGGCCACCCTTATAAAAGTAGAAACCCCAACCTAAGGAATACTAGTAGTAGCAGATATATTCCTACCATGGGCCGACAGAAAAAAAGACGTCTATTTTCACTGTTGACCCCTTAAAAGTGCCTCAGTGGATTTAGATGTCATACACAGGGCTTGGGTGGGCATCAGTAGTAGGGAAGACCTATTAGGCTTGATGTTCTTGGAACAAACAGCAGAAGGTGTCAAAGCCATAGCCCTAACCTCAAGCCTCTCAATCAGACTTGTAGATTGATCAATCAGCACTCTGGAGGTTCCCCCCCTAAGATCACACCCGCACAATCAAAGGGAGGGCCCCCCCCTCTCTCTGTCTGGCTAAGAATTTGCTAAGGTTACACTACTTGATCTGACTTGTGAGGGATTTAGATCTATAATAGTGTCCACATGAGGCATGTGCCTAAGATGTGAAGGGCTGAGTTGGAAGATTTCCTTTTGGGGGCTGGCAATTTTTTTTTCATTTCTTTTGCTTATTATTCTTTTTCCTCTTTTGCTTTCACAATAAGAAATTATTGGTCAGAGGTACGAGAGGCTCCTCATCGACTCTGCAAATCTCCTCCACTCTTATCGTACCCAGTGGTGAATCAAAAAGCAGGGGAGAAGGACTGAGGCATGAAATGCACTCCACCCAAGGGGTAGGAGTGTTTAACACTGTAGAGCTATTAAAACCCTGAGCAGAATCCACCTGGACTGATCAAATGATCTCACAGGGGCCCACCCCCGGCAACTCCATATTGATGTTATCCTTTGGTCTTATACCTGAAACAGGGGGGAACACACAGGGCCTGAAAATACCGCCATGTATTAAACCCAGGCTCGAGTAACTGTACTCTTTGATCCAAAGAGGCGAGCTTAGTTGCATCGCCTGACACAATGGCCTTTACATTATTGTACAAACTCAACAGAGACTCCAAGATTTAGTGCAAGACAAAAATGGTGGCTGAAACAAGTGAATCTAAATGAGAAGGAGAAAGAGTCTGAGTATTTTTCACAGTGCCAAAATCAGACAGCTGCAGGAACCCCACTTGTAATGATGGATGCTCTAAAACTTGATTTTTCTCTGATATAATACTTGTCTCTCCAACATGAGAAGTTGAGCCAGCCCGAACCAGATGTGAAACTTCCATGTCCTTGCAAAGTCTTAAAAAAGACTTGTGCAATATGACCGAGTCCTCCAGACAAGGAGTCGAGGGAAGGACTGTAGGAGATTGTATATTAACCTTTGATTCTGATCAAATGTTTTGGGGCGTAAATTGTTGGAGTAAGCCTACTATCTGCAGCAAACCCCTCTGAGCGTAAATCCTGGGCATAAGTAGCAGTCCGTTCAGTGAAAGCACAGAAAGTGGGCCTCATTACGAGGTTGGAGAAATGGGTTTACCGCCACCGGTAATGGTGCCGGTAAACCCACTCCTCCCTATTACGAGGTTCCATTGCAGGACCTGCACAGAACTTCTGGTTTGACCAGACGTCCTTAGCAGGTCCTGCAAGGGGACCAAGGAGCTAATAACGGGCGTTATTAACAGGCCCGTTACTAGCTCCGTCCCCATTCCCATTCCCATTCCCATTGAGCCATATGGGGGCTCAAATGGGAATGGGGATTGGTTTTGTGAATGTGGAATTACCGGCTCCTCCAAGGTTGGAATGAGCCGATAATTCCTCTTTCATAGAACCCGGACCCGGACACGATTTTGGAGGCAGCCATGGCGCTAATAGCACCATGGCTACCTCCAAACTCGTAATGAGGCCCAGTATCTTTGGAAACCGATGGGTCATTAATAAGTTCTTTGTTGGAGCCAGTTGCACAGAGACTTGACCCATGACCCCCAAGGGCTCAATCATCTGCAAATGTAATATGGAGGACAAAAATGGGATGGTTGGAGACAGAACAACATGCAGCGCACACATCAAGGAGGGGGAGGAGATCAGAATATTCCCTGTGGAACAAATCACCTGCCTAGATTTGCTACGCAGTGCCTTTGCCATCAAATAGCCGCCTTACCAAGGAAAAAGAAAGGTTCAGATAAGAAGGCCAAGTTAAAATGCACCTACTCACCACCTCCAAAACTGATGGGGTAACTACTCAGATGGCAAGACGTTAAGACCAAGTTGCTACCTTTATTATAGAACTCTGGGCCCACTGGGCAATAGCACTACAGTCGCCCCGGAAAACAAAGTGCAAAATGTACCTTTGACGTAGAGTTCTCAGTGCTCAAAGGGCTGTAGCCCCTAAATCAATAATAGCGTTCATGAGTTCAACCAAGACTTGCAGACTATTGCTTGACAACTAGTCCCTGCCAGGTACGATAAAACGTTAATTGGTCGCGTTCAGGCACAGAAAGGAACTGAGAAGCAGTAAGGCAATTAGGGCACAAACCATAAAAAGTCTTAATTTTATCCTACTGGCCTACCTTGGAAAAGCTTGTCTGTCCGAAAAGGACAAAACTCAAAAATTGCTTAGCTGGTTGAAAAAACGTGAAGGTCCGTTGTCGGGGTGGCTACGGGAACGATGAAAAAACTCCTCCAGATGGACAGGGTAAATGAGAAGAGGCCTGCGCATGGACCCAAGCAACACTGAACAATCGGCCACACTCTGCTGTGGTTGGTGTCTAATAGTGTAATAGGCCCCTTCTACTTAGGGGACAACTGCAAAAAGACTTTCCTGAGAGAAACGAGAAGGTGCAACTTGCCACACTGAACACTCGTCCACACTACGCATTCCATAGGTTCTCCCTCTAAGAGAGACTAAGCATTATTCACAAAGAAATACGCAATAATATGATTGTTTGCCAACGTCACCAATTCAGTTTCATTCAATGCATCCCGAAGAGATTTCTGTGAAGGCAATCTATTCTTAAGCAGGGACATTTGTTGAGGTCTTGATATGACATGATATGGCATGTGACTCTTTTTGGGAACGTTTGTTTATCCGCTGCTTGTTATGCTTCATAATGTCACTGACCATTGAAACATTTGCTTGCTGTACCTTGGCATCATCAAGTAAAAGAAGCCTTGTTCTACCCCCACCGTGTTTGCAAACATTCTGAAGGTAAAGCAGAGGTCATCATTATAGGAGAGGTCCCATATTTGACAAAAGTGCTAACTGTGGCATTTGAGAGATTGTGTGTGGCCAGAAAGCTAGAGTCATATGGCATAACCATATATGCCAAGGAACGCAGAGAATCTGAATTACTGGGCACACCAGTACTCACGATATATCCCAGGCATAGCTAGCTAGCATTGACACCAATACATACTGTTTACATCAAATAGTTCCAGAATGTGCCCCTACTAGCACCAACCGCCAGGTAATGCCAGAAAGTATAACCGTACTAATAAGTAAAATCAGGAGGCGTCAGATAGCATAATTTGCCCGGAATAATACAACTAAGTCAATTGCCAATGTTTCGATTTGAGCCTACACGTTCCGGTACCACAGTTGTCTCTTAGTGTACTGTCCTCAGTACTGCATAGTTAACATTATGAACTCCAGCTTTTGAACCGTTTTTGCCAGAGCTCCGTAATTCTTCTGTGTGCTCAACAAAGCTGACATGACAGTCCGTTCACTTTGAAAGTCTAAAAACCCAAGCACCCTAACCCCGGAATAACTGGGTACTGCATGGGTGCGTGTTACAAGCAGTGGTCGAAGTGAGCGGGAACGGTAGGGAATGGTGTCCACTACTTTTATTGTTTTCTGTTTGCCATTCCTCTACTTTCTACGACCATATTCACCATTCTACACAGAGTATTTGCCCATTCATGTCCTTGTGAGAGTGTAAAGTTGTAATAGGAGCATTCGTTACTAGTCACTTAGACTATTGCAATACTCCGGCCGCAACACCTTGTCACATGTTGCACTATGCTTCCGATTCTACTGCTTTTTACAGTGGCAGGTAATTTCTGTGACTCTAAGGCAATTTTTCTGTGCGCTGGGCAGGTAGGTGATACATCTAAGTGATGAGCTCAGATCAATCCACTGACCTGACAGCTATGTGACTCTGCCCTGCGCTCTTGCCGGGACAGACCGTAGGTGAACCACGAGTGAAGGCAAGTGGCAGAGCATTCCACCATCACACCGCATCTGCCTATCAGACTGAGCAGGGTATCAGTCTCCATGTTGTTCAGTGTTCAACCTGCACTGCAGCAATACATATGTACTTCCCGATCTGTTGCTACAGAGCAGTGGCAAACGTTGCCTACAAGCTGTGTGTGATTATTTTCTGTGGTTAGGTACTTGAATTTGGTGTTAACTTACCATTCACAATCATACATTTTAAACATTTGATCATCTTTCCATTTTGCGCTGTTTGATGGGTTGTGCATTTTAGAATGCTCCAGTGGTGCTAACAATGTATGTTTTGTAATTTCTTGAGATGTCATTTTTATGCTAAGTATTATTTTTGAAACTTGAAAAATCCTGCATCTTTTTGGGCACCGAATGTTTTCAAGTATTTGGTGGATTGTAGCCATTGTCTGTGAGTGTGATGCTTGTCTGGGGCACATTCCATTGCAAGCAAGTTAGGCAGAATCATATGCAGTACTCTTTGGGAACACCACATACAATTAAGACTACAAGTGCAAGTACAAGTTCACCTTTGGTACAAGCCTGTACTACACAGTAAAGGGGTAGCAATGGCTGGGCAACCAGACTTAACTTAAGAGTAAAGTGAGCAGTATCAGAAGTTATACAAAGGACAGTAATTGCTATGGTTCCAACAAACACTGACTCAAGGTTTCGAGCAAAAGAATATACATTTATTTACACCATCAATTATAAAAAAAATGCACTATTATAAAGCATCAGAAAATCACAATCTTAATATACTACACAACACCCAATCAATTCTGGACAAGTTAAGCTCGAAATGAAGTGTGAGCAAAATGGCACTCCAGCAATTTAAAAAGGGAGGGAAAGACAAGGTTATTCAAAATCAAGCAACACCAACAAGTAAGTAGGCAGGACAATCTAGAAAAGGGTTACTACAACTAGGATTCAAATCAATAGGCCTGGACCAATGTTAATGGTTCATAGTCTTTGCAGAGGATCACACATTTCAGAGAAGTTTGCGGTTAAGTCTTTTCCAAGAGTTTGAAATGAAGTTGGTCGGCAAAAAAGTTATTTAAAACAGTAGAGAAGGACAAGCCCTCGGATTGGCAAAAGATTTCAAACACGAACAACCGGGTTTGAACAGTACCTTAAATGAAGAAGGAGGCTGTAGCTGAGGCAGAAGTTCCTGACAGGTCCTGAAGGCTCACAGTTCCTGAAGCGACTGTGAGACTGACACGAAGGAGGAAGACTGGAGGGTCCTGCACTGCCCAGGGAAGAAACCAGCAACAGAGCCAAGCAACAAATAAAAGGTGCACTCCCAGAATAAGGGATAGGAGGATTTAAACCACTCCTGGATGAATCTCTTCACTCTAGTCGGTTATGAACATCCTAGAGAGACCATCAGCATTTTGGTGGTGACATCCTGTCCTCAATGGTGAAATCAAACCCTTGCAGGCAGATTGACCATCTTAGAAGTTTGGGTTCTCCCCTTTAATTTGCTTTAGCCATCTCAAGGGTTTGTTGGTCTGTCTGAATCACAAAAGTAAATACATACAAGTAAGGTCTAAACTTCTTCAGAGACCACACAATGGCAAAACACTCATGCTCTATGGTTGCTCACCTTGTTTCTGGTTCCTTCAGTTTCCTACTGATGAAGCAAATAGGTGGTCCCTACCTTTCTCATCCAGTTGACTAAGGACTGCACCTATACCTGTATTGGATGCATCTGTCTGCACAATGAAGGGTTGGTGATAATCAGGAGTTCTTAGAACTGGAGCTTGACAATGGGCTTTCTTCAGGTGTTCAAAGGGGCTTGAGTGCACTCCTCATTCCATCTAACCTTTTTAGGGAATTTTAGAGAGGAGACTACATTCAAAGGATAAACTATGGACCCATAGTTCTCAATGAAATTCCTGTTGTACTCAGTGAGACCTAGGAAGGCTTGGGTTTGAGTAGTAGGGGTGGCCCAGTTTTGTACAGCTTGTACTTTGCTAGGCAATGGCCTTATTTCACCTCCTCCTACCTTATGACCAAGGTAGACCACTTTGCTCTGACCAATTCGACAGTTGCTTGAATTTATGGTCATATGGGCCTGCTCAAGAGCCTGCAAAACATATCCTAAGTGTTCAACATGGTCTTTCCAAGTAGGGCTGAACACTGCAATGTCATCCAAGTATGGCATGCAGAAGTCCTCCATCTCATTCAGAGCATGATGGACCATCCTCTGGAATGTAACAGGTGCATTCTTTCATCCAAAAGGCACAACCTTAAACTGGTAGAGGCCTGCTGGGGTTGAACATTGTAAGTGATTTCAATCCAGCACACACCCAAGTCACGCCCAGCGGGTAGTGCACAACTGAAACCCTTATTTATCTTTATCTATAAATTCAATATTCTGAACAATATACCACTCATATCAAACCCTTCTCCTGGAACCCCCCGGTCACACTGAACCAGGAATCAGGCTAGTTTGCAAAGGTAAGCATTTATTTATGTATTTAAAATGTAATCACAATTTTAATAGGTAAAAAACAATCACCAATGGGGTGACAGAACACTGAATAATCTCTTTAATACAGCAGGGGTCAAAATAATGAGCACAAAACAATTGCAGCACAGAAAATAATATTTTAGTGTTGGTTTGGTATAGATGGCACTAGGGTTAGGGTCCCCCTGCAAAACCCCTCAACCCCCCAATAGTCAATTAAATAGATGTGAGGAGAGAGCAGGTATTCAGGAATAGCACAAATCAAACAGAATATCACCCCCAGCTTCCCCCTTCAAACACAAGAGAAAAACGGAATTGACTTTTCAGCTGTCACAATGTCTTTGAAATTGTCTTTCAAATTGACTGGGCAAAAACACTGAATGTGGTCAAAAATACTTAAATAATTATTAGTTCCTATGTGAGCCACTTTGAACAGTTGTACACAATCGCAAACAATGGTTTAGTGAAAAGAAAACATTTGAAATCTCAAAGTCCAAGTTAGAAGCAGTTTAAAGCTAATTCACACGTGTAAAGACCTTTCAGAATTTCAATTTGCAGCAAACATTTCCTTGTGCAATATTCACTATAATGGGGGAATCACACTGTTTTGATAGCTAAGGATGTTGTGTACAAGTAGGAACTGAAATTGTGCTTTGATCATAAAACTGATGCAGTAAAAGAGGTTTTAGTAAAGGTAATTTTTGTAAAATAGGCGTGAGAATGGAAAACAGAAATTCAGGTTTAGAAATGACAGGTAGGGTTTCTGAGGCTATATTAAAGACTACATAACGGGGAATGTCACACAGGAAGGTCATTCATGGCTGCTCATAACAGTTCATGTGTGATACTCTAGTTTCTGTTTGGTTTGGGAATTACTTTTCTTAAACAATCAATAAGAAGTTAGGGTTTAGGAACACAGATGAGAAAAGATTCAGTGCAAAGATAATTCTAGCAAATAGTATGGTTCTGATTTAAAATGGGATGTGTCTGAGATTGGGATCATACAATGCAGAGATATTTGGGTCACTTTTCTTCCTATTAATACTTACAAAATAAGTAATTATTTTGGAGCGTCAGTTCTGGTCATGGATTGGATCTGGTCTAGCAAGAACAGCACATCAGGCACGGGACTGGATCAGCTAGGCCGGTCACCGGATTTGCACGGAACTGCCCTCCTTGTTTGTGGATATTTCAATCAGCTGGATAGCGAGTTCCTCAGGTAAGCCTTTTGGTGGCAAGCCAGAGACTTTCAGGATAATAGTTCAAAAGGCCTTTTCACACCACAGCGCTTGCAGGTTGCAACAATAGGTTTGAGGATATAGGCCTTGCTGAAATCAATAGTTCTCTACTACTTTCAAGAGTCTTGGCATCTGGATCTGGAAGGATGATATAGCTGGATTTAGAATGCTGGATCAGAGTGCTTCACCGGAATAAAGAAAATGAGTGAATCAATGAGCCCCTATGTGTTGTCAGCTGTCTCTATTTTTCCTTTAAAATGACATCACAAAATGGGTGTATGGGCCGGCTTAACTAAGCCTGCCCTTGTGAGCTGGGATTGGATCAAAACCTCATCTCCGCCTTGCAACTGAATGATTGGATTAAGACCGGATGATGTCACATTTTATGGTTTGTGTTACAGTTCTTAGAAACCTCCCTTTAGCTACTGGTCTCAAAATCGGATTTTCCCTAAATACATATTTCTACATTGGTCACTTTTATACAAATCACACACAAAGATGCCATATTTGATGTAGTATCTGCTCATCAAAATCCCACACCTGTGGGATTTTGTTTCACCTTTCTACAGCATGCTGTCCTTGTCACCATGAACACACTTTTCCACATTTTCTGCAAATTACCACAATTGTGCGCGTTCAACACAATTCTAATATTAATACATTTCACATAAAACCACATATATTGCCATTCCTGTCCAGAATATGTTACACGGTTCAGCCGCCTCTTAAAACGTGAAGCCAAAAATTAGACTAACAAATATGTCCTTGCTATATTTTTCACCACTTTGAATCACAAGTTATGAGTCTTTCAAAAGTGTTCTTTGTTCATGCTTAACAGCAAATGGTACGCCCATTTGTGTCTCCCTGCAGTCCAGGAACAGGCCCTTCCTCTTGGAAGTCCCTTCCAGGAGCAGTTTACAACTCCCTTCACACCTCCGTTTCCTGGGCAGAAGCTCTGCCATTGTTCCTTCTCTTTCTGTAGACAAAAGTCTGGGCTAACTCATAATTAGCATCTCCCAGTGAGTCTAGGTCAAATGTACTGAGGTACTTGGCTGCACCAAGTTCATCCACCAGTTCATCTGTCCTGGGTAAAGAATGGGCATCAGTCTTGGTGACTGCATTTAGAGCTATATAGCCCACACATAATCTCAACTCCTTGGATCCTGCCTTTGGTACGAGAACAACTGGACTAGACCATGGACTGTAGATGGCTCTATAACCTTGAAATCAAGCATCTTGTTGACCTCTCCTTTGATGTGGGATCTCACATGTTCTGACATTCTGTAACCTCTGCTTTTTACAGGTAAACAGTCACCAGTGATAATATCATGCTGGCCCCAAGGGGTCAAGCCTGATGAAAGTGTAAACAGAGACGCATACTGATTTAAAAGAAACGTATACTCATCCTGCTGTTCAGATGTCAGATTAGAAGAGAGATTAACTCCTTCTATTTTCTCATCCAAAGGTTGGCCTCTGAGTAGGTCAGGTATTGGTTCGCTCTCCTCCTCCTCTTGAGCTAAAGCTAGAAGCAAAGCTCCCACTTCTGGCCTCGAGACATATGCCTTCAAATGGTTGGTGTGAAAGACTCTGGGAGCCTCCTTAGGTCTGCCTAAATCCACAAGATTGTTAACCTCTCCAAGTTTGCCCACAACCTTGAAGGGTCCTATCCATTTGTCTTGCAAGGCCCTCTGCCTTGTTGGCACCATAACTAGTACAAGCTGGTCTTGAGTAAACTCAACCATGCTGGACTTCTCGCCATGCCAATGTTTGACCAGAGCCTGACCTGCTTTTAATTTTTCACTAGCTTCTGCCATCATGTGTGACATTCTCCTCTGGAGACCTATCGCATAGTCAGTCACTCTGACTGGCTTGGGGGAAGGAGCCCTCTCCAACCCCTCCTTAATCAGGGCCAATGTACCTCTGACTGGATGGCCATAGAGAAGTTCAATGTGACTGTGACCAACTCCCTCCTGAGGAACTTCTCTATAAGCAAAGAGAAGGCATGGCAGTAGAAGGTCCAGCTTTATTTTAAGGGGTTCTCCTAAAGCACCTATCATGCTCTTCATAGTACGATTAAACTTCTCTACCAGTCCATTTGTCTGTGGATGGTAGGCGGTGGAGAACTTGCAAGCGACACCACAGTTTTTCCACATGGCTTGTAGTGGGGCATAAAATTGGATCCCCTGTCGAATATCACTTCTTTAGGAAACCCTTCTCTGGTAAAAATACCAAGTAGAGCCTTAGCCAAAGCCTGAGCCGTAACAGTTCTCATAGGTATTGCTTCAGGATACCTAGAAGCATGGTCTACTACAACCAGGATAAACCTGTTTTCTGAAGATCTGGGAGGGTCAAGGGGACCAGCAATGTTGATGTCCACCCTCTCAAAAGGAACTCCCACCACTGGGAGAGGCACCAAGGGTGCCACATTCTTGGCTCCACTCTTGCCAGAGGTTTGGCAAGTGTGACAGCTCCTACAGAATTTGTCAACTTCTGAACCCATCTTAGGCCAGTAGAAGTATAAAGAGAGTCTTTCCTTGGTCTTCTTGAAACTCAAGTGACCAGCCAATGGTATCTCATGGGCCAACTGTAGGTACTGGAGTCTGTTTGCTAGGCCCACTACAAGTCTTTTGCAGTCCCTAGGGGTAGACTCAATCGGTTCACTGTAGAAGAGGTCATCTTCCCAGTGTAACCTATGCTTCCCAGGCTCTTGCCCATCAAGATGAGAAGCTGCGTGTTGTCGAAGACCTTCAAGAATAGGACACTCTCTTTGTCCTCTGCTGAAGTCTGTCCTGATGGGTCGACCGTCTGCCACTAAAGACTGCAGCTCAGGATTGTCAACAGGATCCAGATCTCCAAATAGAGTAATGTCTTCTTCCAGATCTGACTCTTCAGAAGCTGGCCCAACCACACAGGGTTGTACCTCAGACTCAGCCTGAGCAGGTGGAGGAGTCAAAGGTGTGACTTTGGACAATCTTGGGGATGCTATCTGCTTTCTTCTTGGAGGTCTTGGGTTTCCCATTTGCCTCTTTCTTTCTTGAAATAGCAGTGAGCAATTCCTGTGGAGTGGGGGTGATAGATCCCTCTATCAAATCCCCTGGAGAGCCTCTCAAGGTCCTCTCCCTTGCAGGCCTAGTGAGCTCCTGTTTCCTTTTACTGGGAGGCCTGGGGGTAAAAGACACAGCTCTAAGTGTTTTCAGGTCATTCCCCAAAAGGACTCTCCCAGGCACTTCACTCTGCACACTAACAGGTATCTTGACAGTCATGTGATTGCCCTGGATGAGAGCTGATAACTGAGGAAGCATTTGCACAGGGCATCCAGCTAACTTGGTTAGGTGTTTGGGTGCCTTAACAACATCCTCTATCTTGAAAAATTATTCATCAACCACAGCCATGCTGGCTCCAGTGTCTCTGATGGCAGGGGTCTCCTGGCCATTCACAAGAACACTATCTTTATAATACTCTTTAGTATTATCTGGGATGGAATTATAAACATCTAGAGTCTGTTGTTCCCACAAACCCGGCGACACTAAAGAACAGTAGGTGAAAGCTTCCACTTGCCATAGGTACTTCTTTCTCTGGGGAGAAGGATACGGAGACAGTGTACTCGTCCTTGGCACTTTTCATTATGAACTGTATGTTTTTTCTATGAAATCTTGCACCCATAGATTTTTTTCTCTTAATGTCAATTTCTTTATTTAAATATTTCGGGGTTGATTTACTTTTACTTTTACAGACCGGCCTGGTCTTGGGAGTATTTGTTTTGAGAGGTGCTTGTACAGTTTAGCACAGTACACCAAACTTTTTGCACAGACTTGGATAATAGCCTGGCACTTAAGGGGTTCCACTGTTGATATAATCTGTGTAAAAAATGAGGTTTGCCTCTTTTCTTCTGATTGGTATTTGTGTATTGCCAACACTTGCTGAATTCTTTCCATGCCAACAAATCGGAATGTTTACATCTTGGCATTTGCATGTGCCTCTTACCAGTACGTTGCTAATGGTTGTTTGGTGTCCTGATTTCTGATGGCTCGTAAATGTTCTCCAAAATGCATTTTGAGATCTTGCTTGGTGCTTCCTATGTACTTTGCATCACAAATACAGATAATTACATGAATCAAATTACTAAAATAAATTGAGCAATCTTTACAACATGTTTGTTGACTGTTATCTCAGATGCTTTATCCCTGGCAAAAGTGCACGTAACGCAAGTTCCTTCCTGCAATTAGTGTAGATTCTTTGGTTATAATATTGATCAGGCTTTTGGTTTAATTTTTTCTCTGTACGTTCTATAGGAACGTTGTTATAGCCTCTTTGCTCGAATATATTAATCATCTCTTTCTTGACTGTGTAGTAGCCATGAGGACTGCTACACATTTTCTTTGCTTAGATCATTTCTCCTGTAGTTTCTCCTTTGTGGTTTTCCATTGCATGGATCTGGTGACAGCTAGTAGCATGTAATATAGAATGGCTTTCTGTAGAGTTTTGTTATAAAGTGTTTATTTTTGATAAAAATAAGTAAGTCAATAGGTAATGTTTACCCTGCTCCTAGTACTTTTTCCCTGGTGAAGAAATGTATTTAAATAGTACGTGTTTGCACTACTAGGGCAACTTTTGACATGGAGCTAATTGCATTTGCCTCGGAGAAAACGTTGTTCTAATAGCAGTCATATTTATTTTGTATGCATTTTTAACCAGGGAAAATCTCTCAGTATTGCTATGGAAGAGGTCAGATTTAACCCTTGTACAAAAGTGCATTAAAAAGTACTAGGGCCTAATTCACAGAAAATGCAAAAACACCATGTATTTATTTATTTATGTATTACATGTGTATGGTGCACAAACAGCCCATGGGCATCGAGGCACTGTTGCTTGCAAGGAGCTTAGTTACAGGGTGGGTACAGCTGGGACATGTACTTGCAAGTTTGTACATTGATACATTTGTGTGCAAAGTCGTTGTCAGAGTCAAAGTCACTTGATAGGAGTACAAAACACAAAATACATTAGAAGTTGGTCAGGCTGGGCTGATGATGATTGCTGCGCACATTATGTAAAGAGCACCATTTTAATGGCCTTGCGGAAAGCCATGAGGGATGCCCCGCCTCAGAGGGTAGGAGGTAGGGCATTCCTGTGTGAAGTTGTGAGGTAGGGGAAGCTAGAGCCACCTGCTCTCGTTCTTTTTACCAAGGGCACACAAACCATGTTGGCGTAGAGTGATCTGGTTGGTCTTGTGGAGGTGCTGGGGTAGATCCTTTGTGATAGGTAATCAGGTGCAGTGAGATGGATGCACTTGTGGGTCAGAGTCAAAGCTTTGAATATGATCCTTTCCTTTATTTGGAGCCAGAGAGCTGATTTCCTGGCCTCAATGATGTGTTCTCTTTTGGAGATGCCTGGGCTGCGCAGAGCGCAGTGTTCTGGATGACTTGAAGTCTTTCCAGATTTCTAGTGGATGGCCCTAGGAAGAGTATGTTGCAATAGTCTAGCCTTGAGCCAATGATGGCTCTGGCTATATTGGTACAATTCTCTTTGAAGTGAAAAGGCCTAGCTGCGTTCGTTTGTCATGGTAAGCTGCAGAAGAGGCGATTGCATTGATTTGTCTATTCATGGATAGGTTTGAATCCAAGTAGTCTCCGAGGGTGTTGACTGAGTCTGAAACTGGAATTTTGATGGAGTCAATAGTGAAATGGCTGAATTGTGCGTCAAGGTTTTTAGTGTGTTGTGGGATCCTACCAGGAGGAGTTCTGACTTGTCAGAGTTGAGACATAGTATGTTGTCTGCCATCCATGCTTAGATGGTGTTATACATGTTGTTGAGAGTAGTGAAGTATGTGTCATATTTGCCAGTGATGGTGAGGAGGATCTGAGTATCATCGGCCTAGTTGGTTGTTATAGAGCGTGGGTGAGAGGCAGGATCCTTGGGGCTCTCCACAGAGCATGATGTTGGGTGAGCCAGAAGCAAAGTCAGAGAATACTTGCATGGTCCTATGTTGTAAGAAGGAGGTGATCCAGGCTGTGGCATTTGGGGAGAATCTGGCACTGGAAGAGAGGTGGTGGCATAGGACGTTGTGGTCTACGAGGTCAAATGCCGTGGAGAGGTGAAGGTGTAAGAGTAATGCAGGTTTGGCTAGGTCTCTGGCATCATCCATCTGGTTTTTTACGTCCAGTAGGGCAGTTTCAGTCCGTGTCTTGGGTGAAAGCCAGATTGATGTAGTCCTAGGAGTTTGTTTTCTTCAATGAAGTGTTACACCTGCAGGTAAGCAGCTTTGTACAGCATTTTGAGTAGGAACGGGACAGTGGTGAGAGCCTGTAGTTATTAGGAGAGGTAGGGTCAAGCATAGGTTTTTTAAAAAGGGGGCGGACCCAAGCTTCCTTGAGGGAGAAAGGGACTTTTCCTGTGGCAAAAGAGGCATTGAAGAAGGCGGTCAGGAATGTTGCGATGGTTTCCGCACAGTCCTTAATAATAGTGGCAGGGCAGGTGTCACCCTTGCAATTGGATGGTTTATTTGTCCTCATGAGGTTAATGATGTCTTGCTCCTGTATGGCTTTGAATGAAAATAGCGGGGGGGAGTCCAGGGAGGCAGAGGGGTTAGGGATGGCAGTATTGGGGAGCGCTTGTTTCGTGGATTGAATTTTGGTTTGGAGAGAACTCAACTTATTTTGCATGGCTGTTTGAAATCATCGCACCATGCTTTATCTTTGGTGAAGTTCTGGGGGGCAGAAAAATGCTCTATGGATTAGGCCCTACGGGCCCTATCTCAGAACTGTTGCTTTGGTGTAAATGCAAACAACACCACAGCAATACTTTGACTAGTAAAAAAACATAATGGGCAATTTTCAAGAAACTTTGCATCGCTACAAGTGCGAATAGTACCATGGCAAAATTTCCCATGGTTCAAAAAACATTCTTTTAATGCATTTTTCCATCACAACAAATTTCACACGGGTGCTACCCCTAATGCAAATATTGCTCTGGTTACAAAAATGAATTGAAGGATTGTTTTTGCCCTAGAGCAAAACAAAATCTTCCCTCAATGCATTTTTGCACCAGGGCACTGTTTGATCTGGCCCCAGCCATGTGCCCGGTTACAAACATGCATTCACAAATGTCTTTTGCCCTCGTGCTAACTGCACTTGCACTGTTTCTGCACAGTGTTTGCAATGTTGTCCCATGTCTGTCTAATTCTACAGCTTTCCAGTTCAACATTTTTCGATTTTCATTAGATGTGTGAAAGTATATCCTTCCAGCCGGTGTTAAGTTGAGGCTTTTATGGTACCCATGTACAATTCAATTGTTAATTTACCAAAACCTTGCACTGTTGCAAGTGCAATCATCACAAGGACAAAAATTGCCCTACAGCATACAACATAAGGTGGCATTACAGAAACTGTTTACTCATCCAAGAGCAATTGCCACTAGAACCAAAATTGCCCTAGCACAAAAAACATATTCTTTCAATGCATGTTCGCACCATGTTCAAAGACCTAGGCCTAACATTGCAGTGGTACAAAAATGTTACAAAAGAATCACATTTTATCACCAGGGCAAGATTTCCCTAGTTCTGATTGAATTTTCACCAGTGCAAAGACTCTCTAATGCAGTGGTATCATAGAAACATTGCACCAGTTTAATTGTAATTAGCACTAGCGCAAAAACATATTCTTTCAGTGCACATTTGGACCAGGGCAAAGGACTAGAGAAAACCTTACCCCGATGGAAACATGCATTGAAAAAATAGGTACTCTGCACTAGTGCAATATTTGCCTAGTGTTAATTGCACTTGCATCAGTGCAAAGTTTTTGTAATATTTTTCTATGGGTGGTATTTGTTAGGCGGAAACCTGTGCAGTTCCCTCTTGGACCACTGCAAAAGATTTAGGACTACAGGTGTTTGGCAGTAAACCCACTTGGTAGCAGTCTGTACCACACAGATTCACTTGGTAGCTGTGGCTGAGCAGTCAGACTTCCCTCAAGAAGAGTTAGGCAGTATGTGGAGTATACAAAATAGGGCAATTTACACAGTAGAACAAGCAAACACGGAACAAGGCTTTGGTGTAAAGATATATAGTTATTTATTTATAAAACACATCTATGAAAAACACTCTGGCACTAATACGGCAAACAACTTCAATCACAATCACAATAAGAAAAAGATCAATCCCCCTAACAATAGTTCGACAAGTCTAGGTTCACCGGCATCACTTATTTGCAGACAGAGGTGTATGCTTTAACCTAGATGGCACTCTAGTATTCGTTAGGACGGGAGAGAAAAATAAAGCAGGTTATGAAATCAACTCGGTACCAATACTTTTATGAACAAATGCAAGGTGATTAAGGCAGGGTCTACTGTAGATCGCAAAGTTCAGAGGCCAGGCCCACTCGGAGAGAGGCAAGGCAATGTGTCCCAAAACAAAAAGTATCACAGTGGAAATGCACTTCGAGTCTTTGTCGCAAATTGTTATCGAAAGGTTGGACCAGTTCAGAACAGAAAGTTAAGAAAGCTTGGGGGCGACCCAATGGAAAGGTGAGGATTAAGACACCTCACTCTATCCGGCAGAAAGGGAAGCCAGGCGGACACGGTACCTTGTTTGTGGAGAGGCAGCTCCGGCGGGGGCAGTTGTTCCTGGTGGTGGATGCACGTCGGGTCTTTGCCAAGAGAAGAGATGATCTCGTCGTCGAAGGAAAGTTGAAGATCGTTGCACCACCAGGGAAGAGACCAGCCGCGGAGTGCTCCATCACAAGGCACCACCTTTTGGTCGCGGTACAGGGGTAGTGGCTATCCGGTTGCCGAGGTGCTCTGCATGGGCAATTCGACCACTGCATCCTGGAGCGAAGAAAAAGCAAAGGGGACTGGTTGTTCCCACCAGTCAGGGGAAGAGACTCTCCGGCAGGGAGATGTCCTCTGTCGTCGGGAAGTGGTGAGTCGGTTCAGCAGGGCTCCACCGGAGGTGTCGTCGTTGCAGGTCTGCTCAGTTTTACCCTCGTCGGATTCTTAGGTCCTGTGGTGACTTCTGAAGATCCAGTCCCAAAAGCCCTGCTTTTATGCAGAAAACACCCATTCATTCAGCCTAGCTGTCAATCAAAACACGCTAAGTGGAGAGCGGGGTGGCTCACCACTTGGGCCAATCACACCAGAGTGCGACCTGAGTTGGCAAGGCAAATCAGTCCATGGTGCCTAAACCCCCTCCCACACCCCCAGTGGTACCCAGACAGAATGGCACCACTTTGGAGGGCCTCTGTGTAGAGGCCCGCCAAAAGTGGAACAAAGGGCTCAACCTTTGGTTTAGGAGTCACAGAGACGAACACAGACGCCATTTTAAAAAACGAGTTCTGGCAGAAAATACCAACCAATAGATTTATTTAAGATAAATAAACCGGTGGTATGTTAGATATTAACGAGGAAAAGTATTAACCTCCAACAATGGGAAGAATCCCATAGAGCTATATTCGGGGTCGAATATAACAAGTAGTTTCCACTGCCACCAGCCAAAACTTGATGAGGGGGGACGGGACAGTGCCCCCCTCGAATAACAGACCCAGGAGTAATCAAATCACTCCTACTGGTACGTCCACAATAGGATGGTTTTTACTAGTTCTGTTAGTAAATTTAGGTCTCGTAAAGCCAATGGTGACTTTACATGGCCGGGGAGACAGTAGTCAGTCCCCGGGTATGGAGTCTATGGTGGAGGTCCGCTAGGACGCCCCAGTGTTACGGCACGGAGGGTGCGTTGTACCACACATAGCAAAACATATGAGACCCTATGGAGTAAAAGACCCCATAATCCATAGAACACATTGACATTTAAAGGAATTACACACATTCATGTCCAAGAGTGGGAGAAAAAGAGTCTCACTCTTGGCAGGATGGAAAAAAACAAACTCCAGAAATCCAGCAAAGCTGCCGGGGGACTCACTAGGTTAGGAAATTCAGCCTAAACAGAGAATTCTCCCTAACAGTATTACAGAAGCTTTGCACCCGTGCAAGTGCAAATGGCACTAAGGCAAAAATTGGCCTACAGCTAAAATAAATTCCTTCAATGCACTTTTTTACCAGGAATATTTTTGCCCTAGGTCCTGTTCTTTGTCGTGATGCAGAAAAGTATTGAAATAATGTTTTTTGCAGTAGGGTAATTTGAGCCTTAGTGCTATACTAGCACCTTTGCAAAGTATCTGTAATATGTCCGCATATATCATTGAGTGTGAGAATGTATGCTCGTCTTCTTGCCTGTGTTGAGTTGAAGTGTTGATTGGAAGTATGTACAGTTTGATTTTTCGTTTGTGGTGCGCTTTACACTTAAACATTACTGAAACGTTACAATGTTGCAAGTGCTATTAGCACTTGGGGAAAATTACCCTAGTGCAAAAATCATATTCTTGTAATATATTTCTGAAACAGTGCATATTTTGCAAAAGTGTTAGGCCTAGGGCAAACATTTCCTTTTGCATTGAAAGAAAGTACTTTTTGTAGTAGGACATGTTTGTCCTGGTGCTAATTGCACTTTCCGCATCCCAAAGTGTTTGCAATACTGCCCTTAATTTCCTGTATATTCATATAATCAAACCTTTTCATTTTCGGTTGTCTGCATCAATTATTATGTCTGCGAAATAGTGAAATGGTGTTTCCAGTTTAGTGGCCTGTCCTTGTGCTGGTACTATTGTGTTTTAGAGTACCCTGATGACGTGAGTCTGCCTCTATAGTGCACAGTCAGGTTTCATCTAAAGGGTCCCTTATCACCCACCGGAGGGTTGAGGAAAGAACACTTAATGTTGATCTTGAGAAGTTTTCTTTTTCATATTCGTCTTTGATAAAATACACTGAGACCTTAGAAGACATTACTCCAGTGTTGGGATGGCATTGACAGTGTGGAGGACTTAGGATCAAATCACTGGAAGCACGTGTTTTAGGGTAGAAAACCGCTTAAATAATGATAACATGGTATGTCTTAATTGCTGCAGAGTTACTTAGTTTGAGTTATGATAAAACATCTCCAGTATTTGACATTCGTTTTCATTGCTTGTGATCGTATGCTGGAGCGTTTTTTATTTGGATGCTAATTGTAGGGTTAATCACAACCTTAGGCAACGTAGATATGTCCTATATCGCTCCTTTGTGTAGTGGTGAGGAGAATGTGGTTTAATATCGTTGGAAACGTTAGGTTTATAACTGTAGCACTATTGAGTATATGATAAGAAACATTATGATAATTTTTATTTATTTATTTGTGATTTAAAGATGTGCGTATATCTATAGCACAGGTCTAATGTATAATTTGTTGTCTATACAGTATTTCTTCAGGAAATTTACTTTCTGTGATTTATTCTTAGAAATTCTATGCTTTGATACAGTTTATTGCTTACATTAATTGTACTAAACATTAGGTACAATTCCACATTTAATTTTGCATAAGCAGAAGTGTTGCAGGCTTTATATTTCCCCCTGTCTTCCTTCAGCCATCATTCCTGGTTTTCTAATGGAATTTTGTTAGTCTGCGTTGCTTGAAATCAGTCAGATAGTAAAACTAAACAATCTTTCTTGTGTTTGCTTCTGCAGCACACTGAAGGCTTTGTTTTATGGGAGCTCATTTTCTAAAAAAGATACTAATTGCTTGAAGGAAACCATCAACGATAACACTTATGTGCTGTTATGCCCCTTGTATTACTGGTGGCTGCTGTATTTTATAATTTTATTGGGGTAAACATTTACATTAATATGTGTGAGCATCTGAGCATAGTGAGAGAGCCCACATCAACCATGGAGGGTTTTTTGGGTGTGGGGTTCTCCTTGGGATGTTATTAAAACAATGGGTTAGAATAGTGCATGTTAAAGCACACTTTCAATTGGGTAAAAATAGACACAGTTTGCAATTAGTTTTGTAGGGTAAAACACTAACAAAATCAGAATTTTCAGAAACATCATCCAATGCCTTTTCACGATGCATTTTCCTACATTAAATGCCTTTATACAACCAGTGTAAATAAAAGTGGTCATGCTGGCTGTGCCCCTCCATGTCCATACTGGCTTCACCAATATATGTCATTCCCACACCTGAACATATTTATATTTGCTTTCTCCATAATGCCAGTAATGATAATGTAAGAAAACATACATTTGTTGGCGTGGCAATTATATAGAAATGTCCCCATCTATTAACATATTCCTGTTGGCTTTGCCCAAAATGTCAGTAAAAATGCCTTGACACTGCCAAAAAACATATTGATACTGGCTGGGCTGCACAAATTATACGCCAGCATGGCCACATAAGAATGCTCATCCTGATGGCTTTGTCCATAAAAGCAGCAGAAAATGCCATGCCACTGTCAGAAAATAAATCAATACCAGCTTTTCCCAAAATGCAGTGAAAATACTACAACCATTGTAAGAAAAGATGTACATGCTGCCTGCACCAATGAGCCACCCGCATAAGAACACTCATCATGTAGACCAGGGGTGCACAACTGATTTTGACAGAGGGCCGAAAGTACCTTACATGAGGGCTATAGTGGGCCGAAAAGTAAATGTGGGCGGGGCGGTAGGCGGGGCGTGGCAGGCGGCTTTTTAAACCCCCAATTTGTACTAAACACATGGAAAAAGAATGTTTTTGAGGGGTAACGATTTTTATTTGCATTTCAAACTTACATTTTGTACTACACATTTTCCATTGTTATAATTTATTTCTATTTAGTTATTGTATCTCGCCTGTTTAATTAACTTATATATATTTTATTGACCCTAGATACACTATGCCCCATGGCCCCCTCACCCCAACCAAACACTATGCCCCATGGCCCCCTCACCCCCAACCAAACATTATGCCCCATGGCCCCCTCACCCCAACCAAACACTATGCCCCATGGCCCTCACCCCCAACCAAACACTATGCCCCATGGCCCTCACCCCCAACCAAACACTATGCCCCATGGCCCCCTCACCCCCAACCAAACACTATGCCACATGTCCCTCACCCCCAACCAAACACTATGCCCCATGGCCCCCTCACCCCAACCAAACACTATGCCCCATGGCCCCCTCACCCCAACCAAACACTATGCCCCATGGCCCTCACCCCCAACCAAACACTATGCCCCATGGCCCCCTCACCCCCAACCAAACACTATGCCCCATGGCCTCCTCACCCCCAACCAAACACTATGCCCCATGGCCCCCTCACCCCCAACCAAACCCCCCCAACTCAGCACACACACAAACATGCACCAATACAGACCCGAACCCCCACCCCCCAACTCAGCACACACACAAACATGTACCCATACAGACCCAAACCCCCCACCCCAGCACACAAACATGCACCCATACAGACCCGAACCCCCCACCCCCCAACTCAGCACACACACAAACATGCACCCATACAGACCCGAACCCCCCCACCCCCCAACTCAGCACACACACAAACATGCACCCATACAGACCCGAACCCCCCACCCCCCCAACTCAGCACACACACAAACATGCACCCATCCAGACCCGAACCCCCCACCCCCCAACTCCAAACCCCCACCCCCAACTCAGCACACACACACTCAAGCATGCACCCATACAGACCTGAACCCCCCACCCCCCCCAACTCAGCACACACACAAACATGCACCCATACAGACCCGAACCCCCCCACCCCCCCAACTCCAAACCCCCACCCCCAACTCAGCACACACACACTCAAGCATGCACCCATACAGACCCGAACCCCCACGCCCCCAACTCAGCAAACTCTCAAACAAGCACCCATACAGACCAGAACCCCCACCCCCCAACTCAGCACACAAAAAACATTCAAATCAAAACATTCATACACATCCGACACCCCCCCACCCCTGCATCTCAACATACACACAAAATACATTCAAATACAAACATTCACACCCCCCCACATCTCAACATACACACAAAATACATTCAAATACAAACATTCACACACCCCCCCACATCTCAACATACAAACAAAATACATTCAAATACATTCATTCACATCCGAAAACCCCCCCACCCCCGCATCTCAACATACACACAAAATACATTCAAACACAAACATTCATACACATCCGACACACACCCCCACCCCCGCATCTCAACATACACACAAAATACATTCAAATACAAACATTCATACACATCCGACACACCCCCTCACCCCCGCATCTCAACTTGCACACAAAATACATTCAAATACAAACATTCATACACATCCGACACACCCCCGCATCTCAACATACACACAAAATACATTCAAACACAAACATTCATACACAACCGACACACCCCCCCGCCCCCGCATCTCAACATACACACAAAATACATTCAAACACAAACATTCATACACATCCGACACCCCCCACCCCCGCATCTCAATTTACACACAAAATACATTCAAACACAAACATTCATACACATCCGACACACCCCCCCCACCCCGCATCTCAACATACACACAAAATACATTCAAACACAAACATTCATACACATCCGACACCCCCCACCCCCGCATCTCAATTTACACACAAAATACATTCAAACACAAACATTCATACACATCCGACACACCCCCCCCCACCCCGCATCTCAACATACACACAAAATACATTCAAACACAAACATTCATACACATCCGACACACCCCTCCACCCCCGCATCTCAACATACACACAAAATACATTCAAACACAAACATTCATACACATCCGACACACCCCCCCGCCCCAGCATCTCAACATACACACAAAATACATTCAAACACAAACATTCATACACATCCGACACCCCCCACCCCCGCATCTCAATTTACACACAAAATACATTCAAACACAAACATTCATACACATCCGACACACCCCCCCACCCCCGCATCTCAACATACACACAAAATACATTCAAACACAAACATTCATACACATCCGACACCCCCCCCCACCCCCGCATCTCAACATACACACAAAATACATTCAAATACAAACATTCACACACCCCCCCACATCTCAACATACACACAAAATACATTCATACACATCCGACACACCCCCCCACCCCCGCATCTCAACATACACACAAAATACAGTCAAACACAAACATTCATACACATCCGACACACACCTCCCCAACCCCCCGCCCCCTGCCCCCTGCCCCGCAACATACACACACAAACATAAAGCAAAACAAACCCGACACACAAACACAAACAGACCACTTACCGGAGACGTGCTGGAAGGCAGGTAAGCTGGAACGCTGGAATCGCACTGCGACTGGCGTGGTCCAAGGCTGAAATGCCTTCCGGCATCAGCCTTATGGACCACGCCAGCCATAGTGCTGGCCCTCCATTGGTGCAGCACACACGCATTACGTGGCTGGTAGGAGCGACGTGATGCGTGTGTGTGCTGAGCCAATGAGGGCCAGTGTTTTCACCGGCCCGGAAGACAACAAAGACTTTCCTAATGGAGGGCAGCCGCGGGCCGCCCTCCATTAGGAAAGTCTTTGTGCCTCGCGGGCCGGTCAAAAGGGCATGGCGGGCCGCAACTGGCCCGCGGGCCGTATGTTGTGCACCCATGATGTAGACACTGCCCATAATGGCAGTAAAAATGTGATGCCGGTATAAGAAGACATTGCCAATTTTCTGCACCAATGCAAGCCAGTATGGCCACGTAAGAACAATCTTCTTGATGGCTTTACCTATAATGCTAGTAAAAAAAAAATGCCATGTCACTGTCCAAAAACAAGTCCGTACTGGCTGTGACAATGTCCGCCAATATGACCACACAATAACACTCATCATGTTGGCTCTGGTCATAATAACAGTAAAAATGCTGTGTCACTGTGTGAAAATATGTCAATTTTGCCTGCAACCATGTAGGGCAGTTTTCCCATTTAAGAACACACATCATGTTGGCTTTGCCCATAATGCTATTCCAGTGGTAAAAAAACATATAAATACAGCCTGCAGACCTTCCAGGATTTTGCGGCATGAAATGGCAAATTTTGCGGCATGAAATGGCAAATTTTGCGGCACAAACCTTTATTTATTGCGGCATTTTTGCGGGACATTTTGTATTAACTGGAGGGTGTAAGATTGCCACATTGCAGGAAATAGGCATAGTGCAAGGCTACAAGAGAGCCAGGGTATCATTATTATGTAGCTTTCATATTAATTTAATAGGAAGAGTCCCAGATGTCTCAGGCTTGGCAGAACAGTGTTTGATGTGGCTACATTTCTGGTTTAATGTTCATGCCTTTTTAATAGTATTAACTAAATTGATCATAATCAATTGTAATGCTGAAAATATAAATATTCCCCTTCTATGTTCCAATCCCCCAAACACCCACACACCTCTCTCACCAATACACATCTCACCAACTCTCCATCACAACTTGCATTCCTTAACCTCTCACTCTGTCATACAAATACTCACGTGCTATGTCACACTATCAAGTCACAATTTGCACTGCCCAGCCCCTGCCACACTCCAAATCATACTCCCAACTCACACCTTACACTCTACAATTCCTCCCGCAATATACAGTCCTTCATTCTTTTGTGCTGCTTCTGCATCTTGCATCCTTTCTCCCATTCTACCGCACTCTTCCCTCATCCTTTTCCCCAATTTGCAGCTCACTGCCTCTTTCTGGCCAACCGCTTCCTCTCTGCTTTCTGGCTCACTGACCACACGCTCCCTCGACTTTCTTAACCTCTGCTCGTTCACAGATTTCTGGCCCACCGCATCACTGCTTCCTCTGCTCTCTTGTGCAGCGCTTCCTCCTCTGACCCACTGCTCTCCCTCTGCTTTCTTGCCTATCACTTCACATCTCACCCATCACTCTCCCTCTCTCTCATAGTGTAACCATTTTTTCTATTTTTTTTTAAATGTACATTTTGATCCAGTTCCTCAAATAATGGGGCATTTGAAAAAGAACGGAGGATATGCTATTTTTAGACAACCCATTTTTGGAAATGAACAGGTCACCTTATTTTCAAAGGTGACCGGCGCATTTCCACAGGCTTGAGCTGTAGCGCAAATTGTGCGCTGGCTAGCTGCCTTGAATGGTGTTCTGGGTTGTTTGACTGAAGTGTAATTATTTGCGGCGGAATTGACCGTAGTCAATTTCGCTGCAAATTGATTTGCAATTCTGCCAAACAAGCCAAAATGTACCTTTCACCACCACCTCACCCCCTCCCCTACTTAACTGCTTGGTTGCTGCCGCTTCCCCTGCAACCCTGCGGTGCCAGATCCATCCCTCTAACGCGGTCGGATCCTACTCCGCAAGGTCCCTTTTTCGTTATTTTCTTTTTTTCTGTCCCTGCCTCCAATTTTGAAGAAAAAGGGGAAAACACTTCTGCAACCACCCTAGACCAGAAATACTGAACATGGGGAGCGGGTGACACCCCCGCAACACATGTTCAGTATTTATAAAAATCGATCGAATAGTACTGGACGAAATAGGTCAAATTGGAACATTCGATAGATATTTGTGATCAAAATGGGCAGTACTTTGAATAGAATCGCTCTCCCGACAGTGTTCTGCAAGCTCCCAGCGCCTTTCACAGGGACAGCCCCTCCAGGTGCCTGCCGCTGTAAAATGCGACCCAAAAAAATCATTTTTATCCTGTTTGAGTAACAGAAATGCAAGCGACACAGCAGCGGTTCATACCTTAAAAGAAATGCATGACAGGGTCAGGAAAGACCCTGTCATGAAGTGGCAGCCCCACATCCCGTGCGTGTTCGGTTGCCTACAATTTCTACAAATTTAAAAGTGCATCTTGCTTGGAAATGAGGGATGCGCTTTTAAATTGACAGAAACGCCACTTTATTTGATCAAGGAGGTGAAAAAGGCCATCTGAATGGGCGCGCATATAAAATGTGCCCATTCATGTGTCCTTTGTGGATTGGGCTGTACTTTTTTGGGGCGCAAGTGATGAGATGTGTTAGCGCATTTCATTTCTTGTGTAAAAAAAAAAGTTGAGTACCTGGCACCCTGAGTATAATTTTTCTTAAAACAGTAATTTTTGCTGATTACGTTTTTAAAAAGTAAAAAAAAAAAAAAATTTAGCATAAAGATGCTGTTTTTGCGCAAAACGGCCGTTTTCGCAGCATTTTGCGGTGGAGGGTGTGTGCAACAATGAACTGTCTACATTATATTTTCTTAGTCCACATTGCTTGTAAAAATAATATGCCCTCTGTAAGAAAACATGGCCATGCTGCCTGCACCATTGTAGCATAAACATATGCCTTAAGTTCTTTAAGAAAATATATCCATGGCATACAGACATCTGCTGCACAATCAAAGCCCCTCCACTCTCCCATTCAAAGCTCATTCCTGGCCGGACTGCATGCACGTGTAGAGGAGGAGCCAAGTACCCCCACTCCACATGCCCCGCCTACATTGCCTGAGACATATGAACCTAAGTATGTGACGTATACTGAACAGATAAACCAGAAGAGAGAGGAGCATGGGCTCCATGCGGTACCCATAAGAGTACCTATAACTAAGAAAATATAGGAAGTAAAGTGCCCATTGAGGAATCCATATGTGCATGCAAGACAATATAATGGCCCTATAGAAGGATAACCAGACCAGAGAGCCAGACGATGTAAAAAGAATAAAGAAATACCGAGGATAAGTGACATCTTGGGATCAAGATGAAGAGACTTATGCTAGAAACCTAATGAAGAAACTTAGTTTAAACATGCAAAGATGCAATGAAATGCAAGCAGCACAGTGATTGTGAAGCTAGCCACATGCTTCAATAGATAAGACCATGGCTAGCGCCAACATATACCTATATACCTCATAGTTACAAATCGATTAAGTAAAGAATTATTGCTTCCACCACGTATAAAGCATTACTGAACAAGGAGGAAGGCCTCATTTCAGTATCGCAGTTACGAAAAGCAATTGAATTAAACAGAGTATATTTCAGCTGAGGAGTTCACTGAGCCAAGAAAGCCAAGGTCTTATCAAACTGGAATTGGCTGACATTAGATACAATTAAAGTGAAAGAACAGAAGCTCCTGTTCAAGAAGGTCAAGCAGATACAAAAGACGTCAGAGGACTATTGAAGAATAAAATCAAATACACAAAAAGGCTCAATTCGTGGTCTCCAGTCACGTGTTGGAAGAAAGTTAGATGGATGAAAAGATCACACCTATGCACGGAAGCCGGAGAGTACCCATACTCCTTAAAAATTCTCAGAGAACAGCACAGACTCAAGGCCAACTTCAAAGTACTAATTGACACTGGACCATTGAGGTGATGATGGATCACATTTTTAATTGGCGGGAAGCTGGTTTCAAGACAAGCTCACCCGCATCTGGATGTTTGGTCTGTGTGCTGCTCAAGTAGGTGGAAAATTACTGACGGGGGTTAGTTGCCAACCAATTGTAAGGGACCACATAGTTTGAGGTCCTATAGTTTGTGTAGCCAATGGGACCTTGTACATTTAGTAACGTTCATAGTGGCCATTTTGAGGGGAGGGCTTAGTTGCCCCAACTGATGTTAACTATCCTATTATCAATATCTCTGTTACTCCATACAGATATAGAACCTATTCTTAGTTATTCACTTAGAACCAATCCTTTTTCCCATAAGTTTCTGTAGTTTGCCATGTAGGATGATGTTGGTAATCACGCAGGTCTAAACTTCAGTAGTGACACATTAGGTCTATAAAAATGCTGTTTTTTCATAAATAAGTTCGAGTCAGATTTTCGAGCGATTGCCGATGTACGTTTTACTCCCTGTTTTAAATACTGGCATTAAAACAGACAAACTTTTGCCTAACTATTTGTGTTGTCTTAATTATTGATGTATGATTAAAATATGCATCCCCATCTATCTTCAGGGTATTGGTACTCATGTTTAAAGGCTGGAAGCCTCCAGTTCACTTGGTAGCAGAGATTTGATGATTAGGTAAGATACCATTGGCCGTCGACATAAGTAATTTTTGAGTCTCAGCAATATCACACAACCTTTGCTATTCGGCTGACAGGACGTGAAGATCCCCCTAAATAGTGGTTAGAAAAGGAAAAATCCTTGCAAGGAAAGGTTTGACGCGACCCCTATTTTCAGAATGAAACCCCTCCCACATCTATGAGAAGCGGAACGGAAAGCGGCTCGAAGAGGTGGTAAAGAAGGTCGTGATCCTGAAGACCCGAAACAGAAAAACATACAAGCAGTGAGTGAATAGACCAAAGAGTGTGGCAAAAGGTTGCATGCATAGAAAATAATGGCGAGTAACGGAGAGAAGCGGGATGCAATATAATGCAAGATTAAGAGCGTAATATATATATATATGTATATGTGGAAAGAGACTGACGAGTGTGGCCAAGCAATATATGAGGAACAATAGTTGTGAGTGTAGCCATGCTATGAGGATACAACCTGTTAGTAGGATTTAAAGAACACTAGCAGAATATTTTAATTCAGAGCCCCTTTACGTGGGACATATAGGAGACAAGATTGTTTAAAGACTTTCTCAAAGGAATTAGCTTAAGTTCCAATCGGAGAAGATCTAGAGGGTAAGACAAGTTCTAAAGAGAGGATCATGAATAGTACATAAATGTGACCGGTCAAGTCTGTCTGTTTTGTTTTTATGTAGTTATAAGGTGTGATGTTGTCAGAGTTGAAGAAAGAAATGTTTAAGTAGAAAAAACGTGAAGTTAAGATGTGAAAATTGATTGTTTTAAGATTAAACGTGATGGTTGTTTTTTAGTAAGATTAAAGTAAAAAATTGCAATCGCGACAGGATTGGAGCTTGCGAAGATTGGTGCTCACTCATAAGTGTATGTTGATTGAAAAATAAAAAAGAAAACTGTAGCTAGAACATAAACAAAATGGTAGCAAAGAGAAAAGTAATAGTTAGAAATGGAAGAAGTTACGCCATTAGTGCACCTTTGCAAACAAAGGGTTAAAGGGACCGCAGTCAAAATGTTTCTGCCATGGCCACAAGGAGGGTCATTATGGAGAGCAGTTTTGCAGCACATGACAACATATTTGCCTGCTGCGTACACAGGAAAAAAGTTAGAAAAGCGCTTAGCGAGTCTAGAGCTTTGGAAAATGTATGAACATGAGAAAGAGGAGGAACCTCGTCTAGATTGGTTACTCAATATATTCAAAGAGGGGGGTGAAGAGCCTTCTGCTCCGCCCACCCTGTCTGAAATGAAAGACGAGATTAAGAAATATGAAGGGTTATACCCATTAAGAGAACTTAAAGCAGCAATGGAATATAGCAATCCAGCATATGATTCACCTACGCAAAGTAGTGACTAGGGGCCAGAGATAGACCCAGAGAAAGATGTAACCTCCAAAGTCCCGAGATTCAGGGAGAGACGCGATAAGGAAAGAAGTGATCAAGCAAGCACACCTCCAGATATAAGGAGAGAAATAAAGAGATTGAAAGGAGATAAGGATAAAACTGATGAGATGGCGCTCCTACAGAACAAATGGATGGGAGTTCAGATTTTACTTAAACTCAGTGGTAAAGGCATCAAAGATGTAAAACAAAGGGGAGATCAAGACGAACAAGACAAAAAAGACAAAGAGAGGGAGGAACAAACGATTGACAGATGAAGGAGCTAAAAGAAAAGATAGACAAAGACAAGAACAGTTATATCAAAATGAGCAAGCTAAAAAGCAAGAGAGAGAAGAAGAGCAAAGAAAACATGATAATAAAAGGAGAGCATCCGATGACCAGGAAAGGCTGAGAGAGAAAAGAATAGTAGATGATGAACAGGAAAGGATAAGAGAGAGAAGAATACAGAGACAAAGAGATGAGGATACACGAATGGCATATGAGGGATATGAAAAGGAAATAGGAAGATAGAGTAAGAGAAGAAGCGAGAAAGTGCAGAGAAGTCGATGGCGACATGGAACGTAAAAGAAGACTCAGAGCATGAGACCTTGACTATTATCAAAGGGCAATAAGAAATCCCAATCCATGGGTAGCATGGGAAGACATAGAGGAATTCTTTACCGAGTCATTACCAGGTACGTCTAGAGTAAATCTAGAAGACAAGTTTGACTCACGAAGCATTGGGGATATGATTGATAAAGTTTACCATGAAATGCAAGCTCAGAAAGAATCACAAGAGAAAGGAATAAATGATCGTCTTGAGAGCACTCAGTTCTATGACACGGAGGAAGCCTCCTGCAGTACGAGGCATAAAGAGCTGTCTTTAGACAGACTAAGATCAAATACAGATGATGATGAGAGGAGTTGCATGAGTTGGGCAAAAGAAGTATCAGACAAAGAAAGGGAAACCTTCCAGAGGGAAAAAAGAAGTGACATATGTGGACCAGAGGGATGTTCACCTATGGATAAGGGAGTACAATGGTCAGATTCAGAAATACCAATGTCTAAAGCACCAGAGCAGATGGCACAGTCAGACCAACATAAGGGGCAACCCCATGGTCAGACAGGGGAGTCCCCACCTTATATAAGCAGGTTAAGATCATTGCCACGTAGAGTGCGATGTGGGAATATTACTCCATCAGTAGATAGACAAATGAAGAGAGATAAGAATTAGTTTGGAGCATCACAATTCCCCTTATTAGAAAAGGGAGGGGCCAGGCCACAATATATACCACGGCCCCAGATGGACAGAGAAAATTTAAAGTGTAAGCTCCGGAATTTAACTTTCGGCGCTGGAAAATGGATACATGAGTTAGAAAAAATTACGGGAGCGGATACATTAGCTACGGGAGATATTAAAGGTCTTCTGATCGCCATACTTGATGAAAGAGCCGATGACGTATGGTCAAGGGCAGGTTACCCTGGTGTGACTACAGTCAACACTGCGCATGATGGAGCACCGTTTCACAATTGTAGAGTAGCAATTTGGAAAGCGCTTCCAGTACTATATCTGGACACATAATGACAAGAAAAATGAAAGAGGGTGAGGACCCGTACTTTATATTCAAAGTTTTCAAGACGCATGGGCGCTTGAAACACGTGAGGCTTGGGGGAAGCCTATACCTGTATTTTATCATATATTATGCCAAGGGCTGCCAGAAAAGGTGCAGAAATAGCTCAAGAAATTTGTTGGGATAGAAGCAAAACCATGCTCTGACGTTGAGTTAACAATAGCACATTATTGCAGACTCCTGCAGGAAAAGAATTGCAAACCGGATGATGCACGAAAAGGTGAAGAGGCAAAGTTAGTTCAGAAAAAGTTATCCAAGTATGCCATTGAAGGGGCAATGCCAACTAACATGAGCAAAACAAACTTGCAGCAGGCAGACCACATGCCACAAGTAAATAACCAACAACAGTTTGATCAGTCAAATAATGGATATGCTCCACAAGGTAGGGGATACCAAGGGAGAGGATGTCAAGGGTATTGTCAGAATAATCATGGAGGTTTTCATAATGGGCAACAAGGGTTTCACAATATGTAAAATGGTAATCAGAACATGCAATATGGGCAGGTGGGAAGACAACCTCTTGTATGTTGGACATGTGGAATGACAGGGCACATAGCTCGTATGTGTAGGAGGCAAGGGATAGTAGAGAATGATCAATTTCCGAGACATGGAACACCAAATCCACCTGCATATTCGCAGCAGGGTGGAAATGGATTTGCGGAAGATGAAACAATGCAGCAGCAAGCACCTAGATAACAGCAAGGCTTGCAGTCACAACAAGTAACAAGTAATCCCCCTCAAGGACAGTCGCAGCAATCTCCTATGCAACTTCAGCAGAATACAAACACAGAACCATCTATGACAAGTAGAATAGGAGGTGTTACTGTTGATGGAGGAAATCCATTCACGGGTGATGGAGTCAGACTGTACGCGCAATAGGACAGCTCACTGGGAGACCTGATGTGTTCATCAGCATAACCTATCTGTTATGCTGAATCTTCACGAGGAGCCAAGGGTAGACGTACTTATAAGCAGCAAAGATTTTTTCTTCTTATTTGACACTGGTGCTACACGCTCGTGCATACACAAGGGGACATTTTCAATGTCTGGCGATGCGATGTGTCAAGTCTAAGAAGGGATGAAAGGGTTTCAACCCCCTCTCCCGAACCACAGAAGCCAAATAGATCGACCCTCCCACTGTGGTTGGCATGGGCGTCTGAATGTAAAAACACAGATAACCACGTGGCAGCCAATGAGGGGAAGACGGAGTTAGGGAAAGGGGGTGGAATGACAAAGAGAAGGTAGGGAATAGAGAACATGCATATATATAACACAGAATACTAAATACTGAAACCCTTGTATACCTGTCTACTGCCTGAATGTACTAAAGTAGGAACTTGGGTTCTTAATTAGCATACACCATACCCCTGACCATACCCATGACTCTGACCATGGAGATATCACATATAGCAGACATAAAGCAACATCAACTGTATAGTACACACAAGAGAAAACTCCCTACATGAATTCAACATGACACATGGCCCCGTGGGCTGACATTTAACATAAGCAAACAGAAGCAAAGCACATAAATCGTGACATTCCTGGCATAATAGGACTGGACCACCTTGCCCCTTCCCATTGATAGAGAATCATCTCTGCGCTGAGAGTATTGCCTCATACTCCCAGTGTAACCCGTGTAACTTGCACTGGTTTACATTAACTCATAAGTCTCTCAAACGTAGCACACCATACAGTGTTCTCAAGATTCACATAAATACTAGGAGGTACTTATCTTAGAGTCCGGGTGCCTCGCAAGAACACCCGGACATCAGGAACTGTCACCGTGAAGCGCCGTAGCCTCAGCGTGCTACTGCCGTGCATAGTCTGCAGGCTGTGATAGGAATGAAGTCACCGAAACGAACTTGCATGAGGCTGATGCGGGCCTCACGTGAACACTAGAGTCAGACCGCAAGGAGTGCGAACCGGCAATGCTCGCTCTCCCTGTCATGTTGCCTTCCGTTCCATTCGCCTCCGTGAACGCTTCTTCCCCGCTCACCATCAGCTCGTCCAATGCTCCTCAAACGCCGTCATGACCGCCTGTGCTGCATAACCTTAATTATCGGCACCTGTGGCCGGGCGCGGTCAGTGGCTAAATACTCTCTTAATGGCTCAGCTGTTCAATGGCGCGAAGTGCATAGACTACAACTCGCCCCTTAAGCATGCTGGGAATCATAGTTTCTTCCTCATTTTCTCATATACTGTCCCAGGAACAATCCTCCAGCTCATAACCAGCCCATTGTATTAAATACCACAAGTTCCTCTGTCTGAGTCTTGAATCCAATATCTTCTTTACTTCATACTCCATTTGGCCTTCTTTGGTGATGGTTGGTGGTCTCTGTACACGTGTTCCCGGAACTGCAGGTTTAAGGAGAGACACATGAAACACAGGATGTATCTTTAAGGTATCAGGCAACTTTAGTTTCACAGCCATTGGCGATATGCATGTTACAACTTCGTAAGGCCCAATGAATCTGGGGCAAATTTACAATATCTGCCAAAGGTAAATTACGTGTAGATAACCATACTTTGCCACCCACTCGATAATGAGGAGCTGCCCGTCTCCCCTTGTCTGCCTGTTTCTTATAATCCTTCTTGGCTTGCTCTAAATTTACTCAAGCCTTTTGTCTCATAGTCAGAAGCAATTATTTTCTCTCCTGCAACACTGCAAAGGTTTCCACTGGGGGTAACTGTTCTGGTAACATATTCTGTCCTTGTCCATACAAACATTAATTAGGTGCCATTCCTAGTGAAGCATGCTCAGTATTATTGCACGTAAACTCTGCTAACCACAAAGCCTTAACCCAAGAATCCATCCCGTCATGCAAATAACATCGTAAATACTGCTCCAAAGTCTGATTGACACACAGAGTTTGTCCATCAGTCTGTGGATGATAACTTGTAGATAAAGCATACTCAATACCCAGCATTTGACAAAAGGCACACCAGAATTTAGATGTAAACTGTGGACCCCTATCTGACACAATACTTTGTGGCAACCCATGCACCCTAACGATGTTCTGTAAGAATAATTCTGCCAATTTCCCTGCCCCTGGAATACCTTGACAAGGCACAAAATGAGCTTGTTTGGACAAATAATCCACTACCACCCAAATGGCGTCACAATGATTATCAGGAGGCAAGTCAGTTATGAAGTCAATAGAAGTCCAAACATTTTCAGGAGTAGGCAAAGGTTCCAATAGTCCTGCCTTCCGTACATGATCGGCTTTACACCGTGTGCATGTTTCACATTTTGTAATATAATCAATGGTATCCTGTCTTAAGGTTGGCCACCAGAAATACCTCGTCAACATTTCCTGTATCTTTATTCTCCCCACATGCCATGCCAAGGGGGAGTTATGGCACCACTGCAGAGCCTTTGTTTGTAAGTCTTGATTGGGTAAATATAACTTCCCTGCATAGTACGGAAGCCCGTCTTTGACAGTCTCCAAAGGTTTCCTGCCAAATGCCCCATTCTTTTGTTTCTTCATTTCTTTTTTCACCTGTTTCAACAGACTGCTGGTCACTGCTCCTACCACTCTTTCCACAGGAAGAATAGTCTTCACCTCTGTCATTACATTTTCTAAGTTTTGCTGTCTAGATAATGCATCAGCCTTCCCGTTTTTCTTCCCTGGCCAAAAAGTCACCAGGAAGTCAAACTTGTTGAAATATTGTGACCACCGCAACTGCCTGGGACTTAAAGTATGTGCAGTTTTAAATTACTGTAGATTCTTATGGTCAGTTACTACTAGTAGTTGATGTCTCGCTCCCAAAAGATACTGCCGCCACTCCAGAAATGCTGCTCGTATGGCTAATAGTTCTTTGTCCGTAATAGAGTAATTCTGGTCACAACCAGTGAGTTTCCGGGAGTAGAAAGCCACTGGATGCCACCTCCTTTCTCCATCTTTTTGAGACTGCACAGCACCCACCGCTATATTGGAAGCATCAGTTTCTACTTGAAAAGGTCTTTCTGGATCTGGATGTCTCAATACAAGAGCAGAGGTAAATGCCTCTTTTAGTGCACTGAATGCTTGATTTGCTTCTGGACTCCAATGAAACTGTGAAGATTTTCGTAACAATTTAGTTATGGGTGCCACAATTTGTGAAAAATGTGAAATGAATCTCCTGTAGAAATTGGCAAATCCCAAGAAGGATTGAATGTCTTTGATACATTGAGGCACTGGCCAGTCAATGACTGCCTGTAACTTCTTTCTGTCCATGACTATACCTCTAGGAGTGAGTATGAATCCAAGAAATTCCACCTGAGTAGTGTGGAATTCACATTTTTCCAACTTAACACATAATTCATGCTCTTGTAGTCTTTGTAATACTGCTCGCACATGATCTACGTGTTGCTCTTGCGACTCGGAATAGATCAAGATATCATCAATATATACAATGACGAATATGTCCAAAAATTCTCTCAACACTTCCTGCATGAAATACTGAAATGCGGCAGCGGCATTGCACAGCCCAAAGGGCATCACCAAGTACTCAAATAATCTAAATTTAGTTCTGAAGGCTGTTTTGTACTCATCCCCGTTCTTTACACAAATCAAGTGATATGCCCCTCTCAAATCCAGCTTAGTATAGACCACTGCGGATTTCACTTGATCCAAGAGAACTGATATTAAAGGCAGGGGGTATCGATTTATTATGGTCACCTTGTTCAAAGCTCTGTAGTCTATGCAGGTTCTGAGTGTTCCTTCTTTTTTCTGCACAAAAAACAAAGGGGATGACACTGGTGAAGTGGAATGTCTAATGAACCCTTTTTGCAACATATCATCCAAATACTCTTTTAAGTGTTGATTTTCTTTTTCTGTTAAAGCATAAATACGACTGCATGGCAACTTGGCTCCAGGTTCGAGTTCGATTACACAGTCGTAAGAGCGATGTGGAGGTAACCTCTCTGCTCCCTTCTTGTCAAACACTCCTTCGAAATCCACATACTGGCTAGGAATGCCTAGGCCCACAGCCCCCACCACTTGTGAATCCCTTACTTGATCTGCCAGAAAAAGGGCTGGTCCAACCACTTCCTCCAAATGTTCTTCACACCCTGCCCCTTTAAATGAAACTTCTCGTTTGACCCAATCAATAGTAGGGTTATGTAAGGTCAAACAAGGCATTCCCAAAATGAGACCAAATTGAGGAGCTGCTATCAGATCCAACACAATCTCCTCCATATGCCCTGATCCACATTTCATCTGAATTGTTTGGGTTTGCTGAGAAATGGGACCAGAAATTAAAGGAGAACCATCCACTGACTGTACTCCTTCCACCTGTGCCTTGTCTCTTACTGGTAATCCCAACTTTCGTGCCAAACCGATATCAATGAAATTTCCAGTAGCACCTGAATCTACCATAGCTGACACCATTTGTTTTGTGCATTCAAAAATCAATGTTACCAACAGATACACATGTGAATTTTTGTGATCCATCGTATTAGCTGCCCAGCTTGGGAACCTATTCATACTGGGGCCGGACACCTGAGTTCCCCCTAAGGCCGGCCCACTCCTTTTCCCACCTCCACCTTGCTTCCCACCTTCCTTGGCGTATTAGGGCATGTTCGTATGTAATGGCCTGGTTGCCCACAGTACAAAAACAAGTTATTAGCCTTGCGCTGATCCTTCTCCATTGCCGACAAAGGACCTCTTACGCCCCCTATTTGCATGGGCTCCCCATCACTGCTTTTTCCTCCCCGCCCCCTGTCCAGTCTTACAAAAGGTGCCACCTCCGGTCTTTTCCTATCCCCTTTTCTTTCATTCATGCAATGATCTAACCTCAAGGCTAGGTCAATCATAGCAGTACATGAACTGGGTTGTGGTTCCACCTGGGCCATCGCATCCTTCAATTCCTCCCTAAATCCCTGCTAAAACAAGACCGTCTGTTTATTCTCTGGCCAATCTGTCTCTATGAAAAACCGATTGAATTGCGTAACATAGGATACTAAATCACTTGTTCCTTGCTTTAAGGCTAACAATTCCTTGTCCTGGGCTAATGAAACTTCCCTTCGATCAAATAGCCGTCCAAATTCTGTCAAAAACATATCCCAATTGTACAACAGCGGATCATCCTTTTGCACCAATGCATTGGCCCATGCTGCTGCATCCCCCCTCAAATAAGAAATCACAAATGCTGTCTTAGCTTGGATGGTTTCAAGCGCAGCGGGTTTACACAAAAAATGCAATCTGCATTGGGTTAAAAATGTCATATACTTCTAAGGATCTCCTGCAAATCTTTCTGGTGCCGCTAATGGCACGCTGCTGGGTGCTTGTACAATGACTGTAGATGTTCTTCCTGAGGTAGCCCCGTAGACGGCCCTGCACCTCCAAGGGAGTACCCTGAGCCACTAACCCTTGTACCTGAGCCTTAATAGTATTTGATTCCTGTCTGGCATGCGCTAATTCTGCTTGGATCTCTTGCAATGTTATTAGCACTTCTGCCAACAAAGGAGGATTCAAATCCATTTGGCTTGGGTGATTCTAATACCCCTAAATCGGGGGCCGATAATTCTGTCAAGTCTAAGAAGGGATGAAAGGGTTTCAACCCCCTCTCCGGAACCACAGAAGCCGACTAGATCGACCCTCCCACCGTGGTTGGCACGGGCGTCTGAATGTAAAAACACAGATAACCACGTGGCAGCCAATGGGGGAAGACGGAGTTAGGGAAAGGGGGTGGAATGACAAAGGGAAGGTAGGGAATAGAGAACATGCATATATATAACACAGAATACTAAATACTGAAACCCCTGTATACCTGTTTACTGCCTGAATGTACTAAAGTAGGAACTTGGGTTCTTAATTACACTACACCAAACCCCTGACCATACCCATGACTCTGACCATGGAGATATCACATATAGCAGTCATAAAGCAACATCAACTGTATAGTACACACAAGGGAATACTCCCTACATGAATTCAACATGACACATGGCCCCGTGGGCTGACATTTAACATAAGCAAACAGCAGCAACGCACATAAATCGTGACATTCCTGTCATAATAGGACTGGACCACCTTGCCCCTTCCCATTGATAGAGAATCTTCTCTGCACTGAGAGTATTGCCTCATACTCCCAGTGTAACCCGTGTAACTTGCACTGGTTTACATTAACTCATAAATCTCTCAAACGTAGCACACCATACAGTGTTCTCAAGATTCACATGAATACTAGGAGGTACTTATCTTAGCATCCGGGTGCCTCGCAAGAACACCCAGACATCAGGAACTGTCGCCGTGATGCGCCGTAGCCTCAGCGTGCTACTGCCGTGCATAGTCTGCAGGCAGTGATAGGAATGAAGTCACCGCCGCGGCCCACGTAGAAAACGAACTTGCAGGAGGCTGATGCGGGACTCACGTGAACACTAGAGTCAGACCGCAAGGGTCAGCGAGTGTGACCCGGCAGCGCTCGCTCTCCCTGTCATGTTGAGTTCTGTTCCGTTCGCCTCCGTGAACGCTTCTTCCTTGCTCGCCATCAGCTCGTCCAATGCTCCTCAAACGCCGTCATGACCGCCCGTGCTGCATAACCTTAATTATCGGCACCTGTGGCCGGGCGCTCAACAGATAAATACTCTCTTAATGGCTCAGCTGTTCAATGGCGCGAAATGCATAGACTACAACTCGCCCCTTAAGCATGCTGGGAATCGTAGTTTCTTCCTCATTTTCTCGTATACTGTCTCCTGGGCTTGCCCCAGACCCTACTCCTGACACGATGAATACACAAGGCTTTACAGGAGCAACAAGTCATTTTCCTTCCACAAAAGAATCACCAGTCTCCATAGGAGAATGCGATATGAAAGTGCCACGGCTTTACTCGAGGCAAACACCTATCAATATATTAGGACGAGATTTAATGACAAAAATGAATATGACCATTTTGTTTACAGACAATGGCATAGTATGCTCAACACCAGGAATGCATTATTTAAACGTGTGCGAAATTATTAGGGCATACACAGGGCAAACAGCGCCTAGAGCGATACCGTTGGAACCTGAAGGGTTCCAATATGGGATACGTAATTTGTTAACATGGATGCCAGGTCTAGTAAGCACAACCATGAGAATACCAGATGAGTTTCTATTTAGACCTCAGATACCAATGGACGAAGAGGAGGGGCACATTTTCCCCTTATACATATAAGCATCTATAGTCCGAGGAAATATGGCTTTGTTTGATGCAACTGATGATAAAGGTAGACGAGGAGTACAATAATTGCCGTTGAGGAAGGCTGCAGAGTGACTGAAGTAACTGATGAGGACTTGTTTGGAGATGACAGATCTGATGATTTTGTGATATTTGAAATGTGCATTACGTATTGGGTTAAGGCAATTAAGAGAGAGATCTCGCAGAGAATGATGCTAGCAAAGAAGCGTCCTGAATATTTTGATGATGATATGGTAAAAGTGCTATGGACTACTGGCCCCTCTGACGTAGGTTTACTGAAAGGAGTTGGGGAAGTGAAGATTAAATTGAAACCAGGAGCAATTTTGCCTCCAGCACAACAATATCCCATGTCTCGAGAGGCAGATGAATGCATTTTTAAGACAATTTCTGCCATGATGGACCAAGGTATCTTAGTGATGTCATAGTCCTCATGTAATACGTCAGTTTATCCTATCAAGAAATCTAAAGGGGGGTCTTGGAGACTAATACAAGACCTTCGCCTAATAAACAAAATTGTAGATGCCGAGTTCCTTCTAGTCCCAAACCTGTCTACAATTCAATGTAATATACCTATTGATGCACATTATTTTATAGTAATTGACTTGAAAAGTGCGTTTTTCTCAATCCGATTGCACAAAGACTCACATGATTTGACATTGTTTACGTTCAGACAAACACGATTAAAAAGCACGAGGCTGCCCCAGGGATACTGTGAGTCCCCATCAATTTTCAACAGAGTCCTCCAGATGGACTTGAGCAACATTGCTTTAGAGAGAGTTGTGCTGCAATACATAGATGACATTTTAGTTTGTCGCACCACAGAGGAAGAGTGCAGATGCAATTCTGTTCAGCTGATGATTGTACTTGCTGACAAACGTTACAAAGTTGACAAGGAAAAGTTACAATATTGTCCACAAGAAGTGTTGTATATAGGCCAATTGATTTCACATGAGGGAAAGAAGGTCACCCTTGAAAGAGCTGAGGCCATTTTAAAAACAGCCAAGCCATACACAATAAAACAAATAAGAGTTTTCTAGGATTATTCAGTTATATCAGAGCATGGGTCTTTGACTACAGATCATATACGAAGCCCCTTTTACTGGCATTGAAAAAAGCCCAGGCAACAAAAGAAAAAATTGTGTGGACTGAGGCAATGGAAGAAAGGTTTGATGAATTAAAAAAAGCAATATGCACAGCCCCCATTTTAGGGATCCCCAATTATGCGGAGAAAATATTTGTATTCTCGCACACAGATGTTATTTTTATGACACCAGTACTCACACAGAGAACCACATTGGGGTATAAACCCCTTTCATATTACAGTGGAATTTTGGACCCAGTAATGAGAGGTCACTTTCCATGCGAACAAAGTCTGACAGCCGCCGTGTTCGTCATAGAAAAGGCTACAAACATGGTGATGGAATGCTCCATGATGTTATTTGTTGAACACGCATTATTTGCTATTTTGGAAAAACCGAAAAGCACATTGACTACTCAAAGGGCTTCTGCCTATGAGGTAATCATATCAACTCCAGCAATTAAAATAGTTTGATGTAGCTTTATTGGAAAAGCTCATTAAGGCACTGCCACTATCAATGGGCATAGCAGTCATTAAATGCACAGCTCACATGAAAGGGACAGATTGTGTCTCGCGTGGAAATCAAGCAGCAGATGCTAAGGCCAAGCGCATAGCAAATACAGATACAGGGATGATGAATATCCAAACCATTAATGTGAATGAAAGAATGACTGTGATGATGATTGTGGATGAGGGATATCGTTATTTGCCTAAACACAGATAATGGAGCTTCAAGGAGAGGCACTGCAAGAGGAAAAGAACTTGTGGAAACGAAGAGGGTGTTCTTTAAACCCCTCTGAAGCATTGTGGTGACAAGACATAACTGGTAAACCAGTGATGTCTCTAGCCTTATTAATGGCAGTGCTAGAACAGCTACACAACCCTGCGCATACAACTAGGGAGAATCTTGCTGTAACCATTGCTGAGGATTTGTGTGTACCGAACCTAATGGAGCATGTTGCATTTTTTATGGTAAATTGTATTATTTGCCAACAATTCATCGCTGGTCATACACTGTGCATAGTGAGGGGGGTTATCGTAAGACCCAATGGCCCTTTTCAGCACTTGCATATCAACTATGTCGACATGATACAAGTTTGTAATATATATTAATACCTATTAGTTGTAGTATGTCCATTCTCCAGATGGATAGAGGCACGCCCATGTACACACCATGGGGAGTGTGTGAAGTAATGAGATTGGATAATGGACCTCACCTTGTTAATACAGTTTTCGAGCAGATTACCTCATTTCTTGGTATAAAACACAAGTTTTCTTTGGCTTATCATCTGCAAGAAACCAGTCTCTGTGAAAAGCTCAATGGCCTGTTAAAATAAAAGAATAGCTAAATTGATGCTTACTGTGAAAAAAGGGTGGTGCACTGCCTACCACTGGCATTGTATGCATTGAGCAACCAAACAGGTTCTGACCACGATATTACGCAGCACATAATTGTGACAGGGAGGCGAATGAGAATACCCTTAATGCCTCCATCCCGAGTTAGAAGCGATTCTCAGCCAACATCAGAAATGTTAGGACTTTTATTGCAAAACTATTTGAACTGTTTAACATCTAGTTTTTCTGTCATTTCATGACAGTTGCAGAGACGAGGGTGTAAGGCAGTACAGAACACAGGAGATGCTCCAACAATCCAAACTCCTGAATTTATACATCCAAGAATTTAACCAGGAGATAAAGTCCTGATTCGTAACCACACAAGGAAAAAGTGGATTGAGCCCATGTTCAATGGTCCGTTTATCGTTAAGAACGTGATGCCATCTCCTGTCAAATTGCAGGGTAGGCGAGATTGGATCTTACTGGGAGATATCAAGATCTACGCCAGAGAGATTCCTCTGCCTATACCCCACCACGAAAAAACTACAAACATCCGGGAAGAACCACAGCATGTGCAGACAAGATCTATGATGAGGAAGAAGGACGCATAACCTGACAAGTTGAATGCATGAAGAACTCTTTAGTTGGACTCTGGCTTGATTTTGAACACTCTCTTTTGAGTGACATATAAAGGGGTAAAAGGACACATTTAAGCACTCTGTGCATCCTAGTTGCAGAGTAAAAGAAGATCTGTATGCTTAAAAGCCACAGTAGCATATTGACTTTGGACTGAGGCACACTTAAGCCTTGATAAGAATAAGGATATGCCAAATTTTGATTGTGGCCACTGCAATTGGAAGAGGGTACAGTACCCTGTTTCCTTTTATACGGATTTCTTGTTCGGTGTTATGTGTATCGTGCTCTGAAACCTAAGGTAACTGGGTGCTTGAAAACTTGAGGTTTACATACATAGCAAAGAACAATAAAACAAAGCAGTTAGCGAGGTCAGACCGGTGGTTACATGTAGATCAAAAGTCAACGGATATTAATAAGTAAGTGCATGCGTGAATAAGATACGTAGGATGGTGGTAGGTAATGGCTGAGATACAGGAGGTAGGCCTCAATTTTATTCCGGCTTTGACGGTTAGGAAGGAAGGTTTATGTCTGTAAGAGAGGGGTAGGGAGTTGCAACACTTAGCTTTTTGGACAGGAAAGCTGGCTCCTCCTGCTGTTTTGAGGTTGAAACTGGGTACAACGATGCAGTTGGAGAGTGTGCAGATCTGGTGCAAAGGGATGTAAGGTGCTTACTGAATTTGTCAGACAGCTATTGGGGGCTGTGTTCAATAGGCATTTGTGTGTGATTGCTAATGTGAAAAGAGTAATTCTATCACGGATCTGCAACCAGTTGACATCGTGTCTATAAGTGGCGATGTGGCAGGATCTGGGCAGGTTCAGAGCTCCTTTCAATGAATTGTCTTGAGGGACCTGTAATGTGTTTAAGTTTAGTTCAGAGGATACTAGGAAGAGGGTATTACAGTAAACAATTTTAGAGAGTGCTAAGTCTCTGGCAAGAGTTAGGCAGCTGTTAGTGGATAAGAAGGATTTACAACTATAGATTAGCTTGTTGTGGTAGGCTGTGGATGCCGCCACCAAACTAACTTGTTTCTTTAGGGAAAGTGATGAGTTGAGGTAGACTCCCAGGGTTTTTATTTCCTTGGCGACTTTGATCACGTTTCAGTCTATATTGAAGGATGAGTACCTCTGTCCTAGTTTGTTTAGCCGTGCCTGTGTGCCGACAATCAGGAGCTCGGTCTTATCATCGTTGAGACACAGGCTGTTAAAGGCCATCCAGGCCTGGATTTCTAAGTAAATGTTATTAATTAACTAAGAATCTTCATCGTAGTGGCCAGTGAATGGGATGAGGACCTGGGCATCATCTGCATAATTAGTGTAGATGACACCCAGGCTGTCAACGCGGTCGAAAAGGAGCTTCCGAAATATATTGTAGAGCATGGGTGACAGGGAAGCAACATGTCATCTGGACTGAAGCAGATTAGTGGCATTGATTGGGACCTAGCAAATGAAGCAGATTTCATAGAAGCTCACTGAAGACATTTTTCTTCATGATAAACATCCTGATTGGTGAAAAAACGGGTTCCAGAGAGAAGGATAAAGTCACTTCTTAAGGCATCCAGAAAGCAAAACTGAAAGAAGGCAACACCTACTAGAAACAATTAAAAAATGCAGAATCCCAGAAGCAGATGCTGCAGGCTTACTTACCACTGCATTATCTACATATGTTTTATATTCAACTGATATTGCTTTCACTGACAGTAAGAACTTCTTTTTATATAGGAGCACATGATGCAAAGACTCCTGTATATGTTTCTGAGCAGAAGGAAAAGGTAAGTGTGGCACTACAAGGCATCCTAGACCATACATAGTAATTCCTGTCCCAAGAAAAAATGGGCAGATACCTGAGCTAAAAATGGATGCTATTAGTAATACATCAGACACAGCACTTGCTTTAAACATTGCTTTTGAACGTCAGAGACAGGGTCGGCGGAACAGCCAATGTAAGGGGTTGACAAAGGTTAGGCCCACACAGATAACGTATGAAGACACACCTGATCTAGTAACAAGAAGCCCAAGCACAAGTCCCACAGAATAATCATGTGCAGAGATGATAGCAGAATCTATATGGTCATTTTTAGCTGTTGCTAGTAAAAGACAGATGGATAAAGAAAGACTTGCTGAAATTTCGTCTACACAGGGAACCCAGATGGATGTTCCTGCAAATAGACCAGTCAGAAGAAGTTATACTGATGCATTTAGAGATGTGGTCATAGAAAACTACATGAAGACTTTGAGAACCAAAGGAAGTACGCAAGCAGATAATAATGAATAAAATGACTATCTGGACAGCACAGCACAGTTGGGAAATAACATATGGTGCCAACACATGAAAGAAGTTGGAAGAAAGAAGTCAGGTGAAGAATGTTTTGTCTGTGCACTCCTACCATACAGCATGGGGAAATCAAAGATCTTCATAGCCATTGAAGTAGATGTCCTAACTGCACACTGCCTAGTGCACCTAGCTTTCTGTAGTACCAGAGGTCAGTTCACGGGTTGAGCAGCCTCTCTCAACTGGGCAACTGAAGGAACAGATCCAAATGTAGATTATTATGTTCAAGACATAAAAACAAGAAACAATGCCAAGACAAAGAACATTTTGATCAGCTATGAGAAACCTGGAGTAAAAGGAACCGGAATAAGAAGAGAATTGAATAAAAAACTGAAAGTTCCAGGACAATCTACAGTAGACATCCACGGATGGAAAAACAGGACAGTTGCAAATTTGGAAAACGGCCCTATCACCAGATGGCTGGGAAGAAGGAGTAATAATTTGCAAAGCATGGGTAATAATAGGTCAATATCCAACCAACAATTGAAAATTCGCTGATGTTATGCAAGCCATTATGGCCAAAACTTGCGAAACTCCTGACATGGGTCGAAGACAAAGGAGAATCCTTGCAGATAGCACCATTGGGAAGTTCTAAATTGTGTTTCAGGAACAATGGTACAAGAAAAATGGGGGAGAATCAGAACTATGGACGAATCTTTGATGCACCAGGAATGAATATCGGAACAGCAGTAATTATGGATCATTATTTGGGTGTGTGGATCCAAAGCTTATATCAGACTGCCAAAAGATTGGGGAGGAATTTGCACATTAGTAAATGTCCATGTTCCTGCATTAGTGATTCCTAAAGGTGACCTGAACATTGATAGCTTCCCAAAAGCAGATGTACATTCGAGGATTAATAGATATGTGGAGCAGATGCAAAGAATGAAGAGAGAGAACGACTTTTCAGCCAAATCAATAGAAGCTTTCGACCCTATTCCGTATGAACACAGGCTCTTCAGCCAAACGTCATCAGTGTTCACAATGATTTTCATGCCCCAAAAATCCAGGTTGCAGCAAATACCAAGTGGCTTCAGATCACCAGATGGGAATTGCTACAAACAATTGATATTACTATAAAGGGATTCAATGCAATCAGAGAAGAGCTGAGAGCTGTACGATTGATGACCCTCTAGAACAGATATTTCCTAAACATGATAACAGTAATGGATGGAGGTGTGTGTACCAACATTGGAGATTCTTGTTGCACATTTATTACCTTCTTATGATGACGAGAATGGAACATTGACCGAGGCCATAGATATGCTAACAAAGCTCCATGGCCAGGTGATAGACAAGGTTGAAGACATTGCTGATGACGTATGGTTGGAATCACTCTTCTCATGGGTTCCACAATAAATGGCAGATATGTTCAAGTTTTTAGGAGCTTTATTATTATTAGTAATGCTTGGATTCTGAGCGATAAAGATAATAATCTCACAATGTAAGAAGACAGCAAAGAAAGCCATAGTGATGAAAATCATGATTGATGTTGAACCAGGATGGAAGCCTAAAGATATGACTGATGAGGAAATCAGAGACTTTGTGAAGACCAATTTCCATGCACCAGAAGGGACAATGTTCCTGTATCCAAAGGATCATAGAAAATATGTGGGAAGAAGGTTCTATTGTAGTCCAAGTGGACAGTGCATGCTCATGACATGGAACAAGGATGAGCATGTGAAATCAGCTTGACGCCTGAAGGGATTCATTAAAATAGGGGTCCCTAAGAGGCACTTCTTCAGACCAGGATGTCTAGGTATAGAAGTCGATGTGAGAGTGGTTGATAAATAGCCTAGAGGGGGTATGTAGAGGAGGAGCCAAGTACCCCCACTCCACCTGCCCCGCCTACATTGCGTGAGACATATCAACCAAAGTATGTGACGTATACTGAACAGATAAACCAGCAGAGAGAAGAGCATGGGCTCTGTGCGGTACCCATAACAGTACCTATACCTAAGTGGATATGGGAGGTAAAGTACCCATTGAGGAAACCATACGTGCATCCAAGAAAATATGATGGCCATTTGAACAAGATTCCTGATGAAACAAAGAAACTGAATGACCAGCATGAATGGTGACACTGTTTAAATCCGAATCGACACCCATATAGAAGGATAACCAGACCAGAGAGGCAGACGATGTATAAAGAATAAAGAAATACTGAGGATAAGTGACATCTTGGGATCAAGATGAAGAGACTTATGCCAGAAACCTAATTAAGAAACTTAGTTTAAACATGTATAGATGCAATGAAACGCAAGCAGCAAAGTGATTGTGAAGCTAGCCACATGCTTAAATAGATTAGACCGCGGCCATCGCCAACATATATCTATATACCTCATAGATATATATGGATTAAGTAAATAATTAATATGTCCACTACGTATAAAGCAGTACTGAGCAACGAGGAAGGACTCATTTCGTTACAAAAAGCAATTGAATTAAACAGAATATAATTCAGCTGAGGAGTTTACTGAGCCAAGAAAGCCACGGTCTTATCAAACTGAAATTGGCTGACATTAGATACAATTAAGGTGAAAGAACAGAAGTTCCTGTTCAGAAATGTCAAGCAAAAACAAAAGACAAATACACAAAATGGCTCAATTTGTGGTGTCCAGTCACGTGTTGCAAGAAAGTTGGACGGATGAGAAGATACAAATTGATTGTTTCCTTACCTGCAGCCCTATACTTCAGATCTCAGTCTCATGCTGCCTTGGCCCTCTGGATCCAGTAAATCTCTCAAACAGGAACAAGGAAACAGAGATATCATTCTGGTTCCTATATAGGCATGGTGGAGCTGGAACACTACCACATCGCTATCCCAGACCATATGAATGTGTAGAGAGTCACAGGAGCAGCCCTTACAAAAAATGTGTCTTTGCACACATCGACAATCAGTCATTCAAGGCTGGGGAAGAAAACACTTCCTCCCTGTATGGCCAATTTGACATCCACACTGCGGTTTTCTATTTGTAAACACTGTGGAAGCAAGACCAGAAGGCCATCCACTGAAACTTGCTGGAGCTGAGGATGTGCTCATTGTTTTCACTGGGCTGGCTTTGCTCCTCCTTAACCCCTTAAATGCCAAGGGTGAGGTATCTTGTCCCTGGGATTACCTCCCTGTTGCCAAGGATGAGATACCTTGTCCTTTTTGGCACTTTGCTTTGTGTGATCCCTGCAAAGCAAGGATCCCACAAAACGGTAATCCAACCCCTGGGCTAATTGAGGGGGAGGTCCCTTCTCACTGCCCGGGAGTTGGATTACCTTCAGTTTCATGTTGGCGTGTGTAACGCACGCTGGTATGAAACTGAAAGCATATTCACAGCAGCAGCTATTTTCGGCTGCCGTGGTGAAGAGAGAAGGTAAGCACCCTTCTTCCTCTCATTTCAAGCTGCAGATCGAGGGAGGTGTTGTTGGAAAGGGGAGATACTCCCCTTTCCAATGACACCTTTTGTGTATGCATTGCTAGCAGCGGATCCGGCGCAGAGCGCTCGATCCGTGGCCAGTAATGCCACTGGGCCACTAGGGTTTTGTTTTCAGTTCGAGGGGAGGGTGGGCTACTTACTAGGTAAGCAGCCTCCTCGCCCCCAAGGACCCAAAGCATTGGGCTACAAGTAAGGAGACCCCTGGGGAAGATGGGTGATCATCTGCCCTAGGGGAGGGGATATTTGACCCAAAAAATATATATATGTAGCAAATTGGGAGGGGTAGGGGACCACTAGCCACCAGATTATTTTTGGACATGAAAGCGTGGTGGCCCTCTCTCCCCACCCCAAGTGGAAAGGGGGCACCCCTTGGAGCCCTCCCTGAGGGCAGACTGGTACATGAGGTGCCCCCACTAGGAAAGTGTGGGCTGGCCCCTCAAAGGATGGTGCCTTCAGGGTAGGGCCTCCCTGGGACAGATGGGTGCCCATCTGCCCCCATCTGCCCCTAGCGCATGGGCCCAAGGGAAAAAAAGGAAAAATCATGGGTGGATTTGTGGGAGTGCCCCCCACTAGTCCACCAGGGAATTGTTTTTATGGAAGGAGGTGTCCCTCCCACCCACCAAAAATGGACTGGGGGCCCCCAGGGAGAGCTGACTGAGAAGTCCCCCTTGCATTTGGTGTGGGGGGGAGAGGGCCACCCCCTTTATATTGGAAGATTCCCTGGTGGAGTAGGGTGCCCCCCAGTCCTCCATAATGTGTAGTACACCATTTTCAATTTTTTCTTTGTTTACCAAACTTCCCTTTGCACAGATGGGCACATTAGTGTTCCAATCTGCCCACCTGGGGCCCAAACCTTACTGCCCCACCCACTGTAAGCCCTGTCCTTTGTTTTTTGGTGGCCCTCTTCCCCCACCCCAAATGGGGGGACACCTCATGCAGCTGTTCGTAGCAGCCCCAGCAAGGCCTGCATGAGGTGCCCCCCATCCGTTTGGGGTGGGGGGGAGGGACACCAGAAAATGTTGGACAGGCCCCCAGTGGGTGGGGCAGTAGGTTTTTGGCACCCTGGGGCAGAATAGCACACTATTGTGCCAATCTGCGCCAAGGGGATTTGGGTTAACAAAGCAAAAAAGTGAAAATGGTAGACAGCATTTTAGGGGGGGCTATGCAGCACCTCAAACCGCCAGGGAATTTTTTAATTCGAAGGGGTGGTGGTTATCCCCCCACCCAACATGGAGTGGGGGCCATGTCATCTAGCCCTCCATCGGGGCAGATATCTGCTCCTAGGAAGGGACACATGACCCCAGGAAGGAGTGCATGACAGGCCCCCCCCTATCTGCCACCAGGGAAGGCTAAATGAGATGCCCCGCCCCTCCATTTGGGGGGGTGGAGAGGTGCACCCACCTTTACATTACAAAATTCCCCAGTGGTTTAGGGTGTCCCTCAGCCCCCCCTAAAGTGCAGCCTACCATTTTCAAAAGTTTTCTTTGTGTACAAAATTGCCCTTGGTGCAGATGGGCACACTGCTGTGTCAAGCTGTGCCCAGGGTGCCCAAACCTTACTGCCCACCCATTGGGGGGCCTGTCCCACATTTTCTGGTGGCCCTCTCCCCCTCCCAACCCAAATGGAGGGGGGGCACCTCATGCATCCGTTCATAGGAACCCCAGGAAGGCCTGCATGAAGCACCCCCCCATCCATTTGGGGTAGGGGGAGGGCCACCACAAAATGTCAGACCAACCCCCAATGGGTGGAACAGTAGGTTTTGGGCACCCTGGGGGCAGAATGGCACACTATTGTTCCCATCTGCGCTAAGGGGAGTTGGGTAAACAAAGCAAAAATGTGAAAATCGTAGACAGCATTTTAGCGAGGGCTGTGAGGCACGCCAACCCACCTGGGAATTTTGTAATGAGAAGGGGGGGTGGCCCTCCCCACCCAAAATGGAGTGGGGGGCATTTTCATGCAGCCCTCCCAGCGGGCAGATGTCTGTCATGTTTTAGGCTTTCCCCTTTGCGCCCAGGTAGCTGCACCCACACATGTGAGGTATCGTTTCTCATGCAAACTTTCCAGCGATGGCTAAATCAGCCACGACCGGATCACTTCCAATCGGGAAGGAAGGCCATGTGTTGTATGCAGCGTGTTTCTGTGGGTGGAAAGAGCAAAATGTCTGAGAATTGTGTATATTTCCAGCAAATTTTAGATACATTTCCCTCTGCCCATCCACTGAAACACGTTGCCAACAACAGATGTCATACCTTCCCGCATTCCCACAGGTGTCCCAACGAAAAAGGTATCTCACATGTGTGAGTGCACCTACCTGGGCGCAAAGGGAAAAGTCTAAACCACTGGTAACCCCAAACCTTTTGGCACAGCACATTTTGTTCATGTGGGCAATGTACAGATTTGGGCCTAGGGTGTCCAAGCAACCAAGGAAAACTGGGAACCCCATGTATTTCTGTAAAGAGGACACCCGTTGGAATACACAGAGTTCTGACTTGCGCAAATCGGCTGATAATTTATTACGCAGACTCCTTGGAAAAATCCCAATTTGGTGGAAAAAAACACAATTCTGCAAAGTTCACTTTGGTTACCCACCGAAACAAGCTGCCAACAAAACATGGCCTACCCTCCCGCCTTCCCACAGGAGTCCCGACAAAAACGATATCTCACATGTGTGGGTGCACCTACCTGGGTTCAAAGGTGAAAGCCTAAAACATGGCTAACACCAAGTCTTTTTGCCCAGCAGAATTTCAGGAATTTTGCTCAAGCGCACACCATACAGATTTGGGCCTAGGGTGTCCATGCCACAAAGGAAAACTGGGAACCTCATGCATTTCCGAAAAGAGGACCCACAGGGGTCTGACTTGCGCAAAGCGGCCCAGAATTTAAATTCCTGAAATTCTGCTGTGCGAAAAGACTTGGGGTTAGCTGTGTTTTAGGATTTTCCCTTTGCACCCAGGTAGGTGCGCCCACACATGTGAGGTACCGTTTTCATCAAGACACATGTGGGAACACGAGAAGGTAGGCCATGTGTTGTTGGCGGCGTGCTTCGGTGGTTGAGCCGAGTGAAATGTGATGAAATTGTGTTTTTTTTGCCACATTTCAGACTTTGCCAGGGGTTCTGGGTAATAAACTCTCAGCCGATTTGCGCAAGTAAGATCTCTGCTGATTCCCATGGGTGACTTCTTTTCGTAAATGCATGGGTTTTCCTGTTTTCCATGGTCGCCTGGATACCCTAGGTCCAAGTCTGGAAGGTGTGCTCATGAGCGGAATTACGGATATGATGATGTGCAAAAAGACTTGGTGTTAGCCGTGTTTTAGGCTTTCCCAGTTGCACCCAGGTAGGTGCACCCACACATGTGAGGCACCGTTTTCATTGGGACACCTGTGGGAACACAGGACAGTAGGCCATGTGTTGTTGGCGGTATGTTTCGGTGGGAGATCAGAGTGAAATGTGCGGAAATTGTGTTTTCATGCCACATTTCAGACTTTGCCGGGGTTCTGGGTACTAAATTCTGGGCCAATTTGCACAACTCAGACTTCCGCCGATTCCCATGGGTGACCACTTTTAGGAAATGCATGGGGTTCCTTGTTTTCCTTGGTGGCTTGGACACCCTAAGACCAAATCTGGAGGGTATGCGCATGAGCGGAATTCCTGAAATTATGCTGTGAGAAAAGACTTGGGGTTAGCTATGTTTTAGGCTTTCCTCTTTGTGCCCAGGTAGGTGCACCCACACATGTGAGGTACCGTTTTTATCGAGGTACCTGTGGGAACGCGAGACCCTAGGCCATTTGTTGTTGGCAGCGTGTTTCGGTGGGTGAGCCGAGTGAAATGTGCGGAAAATTGCTTTTTTTCACCACATTTCAGATTTTGCTACAAGTTCTGGGTAATATATTCTGGGCCGATTTGCACAAGTCAGACCTCTGCAGATTCCCACGGGTGTCTTCTTTTCGGAAATGCATGGGGTTCCCTGTTTTACTTGATGGCTTCGACACCATAGGCCCAAATCTGAAAGGTGTGCACATGAGCAGAATTCCTGAAAATCTGCTGTGCTGAAAGACTTCGGGTTAGCTGGGTTTTCGGCTTTCCCCTTTGCGTCCAGGTAGGTACATCCACACATGTGAGGTACCGTTTTCGTCGGGGCACCTGTGGGAATGCAGGAAGGTAGGCCATGTGTTGTTGGCTGTGTGTTTTGGTGGGTGAGCTGAGTGAAATATGCGGAAATTGTGTTTTTCTCGCCACATTTCAGACTTTGCCCGGGGATCTGGGTAATAAATTCTGGGCCCATTTGCGCAAGGCATACATCTGTGGATTCCCACCAGTTTCCTCTTTTCGAAAATACATGGGGTTCCCTGTTTAGCTTGGTGGCTTGGATACACTAGGCCCAAATCTGTAAGGTGTGCACATGAGCAGAATTCTTGAAATTATGCTGTGCCAAAAGACTTGGGGTTATCTGCATTTTCCGCTTTCCCCTTTGCGCCCAGGTAGGTGCACCCATGCATGTGAAGTACCGTTTTTGTCGAGGCACCTCTGAGAACACAGGAAGGTAGGCCATGTGTTGTGGGCGGCGTGCTTCGGTGGGTGAGCCGAGTGAAATATGTGGAAATTGTGTTTTTTGCCAAATTTCAGACTTTGCCATGGGTTCTGGGTAATACATTCTGGGCTGATTTGCAAAAGTCAGACCTCCGCGGATTTCCATCGGTGACTTCTTTTAGGAAATGCATTGGGTTCCCAGTTTTCCTTGGTAGCTTGGGCGACCTAGGCCCAAATCTGGAGGGTGTGCGCATGAGCAGAAGTCCTGAAATGATGGTGTGTCGAAAGACTTGGGGTTACCCGTGTTTTTGGCTTTCCCCTTTGCGCACAGGTAGGTGCAACCACATATGTGAGGTACTGTTTTTGTCGGGACACTTGTGGGAATGCGCGAAGGTAGACCATGTGTTGTTGGCTGTGTGTTTTGGTGGGTGAGCTGAGTGAAATATGCGGAAATTGTGTTTTTCTCGCCACATTTCAGACTTTGCCCGGGGTTCTGGGTAATAAATTCTGGGCCCATTTGCGCAAGGCATACATCTGTGGATTCCCGCCAGTTTCCCTTTTCGGAAATGCATGGGGTTCCCTGTTTTCCTTGGTGGCTTGGGCACCCTAGGCCCAAATCTGTAGGGTGTGCGCATGAGCAGAATTCCTGAAATTATGGTGTGCCGAAATACTTGGGGTTACCCATGTTTTGGCCTTTTCCCTTTGCGCTCAGGTAGTTTCACCCACACATTTGAGGTACTGTTTTCATCAGGATACCTGTGGGAACACAGGAAGGTATACCATGTGTTGTTAGCGGCATGTTTTGCTGTGTGAGCCGAGTGAAATGTGCAGAAATTGTGCTTTTTTTGCTGCCTTTCGGACTTTGCCGAGGGTTCTGGGTAATAAATTATGGGCCAATTTGCAAAGTTAGACCTCTGTGGATTTCCATGGGTGACCTATTTTCGGAAAGGCATGGGGTTCCCTCTGTTCCTTGGTCGCTTGGACACCCTAGGCCAAAATCTGTAGGGTTGTTAGGGAAAATTCTCATAAATGTGCTTATTTCCCTTACCTTTTGAGACCCCCAGCAACTTTGCTGGATTTCTAGGATTTTATTTTTTACCTGGAAACAGTGTGTGCATTTTATCCCACTATTTCATGTATTTACTTTTGTGTTCTTTTGTTATGGAGTTTTAAAACAACTCCATAAGCACAATCTTTTTCATTTATGTCACACAGAACCTTTAGTGCAGTGTCACACGGGTGTCTTTCAGACTCCCCAAGGTTTAGATACCTTCTCTGGGACTGACTACTGTCTCCCAGAGCATGTGAAGTTAAATTGACTTTACTAATCTCTTTAAATGTACAGACCCAACACACACTATCTTCCTATAGAGTACTGGAGGGGTTGCCTAGCATCCCATGAGTCTAAACACTCATGTAACAGTCAAATGTTATCCTTTCCTACTTGAAATGGCTGGTGGCATTTGTTTTGAACAAACTACCATGATTTTTCCCGACTGTGAACACTGGTAGCTAAAAATTGGGTCCGCCATGTTTTTCAATATGGTGCCCAACACCTATCTGTAAAAAACAGACTCTGGATGACTTTTTTCGCCGTTTCTTTTAGTAAAGGTCCTTCTAGTGTCCAAGTCTGCGCGCTAAACCAGGTTTGGTCCCTTTGTTCGTTGCCCTTTGGTGGGCTTCAGCGCTGAATCCCTCCTCTGGCGCCTGAGTGTCTGGGGTGGACAGGATGTGAGGGAGGAGCCCGAAACTCCCTGTGCTTAGTCTCCTAGGAGACCTGAACGCACTCTGGTGTGATTGGCCGACTGGCTGTCCGGCAAGGAAAGCCACTCTGCTGTGTGAGTGGCAGCCAGAATCGAATGAATGGGGAAAACTGTTTAAAAGCAGGCCTCTGGGACTTGGAAAGCAGAGTCGACCACTGGAATGAAAGAACCGAAGACGAGCTGAAGGAAGATGGCTGCTGCAACTCCTGGTCCACAGGTGAAGACCTGCTGCAGGTCCGAATTGCCTGAAACTCCATCGACAGAGAAGCCCTTCAAGGATAACTTCTGCCCTTGAGTTTGGTGGGAACACTGTCTCTTAACTGGTCAAGACTTTTTTTAGACTTTGCTGGGGGTTCTGGGTAATAAATTCTGGGCCGATTTGCGCAAGTCAGACCTCTGCAGATTCCCACGGGTGTCCTCTTTCCGGAAATGCATGGGGTTCCCTGTTTTTCTTTGTGGCTTGGACACCCTAGGTCCAAATTTGTAGGGTGTGCCTATGAGCAGAATTCCTGAAATGATGCTGTGCCGAAAGACTTGGGGTTACCCGTGTTTTTGGCTTTCCCTTTGGCGCCCAGGTAGGTGCACATACACATGTGAGGTACCATTTTCTTAGAGACACCTGTGGAAATGCGGGAAGGTAGTCCATTTGTTGTTTGCAGCATGTGTCAGTGGGTGAGCCGAGTGAAATGTGCGGGAATTGTGTTTATTTCTACCACATTTTGGATTTATCCGGGGGTTCCTGCTAATACATTCTGGGCCGATTTGCGCAAGTCAGACATCTGCGGATTCCCACGGGTGTCCTCTCTTGGGAAATGCATGGGGTTCCCTGTTTTCCTTGGTGGCTTGGACATCCTATGCTCAAATCTGTAGGGTGTGCGCATGAGCAGAATTCCTGAAATCATGCTGAGCCAAAAGACTTGGGGTTACCCGTGTTTTCGGCTTTCCGCTTTGTGCCCAGGTAGGTGCACCCACACATGTGAGATACGGTTTTCGTCGGGGCACCTGTGGGAATGCAGGAAGGTAGTCCATGTGTTGTTGGCGGCGTGTTTCGGTGGGTGATCTGAGTAAAATATGTGGAAATTGTGGTTTTTTTTGCCACATTTTGGAATTTGACAGGTTTCTGAGTAATTTATTCTGGGTCGATTTGCACAAGTCAGACCTCTGCAGATTCCCATGGGTGTCCTATTTTCGGAAATGCATAGGGTTCCCTGTTTTCCTTGGTGGCTTGGACACCCTAGGCATGAATCTGTAGGGTTTGCCCATGAGTCAAAATCCTGAAATTCTGCTGTGCAAAAATCCTTGGGGTCACCCGTGTTTTCAGCTTCTCCCTTTGCGCCCAGGTAGGTGCACCCACACATGTGAGGTACCGTTTTTGTTGGGACACCTGTGGGAACATGGGAAGGTATGACATTTGTTGTGTTTCCATGGTTTTTATAATGTTTCAACCCATTTGCTGCTTCCCTTTGTCGCACAGCCCTTTCATTTCCCAAATGTGACCTACATTTAGTCACTGCTTTATGCATTATACACTTTTGTAACCTGCACAAGTCACCTACGCTTCAAAATGTCTGCCTGTGCTCTTCACAAAAAATGTATTTTTGTCCTTCCTCACCACATTTTATTTCCTTATTTCCACATACTAAGTATGTCTGTTCAGGCTGTAAGCATGACACTCCTGTGTATCATGGCTCAGTTTTTGGCTTGTGGTATTGCTTGTTTTGTGAAACATTACAAAAAATGTGTAATTTTCTAACTGAAAGAGTCGAGGGAATGTAGCAGAGCATTGCTTTTCTCAAAATTCAGAGAAGCCATTGCCATACCAGGCCAACCGTGTCCACCACATACCTTTTTTTTGCGGTCATTTTCCCGCTTTTTCCCCAAACTATGGAATTTTTCCCTACATAGTTGTTGCCTGACCTGCACAAATCACGCCTCCCTAAACTTGGAATGTTATCTACGTTTCAGAAATGTATGCCTTTATGTCCTCTCATTCAGCTTTCCTACCCTTTTCTTCCATTTCGTTCACACACGCCCTATTGGAAAAAAAGGCCAAATCGCCTAACTCCCACAAAATGGTTAATAACCACATCAAAATAATTTATTTTTGTTTCTACTCGAAATGTTCCTGAAAGACAACACATTGGGGAATTCTGCACAGCAAACCATTTGTTCCTACCTCTTACAAGGAAAAATCCACAGGCTTCTTTGTACATCATTTTATTGGAATTTTTTTGAAAAAAAACAAAACCTTCTAATTTTTTGGTTATTTTCTCTCACCCCCCTACAGCAACCTAGGATTCCTTGGTGGCCTTACGACCGGATTTATGTGAGAAGAAAAGGAGCCAAATTTGGCTGAGATATCTCATGTAACAGAAAAGTTACAAGGCATTCAATGGCGACATACCGAAATCAAACAAAAAAGGCCTTTGCACTGGGGGAGGGAACCCTTAGCAGTTAAAGGGTTAGTGGGTGGCGGGTCAGTGACTACTCAACCATCATGAATATATTGGCCCTGCCTGGCATGAAATGTTCCACTTTCTCAAAATAGAATGCAAACGTGAAGAGTAAAAACAGGCAAATCACCAATCACCTCTGTTCTTTACTTTTCCTCTCTGTTTTGCAAAGGGTGTGCATGCTGCCTGCAAACATGATTGCTGACAGAATTTAGAATGGATTCCCAAGCAATTGGTCTACTTTTAGCAGGTGCTATTTCAAGGCAGATTTTACACCTGCATGACAATCACATGCAAGCATAAGCCCCACCCATCTGTCAATCACTGCTAATCTTTTGGTGCCTTCTTTTTTTCTACCTTTTTTGAGCAGCCCTCTATCCTCTTTTCTTTGGCAGTTGGTGAGCTAGTACAATTGGATTTAGGTAATGTAACCTAAGCCCCACCTACCTACTTAGCCCTCCCCCTTCCTTTCCATTCATTACAGTTAGATCAAAGGCATCCCTTCCTCGAGTGTCCGAAGTAAAGTGCAGAATAAGGAAAGGGCCATTCCTATTTGGACCTGTTTGGACCGGAAGGACTCCGGACCAGCTCATCCAACTTCAGGTATGCAACCCTCAAAAATGTGTTTCACCCCTCTCTCCCAGGGGCCCATCCCCACCAGCAACATTCATCTCCAACCACACTGCTCACCAGCAAATCATGGACACTGCATCTCAGCAACCTCACCCACGTTTCCATAAAACCTCATTACCATAACCTAGATGACATCCACTTCCACCCACACTCTAGATGCCTTCAACCCCAATGGCTACATCATTCTACAATGAGACAATCTCCAAAACAATGGGCTGAGACCTCACCACCATTCACAAGCCATCATGCCCATGCACCCAACTGGACGTCATCAGAATTTGCTCCTGTGAAAATCTGTCCTGTACTTCGTGCTCTGCCCAATGGACACAGTCACATTCTATCATATCTACAGACCACTCATGCCTAATACCTCCTTCATCAATGACTTCACAACTTCATCACCACCATATCTTTCATCCATACCAACACCATGTTCCCCAGTAACTTCAATATCCATAGCAACGCAGACACTAGGTCAATGATGGAAGATCTCCACAGCTTAATACTCTGACCCTCACACAGCACATGACAGACCAACTCATAGGAAAGGTAATATCCTCAATCTCATCAACACTTCCCTCCCTACCGTCCATCAAAGCTCACCTATACTCCTTGATTGGTTGGGCCATCTGGAAACCCCCTTTGACATTAGCCACACTACACCAGTCAAACAAACTCATTGGAAAGGCAGCAAACTACCCTTTAGATCATTCAAGAACTTCCCAAAGGTTGCTCTCATGGAATATCATGCCACCCTCCCCCTCATATATGCTGATCTACCTCAGATAAACCATGACTGTGACTCGCTTCTCTAAGATCTCAACACCATCCTCACAACCAGCATCAGCTGGCATGCCCCAGTGGAACAACATTCTCTCAAGCCTAAACCTTCTGTAACCTTGTACACTCAAGAACTCAACTTCACCAAAAGAACAATCAGAAAAGAAGAAAACACTTGACAGAAATCCTGCAACACATTCGTGCACACCCTTCTCCAGGAACCTTGTCTAACATGTAGATGACAAATCACCATTGCCAAGGCCATTTCCTACCAAAGCATCATAGCCAAGGGCAACAATGAAATCAGTTCCCTTTTCAAAGGCATCAAGCATTGTATCAACCCTCTGCCTGACCAACCTGTACTGCACTCCATGGAAAAATCCACCGCCAACATCTCTATCTTCATCAACAAGAACAGCATGATCTCATAGATACATAGACACCAACTGACAACACACTACACATCCTAGCTTGCAAAACAATAACAATGTGGAAAACGTTCAAGACACTCACTATGGAAGATTTGACTTGTACCCTAGCATCCCTCAAGTCGACATCAAACATCGACAACATGTTCCCTGCCTCATGGTAATCATCAAACGTTTCCTCGCTCACAATACCTTCCCCATGACCAACAATCCTGTTTCTAAAGAAACCAGCATTGGACCCTGACTCTTCCAACACCTCGAAGCCAACAACCTTCTTTAGTCCTGCCAATCTGGCTTCAGACCCAGAACCAGCATGAAATGGCTACCATCAAGGTGATTTACGATGCCCTAAAATCCTTGATTATGGGCATCCTTGCCTCCTGGTCTCCTAGACCGATCAGAAGCATTTGTCTGAGTAGACCTCCATACACTCACCAACATTATACATCTCTGCATTGTGGATCAGCAGAATTGTCCTCAGCTGGTTTGAATCCTACCTTGCTAACAGCCAACAATTCAACCAAATGGATTCCTCCTTATCAACATTTCTACCCATTGCCTGTGGAGTCCCACAAGTATCCATCCTTTCCCACATGCACTTCAGTCTTTACATGTAACCACTCAGAAACCCTTCTGGCTCCACACAACATCTACATCCACTAATATACAGATGACACACATCTGTACCTCAAGATACATCCACAGGCTCAAAGCCGGTATCACAGTGATCCAGTCCAGGAAGTCAAGTGCTTACCTGAAGCTCAAACCCTGCAAGAGTGAATTCCTACTGCTGACCACCAACACTAAGCCACCTGGCATCCAGACCTGGCTCTCTGCTATGAACTTTAAGGGCTCTGCACTACAGTTGGCCAGTTGTACCATGTCTTTTGGGTTCGACATTGACAGACCTTCAAGCAGCACAAATGAAGGAAGACACAAGTGCTTGTTACCAATTTTCTTGCCTGCAGAAAAACAAACCCTCCCTCCTAGAAAACAACTTCAGATCTGTTGTCCAACCCTTGGTCCTTCCACCTGGATGGTGGTAATGACCTTCTAAAAATTCTTCTGGTGACTACCCTTGTACCCCTGCGATGTCTTCAAATGCTGCTGCACGACTCATGAAACGACTTCGGCCAGAGCACTTCAACTCTCTTCAAACTGCACTGGCTGCTGCTGAAAGCATGTACCATTTCCAAATGTTGCTGCATCACCTACAAGGCTATTGATCTGAACTAACCTGCCTACCTCACAGAGAACCTCAGCATCTCTGCAGGGCTATGATTCATCAGAAATAAAGACAAGTGCAGATTTGAACTCTGCCAGTGCAGGAAGGAAAGAACCAAAGACATACAGTCTTTGTCTATGACCCAGAATCTGCAACCTTTTCCATTTCAACATTAGACTCGCTCTCATTTCTACATTTCAGGAAGAGCTAAAGATCCTCCTCTTCGAGAAATGGATCATCACTAACACTAGGTCCACAAACTCTCACTTCCCACCTGAGACTGCATGACCTGCTCCCCACTGCTCCTTCCTGGTTGCTTGTATATCCCCTACTGCCAAATTGACCATCCTCCCCTGTTTTTAGCTTCCCGCAACACAGCTAGATTTGTGCTCAATAAATGTAATAATTGTGATGCTGGAAATTAATCGGAGGGACAGGGCCTCCGTATCCTTGTCCTTTACTGCTTTCTATCGTGTGTTCTGTTGTGTTTTCCATGCAGGAGTTCATGTGGGACTCCTGGCGGTGCAGCTCTCTCTTTTGGTTTGGTGTACAGACCATGGGATAGCTTATGGCACCCATGGGTGTGGGTACAACCCTGTGCCCCTAGTGTATGTTTTTGGGCACCTGTGTGTGGCCCACAGAGCAGGGTATGGGATGGTGGCAGTTCCATGCTGAATTGACCGGTGCCCTGAGCATCCTCCATTTTGGGATGCCCAGGCCCTGTCAGTGGAATCAGTAGATTCCTGATGGAGACAAGATGGCCCCCGTGGCCTCGTGCCTTCCATCGCCTGTTACCTTGTTTTCCCGAAGACCCGGGAAGCCATGACTCTTTCCCTTCTCCCTGACTGTATGTTGTGGGTATGCCTGTGGGTGGGACCTGGGTGAATGGAGTGTGTGACGAATACGCATTCTGTGTTGTGGATGTCTAGTATCTGGTGTTTGACACAATGACTGTGACAGCCCTGCCCGAAACTGGTCTGAATGCAGTGTAGAGTGTTGAATAGCTATGCACTTGTCTCAATACTCATAACTTGTTGTGAGTGTCTGGAGAGGAGTGAATGGCCTGAATGCACTATGCACCTGATTGGCTGCCTGCCTGCATGAATGTGCTTCTGAGCGATTGGTTGCCTGAGTGTGACCCAGCAGAATGAATGGGAGATCAAGTAGTATATCTGGGGGCCTCACACTGCTAGAAATCGTTCAGAAGCTGAAGAGAAACTGGAGTTGAAACTGAAGCTTGACCTCGAAGCCCTGCTGGAAGAGAAGAATTGCTGTTGCTCTACTTCGCCGATCTGAAAGCGGTTGTGTCTCCAAGAACTGATCCAAGAGAGGACCTGGTAAAAGGAGACCTCTCCCCAAGCCAGGAGGGACCATCGTGCACCAGATGATCTTTGCCAAAGCTCCCTGGTAGACAGACCTACGAAAGGCTGCCGACCGAAGACGGCGACTGCCACGGAATCCCAACGAGAAGCACCCAGACTGTTGTCCATCACCGTCAATGACTGCCGTCACCGACCAAAGCCACCGCCGAATGGAGCCGTCGTGCTCCCATTGCCTAAGAACTTAATTTGATCCAAGGGCGCTCTCGTCTGCACCGTTGACCACTTTGACCCATCGAGGATGCTGATGCGCCGAGGAGCATCGCTGGTGGGTTTCCCACCACCTAAAGACCACAGAGATGCCGAAGACTCAACACCCTTACTGGGCCACAGTTCTTTGAACTCATTGCGGTCCTGAACTATCAACATCAAGGTGCCCCGCACGCCTCTTCCTTGCAGGACGTTTACGCTCCATTGTCTATGAGCACCGCTACGAATGAAGCTGTCACTTCACCACAATAGTTCACCCTGTTCATCGCCAGACGTTTGACGACCCGTGGCTCCTGCATTAAAGGGAGTGCACTCAAGAAGGGCTGTCAATTTCCCGACGAGGAACTCTACAACACCAGGTACTTTGGGGTTGGTGAACTATTGGAAAGACTCTTGTGAACAATATGTAGACTGGACTTGTGTTATATATTTATTCTACAGGTTTCCCAGCTGGGGGGATCTCCACACAGAACTGTGTCTAGGTAACAGGGCCATTAGTCTGCCAATTGTTCTAACCAACTGCTTTCTTCTTATATCTATTGTTGGTTTCCTTTACGAAATGATTTGTGTGACATTTAACCATACAGTTGATGTACTTTAATGAGATCTAATAGTAATAGTGGTACCAAGTCGAACTGTATATTTTCCATTGTAGATAACCGAGTACAAAGTGAGTTATCGTGATATTGTACATAACATGAACATTAATTATATAAAGACTGTGTTTTAACTAATATAGTGTGCAGACATTCGTTGTGGGTGCTTGGGGACTACATTGTACTTAAGAACCAACTTGCATCACCTCCTGAGAAGCTAGGCCTTGATTGCTCTTCCATTGCTACCTCTGTAGAGAATCTTGGCAGGGGTCCTCTCTGACTCTCCTCTACCATATAGAGAGCAGGAGTACAGACCCCACCTCCGGTCTTTACAATAATAATAATAATAATAATAATAATAATAATAATAATAATAATAATAATAATAATAATTTAAAATGAAGAGGTTTCGCAGGCGGAGTGCTAAGCAAAGGGTCTACCCACTCTGCCTGCACAACTTCTACAAAATGCCCCATTTCAGAAAAATAGCTGTAAAGACTGGTATAATGCATTTATGTCTCATTACGATTTTACACATATTTTACTGCACTGCAGGTTTCAAAATTACCCCCTTAATGTTAATGTTATCATTTAAAGGTCTAAGAGTTGAATGCTATATTCAGACGAAGGGCAAATCTTTTGCCACCTAGTTGGTCTGATCTCTCCATGTCAGCGTTTTCATGGTTTATAGGGATATTTATTTTGTCAGAAAACTATTTGCCTCCGTTTGAGAACTCATAAATGCAATACTTTTACTTGGTTTTATTTCATCTAGAAAAATAAGAATCTTTTTTAAACTCTTTGTATTTATTTCTATTTTACCTTGTATTGGGCATTTAAATTGCACTTAATGCCGGATGTCTCCAGCTTTTAAGCGCCAGACTTGGATGAAATTTAAGTTGCACAGCATTGTGTTGTTCCCAAGGTATGTTGCTGCTGAGCTATCCTTTCAGTGATAGTAAGACAGGATGTGTTGCCACCATCATGGGGGATTCTATAGTTCAGTTTATCATAAGAGGATCAGTTGGATGTTCCTGTTTAGGATCATCAGAAGTGTGAGCTCCTGTATAGTTGTACAATCTCAACACTGGGGCAACATGGATATGAATCATACTTCCTGAATCTAAATGATCTCCAATCTGGCTGAAGGTGACATTATAACTGCTAGGGGTTCAATGATGCCTTTAAAAAGGAGAACGTAGAGAGCGCTAGTCGTTGTTTTGGGCCTTTTCTGTGATGATCCAACCAAGGATTTTCCAAAGAGAAATTGCCAGACAAGTATGTATGGACCCTAGAGCGAGGAGAAATATCAATAGGCGAACAGTCTGGTATGTCTAAAGCAACTAGATTATATGACAATTTATTGGGCTCTTCTGACAACTTCCTATTGCTTCTTCTGTTTCGATTATGTCATCAACTCTTTTTTAATCAGGACTGAGAGTTTTTCGACATATTAACTATAGGAGGTGTCTGGAGTGTGTTTCCTGTTCCTGGCACTACAGTCTGTCTACCGTTGTTACTGTGGAAGAAGGAGCTAATCATCAAAAACCCCTTGGCTATGTGGAGCGTAGCGGAGTGTGCAGGAGTGTGTTTCCTGTTCCTGGCACTACAGTCTGTCTACCGTTGTTACTGTGGAAGGAGGAGCTAATCATCAAAAAACCCTTGGCTACGCAGAGCATAGCGGAGTGTGCAGGAGTGTGTTTACTCTGTTCCCTGGGGTCCCTGGGGTCCCTGGGGTCCGTGGGGTGCATGGCTTTTTAGCTGTCGGCGAGCTGCAGTTAGCGCCATAGCATCCTATTAGACCTATTTAATTTGACGTGATCCCTGGGTTCCTTTTGCAAGAACTCGTACGAAGGTCAGCTGGGGACAGCTTGCCGACTAATATATGCAACTGGATACAGAGCCCGCCAGAACCTCGTTAGTAATGAGGACCGGCACGCGTGTAAAAACACGAGCCCAAGCAAAACGATGACAGAATGTGGCATTATACACATTAAGTGGACAAGCCCTAGATGGAAAACTCCAAAGCGAAACTACACAAGAAACCACACAAGAAATCCCCCCGTCGCTCATTCTACCTCGCCACGCCTCCTAGCAGAACAATCGCTGGCTCCTGGTGAATCGAGCAGGGGGCGAGACTGGAACTCTTCTACGCGGACACCGCCAGAGGTTGTTGAGTCGACCGAAGAAGGTGAGAGCATGAGTGAGAGTGATTGCGAGGTGGTGGAGGAGGGGGAGGAGGATGTTGTGGGGCATGTAGAGAAAGAGCCACCCACAACAGAGGCACTATCAGTGCTCTGCGACGAGGCTGTGGCGAGAAGCGAACAACTGAGCAATTTGGGAGGGACTACTATTCGTAGCAAACTCTTGTGCTCCGTACTGATACACTGCGCCCCAATATCAGCAGGCTTCCTGTTCCCCGCCACTACTGAATTGAGAGTGGAAGGAACGCAAGAAACAAATATGTTCAAACCGGAAGAGCGTGAGATTTCTGGGTTGATATCAGGGAAATTTTGTGATCCCCAGGGCAATCAGAAGGAACAACGGAAAAAAGGCTTCAGAACTGGGTATGCTGCACAGAACTCTGAATCAGAGATATTAACATATGCAACAAAAATGATCAACCCTTAAGGAGCCTGTTCAACACCTTCAAGGTTGATCAGAAAGGAATTAAGTTGACAGCTGCTCAATCAATAGTGCCGACGTCACCCCCAAATGGTGCAATGATAATAACGGTTCCTGCAGCTCAATTGAAGATGCCAGAAGAGCCGAGTACATTAAAACTATTAGCATGGCTAAAAGTTGCTGAGCTGCATAAGCCAGATGTGAAAAAAAAAGAGCAGCGACCACGAAGACTAGAATGCAGGATCAAATCCTCCAGGAGACGGTGGTAACGAATAGTAGTCAAATACCGACCCTAAGAAAAGTGAGCGTCATATCCAATGAGAAGACAGAAGAAAGAGCTGCCGACTGGGTTACTCCGATGTCTGGAAAGTGAGATCGGCTGAACCAATTGTAATGCAACCTCCTCATCGTAGAGATTCACCAGGGATTGCGGACAAGGTGTTAAAAGATCTGACGGAGCTGAACAACAAAATAATGCACCTGAGGAGGCCATCTCGATCGAGTGCTAGTGGAAGCTCAAGCCCCAGCCTGAGCGGATGCAAAATATGGATAGGGCATTCGTGAAGTATTGAGCCTGGAATGCAATACACCTATGTTTGATGCCAGGAATGATGAGATCCTGGCCTCCCAAAAAAGGAACAGGTGTACAGTAAGTCGAGATGATGAAGTCAGAGGGTGCCCTAAATGTTTTAAAGGAAGAAGGAACGAGGGTGCAACTGATCAAGATGAGGTGGATGATTCTTTAACACCTAAAACAACTAGAGAATGTTTAATTGGCTCGACTTCCTTCGAGTCAGAGGACATTGCTAGTCCTGCCTCAATAAGTAAGAAAAATCAACAGAGCTCGTATTTGAAACGAACGAGAGAAGTAAGGAGTGCAACGGACATAGCCGCCCTCCTGGATAAGATCATTTCAAAATTAAGTCCAATCCGGATGTCAGCTACAATGATAGCGGTGGTGCTGTTGATGAAACTATATGAGAATCTAAATGAGAACTTTAGAGACCAAACAACTTTGATTGCTCTACTCAACTCCAAGATGGTAAAATTGGAGTTGATTTGAAAGAAATGACGTCACAGGTTGTAACGACGAGGAAAGGCAACGACATATCACTAGTAGCCTTGAAGGAGTCGATAAAAAACAGTTCTGAAGATAAGAGACTCCTGGCAGAAGTCACGAGACAGGCTCTTTTATTGTTGCAAAAAGACCCTGATGGCAGGTGTGTAAAGGACCAGAAATGACAGTGCAACAACAATTTCCCCCCTTGTAGAAACAGTGATCGAGATAGATCCATCCACAAATCCAATAAGTGCGAGAAGTCAGAAACATTTTCCTGAAGACGCGAGAGCGATATTTAAGACAAACTTAGGGGAGAATTGCTGCTACGAAAAAGATTTAACGATCACCGCTGAGGTATCGAACAAGTCAACAAAAGAGAATGCCCAAGAGGAAAGATCTAATCAGGTTAGCATGAGCAAGTCTAGTAGTCCAAATATGCAAACTGCAATTGAGGAGCTTCTGGACACTCCCTCGACCGCAAAAGAAATAGGAACAATTAACATGTTGCTAAATGCTTCTATTGGTAGACAAGGAGCTAGTGTCTCGCAAACAACAACACAAGAAAGCAAATCTGATGCTGACGCAAATAAAACTAAAGAAAGAGAGTGGTTTGATATTTTTGAAAAACCCAAATTACAGCTGGGTGCTACAAAGATAACTAATAGGTACAAAGTAAACAAAAAAACAATAAAAAAGCCAACGAACAAACTAACACAAAGAAACAAAAATCCTCAAAGCTCTGCAAACTTCTTCAGAAATATTAAAGCTCTAAACATCACAGTGAATGCCACTGAACAAAGGAATAAAAAAATTATTGAACAGGTGAATGCAGATCAAGCAATAAATGTCCATCTGAGTGAAGCGAGAAGAGCAAAGTCCAACGCCGTCCCGGTTATAATCGCAGATGATGATGATGAAACCAAGGAGTTACTGAATATGTCAATTTACTGTACCACCGGCGAAGATGTGATAGAGGATGACAACATGATAAATGCAAAACAGATAATCGATAAGAATACCATTCAATGCGATCAAGATGATAACCAACAACCTCCACGGACGCCTCCACGAGATGGCGAGAAGGAGAGAGGAGAAGGCCTGATAGGAAAAAGGATTTTGGCCAGTAACACCAAGGAAAGTTCTCTCCCCAAAGAGGAGTGAAAAAGAAAATGGTGGAGAACCCAAAATCTTCCTCACAATAGAAGAGAAACAAGAGTTGAGCATACAGAAAACAAAAAAAAGACTTAGGTTATCTACTGTAACAAAGAAGAAGAACTACGAAGAATTTGAACAAAGTACTAAGAATGATGATTCTGGGAAAGATGATTTGGGTACAGCGAAAGTGTCAGAAGACCCTATTATGAAAATAGCAAATAAAGGTGACGGCCAAACGGCTAACTCACTAGCTTCGACTCAGAAAGCTGTACCAATAATACAACCGTTTAGAATTTTTGTTGAAAGAATTGAGAACAGGAAAAGCGATGCCCCTCTGAATAGATATTCCATCCTGCAATTGTTTCAGACAATTTCCGTCCTGAAATCCATAAAGAGCTTGCAAATCGACAGAGTGGAGATTACACCTGATTCAAAAGAAAGATTTGTGCTGTTACACATCAACAACAAAAAGGTTGTGCTAATGATAATGATGTGTGAACGACAACTGCTGAATGCAGGATATCAAATTTATGAGGCGGACAACGTACTGCTGGGGGACAAGCATGAAAATGCAAAGCCCGTAAAATCACCACAAAAAAATGAGAAGGAACTCCAACATTGTTACAGAGACCAGAAACCAAGGCTAATGTAAAGTTGTCTCTAGAAGCGACTGAAGATAAAACAGCACCCTCATATGAAGAAATAAGATTAAAGAAAATTAAAATAACAGTAGAGAATACTTCGTGTAGGAACGCAAACTGATCAATTAGCGAAGAAAAGAAAAACAAACTGGACGAGTGTAACAACTGGGCCTGAAGAGAAAAATCTTTAAATGCACCAAAGAAGAGTTAACGCCATGACAAAAAGTCAAAATTGGTGATAGCCACGTGGAACACGATAGGCCATTCCCAACTCCTGTGATCGACACCAGAGACCCTAGTAAATGCTGACGTGATATGTATGCAAGAAACTTGGCTTTCAAAAATGCCATGTGTTGAGGGCTTTGAAACCATACTAAATCCGGCTATCAATAAAAACAAAGAGAGCCCAATGTCATGGCAACTAATCCTCGTTAAGAGAAAAGGCGGATTAAGAATTAAGTCAGCAGAGTGTATATCCTCGTTCCTCCAGGCAGTCCTCATTGAACCAGTAGAGAAAAACGTGATGGCATCTCCATCTTTCCATGTAATAAATGTATATTTGAATGCAATATCAAAAACCCATACAAAATTTGAAGATGACCTCCTCAATGTCATTGATAATATCTTTATAGGAGACCCGAAAGCTTTCATTATACTATGCAGTGACTTCAATATGAGACTAATCGAAAATGAACATTCCAAGACGCTTATAAACCATAAAGAGAGGTGTAAAAGTGAGAGCTGGTTGGAAGAAATGTCAAACAGAAGCCTAATTATGCTGAATGGTGTTACAAAGGGTGATATCCATGCAAAGCCAACCTGGGAAAGAGGCCCCCCAAAACTCGATATTAGACTACATATTTGTCTCTGAAGAGCTATCAAAAGAAATCGAGTCACTGAGGGTTACTGAGTCCATCCAAAGTGATCATAATATTGTTTCAATAGATTGGAATAGGACGAAACTACCTGAACGCGAACAATGGAAGCACCAGCTCTCGTTGGAACCTGGTAGGAATAGGCTACATTTAAAGAACAAGGATATTATAGCAGTAACCATTTATTGAGACCGCAGGAGTCTGATGGGAAAACAGACCCGATTGAATATCAACAACTGTTAAATCTACAAAACCAAAAAGAAGAACGCTCAAAATAAATCTAATTATCAAAGGCACCAGTACGATCCTGAGGTGACCCGAAAAAAAAGAGAGATAAGGAAGCAAATAAGTGGAATTATTGCGTAAAAAAAAACGGAATGTAAGATTATGATAAAGAAAGTGAAAAACCAATATAACAACTGGTGTAAAGAACGTAGAACGAGAACGGAACAACGAGATGCTGAAATAATGTTGATGGCGCTGAACCAAAAGAATTTTAGAGGCTTCTGGACAATAATAAACGAGTCGACGAACAAAGAAAAAGCTATTTTAACGAGTATGGTACCTGAAAAAGAGTGGGAAACCCACAACACAAATTTATTCAAAAAGGTGGAAAAGTCAAGTTTCGTGAATGAGCCTCTAACAAGTCCCTGGGAAATAAAGTTTGATCGAGATGATATTCGGTCTATCATCAAAAAAAGTAGTGCCTCGAGGGAAGCAGGACCGGATGGTATATCCAACGCTGATCTGAAAGAGAATATTTAGAAGTGGACCGAATTTTGTAACACTTTGTTCCAATTAATAATCAATGAAAGAAGGATTCCATCATCCTGGAAATCCGGGATAATTGTACCAATTTACAAGAAAAAAATGTGTAACGTTGCTGCAAATTATCGGCCCATTGCTCTAATTGACGTTGTGGGGAAAGTGTTTGTAAGTTTGTTACTTACCCAACTCACAACATCGATCAGCCAGCAGAAGATCTATGACGTTTGACAATCTGGTTTCATCAAAGAAGTCGGATGCATTGTTAATCTCTGCATCTTGAATCTGTTGAAAATCGATGCCATCAGAACAGGGCAAAACGTATATTTGGCGTTTATCGACATGGCAAACGCATTTGATGGTGTTGATAGAGAAACGCTGTGGTCCAAACTCAAAGAGCGAGGGTGTAACGAGAGTCTAATTCAAGCCATCAAAGAATTATACTCAGACACATATATTAAAGTCTGTCTAGACAGTGATGGAAACCTGACAAGCCCTATAAGAACGGAAAGGGGTGTGAAGCAGGGGTTCCCCCTTGGAGCAACGCTCTTTAACTTCTATATAATGGAAGTGGTAATGTTCCCACCGCTGATAAATGGAGTGGAGGTACACCACATTTTGTATGCTGACGACATGGTTATTTTGGATTGTACACCCATCGGCCTGCAAAGAAAATTGTTAGCTCTGAAAACCTTTACTGAAGATCTGGGTTTAGAGATTAACGTGACAAAGTCTGAAATCCTAGTCCTAGAAAACCAAAGGGGAAGGATGAAAAGCAACCGAAAAGCAACCGAAGACTAAGTTGGGCTCTTGGGACAAAGAAATTGAACAAAGTTTCTCAAACAAGATATCTAGGAACAATTATTAATTCCAGCATATGCGATGAACCCATGAGAAGAAAACTGCTAAGCATTTGTAAACAATGAACAACTCAAGGTGTAATAATACAAAAATGGTACATTTTCCTGCTTGCCAATAAAAAGATTCTATGAAAGCAAAGTAACTCCAACTTTAATATATGGAGCGGAGAATATGTTTGGATGCGACGCAATGATTTGGACAAGATGTGAAGGTTTCTTCTGGGAAAAAGTCCTGCAGATTCCACAAAGTACGCCGACTGTCTGTGTTCTGTACGAAGTGGGGATCTCCTCCCTAAATGCGAGAATAACATGGAATAAGCTAGCGTTATTCAGGAAAACCTATATAGAAGCAAATTTACCACCTTTGAACATTCTTATGGATAATAATACGAGAAGGAAATCAGCACTAGTCGATTGGAAGCAACAATGTAAAGACATTTTGAACCTGCTGTGTTCAGATGAAAAAACACTCTGGTATACCCCAGAAGTAGTAAAAAGAAAGTTTCTAGATCTTGATTGGATTGATATTGGTGAAAGAAGAACAAATCAGAAATCTGTGCAAAATTCTCCACTGGAAGTAAAAAAAAGTGGCATCCTGCCAAACTATTTGACTATTGCACCCTGTAAATGCCTAAGAAGGCTATACTTAAAATTTCCTTTAAATAGCTTTGAAACTAAAGAAATATTGAGAAATAGTTGGCTGATTTCACCAGAAAATACAAGGAGAAGATTCTGTGCATTGGGAGAAGAAAATGTAAAACATCTTGTGCTTACATGTGTCGAACTGAATGACCAATGCGAGAACTGTTTAATGAAAGAGATGACTCGATACCAGACATATAATCTGGAAGACTGGTGGAGACAATTACATATCACCGAATGCAAATCACTGCTAATAGCAATGATGCGATTCTTAGACCAACTTCAAACTCTGTTAGAGTCGACCGCAGTAAATGGCACCTGAAAGTAGATTGAGTAAATTAAGAAGTAAACTTGAAAAGAGTGTATTGGCTTACTATAGTAAACCAGTATATATTTAGGTGAAAGTTGGATTTTACTATCCTTTTTTTTTAAAGTAATGGAAAAATAAAAGTTAATTTTGAGATGAGTATTAACTATTAAGTATGTGTGTTGAGTTTTATATTTCAAAAGTTTGTATAAACTAAATTAAATAATAAAATAAATAAATCATTTCCATGTTGCTCAGTTTATGTTTGACAGCTTTTGCATTAAGTAGTTTTAATATTTACCAATTTTCTGTCACATTTGGAATTGTGCTGTTCACTTGCAGCTACTTTCTTTGATGCTCTTTGAATTCCTTGATACAGATGGATTGCTTTTTTATATTTTGATCGTTAGGCCTTCCATTTATGTATTTTTATTTACTTCTATCCAAGAGGAACTGTGCTTTTTTGATCACAAAAGAAATAGATAAGAACAAATTTGATGGGATACAGTGAGATTCTTACAATGGGGTGAGTTTGAGGGACATTCTGATCTGGTTGTGGAGAGGAGTAAATGGAACTGTCTCCTGGGTCAATACATAAGTAGACCTACATAGATTAAGAACAATGAACATTGGACATTTCTATGTGCAGGTAGGCATTATGGTCAGCTGTGCATGGGATGTGACCATGATGGTTGAAGCGCTAGAGTGGAGGCAGTGGAATTGAGGGACAGGTTAGTGGTGAGGGAAACATTTTAGCTAGCAGGCAGATAAGAGGTAGGCTAAGAGGGTAACTTAGAGGAGAGGAAGTAGGCTTTTGGTATGGTTTTGAACACATCCGTGTTGAATGTTTCTCGGATGTCCAGGGGAAGAGAATTCCATGCAAGTGGAGAGAAAAGAGAGAAGACGTGGAAGCCAGAAGAAGCACAAGGAGGGCGAGGAGCCACAAGGGTAGTCAAGGTGGCAAATTGGAAATTACGAGAAGGCTTGTAGAGTTGGATAGAGGAGGATAGATACAGTGGTGCCTTACCGTAGATAAAATAGTGAACAAGGTCCTGTTTTGCATTGTCAGCCATCCAGCCTGGTGACAGTATGAGGAAGTAGGTGTGTAGTTTGGGAGCACAATGAGAGTCCTGGTAGCAAAGTTAACAATCTTATCGTTCGGACAGAAAGCATAGTTGGTCAGACCAAAGAGGAATCTGGCACATTAGTCCAGTGTAGAGAAGGCAAGAGTGGTTAGGCAGTGTTTGGCGGTGTTGAAAGGAAACAGGTGTTTGATTTTCCTAATATTTAGGAGGTTGAGGCAAGCTGCTGTTGCAGTTTTGGAGATGAAAATGGAGAAGGTGTGAGAACGGTCATAGATGACGCAGAGGTTTCTAGCTGAAGAAGGATAGGGAGAGTGTCAGGTTGGAACTGGCTAGTGAAGGCAAGTTCCTTTATATGCACATTCTAGTGTGAATACAACCTTCTGGGGAAATAAGCCAGGAGATAGCTTTGCAATTATAACAAGGTTTAATATTGCAGAATACAAATACCAGCAAAGGACTCTGCTGCACGAAAACGTTCTGGTTAGTCTGAGAGCAAGCAGAAGCTCAAAAAGCCATGTGGCATCATCATATACAGTAAAAACTGGTGCCACTGATTGGCAAGACCAAATACATGGGCCTGCTCCATAGTGGATACCAGGCTACTATTGGTTAGTTTCTTTGCCATCTATCAGGCTCCAAATGGGTCAGCTGGGCACTTCCCGCTAGTCTGGTGCAGGTCGGGTTGCTCATAAAATACAATGTTACATTTATACTAATACGCTAAACCTACTTGTTCCATCACTGTGGCATGCACCTGGGCGGCTCTGGGGTTGGTGCCAGGGGGAAGGAAGGATGAACTACAGTTACGCTGACCCACACATTCTGAGCTTCATTGATACCGCACCACTCCTACTCAAGGTCACCACCCTGGGATTGATGTACAATTTATCCCTTCCAGTACCTTGTGTTACAAAGGATATGTTTTCACGCTGGGGGTGAAACAGTCGTGCATGCTTAGATCTTGTATGGTTGCTTGATTTGTGCTTGGATAGGGGGGTCATTATCTTATCATGGAATGTAGGGGTGTAAGGGTCAAGTCAGTAGTGTGGGGCTGGCTTAGGGCTAGCTGGGTGGGGGTTAGAGACCTGCCAGCAGCTTAGTGGAGATGGATAGGCACTGTGCAGAGCCTCATGCTGTCTCACGGTCTGGCAGGGCACATTCCTCTGAACGATACTAAATGTTTGCAACAGTGAAGGGAAATGGGGTAAGAGGACTTCTGTGAGAACTGGTGGCGTGGATTAATTCTGCCTGAACAAAGTTGGGCCAAGTGAAATCTTTCCAAGGAGCACAGCTGGTGCAGCACAGTTATGCAAGCCTGTGCTTTTGTCATAAATACAAAATAGCATTTCTTTCTATGTGTCTCCTAATACCATGCATCTACTGTTTGTGCTATATTGTTTTTCACACCGAGTTTCCGAGTGCAGTTTCCTCCCCATTACACACTACACTATCTCATAGGGGATTTGCCTTACCTGAAAGCCCTTATGGGAATGTGATATTCTCATTGCCATCCCAACAACAGGCAGTGGAAGAGATGAGAGAGTGCCTTTAGCAGGGAAGAAGAGCACCTCTGTTTTTCTAGAGTTTAACATCTGAGTGAAAAGCCATCCAATGCTTAATGACAGGGAGATAGTTTGCAATTTTGATAGAGAGATCCGAGGAGAGTTTAAGAAAAATGAAGAAGATTTGGGTGTCATCCACGAAGTGTTGTATGACAACCCAAAGGAGGAGATTAGTGCTCCAAGAGGTGTGGAGTTTTAAGAGGTGCTGACCCAAGACAGAGCCTTGTGGAACACCAACAGTTAGATGTTGCGCAAAATGCATAGTTTCATTTTTGAGTATTTTCCCGTATTCACCAATATTTTTTGCACATTTAGATTTGTGTCGGTCACTGTTTTTCACTGACAGCTTATCTTACACTTCACCATTTTACAAAATAGAATAAAAGAGATTGTAAATGTCCTTGTTTTCCCTTTGAACATTTATGGAAACAAAAGACACTCTTAAAATCAACATTTAACAACTCTCTATCCAGATTAAAGAATTCCACAAACTTCTTCAAAATGGCCACCACTATAACAGTGCTTTCACCACAAAATAGCTGATAGACACCAGGGTGCTTCTGACATGTATTTTCAAGATCTCTGGCAGAGATATAAAACTTTCTCTAACTAGACATACACGTGAGGAATGACTGTCAGCAAGCAGCTAGCAGCAAATAATGCAGAAACAAAATAACTGAAGGGTTCCCATAGTCAGAGCAAAAATAATGAATGAGGGGAAACAGGCTCCCATCTATCAGGAGAACAAGAAAAAGGTCCAAGAGTGCAGCAAAAACTGCTGGGAGTCTTACAGGTAGAGGGGATTTTAAACAACATTGAAAAATCTCCTTAACACAGATCTAAGACCGGTGACCTGCCAATGTACTTTAATGGTGTTTGGATTCCTTTCCAGAATCCACATCTGAGTCAAATCTCAGGAAGACGCTTGAGGAAATTGTGAATATGGTGACACTTTGTGATTGGGGGTGAGCCAGCCTGATTGATAAAATAATATGAATCCAATGCCGATATTTCATATTTAACCAGAGTGTGTTTTTGCTGCACCACTCCCCAACAACAGCATTTAACCTTTGTTCTGACCCAAGATGTTCTTCGGTGGTTCCACTCCAGACCAGCTCATCCGCAGAGCTTCTTCATAACCACAGAATCTGTCAGTGCATCACCTGAGGTCGCAAACCACCACTATAGACCTCCAACCTTACAAACACTAATATTATCAATGGCCAGCCTTCCATAACACTCAAAGATTTCTGGTCAAGTGTACTCCCATTTGAGCGGATACTATTCCCAAGTCCAACTTTCTACTAGATAGACCTATTTGATTTTGGATATTGCTTGTCAACCTTACAGGTAGGTGATGGCACTAAACTTTAAAGAACAGCCTTTCCAAAAATGTACTATACCTTCCCACATGATCCAGAAATACGTTATTAACATCCCTTTGTGGATATTTCTTTTTTCAATATTTTAAGTGTTACACTTTACCTTGAAACCCCACTGAAAGTGTTAGACTGTATCTTCAAATTAAGAGTTGACCTTGACTATTTGGACATTGCCTCATCGAGGTGAGCCAGATAAAACTTGCAGGAAATGCACTATCCTGACTATGGGTCAGTGACTCTCATCCCCTTGAACACAGTTTAATACCTAGTTATATCCTACATCCCAACTCTCGATACTTCAGCCAATTTGACAGTGTCCGCTGCAAACCAGACAGACGGTAGATCCAGAAGAGACTAGTGTGATATCTTCCCAGAACCGTTGAGGGTCTGATGCCTGAGCAGATAAAGAATCACCATGTGATTACCCTATGGAAGTGGTCATGAAAACATTTGTATCCAAAATATAATAGGACATAGACCTTTTCTTAGATTAGGAAGAAAATGTAGATGTGGTGCTAGAGAAAACGTGAGGCACCAAATCTACATCAGTTGTCTGCAACCCTTGGCATGGCAAATGTTTTGAACTACAAATCCTATCAACACTAACAAGCGTAGCAATTGTGATGGATCATGGGAATTGTAGTGCAAAAGATCTGGAGAAACACACATCGCAGAACCCTCACTACATTGTGTCACTGTGGAGCATGCCCTCAGATTGTATGATAATATAGAACCTCACGCAGAAACGTATGATTAAAAAAATTACCCTCAAGATAATGAAAACAAGCATGAGGGATCCAATGTTGGTGGAGACTCAGAACTGGGCTTATCAGGCAGCTTCAGTGTATTCACTGAAAATGAAAATGAGGATAAGTCATCCCTGATGAGAGAGTTGGAAATTCACTCAAAGAAAGCCTCTGACTAACTGATTACCCTGTGTTAACTGCTGCTGCAGGAGACAGGCACGTATGAACATGGCAACTAGGCACAAAGTACCCCCCTCGCCCTTCAGGGAAAGCTCAGATTTTAACTCACCATGTCTGATGCTATTAGTGTATTTGGTTGTACATGACGTTGACTAAGTCACTCTCCTCGTTTGCACATTACACGTCCATATTTCCCCATGGTCATTTTCGTCTATAATTTTTAAATGGGTATTCCCACAATTCCCGTAATTCACCCATGCTCCACCACTTCATCTTCAGCTTTCCTACATGTCCAGAGCTCTTTTAGGTAGATCCGGTGACACAAAGTAGAGCATTTAATTTCCTTACATGTCTTAGAGCCATGCCAGTTGACTAATGTTGCGTACGCATGTGCTTGTGGGTTATAGAACAAAAGGGATCTTCTTGCCCCAGTCAACTCACATCTGTAGTGCCCTTCTCACTGTCCCAGTGGTGCATGATATATATGTTTCCAACTCCTTGTTTGATATATGCGTGATTAGGGTTTTGAGGGATTGAAGGCACATAGGCTTTAAAGGAACACAGCTACAGGAAAGATTTAGCGTTAATTAGAATTAACGTTTAGAATTAACGTTTGAATAAATAAAACTCCACTGAAGTGGTGAAGGCAGTCATCTGGCTGGTTACCTTCTGAAGGATTGCAGAGCTATCTCAAGTAGAACAAGGGAAGCAGCAATCGCTGGATTTTGTTGTGCAAGCAAAACTGGGATTGCTAGCTCCAGCTGACTTAGAGCTCTGTCTGTACATGGCATCCGTGGCTGCTGGCACTTATCTTTTTTTTGTCCAGGGTCTCAAGTGCATCTAAAGATTTATAGATTTGATTAAACGGGCCAGACTGACCTGCTCCCGAGAAATAAAACTTTTATATGGTGAATTACATGTCATTACCCATCACATTGTTCAGTGTGGCATGTCCTCCCCAAATCTATTTTCTTTTTTCTTAAGCGGAGCCCTACAGCATAATTTACGTCTGCAATTAATCACATTTTTAGTGGTATCCCTGCTTTACTTTGCCTAGAAAGCTTCCCCTATGCTTAATATGTCTACCTTCACTTTGCCAGGCATTTACTTCTTCATGCCTTTACTTTGTCTGCCTCTTCACATTGTCGCAGTGGCAATACAGATGGTTAAGGTTAGCTAAATGTTAGGGTTGGGTTCAAAAGGTAGCGGGGGGTAGATTATGGCGTAAAAAAGGGGTGTACAAGGCGTCTTCCCCTGTAATGACAAAGTAAATACTGGGGAAGTGACAAACAGAAGTAGAGGTATGGAGAAGTAAATGTGCCTAAGAGAATGCAGTGTAAGTAAAGACATACATCCGTATTTAGTGTATTGATCAGAACAATCTATGATTGAGGGGAGATTGCCAATGCGGGCTGCGGGTGCAGCTTAAGACCCAAGGAACAGTTGCTTGCATGGGGTGTACTGTCAAAGAAATTACTTTAAAGAGGATAGTGTGCACCGCACACCTTACTGTATTGAAGGTAAACTCAATGTTTGGGAAAGTTATAGGTCTAAGGATCCATAGTGTAAAGTTTTAAGGGCAGGGGACAATGAAACAGTCTTGGCATTTGGATCGTCCTGGCATTTTGGATAGACGCAAAGCAAGAAGGGAAAGTTCCCACAATGGAGGAACTCATGTCCCCTGCACACTATCTACAGTTGGGGAGAGCCAAGTATTCAAGAAGAAACTATCAACAAGTTCAATCGAGGTTGACTTAAATAGAGATAATTAAAGGAAAAACAATGTCATTACATATCAAGTTAATTGTGCATGAAGAATCATATCTCAATATAGGTTACAGTTACACATCATACATTTGAAGCCCTGATGAAGAGCATTCTTGCTTGAAACACATTGGGCATCTGATTAAAAGAACAACATGTGGAAACCACAGTACCTTGTGTACAAAACCCTTTTTCTTAACATATATTGAGATATGATTCATCATGCACCATTACCTTGATATGTAATGAAATTGCTTTCCCTTATAACTATCTCTATTTAAATCAACCTCGATTGAACGGTATCAGGTAATAAAATTGCGGCAAAAATGCTGTGGTTTGACCCGGTAAAGGTGTACCCCATTAAACCATTTAAGAGGAGCGGGGTAGCAGGGGTGTCCCCCGTATCTTTTACATGATTGTGGCGGCAAAACCACAGCATTTTTGATGCAATAATTGTATGCACAGCCATTTTTGGCATGATTTTAAGACATGGAACCGATTGAACTTGTTGATTCTTTCTTCTTGAATACTTGGCTGTCTTCAGCCATAGATAGTGTGCAGGAGACGAGAGTTCCCCCTTTGTGGGAAATGTTCATTCTTGCTAAGGAAATTACTTTAGTCAGTAACCTTTAGCATGCTAAGAGGCATCAATGGCCTGTCGATGTTTCTGTCACCAATACACGCCAAGAGGGCTATCCATGTACCCTGAGAAATTATCAGTATCACCTCTCCCCGATGAGGTTATCACATGCTAAGAAAAGATAATGTTACAATACGATGGTAGGTTACAGCCTCAGTCTTTACTCCTCAACATGTCCTGGAGTATTCACTGGACATCTGAGAGTACTGAAAAAGCAAGGGAGTGGTGGCCACATAGATGCAGATCCACATATCCTGCATTTAGTCAAACCTGGTGCTTTGATAAGAATCAATTAAAGAGATGTAAACTATCGCCAGGGCGATCCGGCAAGCGCATGACTTACAACCGAAGTAAATAAGTAATGTTTCATGAGCCAGGCAATGGTAAGCGAACAGAGGAACAGCCAAGGGAACAGAGATAGGTATTTGCAGTGAGATGTAAGGGTGTGTACACTGGAGATGAAACAGATGGGATGAAGAGATGGCGGGAAAGTGTGGGTAGTCGTAGCAGAAGAATCGTGTGTGCCAATTAGAATTCATGGCGGTTGGTATGTTTTTTGATGTCACAGTGTTGGAAGTGCCAGTGGTGGGGGCAAGGAGGCAAAAGAAGGGAAGCCAGAGCGAGCACAGAGCGGTGCAGGAACAGGCAACTTGAGGTGGGTGCAGCAAAAGAGGGTACATGATAGGGAGTGGCAGGAGATGAGGGAAGCACTGCAGTGGCAATCATTCTACAAAATGGACTCAAGAGCGTTGCACCATGCATGGTGTAGTAGGTGCTCTGACAAGGAGCTGAGCAGTCAGTCCAGTCATATAAGGTGATAATTCAGGGTCAATGTTGATTTCACAGTCCCTCCTATCTCAGTGAGTGTTGCCCCACATAAAAAGATGCCAATAATTACAATTCTATATCACTTTCTGAAAGATTGGAATCTTTCAAACGTTAACCACAATCCCCTGCTAAGTTTAAAACACCCTCTTATGAGCATCAATGTTCCCTGTAGATAAGCAGATAAGCAGCCTCCAGCAATAAAACACCTCATTTCAGCACACACATGTTTTCAGAGGGACACGAGTTTCATTTGCATTTACCCATAATCCTCACAAAATATTTTAACATTCACAATGCTTATTCTCAAAATCCCTTTATGCAGCAGCTGAATAAACCACATTTATTAGCCATTTTCAATCCTAAACTTCAGCTCATTCCATATGCCGGTTCAGCACATAGAAGAGACATCTGGCCACTATGCACATCCTGGAACCATCATTCAGCACAGCACCTCAGACAGGGAATATCATTTAAATGGCTGCTCACACTGGACATCTGCTCAGCTGTTTACAAATGCACATTTCTCTAGTATCCCCAAATAAGAGCATACTCCTGTTGAGCTTGAAATTTAAAAATGCCATTCCACAATAAGAAAACATGTCCAGGATGGCTGTACAATATATTCCAGCCTAGACACTGTTCTGCTTAGTTTATGCTTAGTTCAAAATGGCGCAGATGCATTGCATTCTGGGAGTGCTCGCAGCCATGTTGGATATTTACTTCACTCCGCAGTGAAAGGCTGCACACATTTTGCTGAAGTGTTAGATTCACAGTGCTGAGACAAACATGCTTTTTCAAACTTGGTATGCAGTCAAGGCCATTTCTGCTGCGAAAAGCTAACGTTGTTATGACTTGCTACTGTTCTCCGTGGAGCATGATTTTAGAGCAGGGAGGCCCTGCATTCCTTGGGGGGGAGCTCTCGAATTGACCCAGCTGGCAACCGACGGCTGTCCCTCAACTGCGCAGATGCAATTCCAGAAGGTTCGAGAATTAACTCCTTTTTTTGGAGTGCCTATGTAGGCGGAAACCTGGAGGGGTCAGGTGAGACTTCAGCCAGAGAAGGACGCTCTGTCTGGCCTTCCTGTGAGCTGTGGCACTCTCGTCCTGGCTGTCCTCGGGGTCTTCCAGCCGCAAATGGGCGAGATGACGAATGATAATACGCTCACGGTGATGTATTCTTTCTTTGACTTCTTTACTTTTTCTGTGATCTATGTCCATGTTAGTTTTATGAGTCATTTTTATGTACTTGTAATCTTTGAATAAATAGCTGTAAAGAGCTGATTATCTTCTAAATCGTGCGTGGCTGTGAGTTATTGTGTCTGTCTGTTTTTGGGTTGAAGTATTTGCTGTATAATTGCATTGGCGATTTATGGTAGTTCCGTGCACTTATTAGAGAAGAGCAATACAGACACGTAAAAACACTGGTTTCCTTGCAAATACAGTGAAAATTTGGACTTTCCAGGCCCTTTGATATAAAAGTGGTTTAGTGTTTTCCCTTTGCACCCAGGTAAGTGCACCCACACATGTGAGGTACCGTTTTTGTCGGGACACCTGTGGGAACGTGGAAAGGTAGGACATGTGTTGTTGCTGAGGTGTTTCCGAGGTTTCCTGGCGGTAAATGTCAGATCTCTTTTGAGTCCCACTGGTGTCTCCATTTCAGAACTGCATGGATTCCCTGTTTTCCTTGGGGGCTGTTTCACCCCAGCCCCAAATAGGTGGATTGGCCACAAGACCAAATACAATACAAATGTGGCTTTCCCTGGCCCTTTGGTTTACCTGTGGTATATCGGTTTCCCTTTGTGCCTAGGTAAGGGCACCCACACATGTGAGGAACCGTTTTCATCCGGACACCAGTGGGAACGTGGGAAGGTAGGAAATGTGTTGTTGCCCTAATGTTTTGGTGGTTTCCTGGTGGCAAATATGTCAGAATTGTTTATTTTTCCCTACATTTTGGAATTTGCCAGGCCTTGTGGGTAATAAACTGTCATGTGATTCATGCAAGTGAGACCTCGTTGGATTCCCACGGGTGTCTTCTTTTCTGAAATGCATGTCATTCTCTGATTTCCTTGGTGACTGTGACACCCCAGGCCCAAATCTGTGGGTTGTCCACAAGGCCAAATAGAGTAAAAAGGTGTCCTTCCCAGGCCTTTTGATGTACTAGCGTTTTAGCATTTTCCCTTTGTGCCTTAAAAATTGCACCCACACACGTGAGGTACTGTTTTTGTCGGGACACCTGTGGGAACATGGGAAGGCAGGACATATGTTGGTGCCTGGCTATTTCGGGGGTTACCTGGTGGTAAATGTCTCAAAATTGTGTTTTTCCCCCTACATTTTGGACTTTGCTAGGCCTTGTGGGTAATACATTCTAAAGCGATTCACACAGTCAGACCTATTTCCATTCCCACTGGTGCATTCTTTTCAGAAATGAATGGGGTTCCCTGTTTTCCTTGGTGGCTGCAACACCCCAGGCCCAAATCTGTGGGTTGTGCACAAGAGCAAATACAGTAAAAATGTGTTCTTCCCACTGCCTTTGGTGCACCCATGATTTAACCTTTTCCCTTTGCGCCCAGGTCAGTGCACCCATACTTGTGAGGTACCGTTTTTGGCAGGACATTTGTGGGAATGTTAAAAGATAGGACATGTGTTGTTGCCCACATGTTTCAGTTGTATCCTGGTGGCAAATATCTCAAAATTGTGTTTTTTTCCCCTACATTTTGGAATTTGCAGTGCCTTGTAGGTAATAAATTGTCATGCGATTCACACAAGTGAGATCTCGTTTGACTCCCACAGGTGTTTTCTTTTCAGAAATGCATAGGGTTCCCTGTGTTCCTTGGTGGTTGCGACACTCAAGGCCCAAATCCGTGGGTTGTCCACAAGACTAAAAACAGTACAAATGAGTTTTTGTTAGGTCATTTGGTGTACCAGTGGTTTAGCATTTTTCCCTTTTCACCCAGGTCAGTGCACCCACACATGTGAGGTACCATTTTCATTGATTGGGACACATGTGGGAACGTGGAAAGGTAGGGCAACATGTGTTGTTGCCCGGGCGGTTTGGTGGTTTTCTGGTAGCAACTGTCTCATAGTTGTGTTTTTTTCCATACATTTTGGACTTTGCTGGGCCTTGTGGTTAATAAGTTCTAGGGCGATTCACGGAAGTCAGACCTCTTTGGATTCCCATGGTTGTCTTCTTTTCAGAAAGGCATGGCGTTCACTGTTTTCCTTGGTGGCTGCAACACCCCAGGCCCAAATTTGTGGGTTGTCTACAGGTCCAAATAGAGTAGAAATGTGGTCTTCCAAGGGGCTTCGGTGTACTAGTGGTTTAGCCTTTTCTGTTTGCGCCCAGGTAAGTGCACCCACACATGTGAGGTACCGTTTTTATTGGGAAACCTATGGGAATGTTGGAAGGTAGGACATGTGTTGGTTCCCATGTGTTTCGGTGGTTTCCGGGTGGCAAATGTCTCACAATTGTGTTTTGTTTCTACATTTAGGACTTTGCTGAGCCTTGTGGGAAATAAATTGCCCCACGATTCAAGCAAATATGAGACCTCGTTGAATTCCCACATGTGTCTTCTTTTGAGAAACACATAGGATTCCCTGTTTTCTTTGGTTGCTGCAACACCCATGGCCCAAATCTGTTGGTTGTCCACAAAGCCAAATACAGTAAAAATGTGATCTTCCCAGGTCATTTGGTGTCCCAGTGGTTAACCCTTTTTGCTTTGCGCCCAGGTCACTGCACCCACACATGTGAGATACCGTTTTCATTGGGACAACTGTGTGAACCTGGTAGGACATGAGGACATGAGTTGTTGCCTGGGTGTTTCTGAGGTTTCTTGGTGGTAAATGTCTCAAAATTGTGTTTTCCCCCCTACTTCCTGGACTTTGTTGGGACTTGTGGGTAACAAATTCTAGGGTTATTCATGAAAGTCAGATCTCTTTGGATTCCCACTTGTGTCTTCATTTCAGAACTGAATGGGTTCTCTGCTTTCCTTCGGGGGCTGTGACACCACAGGCCCAAATCTCTGGATTGCCCACAAGACCAAAGACAGTAGAGATGTGGTCTTCCCAGGCCCTTTTGTGTACCAGTAGTATTGTGTTTTCCCTTTGTGCCCAGGTAAGTGAACCCACACATGTGAGGTACCTTTTTTGTCTGGACACCTGTGGTAAAGTGGGAAGGTAGGACATGTGTTGGTGCCCACGTGTTTAGGTGGTTTCCTAGTGGCAAATATGTCAGAATTTTGGAATTTGCCAGGCCTTGTAGTTAATAAATTATCATGCGATTCACGCAAGTGAGACCTCGTTTCATTCCCACGTGTGTCTTCTTTTCAGAAATGCATGGTGTTCCCTGTTTGCCTTGGTGTTTGCGGCACCCCAGGCCCAAATCCATGCGTTTTCCAGAGCCAAATACAGTAAAAATGTGGTTTTCCCAGGTTCTTTGGTAAACTAGTGGTTTAGCCTTTACCATTTTCCCCCAGGTCAGTGCACCCATACTTGTGAGGTACCGTTTTTGTTGGGACACTTGCGGGAATGTTAAAGGATAGGACATGTGTTGTTGCCCACGTGTTTCAGTTGTTTCCTGGTGGCAAATATCTCAAAATTGTGTTTGTTCACTACATTTTGGCTTTGCTAGGCCTTGTGGGTAATAAATTGTCACGCGATTCACGCCATTGAGACCTCGTTTGATCCCCACAGGTGTCTTCTTTTCAGAAATTCATGGGGTTCCCTGTGTTGCTTGGTGGCTGCGATACTCCAGGCCCAAATACGTGGGTTGTCCACAATGCCAAATACAGTAAAGATTTGGTTTTCCCAGGTCCTTTGGTGTACCAGTCATTTAGCCTTTTCGCTTTGTGCCCAGTGCAGTGCACCCACACATTTAAGGTACTGTTTTCATCAGGACACCTATAGGAATGTGGGAAGGTAGGAGATTTGTTGTTGTACAGCGGGTGTTTTGGTGGTTTACTGTTGGCAGAATATCTCAAAATAGTTTTTTTTCCATACATTTTGGACTTTGCTGGGCCTTTTTGGTAATACATTCTAGGGCAATTCACGCAAGTCGTCAGACCTCTATGCATTCCCATGGGTGTCTTCTTTTCAGAAATGCAAGGGGTTCCCTGTTTTCATTGGTGGTGGCTGCGATACCCTAGAACCAAATCTGTCGACAAAGCCAAACCCAGTCTTCCCAAGGGCCTTTGATGTACCTATGGTTTAGCCTTTTCCCTTTGTGCCAGTTCAGTGCACCCACACATGTGAATTACCATTTTCATCAGGACACCTATGGGAATGTAGAACATTTGTTGTTTTCTCCTGGTTGTGATAACATTTTCATACATTTCCTACTGCGGCTTGTTACCCAACCCTTTCATTTCCCAAATGAGGCCTACATTTAGTTGCTGCATTGGGCACTGTGCGCTTTTGTAATTTGCGCATTTCAGATATCCTTCAAAAGTTCTGCCTGTGCTCTTATAAAAAAGGTATGCATGCAACTCTTATATATAGCCAGTAAGATAGCTCAGTGGGTTCAGCGCTCGCTGCTGTGATCTGAGCATGATCTGCAGGTCGTAGGTTCGAATCCTGGCAAGGCCAACTCAGCCTTTCATCCTTCCGAGGTTAATAAACTAGTATCAATTTTGGTTGGGTGATATTGTATGTAAATATGTGCTTTGTAAAGTGCTTTGGATTAAGGAGCTTTATAAATTAACACATCATTATCAATTCTTCACCACATTCATTTTCAAATGCTAAGTACATCTGTTTAGACCATCAACATAAACATCCTGTGTACCATGACTCTGTTTTTGGCTCGTGGTATTGCTTGTTTTGTGAAACATTACGAAAAATGTGTGATTTCCTAACTAGAGTTGGGGGAATGTAGTGGTGCATTGCTTTTCTCAATATTCACAGAAGCCATTACCTTACAAGTGCAAACATGTCCGACACATACTCTTTTTATCTGTCACTTTTCCAATTTGCACCCAAACTATGAAAATTTCAGGTACATAGTTGTTGACTGACCTGCACAAATGACCCCTTCCTGAACTTGGAATTCTGTCTACTTTTCAGGAATGTGTGCGTTTCTGTGTTCCCATTGAGCTTGCCTACCCTCCACTTCCATTCCGTGCAAGCATGTCCTATTTAAAAAAAGGGAGAAATCACACACCTATCACAAAACTGATGGTAACTTTATGAATTTATTTTTGTTGTTGTTTCCACTCAACCTGTTCTTGAAAGCTTCTAAAATGGTGAATTCAGAAATATAAACCTTTTGTTCCGAGCTCTTACAAGAAATGTACGAAAAAACACAACATTTGGTAATTTTGTTTATTATTTCACACCCCCTTACAGCAAACAAAAATCCTTATGACGGCCTAGATGTGGGAAGAAAAGGATGCAAATGTGGCCGGGACATCACTTGTAACAAAGCAGTTACAAGGGATTGAATGCTGACATATCAAAATGTCCATAACAGGTCTCAGCATTGGGAGGCAAAACTCTCAGCAGTTAAGGAGTTACATTTGCGATGTGAGGGAAAGAGGAAAAATTAGGTGAGCAAAAGAGAGGCAAGGGTGATGGTGGTGGGGAAATAAGTAGTAATTAGAGAACATGTTACCTGATTGTGAGATGGCACAAGAATAATGGTGAATGGATAAAAGAGAAGTAGGGATATGTGAAAGGTTCAACGAGAGGATGACACGTAGAAAAGTGGGGTCACTAATTAAAGGGATGTGAGACAGGGGAAAGGAAAGACTTTACCCATTTGCAGAAAGAGTGGGAGAAATACTGACGGCAGAAGGGGAACGGAAAACTACAAAAAGGACGGCAGAACATGGGGAGGCGGATTTAAAAAAAAGAAAACTGGTGAAAGAGAGGGAAAATGCGCGCTTGAAGCGAGTGTTTCCGAACCCCTGTGAGAGGAACACTCGGATAACATCTTTAGTCGTTAGAGGGAGGTATTGGCACAGTGGGCGCATGTGATCTGCCATTATCTCTTCACCCCATACCCAGTTGCTTTATCTCCACTTCCCTAAAATATATAATATAAAGCGATGCATGTCAAGCAAGGCCAGGCCGTGCGACACAGATCTGAGAGCAGGCTTCGATAGCAGGTGAGTGAGCGGTGTATTATCAGCCACTGGGGCGGTCTGGCCCCTCCTGCAACGGTCCCAACATGTACCCAGGTCATCAGGTGTGGATGGAGAGATGTGATGCATTTAAAACGGGGTTCAGATAATAAAGGAGATAGTGAGGAAATGATGAAGTGGGAAGATGTAAAGAAGAAGTGACATTTGTTTCTAAAAGTGGTTGGTGGGAGTTTAAGTTGCAATGTCATGAGAGATGAATGCAAGCTACAAGAATCCGAGCAGAGGGAAGTGGTTTCTGATTGTGCAGGAGAAAAAATGTGATTGGGGACTGGGCGATTAATATTTTGGTGGGGCAGGTTTGGAGTTGAGGATAATTGAGTGTAGGATGAGGGTGATGAGAAACTGAGCATGAGAGTGGTGCAGGGGCAGGACTGTGTTGATGAGTTTGTCAACTGACAGCTTTTGTTATTTATTAGAGACATCTCAGCAAAGAGAAAGAGCACTCATCCAAAGCTTATGTAAGAGAACCACACAGATATGCAGGCCGAGAGAGGGCACAATCAAATACATTCTCTAACACAAGCCAAGATATATTACTACTAATGCGTAAATATGATTATAGTAGCAGACATCCAAGATGGCGCATACTTTATTTATTTATTTATTGGATATTTATAAGGCACTTATACAACAAGACAATGGGGCTCATTATTAGTCCGGCGGTAGCCGTGCCGGGAAAAAATGCCACGGCTTCCACCCGAGTCATATTTTTTCTGGCGCCTGGCAATGTGGAATCACCAGGGCATTACAGCCCCGGCAGTCCCTCCAGCCAGGTGGCAGAAAAAAAATATTACCCATTCCGATTGAGTGCAATAGGACTCAATGGGAATGGGGAGGACGGTAGCACCAGCACCGTTAACAACGGTGCCGGTATACCGTCATGGTCTGCGAGCGGGTGCCATTCCGCCTGCCAGGTCAGACCTGGCGGGCAGAAATGCACCCTCTCGCAGAACTCTTAGTATGGAGGTACGGTAACAACGGTGCTGGGAGCTTACCGGCACCGTTGTTCCAATACTGCCATAATTATTATGAGGCCCAGTGCTTCAACTCTCCACAAGGCACAAGGGAAGGGAACATAGGAGCAAATAAACAATAAAAATGACAAATTAATACATACATGGAACAAAGGTCATACAAGGCCTTGTGACATTCAGAGACTGCAAGTGCAGTGAAAACAAAAAGAAAAGAGGAGGTGGGGTGGGGTAAGTGCTATACGGTTCCTCTAGGGGAGGAAGTGCCAGAGGTGCCCATTGGGGAGGCATCAGGTAAGTGGATGGGCAGAAACATGCCAGGCGAGGAGGGAGGTCTACCACCCAACAGGTAAGTGCATAGCGGAGGAAGACCACCCAACAGGTGGGTGAGCGCCCAGTGGGCAGTGCAGGGGGAATGGTGGGGGTGATTGGGCAGGAGGCCAGGATCTTATTGGACTCTTGAAGGACCAGGCAGCCATTCTCAGTGACAGAGGGGAGATAAAATAAACCCACCACTACATTAATGAAAAGACTGCGATCTACTCAAAGACACCAACACACACAACAAATACATATGCAAAGAGGCAAAGTCACACACCAAGAAACTGGCAAAATTTGCAAAACAGACAAAGGCAAAAGACTACCCACGCAAAGACAGAAACCCCTCGCCCACACACATATGGACAGAAATACATATGCCAATCTCTCCACAGGCACATATGCAGACATCAACCAGATGTAACAGAATTACATTTACACATGCACGCTGGGTAAAGGAAAATAGCTATAGCTATAAAACTAAACAGACATGCGAACTTTCTCAACTCATCTTTGAAGGAACACAGGCATACACAGCCCCAAAAAGACGACACACGTAGAGGCACTGATTCTCCAACTTGCATGGGTAGAGGAAGTCACAGGTCCACAGTCATACAGATTCACACTCATCAATACATACACACAAACCCACACACAAGACACACACACATTTACAGGGAAAACCACAGAAACAATTTCACACAAAGGCAAGAATAAGCATCTCATATATTAATGATAATACTCTAGTTCATCAGCATTTGCTCAGTCAAGACTACTGCATTGTTATGCACAGAAATTAGATGAAAGGAGACAAAGGCAAACTATTATGCACAATGAGATTACCACACAAATCAACACTAAAATACACACAGATTACAAGAAAATAAATGAAAATGCATACACACAAATACAAAAACCCACTCCTCTCAAATCTCCTCCAGAGAAAGGCCTTAGCAGGGAAGCACTTTTAGCACAGGTACACAGGCACATGTCTATCCACAGCAGCAGGTGACACCACACAGACAAGTATTCAAAAACAGTGGTACAAATACAGACACATCAAAACAGAGAACCAACAGTACACAATTCCCTAAGAAGACGCCAGCACTCATATCCAATAGACACATACCATCATCAGAGACTTAGAAACTGGACTACAGCATGGATCATCTAGATCCAGTTAAAGAGTTCAACCAAAACCAAGCATAGCTTAGCCAAAAACAGCAGCTATTTATAGTTCCATTTGGCTCATGGGCTCTCTTCTAGCACCCAAAGCCAGCAACATTCCAACTATCTTAATATGTTGATAGAAATTATCCACCTCATTCATATTCTCTGAGCTTGAAACAAAATATACCCCCCTGGAACTTGGGTGCTAAGCAACATTCTAATGCTGGATACAGAGACTTTGTGTGGCAGTGTCTCCACTTTATTTCTATAGACGCTTAAGTTACCTTACATGAACTCAGGAACTAAGTGAGTAACGTGTTACTCCTGGATTGTGTTCTTCCTTTTGCGTGGATGCCTTTGTTGTCAAAGAAATCCACAGTTCCACTATTCAAGAATCACTGTACTCTTTGTTTGTGTTCCCCCTGGAGAGCTCAATAACAATGGACCTGTATGTTGGGGATGTTTCACAAAACACTTCCAGAGACATATGAGGGGTAGTGTCACCTAGGAGATAGTATGGCGATGCTGTCTACTAAGGTACACCTTTTGTCAAGCATTCCCTGAATCATCCACTAGAGTCTGTTTTTATCTTCTGACATAATATGGCTGCTACCACCAGAATAAAAAGCAATTTGCATTGAAACCTTATTTCATGACTGAAAGATTGTATTAATAGCATAAAAAGAATGGAGTTAATAATCTCCAACCAAAAAATATGTTTTTTTTTTAACTTTTGCATGACAAGTATAGTAATGGAAAGTTTGAACCTTCATCAAAAGTGTAGTCACTCCAGAAACTCCATAGATCTCCTCTGTTGTCCTATTCGGCTAGAGACTTCCAGTTGATAGGATGGAAGGATTAGCTTCAGTCATCACAATCTCAGCTCATGTAGTACGGCCAGAGCCATTAAGGAGGCATGTCAATGCAGTTCTCTAAATGGTCACCATCACATGCGAGAGGAGATTTAGGTGTGTGTGCATGCTGTACTTTCGTTATTACCAACTGCAACAGGGTTTTCTATTGTTTTATTGTCAGTTCTCTCCATTATTGTTTTGGTCCCTTACTTAGCAGGCATAATTATATACTAGTTTCAACGTAACCTTGCTAGTTTCACGCATGATCAAGCTTCAGTTGCTGCTCCACTGGAGCGTTAGGTGTGACATTATAACTTAGTGCCTGTCCCACTCTATTAGATGATGATGCTGCTCTACCTCCATAATTGACTCTACATCTCCTCATCACAGCCCTTCAGCTTCTCAACTGTCAAAGGCTGCTGCATCTTGAGCTGTCTGAGCTGCGACTCCATCTTGACTCGATACTCAAGTTGTTTATCCTTCTGCTTGGAATCCCCACTTCTCTGCGGCTTGAAAGTGTACTGGTACGTCCTTGGAATACCCACTTCTCTGCGGCTTGAAAGTGTACTGGTACGTCCCCCATAATCCTCAGCAGAGCTGTCTGGGTGTAGAGTGTTCCCCTTTCTCCCTTTTCCTGCCTGAGCTGGAGGTTCCTCCCTTACTTGTCTGCATCATGATGTTTCCTGCTCTGCCGCAAAGGTTCTCCTTGCTAAGCCACTTGACTTGTTATATGTAGCCTGCGGTGGAGCTCTGAGAGGAAAACCCCTTTCTGGTTAATCCTTCCTGTTGGCCTGCCAACATTGACCTCCTCACTTTAAGGCTATTGTCTTCTCTCCTCAGCCCCTGTTGACTCTGCAGTGACCACTGCTTCTAATGCAAGTTTCTGACACATTTGACTCTGCAGATGTTTTCAACTACAACTTTCCTCGGCCCGAGCCAGCATAGTCAATGATAAGTGAATATGGGAGTCATAGTCAAATCATCTGAAGAGTCACACGTTGCAGACTTCTAATGTGATGTGCTACTTGTTGCTTCCTGAAATGTACTAATCATGTATCAACTTCATATTAATCAAGTTAAGTTCAGCAATCTTCAGTTTGAAGGCTCTGCTTTGGGCTCAAGTGGTGGAGCCTAAAATACTGTAAATGGTTAGGTTTACACTGATACCGGAGCAGAACAATCTTCTACTTTACAGTGTTTATTACAGGTTACCCAAGGGTATAAGTACAGTTTGACCCCTGCAGCATCTCAGGGTGTCAAGGAAGAAATGTGTGGTTTATGGTCATGTTCCCATTTTAGATTTGAATGACTGCTCTTAAACTGCACCTGCAAAGCTGTGGCGTCTTTTTCTGCGAAATAGATTGTTGTCTTTCAAATTGTAACGTCCCTGAAATAAAAAGAAATATAGATATACAGTGCAAATTACTCCCTAACAAATAGTTTACATGTAATTCACCAATTAAGAATTACAGTACAAAGGTAAATATGCAATAAAAATGGTAGTGTTGGAAGTGATTGGAGAAGAAGCATTCTAGGTGTAAACTACTCATAAACAAGCGAATGCTAGGAACAGGCAGAAATTAGAAGGCAGCGAACACAACGACGAGTATGATTATGCCCCTTTCCACCGCTTATCTCTGCACAATGGTAGTTCGAATCTATCCTCCTGAGACTTCCTGCAATGCCCCTAAATCTATGTTGGGTGAATGGTGCCGACCTTTTCCCAATCCATCAAACCCTCTTTAGAAGCCAAGGTTAAGAAACCTTGGCTTCTACCCTGCAGCCCTCCGAACCAGGCACCTACGTGATAAGAATAAAGTTCCCCTTTGCCCTCACTGACTTGTTTTGGGCCTTTGTATAGATTAATGTCTAGTAAATACGATCATTATCTAGTTCATTTTATATAATAACTTGATTGTTGGAGTACTGGCAGACTATGTTGCTGGACATCAGCATGAAAGACATTCCTATAACTGGGGACTGTTTCTTTTCTATGTAAAGGATCATGATGCCCATGTGGGCTTTGCCCAAGATTTATAAAACTGTACAAATTCAATCAAGAACATCTTGGTAGGCGCAGGCTAGGCAGAGTCAGGAGTGGTGGGAGATCTTGGCGTAGAACTAGAGGAAGGATAGAGGGATGCTGCATTGAATTAATGAATATGTCTTGAAGTAAAACAGTGTCATCCTCAACAGCATATGGAGTCTGTTGTCCTGGGCAATTATGTATTTAAGGTGCAATGAACTGAAAACAATTCAGGAACTGCATCTTCTCCTGGGTTGGTCTCATACTGGATATAGGCTTACCAGTTACGACAAAGCAGTGATTTATATGTATACATAAACCATTATCCTACAATCAAGGAACATTTAATCAAGATATTCAATGCATAGTAGATTAAAAAAAAACATTTGAAATACAAGCTGAAGTAAAATCTGCACTCTGCATACAGTGTTTCACATGTTCTACTGTAACCGAACAGGTGGAAATAAATCGAACCACTAAACGTGACCCAAGCCCAGGAATGTGTTGAATGGTACAGAAGATATCATGTAACAATGTTCAGAGGCACCTGGTGACAGAAATAGATATTGATGGATTCAGACACATTTTATTTTAAAGAGTATGAGCAAAACCACCACTGCCAAAATGACAGCAGAATTCGGGATGATGTTCAAATTAGTGTCTAATCTGATGATTTGCGGCGTAAACTGATACGAAATGGCGGTCTGCATATAGTCTTGGTGATTCTCTCATCTATACATCTTAGGACCTTTATTCTCTTCCCCTACAGAAGACAAGATGAATGCTGTCACTGTGTCATTGTTGTTGGTTCTCTTCCTGGGTGCAGTTACCAGCAAGGAGGCATCTGGTAAGACATCCTCCCGCTCCGCTCATACTGACCATAAGGAAGAATTAATCCAACCATTTTTGTTACATAAACAAGCGTGGACAAAGACACACTTTTTTGGGGTGGATGAACGTGTTTATCACTGGATGGAGGGATGACTGGATGGACAAGACTTATTTTGTGTTGGATGGATGGAAGCATGAATGCATAGTTGGGTGATGGACCTCATTAGGGCGATATATGTAATTGTTTCAACGCGTGGTTTTATTCATGTGGATGGATGTGTTAATGGATGGATGTTATTGTTCAAGTGGATGAGTATCATTGTTCAAATGGATGAGTCTGATTGGATGACTAGATGGAGAAATGATGGCTGAATGGATGCAATTGTGTAGAATGATGGAATGGTTACATTGCTTGAAAGGATTGATGTAGGTGATTTGATAGATGTTTGAGTTTGATTGACTGGATAAATGAAGATGATTATATGGGTGAAGGTAATGCTGTGAATGGAAGTATATGTGTGATGGCAGGGCGGATGAGTGCATGTTGTTGTGTTAATTGATAGGTGTGTGATCTAGCATGGATGAATGAATAATTGTGTGTTGGTGGAGGATTGACAGATGAAGGGTCATCTGGTGCCCAGAAGGTGGCAGAGTCAAACATCGCTTAATGAAACCAGATACATATATTTCAGCTTCCTGTGAATGCAAACTATATTCTAGAAATATATTCTGCTAATAGAACCTCACTGCCAACTTCTATGTCAAAAACAATAGCCCACTTGAAAAACAGGATGTACAGCACAAAGGCGTAACAGCTTCCACCAGAAGTGAGGCCAGCATAAAGTGGTAGCTCTCAAGCTTCCACATGTGTAATGATTGTACTATGGCATCACTTTGCTGGACCAGCCTGAATTTTACATGGAAAGGCAGTGGATTTCCATAAGCCTCCTAAGTCACTCACTTATTCTCCACACATCGTGTACATTTCCCTTAATTTCACGCACCCTGCCTCAACATGTTTAATTCCCAACGTCCATGTCCCCATTTTCCAGAAGGCGCTTGGTATGGTGGGTTTAAATGCAGCTATTGGCCTCGTAGGACCTGTGTCCACCACTGCATTTGTGCAGAAGTAGGTCAGATATTGTTCCAGAAAGTACACATCTGTGTCGCATTGTGTGAAAGGGGAGGCTGGCCATTTTGAAAGTTAAAGTAGCTGTACTTTTTAAAATAATAGTGATTGAAAATAGTATTTTGCTTCATGTTGGAATCACTTTGGTAACAGTCAGACACATTCAGCTACTAAAAATAGCTTACACCAAATGCGTATTTATATGTAAATAAACAAAACAGTAGTCATATTGGTACATTGAAGGGGTTGCAAAACTGCAAATTAGGCATAGAATAAGCAGTTCCCAGCCTCTAACCTTTCAGGCCATTCCATCAGTCTATTCTTCTGAAGTGGCAACCTGGCACTGCCACTTTAGCAGTCCCACATCTAGGTGTTGGATTTTATTGTCATCTCTGCTACTACAGAGATATATACTTTTTTCACAATCACAAGCAGTGTAACAAATATGACGAGACGAAGAAATATATAAGTGATAGCTACTGTAGCCCTCTGATATACTTCGTCCATTTTCACTCCTCCTTGTCCTCTACTTAAAGGTGAAGATACTCAAGATGAAGAATACCTGCAGGCCAATGGAGATCCACGTCCAGAGAAAAGCAACTGTGAATGCCCTAACCAAGAAGACAACGTGATGCCCAATAAAGTAGCAGCATGTACGAATGACAAAGAGGGAATACCTATCACACTTCCCGGAACACGCAGAGATTCCAAATCCATCCGCTATATCCTATACTCTTCTGGCTGCACCTTTGAGCAGGCTCAGGTGAGTCCTGGGTGGTTCCAGGGAAAGTGCTTTTTAGAACAGTTGTTTTGAGTCTGGTGTTAATGTGTATTTAATTATTCAGATGATTGGTGGGGAAATTATCTGATATCCACATTAATCAAACATTTTTATTGGATGAGCATTGCTGAGTTGAGGTTATAGACACAGTGACTTCACATTCCAGAAAAGTATATGGGGCCAAGTATATGCGGATCACTATGAATATGGCGGTGTGGGAAAAAAGTGGCGGTAACGGAATTTCCGCCACTTTTCCTGCTCCGTCATACTATGAGTATGGCCCTGGAGTGGGGGATGTACCTCCAACATCATGCTGGAGGTAAACCATCCCACTTTCTGCCAAGAAATCGGCAAAATTGCTGATGGTAATTCTGCCTAAATCCCAAATGGAGTCCTAGGAACTCCAAATTAATGGGGACTAACACTGCCAACACCAATTGTAATCTGGTGGTAAATCCACTGGACAATGTGGTGGTAATGGTAATTCCTATAGCAAGTATTCCAGCGGATTTACTGCCGGAATACTGCCCAACTCGTAATGATGCCCTATGTATTTTGATTAATAACTGGCTGTGATCGCAATCACTGCGCACAGAAAAGTGGGGTTCCTGTCTGATTTAAGTTAATTAAACAGCCAATTGGTACTAGTTGTGTATGTTTCCAAAGGGATATTTCATAAACAAGGCTCAATAAATTCACAAGAAAAGAAATGGAGAAGGTTACACTGGGTGATTCAATATTCACTGAAAACAAATTCAAATAATACTAATGAACAATATATGAACTTTACACAAGCACCTGAGGGGGCAATGTATTGTTGACACAACAACACCACCTCAAAGCAAAAACTAACCAAGGAGTGCTACCATCACCAGGACCAAGTGACATGTGAATGAAAAAGACAAATAAGCAGGACTTAAGGATAAGAAATGGTTTACACAGGGCCCTAAGACCGGCTGGGCTGTCCACCTAGGGATGCATAGACATGTCAGCCCTTACAATTGAAATGTCATCAATATGTGTGATTCCGTTAGAAGGGTAGATATTGGCAACTGAATATACCTCTATCCCTAGTTATTATTGAAAAGCAAACACTATAAACAGGTCTAAAGACAGTGTTGTCTCGTCTTCTAGAGCTTCGGCTAATGTTTGCCAGAATGATGTATTAGGGCAAAGCCTTTATCATGGTGCATGGAATTCTGCTTGAGATGGTAGTAGTTGTAGAGACTTTAAAAAAAATATACATCAATAAGCATGTGTGGCCTGCATTGTATTTGCACGTTTACATGAATATTGCAATACGATTTCCATACATTGCACCCCAACTCCCCAGTTGAAACAATTGTATTTGCTAGCTTGCTATACTTAATTACATCAAGCATTATAAGAACAATTATAGGCAGATATTACTCAGGCACCACGTATAAGACCCAAGTTGAGCCCGGCCCATACCACCCCAAAGCACAGAAAGGGGAAGCAATTCACACTGGACCTTAAATTCAACAATGATCGCCCATATTCCCAACATCTTACTTAATGGGTCAGTAGTTTCCTCCAGATGGTTTAAAGACTGTCCCATGGCCACTCATGGGCACTGCAAAACCAAACACACAACCAATTCAGTGCGCTCACAGGCAGTGTCCTTAATAGCTCCACTGTGCAGAACAACACATCAAAGGTAACTGTACCCTATTCAACAGTCCAGGTCTGGGTCAGACTTCACATGGGTATAAATCCCCTCTCATGTTTCGAAACAGTTTCCTCTAGCGGCAAATATGCTGGAGAATGGGATGTACTCACAATCTCTACAGGGATTAGGTGCAGCAGCCTTGTTTAGAAGAGCAAGGCGTTTTTATTCTTTGCATTTTTTCATTCAAAATTTCATTATAAAGTATGTGGGTTTTTTATTTTTGTTTTCCAAGTTTCATCATAAAACTATGAAAGTATCTGCTTCATTCCCTTGGTGCTTTTCTAAGGAAATTCATCTGTTACGGAATGCCTGTGTTTAATAATTGGGGTGTTTAGTTTTCAGGGGCAGACTTAGCACTCAGAAGCCGACTGGGCCTTCCAATGATCTGTCCCGCCCCCTTCCCAGTCTGTTTACATGATAGACAATACCAATGATCCATCCTTGCTTGCAGGTAGGCACAAGCAGTATGGGCTTTCTGTGCATTGTCCAGCTGAACATTTGCCATGGCTTATGGGGGTCAATTTCAAAATGATGATTGGCTCCCCCCTTGCCTACAGTTGGTAGGAGTTATTGGGAATAGTCTGTGGCACCGTTGGGTTTCTTAAATAGGAATGGATACAAAGAAATGCAGCCTGAAAGGATGTAAATGTCATGGGGCTGAAAAACTAAGCGTCCACTGAAAAGCTAGCAACTGCTCTGTCAACAAGGTGCTAATATAAGAGCGGAAGGCAATGAGGTGATTGCAGTCTGTAAAGCGCACATTTAAAGAACTTGAATTAGGTTGACTTAACATAACAATTGTGCATGCTTTAACACTACGTTATCTGTGGAGAGCCTTTGCTCATTCCTGCATATCCTGAGAAGCAGCATACAACATTGAACACGAGCTGTTCCAGATATAACGTTTAATGGTGTTAGAAAGCACATAATACATGTTTATGCAGGGTTGACTTTCTGTTCCAATCCCTGTTTTCAAGCTGAGCGATTTCCATTCTTTGACTTCCCTGGGGCACTGCCCTAATTTCCCAATGTGTCTTTCCCATTTTGCACCCCACCCCATCTTGCCCTGATCTTGGTGTCCCTCGGGGCCTTTCTGTCCCCCACACCCGTTTTCCCTCCCTACACAGGGTGGTCATTTTTACAAAATTGTATGTCATCATACACAACGCTCTTCCGTGCCAAATCCACTTGTCTGGTAATATTACTGCAAAAGACATGTGAACACATACCCAGCACAACAAAATGCTGTTAGGCATACATGGCACTGACGTGTTTAAATTCTCGTCTGGGCCGCTCCTGGGATTTTAGAGGCCCTGTTCCGCAAAATTTATGCAGACCCTCTAATTTGCATGACATGGATTGACATGATCAGAAGCTAAATCACAAAAAATAACATTACAATCAGTGACATTAGTCTTTAATGTCACTGATTGCAAGATTGCAGTAGCAGCCTGCCAAGATGTGTGGACCTAAAAGCAATCTGATTTAGTTTTAAAAAACAAATTGATTGTGAAAGAAAATGCAATATAATATCATCTGCATGAACCATTATTTTACGAAACATGCAATTTTATACTCCCCTCCCATTTATTATCACCCACCATTTGCACCTCTTCAAGGACAAAAGTCCTTCCCAACGAAACCTTGTGGTTGGGTCATCAACCTCTAATCTGTTTATTGAAATTATTTGTTGACACAAAGCTGGAATTCAGGGTGCTGGGGTAGGAGGGGTAGTCCAACAAAATGCAGTATAGTTAGCCACCCTACAGACACACCCCGTCGCTGAGTCCCAACCTTGGGCTTCACCTGGGCTTGTGTAGCTACCCTCTTGGTATGAGATGAAAAAGGAGAACTCACACAAAGGAGGATTTCCTCACCAATGTGGATCTTTTTTGCCCATTTCAATCCAACCTCATCTAAGTGGCTGCATTTTAATTGTTTCCATTTTCATGTACCAGGTGTATCCTTCTTCTAGAAGGCATGTCATGTACAGTGGCGCAGCTCTGACTATGTACAGGTGGGCCGATTGGGCAAGTGCCTCCTCTCTTTGCATCACAAATATGCTCCTATTTCACTCTTGTTCTTTTTTTCCCTCACACAACATCCTTTTTGGCCCGCTCTTTTTCTTAGCAGCTCTTTCCTGTCCAATATACCCCACTCTTTCCATTGCTCTCCCTCCCCTGATCGTTATGCCTATTATCTTCCTCCTGTGCTTACTTAATCTTCTTAACCCTCCTGCCTTCTTCTACTAAAGGCTCTTTTTCTAAAGATCCTGCTCTTTTCACTCTTCTTTTTCACTGCCTCTTTTACCCCATCATATGCCATTTGTCCTTCCACTCCTGCACTTGCCCTCCCCATTCCTCACTCACTTGCCCACCTACTGTTCCTTCACCCGCCCTCCCTCACTCTTAATTTCTCCCACATGTTTTAGACCCCCTTTACTCCCAATTCTCCTTCCACTCCAGAACCCCTCCTTTCTCCATTCTCCAGTTCCCCTCCCCTGTACCCTATTCAAACTATATTTACTCTCACACCTGTGCCTCATTAACTATTTCCCCATTCTCCTGTCCTCTTTCATTCCCCATACCCATTCACTGTTTTTACCTCACCCATTAACCCTTCACTCTCCTCATCTCCTGCCGTCTGTCAATCTCTAACTCATGATCCTATTCTCCTTCACGCTGCTCTGTCCTGTCCCATCAGTGGCCTGCCCTTTCCAACATTTTCCCATTACTATTCTGCTCGTATTCACTCTTCTTTTCTGTTTGCTGCCATGTGGCAGGGCCCTGTGGAGCTGGAGCTGATGTGGAGGCAGTGGTACGGAGTGAAAGGATCTTTGAAGTGCCACAAACAGCACCCACAAAAAACGAAAATTATGTAAGACTTAGTATGTTCTCGAGATTAAAAGGTGCACTCCTCTAAATCAGTAATGTTTAATAACATCACACGTGTTTGCAGTGAGAACACCATGCATAAAATGGATCTGCAAGATGTAGGAAATATTCTGTTATGCCACCTCCTGTAATGTCCCCCACCATTGCCCATGTTATTGCCCATTGTCTTGAAACCTACAAGTTTTTATGGTCTTGATTATTCAATATTAGCACTATTGACAGCAAAGACATGCATATCAGATGTGAGTACAATAATAATAAATACACGTGGTATAAGGATACTTCTGAAGGAGTGATTTATCCAAAATAAATAACGAGTGCATATTACCTATTCACTTAGGCTTCACTTCTATCTCAAACACCTTCAACTTCCCACCATCACATTCCCTCGAATTATCACCTACCTGTGTTGGTGGTCCAGCGGTCTCCCAAGAGGAAGTGCAATGCACTTTTTTATGTGGGCATCCGCATGGTGCTATTTTGTGCAGTGCTCTTCCACCAGGCAGACAATAGGCCGACAACAGTATTTTTTCCATAGTTCAGATTACTGCCTGTAAAGCAGTTTTTGCTGCCTGAATTGTTACTACCGGTGTTAATTGTACCAAATGGTAATTACCACCATCTGTGACCAAGTGGAGTGAGTTCAGGTAGTGGACAGCATTTCCCCTTATATATTGAGAATGCTATTGAGGCTGGTTGTAATTGGCATGTACCGCTGTCAGCATTCATACCACTGGTTGCGTAATGTGTCCCTCTTTGTTAAGGTCAAGATATCACTAGAACAAATATTACACCAATGGGCAATTGTATTGGTAGTGATAACGTTCTCTGCATAGTCAATACCAGTTTCTTCGAGTAAGGCAAACGATAAGGCTTACTCTGAAAAGTGAAAGAAATGTCTAAGGAAAATGCATTTTTAATGTTTGATTCATGGAGTCGCCTTCACAATCCAAAATCTCTGACTCACATGCATCCATAGCACAGCCCTTTCCTGTGTAAACAGCAACTATAGAGTCAACTGGAGGGGCAGTAAAGTAACTGGGATATTTAGCGTTAATAGACAGAGTCATTCGGGAGCGTTGCCTATGAGTATGTAATGTTATATTAATGTAACTTATTCCATGCATCACTGCCGTTTTTACGTTCTGCAGGCACTCGTGTGGATCTGACAAGTAATAGGGAATGATGGATTTGTTAGTGGGAAGAGTGGCAGAGAGCAACAGTGCTTTGTGGTTCTGTTGGTTGTTTCAGTTTGGAACAAATAGTCACTTTGTGTGAGTTTGCTTGTCGGTGGTATGGGTTGGTGGCCGTTACGGTGCTTGAGTCCATATGGAAGCTCTTGTCCGCCTGTGGCGCAGAGTGGATTGACCGTGTTGCAATTGTGTGAGTTATAGGATGTGGTGTGGAGTTTTGCTGCTTGGTTTTAGTGTAGTAGATGTGGTAGCCATGTGTGGGTGTCGTATTTGGTCGGTGTGTGTTGTGTCTGCTGGAGTATAATGGGTTTTAGTAGAGTTAGTTAGAAGAACAGCGGGTCCTTTTGCAATTGTTGCATAGATTGTTTGGTGTTTAAACTGAAATCCACTGTGTCGTTGTTAACAATGATGGCTCTTTCACTGGTAGGCCAATCTGCTTGGTTCACATGACCTTGGAATCCCAAGCGGAACCAGGTACTTCATTGCGTATGCTTTAGTATTGAAGATGCGTGCTTCTCTTAAACCACGATTTGACGTTTTAGGTCAGCAAACCAGAGAGCCATGTTTTTTGTGCTTTCCTGAAGGTCAGGTGTTCCTCTATTTTGCCTATTTCCTTCAGAAGTGAATTTCAGAGTTGAGATGTTTGAAAAGGCTGTTCCACCATATTTAATTTCCAATATTGTTAGGATTCACAACATATGTCATTGGAAGTTTGCAGAGTATCTTTTGGTCTAAAGATGGAGATTTGTTTTTGCTGGAATTCTGCCCCTTGGCTATTAGTTTCTTCTTAGATTTAGTAATGTTCATGGACAATCATCTAGAGGACATATCGTTTTTGTAGGTAGACTAGATGGCTCTTATGGCTCAAGGTTTTCTCAGCATTAACGCAGAATGATTTGTATAAGATCGCAAAACAAAATTGTGTGTATTATACATTGGGTAGTTTTAGTAGTAAGGCTACAAACTGAACTGAAAAAATGTTATCAAATACATTAAAAGGAACTGGGGCAAGGATGTGTACCTGCCCTACACCACAATTGATTCCAAAACGATTATCAAACACATTTAACATCGACAGAACAGATGTAACTTTATATTCACATTCATCATTTGAAATAGTGGGAATGCCTGCCCTATCTCGATCATATGTAATCCTAATGTAAAACTGTCCACTGCACAAAAACATACAGCTGGAAATACACAAGTCTGGAAACCATCTAAATTAATGGGTACTGTGGATCAGGTTTCTTTCAATAGAATATCAAACAGCTTGGTATACTTTAACAAATCAGGATCCCATCCGCATTGTACAAACCCTGCCACATTCTAAGACATACATTTGACCATTTCAATGTAATGTAGAGGTTGCCGTTAACACGCCCCTTTGTTTATACAGAGGGTGAGAATTGATTCTTGAAATGCAAAAGTAGGACATAAATTAAATACATTATCTTGAGGGGTCACCTTCCTCCACTCTTTGCACGTGTTTGAGTTTTGTAAACTGTTCTCACAATGTCTTCCTCTTTTAAACCAAACCCGTTCAGTGAACCAGGCACACGAATGGAGAGGAGATGATGATAATGATGAGATGGCAACATTGCCTATCCCGATGCTTCCGCTTGTGCTAGTCTGCCCTGGTCTCTCTCTTGAGTAAAATCCTTAAGTGTAGGTCTAGCTAGGTCCTTCTGTTTGTCTAACACATTACGGGCTAAGGTTATTTCCCGGGATTGCTTTTCTATTTTTAACAATGTTGACTCCATTATATTCTTTTTGACACTTCAAATAAACTCAGCATTTTGTCACTATACCGTTTAAGTGGTTCTACCAAGGGACAATCTACAGTAATGTGTACTGGGCTTTAGGTTCAAATAGGTGATCAGTAACCTGCGTGTTATCCATTGCACATGCATTATCTGTTCTATTGTTTCTATGAGGGCTTCAAGTCACCATTAGTATTCTTTAGAGATTTCTGGACGGAACACATACCTCCAATGGCATTTGTCATGACTAGAGCAGCGAATAACTGGGTATCTTACAATTTCACCTTCGCCTGTGCATATAGTCTTATCTATGCAAACCTTATGTGCCTCCACATCCCCCTTAGTGGAAGATAGAAGTTGAAAGAATGTTCACCTCTGCAGTGGCGTCCAACTTCCCCTCGAGCATTGAGCACACTTTATAAAATAAATATTCCATAGAGCCCTTTTGTGCAGGTGTTTGAGTTTATGTTTACCTGTATGTTCTGCTGGTGGTGAGCCATTTGCCTTTTCATTTTACTGCACCAATTGTGGTGCAGGTTCCATACAAACCCTATTCCTTGGTCAAAAGATCACCCCTCCAATGTCCTTCGCAAGAATGCTATATTCTTGGCGACTTTCCCATGTACGAATGTAAGTGATGGCAATTATCACCCAGCTAGTAGATTTTAATCTTAAAAGTAAAAATACAATTTGAAAATTTAAATAGTGGAGATGAGTGGAGACAAGACTGTGAGGGGGAAAATGACAAAAATAATGTCAAAGAAAAAGAAAACAAAAATATTAAGTCACCCTTTTATCCAATGAGCGATTGTGCACAATATATCTGCCAGTTGCCATTGAACGAACATTCAACGAGCCTCACATGTGATGCCTACAAACGTCTGAGGTACCCTTTACCCGTGGTGCTAGTACCATAACATGAGTACTAGCTGATACCTATGTGAACTACAGGAGCTGCCGGCCCTTGCCTGGGCATGATACAGCGCTGATCCACTAGGGAGACATTTTGAAACAAATCCCCTGATGAGTTCTCCAGCTTCTGATTACTTTGTTGTAAACTAAACAGCTTCCACTTCAGAAACTGGCCACTTTTGGGCCGCTGTCCGATGAAGTGCTCACAAAGCAGGAACAAGTTTCAATTGAAGGTTCCTACTGGTCCCTCCTGAATTCTAACGCTCTCAAGCTTCCTTCACCAACTACTTTGTGGCATACTCAACAGCCCGCACTACAGGAACTGCCTACCCTTGCCTGGGCGTTATGCAGCATTTACAAGTCAGGAAGAGGGTCTAAACAAGGATCCTGCAGCAATCTCCGAAGTCCTAGAGCTCAGAGTTGATACTTACGGAAGAGGTTTTGTAGTAAGGTTCCTGTTGATAGAACACTCCAGCTTCCTCCACCACCTACTGAATCACTAACTCCACAGCCTTAAATGTAGAAACTGCCCTCAGAGCGGCCTCAACACCATGTAGCTATCCCGGGAGGATAGCTCAGCGGCAGCGTGCGCGTCTTGGAAGCAAGACGACACGAAGCAACAACAGGTTCGATCCCCGGGTCCGCGCTTAGAAACCTCTGGGTGTTTGAGCGCGTTATAAATACGTAACTAAGAAAAAAAAACAATTCCTGTAACAGCGCCTCGATGCCTGCGGGCTGTGTGAGCGCTTTATAAATGTAAAAATAAAATGTAAGGAAATGAAAGGCAGAATTCATTTTTTACCTGTTGCTGTGTGCTCTGTGAGAGTGGGGTTTGGGATGTGTTGGTCTTCTGTGAGAAACAGCAAGGGACACTGCCCCTTCAGCAATAACTTGATATATGCTTGACAAACATTGTTTGTTTTGTGAAAGGTGTTCTCCTGATGGGTAATAGTCCCAGCAGGGCCACTGAGTGCAGCACCTGAGCAAGTTAGACCTGGGTTTGATATGGGTGTCAGCCAACACCCAAACATGTTATAAAGGGGAAATGAGTGCCTGGATGTTTACAGACAGTATTTGCTTGGAACCGAATGTTCATGCCTACTATGTCCTTTATCACTTTGCTTGTGGTAATGATTAGATTCTCCAGACTGTCCCCACCCTTCGTCTGCTAATCCCAGATTCTTGTTGCACTTGTTGTACAATGCATCTATTTGAGAATGAGAGGGAGAAAGAGAATGAGTGTGTGCAATAGAAAGAGATAGAGTCTGAAAAAGAGAGCGAAACGGGAACAGAGAGAGAGTGACAAGAAAAGAGGGAGAGAGAGAGAGAGAGTTTGACATTCGACCATGGCAAACGGACAATGTGAAATGAGAGCTGTCCTCAGAGGCCAGTAATCAAAGAGCAGAGAGAAGACCATGCTATTTTGCCTTGTTAGGCCTTTTTCAAGATTTGCTATGTCTTCAACTATTTTGTATTGTTTTTCAAAACGTGTCATTCCTTTTCATGCCTTGATATTGCCATGTTATCATTTGCAGAAGAACCTGCCAATCAAGATCTCCAGTTCAAATTCTCAATTTCCACGCACAACACACATAACTACTAAGCCACCCACACATGGGAATTGGACCCTAAATTGAACAGCTCTGCCAACCGACATCACACATTGGAACACTACACTGCTACACTTAACATAGAACACCTAGACACAGACCTGCATTCAGCGCTCAAGCTATTTGCGGTCTGCATACAACAACACACATCAAAAATATGTTGCATATTCACTCTCTTCCCCCTAACCTAATTCACCCCCTCTCTTTGAATCCACCATAGGGCCTGGAAACTATGCAAATGGCAACACAGAAGAGTGTCAATCTAAGCAGAAAACAATACCATAGAAGGATATATGAGAGTATTTCTCTGTAACTAGTATTTGGTATGGCCAGTAAAATATGGTATAGTCACTTACAGCCACTGAATGAAATCATGTCCTGCCTACCAAGAAATATAAAACCTTTTCTTTGGTATGAGCACATACTCAGTTACAGACACTGACTATAATCTTCTCCTTTGATCTACAAGTAGTAAGAAATCATTCACAATAACAGACACTAAATATGATCTCCTCCTGTCTATCAAGAAATGTAAGACTTTTTCTCTGCAACTATTATTTGGTCTGGTCACAAAAAGAAGGTACAGTAATTTACAGTGCCTAAATATAATCTTCCTCGCCTACCAAGGAATATAACATGTTTTTTGAAACTAGTAAAAAGGTATGGCCATTGAAAGACATCACACTCAGTTATGAGTGCTGAATATATTCTTCTGCTGAATATCAAGGAATATACAACTTTTCAAATCTACAATTGGTATTTGGTATGGCCACTAAAAATGGTGTAATCACTAACATTCACTGAATGTAATCTCCTCCTGACGACCAAGAAATAGTAGACTTTTTCTCCTAAACTAGAATTTGGGCTTGATACTAATATATGGCACAGTTACTAGCAGCCACTGATTAAAATATTGTCCTGTCTGCCAAGAAAAATAACACTTTTTTCTCTGCATCTAGTTTTCGGTAGGGCCACAAAACATTAATGCACACAGTAATACACACTGAATATAATATCCTTCTTTCTCCAACGAAATATAAACCTCTTTTTCTGCCACTTGTACTTGATAAAAGACTATGCTCTCAGTTACAGGCACTACTTCGCTGTTATTAGTATTTGGTATGGCCATTAAAAGATGGAATGCCAAACACACCCCTCAGCCAACAAATGTAATCTTCAGCCTTCCCCAAACAGTTATGCGGTTTTCACCTATTAAGAAACATTTCTCTGACTGCAACTTTCCCTCCATTTATGGACCCTTTTGTTACAGTTTCCTGACCTGACATTTGCCAGTGGAGCACAGCCTTCATCTGCACTCCCCTTGCCTTTTACTCATTGTTACAGGGAAACTGACATGTCATCCAGGCTGTGTTTCGCTTAGTCTTTCGACTTTATTTCCTCCATTGGTAGCATTTTATCAGTACGCAAAGTACATTACTGTACCATGTTTTAGGGTCTGTGTTTTCTGGCCCTAGTCATCCTCTAAGGATTTTGTATTGATTGAACAGTGTGCCTAGGAACAGACTGGTGGCAGCAGAATCTTTTCCTTGTATTTTTACAACTTTTTACCAAGCCATACCAGGCTTACTGCGTTTGGCTCATGACTGTGGCTAGCTTCCATCATGGCTGCGCCACACAGTCTTTTGTCTTTTCCTTTGGCCATTTTGTCCTTTGCCTTCTCCCTGGTCTGCCTGACCCAGAACATCCATATGTTGGCATGCAATTGCCCGTGAAAGTCACTTCTTTCATGAGCTCCTGCAGGTCAAGTGTGTGGGTACCCATGAATTGGGCTGTGACTGTCTGATCACAATCCACACTACTGGTGCCAGGATGTCAGGGTGTGCATGAGAGCATGAAGACACCAGTGGTCTCTGATTGAACTACTGCTGGCGTGCATGAGTGGGGAAGATCATCTCATTGAATAGCTGGGTGCAAGCACTCGCCAGACTTTAGATATGAGGATGGGTCCTGAATGCCGGCCAGCAGATCAGCAAAAGGTCCAAATCGACCTATAGACAGAACAAAGTATCCAGAAGAGCTCAGCAGATACAAGGACTATCCAGAACCACACTGAAGATGATTGGCACCCTGAACTCACTGTTGTTCCAGTAGAACACTGCTTTGCACTCCTCAACCTCAGAAGACCTGGAAGGTGCTTCTAACCTTTGGAGTGGTGGGACTAATCACTCTACATACCTCCTGGTTAATCTGCAAAAGAGCTTGTTCGGAAGTGTCCTGGGGCCATCCAGCAGACTGTCCAGCTCAACCCTTGTCCACCCAGAACTGCAAAGCACCTTTTTACCGAATGTTGTTGTCCTAGCCTCTTTGGACACGAGAGAGACGGCTGTATCAGATTGTGAGAGTTGGGTGCCCCTGCATCACTGTGCAACACTGACGGTCACTGAACACAGTTTTCCTGCATTTCTTCTTGTGCCCTAAATCCAGCTGCACCAGTGTTCCCTTTTGTTCTTCAACCAAATCAAGAGTTAAAGCTCTTGTTACAAACTGGACCTACATCTGCACCTGCATGCCTGTGCACTTTGAAGTTGAACCCAGGGCGGGATATTAAACCTCTGAAGGCCCTTTCCAGGCCTGCCAAGTTTGGAGCAAAACCAAGCTTAGGGCAGTGAGTACTGATACCACTTAGCAGTGGCCGCTTATTCATCCATACTGTTTTATGCACAGAGGATCCCTTGTGGTCCTCTCTTTGGCTTGGGTAGCCCCTGCTTCCTGAAGTCCTCTGAAAGGTAGTAGTAGCTTTGTTTATCGCAGCGGATCCTCTCCTGTCTCTTGGAACCTATTTTCACCTTCAGAATATTGTCCCTAACTTTACCAGTGTCTTCAAAAATGTACTTTGCGACTTTTACGCTCAACCAAGCGCTTTTACGTGTACCTCGAACATAGAGAACAAGCCTTCATTCATTGTAGGACTGGACTTATAAACTTAGGATTCTTACCGCTGACGTTTGTCTATGTTATAAAGGTTATTTAATGTATTCCCTTGCAGGTATTGACATAGTTCTTAACCTTAATACATTGACTGCAGTGATTGTATATATTTTAGATAGTGTATAATGTATTCTTGGGCCTAATAATTGATATATTTGTGAATACTTATGTCTAATGGTAATTCTTGGTGTTTCACTGTGTGTGCTCATTGAAGACATCTAATCACCCTCACTCCTCTTGAGATTTAGCCTTGACTGCTCTCCAAGCTACCGTGAATTGTTCTGGCTATCTTCCCAGAAGTGTCCCCTGTTTCACTAACAAGGGTGACCTCTTAAACATTGTCCATCAGGGCAGAGTTTAGAAATCCATTCTCACACCTATCCACACTAACAAGAAATGCCATATGCATATATGTCATGCATGGTGGTCACATGGATGCACGTGAATGGAGGATAGCACAAGGGCAACGCGCTGGTCTTGGAAGCAAGACCACGCGGATCAACAGAGGTTTGAATCCCGGATCCGCGCTTAGAAACCAAACTCAGGTATGGTATTAGGCGCATTATAAAAAACAATAAAATAAATTAGACTCAATCGTCGTGAAAATAAGATGGCCTCTCTCATTTCAAACATGTCAATCAAGATAATTCGATTTAAATTGTTGACCTTTCCCTCAACTAAAACATGCTTTAATGTTTCTGGCTCTCCCTCAACTCAAGCTTAATACATTTCAAACTCTCCTTTAACGAAAGCCTCTTCCCTCTTCTGCTCTAGCCAGTCTTTGCATGAAAGGCAGACCCCAAAAGTAATACATTCCTGTTGTTTCTATACTGTTTGCACACACCCAAAACACTTTGTCTAAATTACTGATAATGTTCTGAACAACTTGATTCATCAAATATAAGCAATATTTGGGCATTCCAGTTAATGTCTGAAAGGTTTCATACATGCTTCCCTAAATCGGTTTCCTTTTAAAAAAAGGAAATTAGTCCCATATGCTCCTGCCGTATTTCTTACACCATAATAGTTTGCTAAATCCTGTAACAACGTTGCACTTGATTGTTTGCCAATGTCATTAATAAATACATTCAGTCTCAGACATGTTATTTGCAACATTCATTTGTATGAATTTAAAGCTTCACCACATATCCCAAAAGGCAATGAATTTAAAATTCCCCTTTGCACAATGGCAAATAATTCTGAAAACTCAAGCACATCCTGGTAAAACCTCCATCTGACACCTTTTCGAACTCCAATGCAGTATGCAGTTCTTGGGGTGTGTTCTCCTATGGCAAATGTGCGTACCTCTGAACTAATAATAACTTGAGTGAACAATGAGTTGGTAAACATCTAAGAGTTTGTAGAGAGGGTTAAATTAGAAATTGCATTTTTAATAGATGAGAATGTGCACTCGGTGTGTGCTTTTTATGTGTCTTGGGATGCCCTTGTTTCAAATGTTTTGAATACTGGTTAAAGTTGTACACAGCGGATTACGTTCCAAAGGATGATATTTTGCATGATTTCCTTGCCAAACTTACAGCCCTACATTTCGGGTGGATGATCATGTTGCTCTTGATAGAAAGATTATTGTTGATGAAAACTAATTAGATAAAGCAAGTGCCCTGGGGTAAATGGCTTTCCAGTAGATTTGTATATGAAATATGGACATGTCTTCTTTGCAGTTATGCATAGGCTGTATGCATTGTGCACTTCTAAGATCCATGAGGAGGCTGTCATTTCTGTGATTCTGAAAACAATGTAACCCCCAACCACTGAAATCCATGCTCAATTCAAGCTTGAAACTCATGACTTTGATATACACATCAAGGTTAAATGGCATGATGCTGAAGCTCTTTGACACCAATCAAGTACAATTCATATGGCAATATGAAGGACATGATAATAAGAGAGTATTGCTGGACATTAATCATCTTCACAAGAACAGCCAGAGACATTGAGTGGGTGTAAGATTAATGCTGAACTATAGTTTGACTGGGTGGAATGGAAGTGTTTCTCAGATACCTTGTCGGCGTTTGCATCAGCCTTATCCTGCTCACATTATTCAGAGCAATGCCTGCAAATGTACCTGTGTGAGTGGATGCTAATAAATAATTTCCCAGCCAATATAGCAGCAGAGGTGTACGAGTGAAGGTTGTCCGCTACCGGCATTCCTGCAGTCATTCAGTTCAAGGAAAGAATTGCTGGCCTGAACTGTAGGTGTATAAATATTGGAATACAAAAAGGGTGCCATTTTTTTGCAGCAATATCATGCCTTGGAACCTCCTGGGGACACACCCGCAATCCCCATTTTTTTTTTTAATGGAGAGGGGTGGACCCCAACCACCCTCGCACCCATTTACCCCATAAATTATCACCATAAATAATATTTGTTTAAGAGCTTTGTTAGAGTACTTCAAGTGTCATTACACTAGGCCCCACGCTACGTAACCGTTGTATGTCTCACCGCCTATCAGCTTCCACATGAAAACATGGGAATGGGAAGGTATTTTTTTCTGCCTTGGGAATAGGAATTTGGTGAGTGACTTGTAGGAGGAGGTTGGTCAAAGGCTTGTGCATATATACAATTAATGAAGGTTGATAGAATCATAATGCTGACTCCACAGAAATGTGTCTGTAATCTTTGCTGGACAAAGGGGACAATGCCATAGTGGAAACTGAGTGCCTCCAACATGTGTTGGTCTTGTAGGAGGAATGTGGGCATAAACCATCACCTACTTTTGGAGTGCAACCATCTGGAGGACATCTGAAACATCGACATCACCCATTTTGAGTTGGTTGTTGGCTGTGTTTTCCTAGATGTTCAATCTTTATGATCTTTGGTGCCTTCCCATCCCCTTTGAGCCTCCCTAATGGAGGCAGGTGTTGGGTATTTCATGACTTCTAGGAAACATTCAAGTTAAGAATGTATTGAACGCTTGAGTAAGCTGCCTGCAAGAGAAAAAGTTTCACATGACAGAAGCAACTGCCAAAGCACAAATGAGGATGTATAGACACCCATTAATGGTATACATGCCTAACTGTTCTCTTCTGCAGTTCTCTAGTGTACCTGCGTTTGTGTATTTTAGCCATATTTTTCTCCCTCCTCCACTTGCTATCCACCTATACGGCTAGTATAATGTCTTGTGCCCTCTTAATAAAGTAGCAGATCAGTAGTTTTATGGTCAAGTGTGTGCATTGTTGAATAGGTAACCTTACCTTGGTCTCCAACACAATATTCCATTCTTATATGGTTGTATAGGTTGTGGTACTTTAATTGTTGTTGCTGCTGGAATTCATTATTATATATGGTCCTGTGACATTGAATATAGTGTGCTTTAATTATTGTTGTGTTGTATACACCAACTGTGTCTGGACTTGCTCTTTATTTTGTACTTTTGTTTTGCTCAATAAAAAACGTTTTCAAAAAAGAAAAACAAGAGTGCTGCGTAATAAGGGCCTGTGATGTTTACAAATACGTGATACTTTTGTTGGGGAGCTGTATGATCAAGTGTTTGATATTGTTGGGTTGCTACAGAACTAACTGTTAAGGGATTGGCTTATAAGGGTGTTGGGTGGGGTGCTCATGGCCAACATTTAAGGGTGTGTTTAGGTTGACTTCATGCTTGGTCACAGTGCTTTTGAGGAGTTGGTTGGCTGCCAGGAGTTCAGAGTACTTGGTGCTGGCGATTGTATGCTTTGTTGTAGTAAATGTGGGCCAATGAGTGAGAGCACATCTAATAAGAATGAACATGGCCAATACCTTGCTCTATGAGATGGTGCCCATTCAGGAGGATCTACATTCAAGTTTAAGCTATTTTGCCCCATCAGAGTACAAATACCCATTTGCGTATCATTTGATTTTCACTAAGTCAGGTGTGGCTGAGGTGTAGTATATTTCTAGACACACATTCAAGGGACTTGCGTCTGTATTACCCTCACTAACATGTGGTGAGGCATAGTAAGTGTGTGTTTGTCTAGTGGCCAGTCATTAGTGCATGGATGACTGTTGGGGAGACATTAGTGAAATCCAAAACTTCAGGGATACTTGTTTGGTAGAAATCCAAGTGCTAAATGATATGATCTGGATATTTGGACAGTGTAGCCTCTATAGAGTGGATATCATTGAAATCAATGTATTTCAAGGCTCAAGATGCAGTATTTGCTGATCGGTGGATAGGTTGGTCTTGGAGGTCTGGGTATTGGAGAGAGTGCCTGTGTCAAAGTACTGGATGGCTGAGAACTGGAGTTTGATGTTTTTATGTGGTTCCAGTGAATGCTGGGATTTGATGACCAGGGTTTTTAAAGGCTGTATATTAAGTATTGGAACCTGCATATTGAATGCTTAAAGTATGGATTCTAGTGATAATTAATTGTTTCGTATAGACTATGCAACCACAGTAGTTGCCATTTTTCACATCAGTGAATAACAGGTGGCACTGTTAACCAGTTTGATCATACACCATTTCTTAACCGAGTGAGGACAAAAGAGTCAGGTAATGCAAATATCAATAAGAAGTGTTATTTCGCTGTTTCACTCACTGAGCTATCTGACTTGCTTTAATGCTAGCTTCTACGTTTGTGACAGTTAAATGCTGAAAAGAGAGTTTGTTAGAGAACGAGATTTCAGAGGTTTTCTCTTCGGGTGTGGCTCTGAATGCCACATATTAAATATTGACTATTGAATGTTTTCTTTTAAAATGAAAAGGCCAACTGAAATGTCATATAGTTGCAAAAAAAAATGAAAATTTAATTGTATTTAGACACATTCTTTTAAAAATGCACAATTATACATAATATGCCTTAAAAATGTATTAAACATAACACATCAAACCAAGGAAGAGGTGTTCAAACACAATGCAGGAGATAAGCTAACACAGCACTTGATGTAATACTCCTAAACATCAAACTACAGTACTTTCTAGTCTATATGTACTTTGACACACAATGGGCCTCATTACGACCCTGGCGGTAGAGTGATAACTAGTGCTGCCGGCGCTGTTATCACTCAACCGCCACATCACGGGTGCCCCTATGGACTCCTGGTCAGACCAGGCGTGCAGGGCAGCACCGGCGAGCAGATCAGGATGGTAGCAGCGGTACCTTTATGAATGGTACCGTTGCTACCATCCTCCCCATTCCGGAATGGCCCGGTAAGTCGCCTTTTGTGAGACCTGGACCCGGACCTGAGTTTGAGGGTAACCATGCCCTTATTAAGGCTACCCCCAACCTCATAATGAGGCCCAATATGCTATTGCATAAGCACCTCAATCTAATTGAATGCCCCAACCCAACATGTGTCTGTCCTTACACCTATCAATGTTGGACATTCCTCAGGAGTACCTATGTTTCAAATGCATAAGTCTCCATGCACAAACAATTCATCAGAATTGGAACGTCCACAAAATGTATGTTCCTCCTGCTTGCTGTTGTGATCAATCATTTCCCAAATGAATTATCATAACTCCTGTGGATGTCTATCAAGTCAGTACAGGTATCTGCTGATCTCATTTCACACAAGTACATGAAATGTACCCATCCACGGTCACCGCCAAAATGCTTGTCTATATATGCTCAGCAGGATCTCAACAATAATGGTCTCCATTCTCCATATTAGTACTGCTTCAAAAGGTTTCTCTGCATATAAATCTTGCTGCTATTCTCTGACGTGCGGATCAGATGCTATGAAATTACAATGTGTACCAGAACGCCCACAGCTATCGATTGAATGTAGGAGGGGGTGCAGTTTAAGGGTTAAGAGGTTGGAGATTTGTGTGCTAAATAAATGTATGCTAAGGGATTGGATCCTTTGGCTGGATGTTAGGATTTGGTCCTAAATAGAGGATACTGTAAATTGGGAGATGTTAGAGCTCTAGAGATTGGAAGATTGCATGCTGGAGGTGTGGAAGCTGATGTTATCTAATTTGAAGTGTGGCATTTAAAGCAATCAATGTTGAGATTGGATCTCAGGGACTGGGATTTTTTGCTGATACTTAGGAGCTGGAAATTGGATGCGTGTGTTCTGCGCTGTCATTTTGCCTTTTTCGTTTTTTATTCATAAACATTTGCTTCGAAGGTAGAGATACTGGGAACAGGCTGTCTCCTGTTTTTAGGTTTGAAAACTAGTTTGGAACAGGGATTGTTTGGATGGATGAGTGTTGAGTGATATAGATTTTCAATGAATGGACAATAAATGGTTAAACTTTCTCAGAATTTGCGGATGTGTACCTGAGGCTTGGACAATGTAGAGACAAGATTTGTGGGAATGGGTTAAACAAGGACATTTCCACATAACTCTTTGTTTACACTCTGTATAAACTCTACTTCATGAATATCTTCTTGATCATTTTTTATCCCAGCTTAAATGCCAGAGAATTGGAATTGGAGGGAGGCTTGTGCCCATTACCAGTCTCAGTGTCAATGAGGAAATCCAGAGACTAGTCCATCATACGAACAGATGCATTTCGGAAATCTGGATTGGACTCCGCAAGCGTTGTGGTGTAAGCAAGGAATCATTAACAATCACCTCTAGCTGTCAATTTTCTGCATAATAAATGTCCACTGTCTCTGTCTTAAAGTATGCTTTTCACGGTAGGGTGCTTCCACCCTCACCTCACCTGATGATTTAGCCTCCTACTTTTTCTCTCTGCCCCTTTCTGAATCTCTTTATCTCTGTCTTTATAAATGATCCTCTGCACTTATTGCCTATGATTATTTATTCTTTGCCCCCATAATTTTTGTTATCCCTAATTTTTGCCTATAATTCATAGTATCTCTCAATTACCTCAGTCTGTTGTCGTCCCATAATTTTTGCTCCTTTCTGCAGTCACTTAATCCCTAAAAACACATTGCTCCACCCTCCTTTGGCTTTTTATTGCCTTCCCTTTCTCTATGTATTGTATCTTTGCCCCAAAACTGGCTCCCTTTCACTAAGTCTTGATTGCTTTTTTGTTGTATAGCTCTTGCTGTTTCTTTCTTTACTTCAATATAACATACCCCCTTTTATTTACCACTTTCTGTCCTAGTTTGCCTTTCTTACTTCACTCACTCTAAAGAATTTTAACTACATAATTATTGTATCTCTTTCTTTCTCCCTCCATCACCATTCATTCATTCAATTTAATTTACATTTGATTTTGTATAACCTACAAATAATTGTAAATAATGAAAGTGGGTTTCAAATTACGATCACTAATCACATGGGTAACTAAAAGGTAGATAGAAAACTATGCAACAAGGAAGGAATAATCAGAAAACAGTTTGAGAGAAATATATTTACCCTGACAACGTTTATTTCAGGAATATATTGTAGGCATGCTAGGCCATTGGGTCCACATAATATTTCAACTGTTTAACTTTCAGCCATGTTTCTTGATCAATTTTATTAATTGTACTAGTAAAACCAATATTTCCGTATTTCCTTCCTGTTCCAGAAACCACAAGAACTTAGTTGTTTCTGAAGTATTCAGAAGTATATGTTGTCCATTTTATTCAAATATTATTAAAGCAACAAAAAAACACTCTGAGGATTAAAAAGGGGACACAGAATTCATCAGTAATGTGGCTGTGGGATTATTACATTGGCAGAGGTGTGAAACAATAGAAATACATGAAACAATATGTTGGTTTACATATTTGTTCTAAAATCAGCAAAGTATGGATTCATAGTGTACTTCCTAATTGCTGTTTTATTGCTTTGCTGCGTTTCGGAATTAGAATAAAGGGGACCTTTTTCACTTTGCCAACATCATATGAAAAAGGATAAACACGTGTTGGACACAGTGTGTTTCAGCCCACAAGATTCTTAGCTTTTTCTCTCTCTCTAGGCTTTCATCAGGAATAACACATACCTCTAAACCAAAACCAATTAGTAACAAGTGATTCACATTATTTATTGTGCATAAGGGTCTGCCGTATAGATGGGGGTATCCTGCTACCTTGGCCTCTTTCAATTATTGGTTTTGCAAGGTGGCATTCATTCCATGAGATTTGAGGTTCTGCAGTGACCTTCAACAGGACCCTCTGAGCATGACAGGGCTTCACCTCCAATTCGAGGACTCTAAAGTCTTGCAATATGATGATGTTTCACATCGTAGGTTCTTAGAAGACCAGAGACAGTTACGTCTGGAGTCTCTACAGTCTATAGGCGCACTAAGAGTAGAGAGTGACAATGTGCGTTTTACCTCTTTTGTTTCAAGGTGTGTAAGTTTCCTTTCCTGTATAAGAGTGTCTCAGTCCATGAACATTTTCCACACATTAATCAATAAATCATGTGCAGATTTAATTCATAAAGGTCTGTGATCATGTTTCAGCCTAGCATGCACTCACTCAGGGTTTCTGAGCAATGTGTCCCCTACACATCATACATAATAGCTGACCCTTAATTGGCTGATCTCGAACATTTTATAAGGGGCCCCCAATTAGATGACAAAATTCTGTTTATACCAGGTTTCTGCCAAATTGATATTAATGCAAATATAGCTCTAAAATGTTGATCAATTAGCAGCGGCTTTTCAAATATATAATGACCACCACATGGCACTGATTCTTATCAAAAGGAGAAATGAGCATGAGGCTGGAATACAGCTATTCTCCAGGTTATGAAAGCTTCCCAATGGCCGACAAAGCTAGGAGCACTGAACAGTTTGACAAAAGATACATCATGCTACGAGATGTGTAGAATAAAGTACGATCCTTATGTTTTGAAAGATACATTTAATTACAATGTTGTTGTCCAGCAACAGAGGATCCATCTTTTGAGAGTAAAAAATAAAACACCAAAACGTCTTTATAAATTAGAAATATAGTCTGGGCAGATGATACAGGAATAATCTCCTAGTACACACAACACCCCTTTACACAGCACATTCTCCATTAAAGTTCATTGCAGCCTCTGATCTTTCTTAAGATAATGACACAACTACATAAACAATCCATGAATCTACTTTTTACAGAACCCATTTTCTTTTTACCCATGATGCCACTCCGCCTTATTCAGTTGAGTCAGCTAAATTAATCACATTTCTCTTTTCCTACTTTCCTTCTCGGCAACTAAAATCTTATCCTCAAACCCGCGGTTTGTTTCCCTCTGACGGACCCTGTCTTGGGCTTTAGCCCAGCCATTTGCTCCCTCCCTTTTCTTTTCCCCCCTCTTTCTTACTCTAGCTGTCTGTCTCGCTTTCCCTCAATGTCTCTCTTTCTCTCTATCTCTCTATCTTTCTCTCTATCATGGTCTCTCTGTCTCTTTCTCTCACTACCGTTCTCCTCTTGCTCCATTTCTTTTCATGTTCCATCGTTTATCCTCCTTTCTTTCTCATCTTGCTAATCCGTAGAACTGCATCCATCTTTCATTCTCCTCATATTCCTTGTTTTACGTGTGTTTATGATACCTCTGCTCTTCTTCCTTCATGTCACTTATTCGGACCTTTCCTTCGCATCTCTCCCATTCTCCATCCTACAATCCACCCTTGCTCACTGGCATTATCTCTAGAGTATTATTTCTCTCATTACTTTCCCAACTGTCTCTCTCTCTCAATCAACTATTTCTCTTCGCATTTTTCCCTGTTCATCACGTTTCTTCTGTCACCAAAGCCTCTTATTCCTTCACTCATTCTCTTTTTTCATGCTTCCTCTCTCAATTTCACTTTCACGTTTACTGTACTTTTCTCCTCTCATTCTCTTTCTCTCTTTCTTTCTCTCACTCTTGCTCCCTTTCTCTCTCTCTCTGTCTCTCTCTCTCTCCCTGAATCATCCACACACCATGTGGTTGTGCTGTCGTCTCTCAATTTTCTGTTTTGGCTCCCCACGCTCCCTTTCTATCAGCCTGTACATGTTTGTCTCTCTCAATAGTGTCTTTCACTTCTATTTTCTCTCCTTTCCCACTCTCCCAATGCCCCCCTCTCTCTGATACTCCAGCCTCCCCCTCCTCGTTTTGCTTGTCCCCCTGCCTTTTTCACAGGTCCTTGTTTCTCAGTTATTTCCGACTACCCTCATGTATGTGCATTGTATATTTGTCCCAGCTTTGATAGGATGGTTTGCTTGAATTGTATATTTAAACGTCTTTCCTGTGTTTTATTTCAGCGCAATCATTATACTTATACCAGCGGACAACGTTCTACCTACAGGAACTGGGCCTATGGACAACCTGAGCGCTGTGGAAACATGTGTGCGACTCTCAACATCCTCAGTGAGTGTGACGAGGAGGATAGTGAGAGAGACAGACAGACAGACAGAAAGACATACACACAGGCAGATGAGAGGCACACGAACTTACTGACTGGGGAGAGAGAGAGAAGAAATAGCTAAATGAACTGATGATAGATGATTGTAATAGCAATGCGTGCATAGACAGGCATGAACAAGGTCATGAAACATAACATAAAAGCAGAAGTGTTACACCAAGCAGGGTAAGAGAAAGAACACAATAAACACAAAGGGGGACTGGAGATGGGTTTGATACCATGTACATTATCCCAAACATGCTTTCAAACAACAACTGCACAGGTTACGTCAACTGTTTGTTGTGTATTCTTTATTTTCATTTAATCTAAATCACCCTCCAACCATACTAAACTGAGCACTCTGTGGTTGCTACCCCTAGGTACTGTAGGTGTGCCACCTTTCTAAGGCGAGGGGACAATGAGAGTCTGACTCTATTGCTCAAAAATACATTTAAAAAGAACAAAGGGACACTCTAGCAAGGATCGCTATTACTCTACTTTTTTTGAACTTGCACTGTTTAAAAACAATGTTTACTTATACAAATGTGTGCTAGAATAGTGCACATATTTTAAATTATGAACATGGGGTATCCCATTATTGGTGGGGAAACCCTAAATGATATTGGGTGACCGGTTTCAGTGGCTCATGTTAGTATGGCCACTTTCTTCTGGAACTAAGATGCTTCACTAGTTAATGAGCATCAATTCATCTGACACCTACGCATTCTTGCCTGGCAGAGTGGGTGATCACAGCACTCCATCCGGCTTCCTCTGCCCTCCTGAGCCTTGGGAAGGTACCGTGACCTGGTTTTTTGTTCTGTTGCTAGTTTTGTTGTTCCTCGAGGCCGCCCGTGCTCCTCTTTTCCCGGCCTCCCTCCCTCCCTCCCTCCCTCCCTCCCTTCCTTCCTTCCTCCCTGTGTCCCTCCTCCCCACCCACCTCCCAACCCGCTGACCCACCTGATTGGCTCACGGAGCCCCGTTGCTGTGTGTAGTGTGGCAGGATGTTTCACCGCACTCGCCATTCTTGCCTGGCAGAGCGGGTGATCAAGCACTCCATCCGAGTTCCTCTGCCCTCCTGACCCTTGAGAAGGTACCGTGACCTGGTTTTTTGTTCTGTTGCTAGTTTTGTTGTTCCTCGAGGCCGCCCATGCTCCTCTCTTCCCGGCCTCCTTCCCTCCCTGCCTGCCTCCCTCCCTTCCTTCCTTCCTCCCTGTGTCCCTCCTTCCAGCCCGCCTCCCAACTGGCCCACCCCCGTGATTGGGTCACGGAGCTCCGTTGCTGTGGGTAGTGTGACAGATTGTTTCACCACGCTCGCCATTCTTGCCTGGCAGAGCGGGTGATCACAGCACTCCATCCGAGTTCCTCTGCCCTCCTGGGCTTTGAGAAGGTACCGTGACCTAGTTTTTTGTTCTGTTGCTAGTTATGTTGTTCGTCAAAGTTAAACGTTTGATACACACTTAGACTGCGCCACCCACGTTTATTACTTGAAAAAAACGGTCACTCTTCTTTCAGTAATGTTGGAGCAAATTTAATTATTGGTAATCTCCCATTGCCCATTTGAATGTTGTTTACACGTGTTTCAGCCTCTCAAGGGCCTTTTTCAAAACAAAACCTTTTTTGAGGTCAAAATACTTATTAAATAATACTTTCTATTGGGATTCCATCTCTCAAAAGTCATAGGTTAATCCCTTATTTAATAAGTAAAAGGTTTTGTTTTGAAAAAGGCCCTTGAGAGGCTGAAACACGTGTAAACAACATTCAAATGGGCAATGGGAGATTACCAATAATTACATTTGTTCCAACATTACTGAAAGAAGAGTGACCGTTTTTTTCAAGTAATAAACGTGGGTGGTGCAGTCTAGGTGTGTATCAAACGTTTAACTTTGTAACCAAGGGAAGGAGGGGATTGGTCCTTCCCTAAAACAACACACCAGCGCAACACCGGACTGACAAAAGTGTTATTTAGGTCGCTGGGTCAAGTAGCTGCGCCCAGAACAAAACCCCAAGCATAAATCAACAAATGTTGTTCCTCAAGGCTGCCCGTGCTCCACTCTTCCCGGCCTCCCTCCCTCCCTTTCTTCCTTCCTCCCTGTGTCCCTCTGACCCACCCACCTCCCAATCCGCCCACCCCCTCCTGATAGGCCTCCTCCCCCTTTTCTCTCACCTACCCTGGGCAGCCTCTGCCCGGCAGCCCCGCAGCTAGGGGCCCCAGGCAAAGGGCGGCTCCTACTTGGTGACTCCCTGTTAGTGTCTGCAGGTGTCCGCAGGGGACGCCTGGGACGCCAGCAGCCAGTTACCTTCCCTCCCACCTGCTCGTGTTCCACTTCCAGCTATTTTTATAGTGTGCCTGCACTGCTTAGTACTATACAAATTTCATTGTATAAACTAGGCCTTTCTGTCTCCCATTCAGGAATCTCAAACTTAGGTGTGCTTTCTCTCCTTTTATTGCTATAACTTGCACTGTACCAGTATTTAAAACTTAATATCTGCGCTGTGAATACTAGGCCTTCTGTTTCCCATTCAGGAATCTCTAACCTAGGTGTCTCCCTCCTGTCTTTGCAATAATGTGCTTTTGTTAGCTCCTTAATCCTGAGTGTTGTCGTTTTGGCCCTGCCGAACTTGCCTACCTCTTGTTGCCTTGTCTGCCTACTCTTCATCCTCACCAGTGTCTCCCCCTCTCCCTTTCACCTCTCTCCTCTCCCGCCCAACCTATGGTGCTCTCTGTCTCTCCTATCTTCTCTGTTTCTCTATTGACTATCCTGCTCTTCTCACTAAATCTGGTAGGAAGAAGTTTAAAAAGGACATCTTGGTCTCCAACCCAGGCCTCCCTATCGCTGACACCTACACCAGTGTAACTCTCACCGACATCCTCTTTGTTGTGCCTTCGCTGGACCTATGGACCCTTCAAATGGTCTCTGTGCTCTCACCTTTCGCCTCTTCTCCCATTAATGTGGCACCCGTTGGGACGCCCTCCTGGCCTCCTTCCTCTCCTCCAAAGTCATCATTAATGTTTACTCTAATGGGACCATCCTGGTCCAAGGCCCTCAGGCCAACCTGCACCTTTTAGATAGATGCTTCCCACGCCTCATCAACTTCCTCTCTTTTCCTGCTGTTCCCCCTGCCCTTTCTTTGGCTACCATGCCTTCCCCCTCCCTCTCTGCCCCATTCACACCTTTGCAGGGCGTACCTCTGATCTGTACCCCTCCCCGGAAGTCCTTCAAGGAGGGAAACCTTCTCCACATTGCCACTCTTAACCCTCGCTCTCCTGTCAAGCATTCCTCCGACATCTGCCGTCTTCTCGAAGAACTTGACCTCGATGTCCTCGGTCTTATTGAGACATGGTTCACGGCCAGCTCTTTCAACAGCTTTGACACGCTCCTACCCGACGGCTATAAGATCCTTTACACACCCAGGCCCAACCGCTCTGATGGGGGTGTAGCCCTTATCTTCCCCTAGTGGATTCCTGCCTCTGTCACACCTACACAGGCCTACTCCTCTTTTGAATGCCTCATCTGCAGGCTCTCTCTCTCCCCTAGCCATTCCCTTACTGTGGCTACTATCTATCAGCCACCTGGTCAGATTTCTCCCTTCCTCTCTGAGTGGGCGGACCTCTCCTCCTCACTCCTTGCCTCTACCACTCAAATCCTCCTTCTTGGAGACTTCAACATCCACCTGGATGCATCCTGACCCCGCTCTGGACACTTTCGTGACCTCTGCGACTCTCTCTCACTAACCATTCTCCCCTCTAGCCCGACTCATTCTGCAGGGCACACTCTCGATGCTCTGATTTCTTCAGACCTTCCCCTCTCTGCCCCTCTCTCTGCTCCTCTCTCCTGGAGTGACCACTTTCTCCTATCCTCCCACTTCACCCTGCCTACCCCTCAGGCCAAGCCTCCTCCATCACTGCCACCCACCTTCTCGGTCATCTGACCCATGAAGCGCGTGTCAGTTGAGGCTTTCGCCACCACCTTCTCACCCCCTCCTCCCCCTTTGGTTGACTCTCACCCTGACACACCCCTCTCCTCGCTCCACTCTTCTATATCTGATACTCTTGATATCCTTGTCCATGTCATGAGAATCCGCCTGAAGCCCAAAGCCAAGTGTAATTCCTGGTATGACTCAGACCTCGTCTCCCTAAAACGCAAGTGTAAGGTGGCCGAGAGGAAATGGCATGCTTCAAGTTCATCCTCTGACAAACTGGCCTGCCGCCTGCTGCAAAGACAATACCGGCTCTTGGTCCTCACCAAGAAGAGAGCTCACATCCAAGCCCGCACGTCTGAGGCATCTAACAACTCGGCTGAACTCTTTAAAATCTGCAAGGAACTGGCCAATCCTGCCGCAGTCTCTACCTCTCCTGTCCCTTCCCAGGCCCTCTGCGCGGCACTGGCTTCTCACTTCATTTCAAAAACTCAGGACATCCTGTCCTCCCTCTCCTCCTACCGCCTCCCTCCTCCTATTCCCTGCTCTTCCTCTGGCTCTTCTGCCGCCACCCCCCCTCCCTCCTTCTATGCCTTTCGCCTTTTCTTTGCTGACAAGGTTTCCAGACAATTCTGATCTATGAAAGTCTTGTCAAAACAGGCTCAACCTTGTTCCTCCAAAACTATCAAGGACCACATCGACTCCCTGGCTCCTGTCCTGGCTGACTTATGCAATCACTCCTTCGCCACTGGAGTCTTCCCATCCCCCCTTAAGCACTCCCTTGTGCACCCTCTTCTTAAGAAACCCTCTTCCGACCCCTCCTGCCCGGCTAACTATCGCCCCAAACTCCATCACTCCATTCCTGTGCAAGCTCCTGGAGAAACTGGCCATCTCCCAGCTTAATCTCCACACTGAATCTGTGGGTTGTCTTCATGACCATCAGTCTGGCTTCAGAGCGGCCAGAAGCACAGAAACTTCTCTGCTGAACATCCGTCAAGACCTGCTCTCCAACCTTGACTCTAAAACCCTGTGTGTTTTCATCTTGCTTGATTTCTCTTCTGCCTTTGATACTGTCAACCATGCCATCCTGCTCAACCGTCTCCGTGATAACCTGGGTATCACTGGTCTGGCTCTGGTGTGGCTGACTTCTTTCTTCTCCACTCGACCCTCCCAGGTCCAACTTGGGTCCTTCCTCTCTGACATCTTTTTCTCTACCTGTGGTGTCCCCCAGGAATATAACCTCTCTCCCTGGCTGTTCAATCAATATCTGGCACTCCTTGCCCACCACATCGCCACCCTCTGCCCCAACTTTCAGTGCAATGCGGATGATACCCAGCTCATTTTCAGGCTACCCTCTGCCTCCTCCTCTCCTTCCCTCATCTCTGACTGTCTGTCTGCTATCCAGGAGTGGTGTGCCGCCAATGACCTCTGCCTTAATGCCAGTAAGACTGAGATTCTACTCATCGGCACACCCACTCCCTCCTTCCCTGCAGCGCTCTGGCCAGCCTCTCTTGGCCCGCTTCCTGCTCCTACTTGCAAGGCAAAAAACCTCAGGGTCATCTTCGACTCAACACTCTCCTTCTCTCCTCACATATCTGACGTCTCTAAGAAGTCACACTACCAGCTGCAACTCCTCAGAGGTATTCTTCCCTTCCTCTCCTTCCCCCAGAAGCTCACGGTCTCCAGAGCCCTGGTTCTCTCGAAGCTGGACTACTGTAACAGCCTCTATCTTAATCTGCCTGCCTCCACTCTCCGCCCTCTGCAACTCATCCAGAACAGGACTGCGAGACTTGTCCTTGGCCTCTAGCCCAGGGACCATATCTCTCCAGGACTGAAATCTCTACACTGGCTCCCAGTGGCTGCGAGGATTAAGTCCAAAACCCTCTGCATAGTCCACAAGGCCTTCTGAGGCCTGGGGCCTAAATACCTTCAACTCTCTCTTCCTAAATATCTTCCTTCCCGAGCCCTTCGCTCATCTATCTCCAACTCCTTCAGGGTCAGCCGTTTCTCGAAGCAACGAGCTGGGGGTAGATCTCTCTCTGCAGCAGGGGCCTCCCTCTGGAACAGCCTTTCTGCCTCCCTGAAACTTGAGGAGAACCATCTTCAGTTCCAGAAGCACCTCAAAACCTTCCTCTTTGCTTCTGCTTTCTCTCTCCCTCTCCCCTGCTAAATTCTTCACTGAAACTGCACTGAACCTGCACCAGGGCCACTCTCACCGACCTCGGTCCTTGGCCCAGCCACTCTCCACTTACACTGCCTCCCTGGCAACCCCTGCACTGCGGGACTGTCTCTGCATCCCTACAGCTCCCCCCTCCCAGCACTTGTCTGCACTTACCTTGCACTTGCCACCAGCCTGCCCTATTTATTTATTTATTTATTTTTATTCTACTTACCCTGTTCAGCACTTCCCCCCTCCCCTTCCCCTTGCACTTTTTCCCTTCCCCCCTACCCCTGCACTTGCGCGATCTGAATGACACCTGGCCTAGTAGGATCGTTGTCTGTCTTCCCCTTGTTCCCCTCTCCCTGCCTCATCGCGCCTTGAAACACTTGTGTATAGGCGCGTTACAAATGCCATATCATATCATATCTGGCTATTGAGTTTTGCCACTTATGCATCTTCTCCCTGGCCTTCATCATCCCCTCCTTCTGCCAATTGTGTCCTGTCTGTTTTTAATATAGTATTGGCCCTTCTCAACAGCCTCTGTTCTATCTTCTGTTGAATGTCTTCCTTTCTCCAGGACCACTCTTTACCTGTGCCTTCCCCAACCACCTCCAATCCTCCCTTTCTTCCTCCTCTCCCTCCTCTGTCCCTCCAGCAACCCCAACCTCTCCCTGGCTCTGATGTTCCCATTTTCCCCTTTCCACCTCTCTCCTCCTACATCTGCAACCTCTCTCTGTCAAGCCTCTCACTCTAAATCCTTTGTTCCTCTGTTCTGATCCTTAACTCTCTTACTTTCTCTCTTAGCTTTCTCTTCTATCAAGGCCATTTTCATCTCACAAACTTTCCATCCTCCTCCTGGTCGCTCCTTCCTGGCATGCCTACATCACAATCCCCACTCCTTCCTCCAGCAGTGTCCAGCTCTTCACTGCTCTGCTTCACATTCTCCAACGGTTTCCAAACCTCTCTCATCCCAACTGAGGAAACAGAGCATCTTTTTAATGTGGGTATAGAATGATTTGGATAACCTTTCTAATTGGCTGGTTGGTGTCTTCCTGGTTTTCTCTGAGCATCATTGAACCTTAGTCCCTTGTTCTCCTCCTTCTTCTGTGAGCAAGCCCTCCCAGACCTAAACCCGGGCGAGGAAACTTTCCCACAGGTATTATTATTTCTACCATATACGTTTTGTATTAAGGTCCTATCTGTGATTCCTTCATGATTCTGTGGAAGCATTTGAGCTGTCAAAGTAAGTGTTAATTTTCTTGCCCATTGAGCCCTCTTTTTCCAGGGACAAATCTTGATGCTGAGAGGAGAGGGGAATACCTGCACATCTTCCATTGGATAACATGTTCAGGGTGTCCTCAGCTCTCCACATATCCTACCTTCCTGTGATCCAGTTTGGGAAATCCCTAATCTGTTCTTCAGCCTGAGGGGGCAATGCATTCTATGGTCTTGATGAACTTGTACATATTATTGTTTGTGGTCTTCCATGTGAGGGTACTGCTTACCCACCTCCTGCTGGGATACCCCTTGAACATTGAAAAGGTTGGAAAGGGTTTCATAATGTGCATTTATACAAAAATGTGCAGTTTCTCTATGAACCTTTTCTGTTTACCCATTCCCACCATGCAATTGTTATGGGGACATTTGAGTATGCAAAAAAATCACAGCTTTTGTGACAGGCTGAGTTCCATATCCAGTTTCTCCTAGGGGAGTGACAATTTAAGGGCCTTAAAAAACTCGAACAATAAAAAAAAACTGGGATTTAAATGTCTAAAACACTTTTAACCACTCCAGAAATGTTTAAAGAACAAGCTGTTCTGCTGCTTACGTGTGGATCAGCCTGATTTCTCCCTCTGTCATCTAAGCACAGCCCAGATATAAACAAGGGGTAAGCTTGGCATCTATAAGGCATACAATCCTCCCTAAAGAGTCTAAGGCCTAGATCATCCCCTCAACCGCTCTTAAAGTTTCTAAGATTCTGACGGCCTACAAAACATGAGGCTGCACACAAGTTCTTTTTATTTTGTTGTTGTTTTTAAGGTGTATTATTGCCTACAAGCTGCATCAAACCAAAAGGGAGAATGACAAACAGAGCAACAGGATTTAGGCACCAAAGGAATTCAAAAGCAAGAAAATGTGGTAGACAGATTCAATACAGAGAAGCATTCCTGGTGCATAGGTTATCATAAGTTGTCATAGGAGGGATAGTAATATATACAATCATGGTACAACGAGAGTACATTCCTAAGATAAAGTTAGACACCCTAATAATGTAATTTATAACAAGTGCATTATTGTACAGGGCTCCAGTGTTTGACTAGTGGAGTCTCAAGGGGTAAAGTTTTAAATGAGATGCTTGCTTTCAGACCCACGGATGGGATCCCTATGTTAAAGGATTTCCACTTATGGGCGGGTGGCTTTGTTCAGAAGTCATCCCAGGAGGTTTTTTCAGTGGAGTAGTTTTTACTCCTGACGATGCTTGCTTCAGAATGAGAAGGCAGCCATGGCAAACAACCTATCTTCCAATAGTGTTTTTTTTTCCTTTTGGGGGCGAGTTTAGATTCTGCTGAGGATCAAAGTTGTCTGCCTAACTGGTGGGAGTTTAGAAAGGTTTAAAGATATTTCAGGCCTTCAGAGGTTTGGATTCTGTGCAATATGGATAGCAATTTGAGAGCAATATTGGATTCAAGTGGAGAGATGTGAGGGCTCATATAAGAATTCTCCTTGTTTCAGGCCCAGGATCATTGGCGCTGCAGAATTGGAGTCTTGTTGTGACCTAGGTATAAACTGCAGTAACATTTAAGGTCGGAGAGGTCTAGTGCTCTACTAAGTTTGATTATTTGGGCCATAGCCTGGTGGAGTTATACTTTCTAAGGCATGCGAAATTGTAGTGGGATTTCTGAGTTATGTCATTTCTTTATGGCATATACAAAGTCTCTTGATATAGTCTTATTTTGACATTGAGTTGACAATATGCATATTATACAATGGAGTCCTCCTATGCTCTTGAATGGCAGCCCCGAAGTAGGAATCTGGGGAAGCACCGGGGCACAATGCTGTGGTCCCATTGCATAGCAGGGGCAGTAACATAGGGACTACATTTCTCAGAATCCTTTTGTTTTCCAAACACCCTACCGGAACCACAACTATTTAGCCCTTTTACCAGAACCCATTAGCAGACTTGACTAAAGTGCAGGAGGAGCAAACCCTGTCCTATCAGGAAGTTGGCACAGGCCCCTTTACATTTAGAACAGCACATTATAAAGCTAGGAATGCTGCAAAACCCAAAATCCATTTCTAGTGGCCCCAGTGGAGGTTTTTAATTTTGCAGAATCCACCAACCCAGATTTCAATCAACGAGTTTCAAACACTGCAGAATTTGCAGATCCAATCCTAAATCCTCCGATAAGAAAATACCAACATCACTAGTATAAGTAGTTGGATAACATCTCTGGTCCCACAACACCCCAGGCAGCATTTGTATAGTGCTGAAGTTACATATTTGAAGTCATAGTTACCAATTCAACATAATGATAGAGAATTGCAGAAAACAGCAAGTCAAAGTAAGAGGGGGCAATCTGGTGAACTCCAAGATGATGGCTCCACCTCAATAAGACTGTTAAGTAGCCCCACTTCCTGTGACTACAACAGTCACAAGAAGGAAGCACTTTCAACCAATTGCAAATAAGTCTTTCCCACAGGCTAAAGGTGCAAACTATCCTCTTGAGAGCCAGCCTATGGGAGCAGCTGAGATGGTTATGTGATGTTCTGTTATGTTAACACTGAGATAAAATCTAAATGCATATATAACAAAACGTAAATAACTTTAAAGAAATAACAACATACCTTTTACATCAAGCCTAATATCTACATGCACTATGTTTCTATAATGAATGAAAACCTCCCCATCAAAAGAAGGCAGAGACCTCAATACGCAATCCTTTTGCTTTTCTAAAGACTTTGTTTTCTACGTCAATAGCAACGCTGTCAGGAGTTGGCATATCGGCAGCAAAGGGGTGCCAAAACCTTAACATATGGTAGGGAACAAACCTATTTGCTAAAAGTGAAACCCAGTATGCCTGAGACTTTTAGTTATCATAAAGAAGATTGTTCAAGAAGGAACCATTATATTGTTCATTAAAAGCACACATCCAAGAAATCATTTAGTGTCCATGCCTTTGTGAGTACCACCTGGCCATATCCAAACACCACCTGTTCCCATTCCCATTAAGCTCTCATATGAACTAACACACATACCACTCACAGGCACACAAACACACACATACACATAAGCATTACCTTGCTCTCTCTGTCCTTTGCTTTTCATCTTCCGTCTCACACACATATGTACATGCACATATGTTAGGAAAGATTACTCTTTTAAGCAACGTTCCCTCCATATTGTATGGACCCCCAAACTTGTTGCTGTTTTTTTATGTCTGTGCTGACTTTTTACAGAGAAGTGAAGCCTTCAGCTTCACTTCCCTGGCCTTTTGCTAATTTGTTATGGGAAAACTGACTAGTCCTTCAGACTGTCAGTACTGGTAAACTAGGTTTCTGTGTTGTCATTTTACTTTTTACCTTATCTGGTAACTGTTTTACATGGTGCACAACATCTTACAGTGCAGTACGATGGGGATATTTTTGTGTCACCCTATACTCGTACCTATGGGATTTTGTGTTACTTTTACATTTGCCTAAAGACAAGCTGGTGGCAGCACATACCTTTTTACCATTTTTACTATATTTTGAGTTGGCACACTCGCGTTTACCGCATTTGGCTGCTAACGGTGGCTACTGTCCTAAGATTGATGTGCCACAAGATGTTTCACTTGTTCTTTGGCCATTTTGTTCTTTGGCCTTCTTCCTGCCTTCTCAGGTTAGGAAATTCCTAATATGGTCATTTGTTTGCCTGGGAAAGTTGCTGATTTTGAAGACTAGTGCGTGTCATTTGTTTGTGGACTCAGGAAGTGGGTTGGAACTGTCTGGTCCCAATCCACAAACCATTGGCAGTGAGGCTGGTGTGCATGCATGAGTCAGACCCACAGTGATCTCTGATTGAACCACAGTTGGATAAGTGGGTTCTGAAGATCCTTTCTATTGGAGGGCTGGGTTTCATCACTCACCTTAATTTAGCATAAGAAGAGTAGTTCTATAGCCATTCCAGCAGATCAGAAATGGAGCCAAGAATCATGTATAGCTGTACAGCTGACTGAAGACATGTATAGCTGTACAGCTGACTGAAGACATGATGATGATTTTTGAAGAGGCCTGGTGACCTTTCCTGCAACTGTACTCATGAATCCCTGCTGGACTACTGGATTTCAGAAGACCCTCATCAGTGCTTCGCCCCTTGGACTAGTGAGACCATTAAGTCTCAACACCTTCTTACGATCCTGCAGCCTGGAGCATTTGGAAGTGACCCTGAACCACCTGGTGGACTGAGCAATTCTTAATTGGGCTACTGTGCTAGAAGTGTTAACGTTCCACATTTTCATCTGGACCTTCGGTGGTCACCAACTTGTCCTACAAGTCGCCTTCCTGCCACGTGTCAGCTTCCCAGCATCAAGGGATCCTGTCATGGAAGTCGTTTTTTGTTTGTGACTAGAAAGAGATCTGTGTGTGGTGACTGTCACTCGAACTGGCCATCCCTTATCTGGTAGAGTGTCCTGAAGAGCCCTACAATGGTGCCTGCTGCATTTCATCTTCAGAAAGGGTAGCGCACAGCTACTGGACAGACCAGAATCTTCCTAAAACCCGCAGCTCCGGGGCATCTTCTCCTGGATCAAACGGTGGGAAAACCTACCTGCAGCGACTCCCATTTGACTTGTCAACTCCTTTGGGAAAATTGGAGTAAGGGCAGTGAGTAGGTACATACCTTTCCAGTGCCCCTATCTCCTCCATTCTAAAAGTTTGGGAACAACTTAGATTTATTCCATTGTTTCGCTTCTAAAACGTTTGCCTGCTGCTCTAGAAGATAGATAAAGTAATTTACTTAACTGTAAACTCTTTTTAAAGTCTCCTTGAACCCTTTTCACCACCATAAGAACTCTTCGCACCTTTGTCCCTTCTCTTAAAGGAACTCTGTGAACCTTTGGGCACAAGGCCCCATTCAATTTAGGAATTGGACTTATAAAGTCAGTGCTTCTATTCTTGGGTACTGGTTTCTCTCATTACATAATTACATACCTTCCTTTCAGCTGTTTAGGTGAATTGTTTGCATTTCTATAACCAAAGGTGAATGTATATATGTTTTTATGTGTAGTGCTGTGTGATAATTTCACCTGCTTAATTCATTTTTCGTAGTGTGTGTTTGGGCCTTCAATAAGCCGATTATTTTTATACTTACCTGTCTAAGTAGAATCGTTGTGTATTTCACTGTGTGGGTACATTTTAGACCACTGGCCCCACTCACCTCTCCTGAGGTTAAGCCTTGACCCTACTCCATGCTTACCTTGATTGGCGTTGACTAACCTCTCAGAGTTCCCATGTTCACTGTAACTATAGTGACCTCCTGAAATCTGTCCGCAGTCCAAATTTGAGAAATCCATCTTAACAACATGCACATGCACACACACTTGCATGCAAAAAGTCAGATCAATATTCACTTAAATATGTAGGCATGCACACATATGCACTTAAATGTACAAAGGCACTTTATCATACATTGACACCTGCACTAATACACACAGAACTATGAACTAAAAGAGACATACACTGGCATCCACTCCCATGTGTGTGAATGCACACACACAGTCATTGCACACATGCATGCACAGAGCCATGCACACACACACACAAACAGCTTGGTGAGCTAAACAATTGAATACTTAATGTTCAGCTAATGTCAGCTCGTCATACCCCACTCCTTAGTGAAGAGCATTGGGAATTTAGGGGGAGGTGGTGTTGGAAACTGAGGAACATGACTTCCCATAAACCAGAACACTGACTGGACAGCACCCGCATCCATGCAAATGCCATAGGCAATTTTAAATGCTGAGTGGACCCCCACTAATTGTTTACATGACTGAGGACCACCAATGTGGCATCCGCTGGCTAATGTTGTGCTCAGATTGGTTACATCCTCAGACTCCGTCAACTTTTTTCAGGCAGTTTCTGGATGGCTGTAACCAGCTGATTTTCCTGGCCCTGCTTCCTGGCTGCCTCTTTGGTATATTTTGGTTTATTTATTATCGGATTGCATTAGAGGTAGCTATGCCTTCATTACTGGTTGGAGGGTGCAGTGTTATTACTCTCTAGGCCGTTGTGGCTATGAATTAGCACAGATTTGATATAGCATCCCCAGGCTCTGTCCCACAACTATAGAGTCAAGCATCACCCATGAAGGCAGAAGAAACTCATACATTCCATACTGTTTAAGTATAATCAAACCACCACATGCGACTCCACCAGGCGTGCTTGATCTGTGTGTGCATGCACATGCACTGGTGTGTGAATGAGAGATACAGACTTCTTTGGTGGTGCACACACAGTACAATATTTAATCTCATCAATCACAAGCTTCAACTAGCATCAGTTATTTCAATATATCTGCAATAGCTCTGCAAGAAAGCTAATCCTTTCACTTGAAAAACTTAAAATAGTGAAAGCGTGTAGACTTTTAGGTGTACCTTACCCCTTCTTCAAGCGCTGGATATTCAAGAATTGTTATCCTTGTTTGTAAGGTTAGGATCCCTATAAAAATGTGTGGCTGCTTGGTAGACTTGCATACGGATAGAGTCATTGCTATGTCAATTTCCTTCCCATGCCTTTTAATCTTCTGACGTAAAAACAATCTGATTCCCTGATTCCCTTCTACTAGCTAGTTTCCTGTGTGCTTCCAAAGCACACCAAACCACCTGTCATAGCAGACCTTCCTAAACTCATGCCACAGGCTGTCCCTCCTAGGTTACTGACATGTTTTTGTTGCGCAGGGCCTTGCACTCCAACACCACACATACACAACTAAACATTGGATCCCATCATTCCACATTAGAGTCCTCCAGTATAGCAACACATTACTCTCACCTCCTCTTTGATTAGTGCCATGTTTTCATCACAAACATCCATAACAAAGACTGCCCAAACCTCTTCCGGGTTCTCGGATTATTCTTACTAAAACAAAAAAAAACATGAACAGTCGTCCCCTTGCCCTCTGTATTAAGTCCATTCCACTCATCACTGTCCTGTTTCTTGGGTCTCTGCAGGTGGAAAATGGAGGTCAATTGACTGCAACCAGAAAATGCCCTTCGTTTGCAGGCAGTGAAGAGAATGAATTGGGCTTCAGCAGTGTCGTGGCGCTCTGCTACTCTCGACTGAAGTACCTGGGCTGCAGACTCGGGTCAGCTGCTAAAAGCGATGCACGAGACCCCACTGATGGCCCTTTTTCCTTGCGTTTTGACATACGCCAAGTTTCTTTCTGTATCTATGCCTATGTTCTATCACCTTTCAGGATGAAGACAGTGTTTTCGCCTTACTTGTTTAATCTTTTCAATGGATTAAAGAGTGAAAGAATAACATGTTTTTTTAATTGTTTTTTTTCCCATAATTGCAGTTTTTGTAATTGCCCAAATAATGTCCACCCTTGCCAACCCCACGACTTGATACAGTGCTCTGTTTTGATGGCACCTACATTGCTACCAGACCACATTTCCAAATGTACAATATTGTTCACCTTTGTGTCGCCACCTGTCTTGCTATGCAATAAAGCTTCATGCATTCAGCAAACTGACTACGATGGAAGTTTTGTTCAGGTTGATATAGAAACATTATTTCTTCGTTTGTTTTCTCCAAAGAGCTATGTGTGTCTTTTGTTCTTTCTTTTTGTTGTTCCTCAGATGGATCTAAACGTCTCCCGGCCAACTGTGATGGCATGCTAAATGCTGATATCTGGACCAGGTGCATAGCTGTGTGCAAGAGTCCAAATTGGTTCCAAGTGTGTTAACATTTGTATCAGAAGGTTTATGTGGATTGCATGCTACTCACCCTGGACATAAAGGAAACCAAAACACTGTAGTCGGCTTTCTCCAGGTTAAAACAAGCATTGCCAGGGAGCGTAGCCAAGTGGCAACCAAGATTGCGGCATAGATGAGGAGCACCCGGTGACAGAGAGTTGTACTTGCAAAAATGTACATATTTGCTTACTTGCTCTCATAAAAAATAAGTCTGGAACACTAGGGTAACAGACTGTATACTTCCACCTGAGTTTGGCACTGAATTATGATTTTTACTCACTTGGCGTTCCGCTGCCACAAACGCAACTACCCGACATAGCCTACCAATGCTGGTAAGAGTGCTCGTTATACCTCCACGCATCAGAAGATAATTATCTTTAGCTGGCGAGAAGTTTTCACACTCGTTTGCTCAGAGAAACCATTCCACCTCAAACATAAAAGCGGGAGCACAGCAACTAACATATCTTTGAGTTGTTGCCACTTAAAAAATACACTGCTGGCCTCCCCTTCTTTCTTTCAATCCCTCTACATGTTTGTCTGCGTGACGCATCACGTTATATCGTGGCTTCAGATTGCAAACCAAAGCCGACTCAGTGCTGACACCCGGTGCCCAAATAAACTATTACACACTCCCTATCAGCTCATAAAAGATCTTTACTGCTTGTTGTGTGACACTCCACAATTGCTATAGCTGGCACTACTAAACCTTTGTCAGATAATCCTACTCTCAACACCTGTATGGAAAAAATACTTGATGAGCTTAGTGGTATCTGCTCCTCAATTTCCACACTCGAGGCCAGATCCTCTAATCTACAAGAGGAAATGAAAGCTTTTAAGCTTGACATGAAAACTGTAGGTGGCAGATTAGGAGATGCCCAGGAAAAAATAGCCTTTGTTGAAGACAGAGTCAAAGGCCTTGAAAATATGCAACAGAAAATACACCAGCTGGAATTCGACGTTACTGAATTGGAAGATAGGAACCGCGGAGACATCGTCAGATTTTATGGGGTTCCACAAAAACTAGAATTAGGTGACCCTATAAATGTTCTCACCAACTGGATCCCCACAACCCTAGGAATTACTTTCAATCCTCCTTTAGAGTTACAATGAACTCACTGAAATTGTGAATCACACCTCGATCATCCACCAACAGTTCTATGCCCAGACCATTCATTGCATGTTTCCTAAGGTACCAACTAGCACGTCAAACTCTATTTGCGGCCAAGAAATGTCACCTATTTTGTTCCAAGGCCATAACATTTTTATCTCTCCTGATTTCTCAAAATCCACACAAAAGGAAAATATTCCTGGATAGGAGACCTCTTCTGAAAAACCTTGGCATTAGATATGGCCTACTTGACCCTGCTTGAATGATCATTACAATCCCTGATGGCCCCACAAAGGAATTCACTGACCCTAATGATTTTTTCAACTTACTTCAATCACTTCAACCTATCTGAATGGAAATCTCTGCTTCCTCAGAGTCTTCTACTTGTGTCTCTACATCAGATCATCACCCACATCAGCCATTCTTCAAAAGAACAAAGAAAAAACAAAGCAAATTCAGCACCCCACAAAGCAGGCCCAAATCGTCTGCATCTTTGGATCCCTCACGCAGCCCTAGCTGCTCCAAAGACAATTCTAGATTACCCATCAAAACTGGAGAACCTACTTTCTCTACATTACAGACTTCAATGCTTCTTTCCATTTCTTTTTGACTCAACCGTCTGAGGAATAGCTAAACTTCAATTGTTCTCCCAAGATATTATCTTTACTTAGCCTGAAAATTACCAGACATTATTTATATGTGCCTTATCCTTTTTATTACATAACAATTTCATTATTATCTCTTGCCGGCTGACTCTCTCCTTATGTCGCACTTCCTTTTGTGTGCCCTTGCAACCTCCATGGTATTCTTCACCTACAACTGACTTATGTGGACCCTTTTCCTCTTCTTTATTCGTATTTATCATCATGCACACATTAACTTGCTCTATGTCAATAACTATTATTTATGTCTGTTCCCTCACCTTCCTAAATGTTTCTCTCCTCACATATTTCCCTGGTTTATCAGTTTACCTCCAATGCAAAGCTATTAACATTTAATTTGCAATACAATTTTGACTAATGCACCACTGAATGCTGTCTCAGATGATTTTCACATTAACTGTCATTTAAACAGTCCATTTATGATGTAAAATGACTATTAAACTCAACACCTGGAATGTTAAAGGATTAAATCATAGGAGAGATTGTGTGTAGAGGTGCACTCAAATGTTTGTTTAAATTTCAAGTTTGTTTCAAACGATTACTAAATGATTGAGGGTATTTCATGTGCTCCTGGTCGAATGTTGGCTACAAGATCATAGTAAGGAACAATTGAAAAGGGTCCCCCGAGAATTTTGGAAGACAGGACCAGGGCACAGTATGGCAAATTATTTGCAAACTAGTTTGAAACAATTACACAATTTTGTGGTGTGTACAGCAATTTACTGATACACGGGGTAAGTACAGTGGTGAAAAATAAATGAATAAATGAACATAGCTTTAAACAACTTCTGTGGGCCATCAGGAACATGGCCAGTCATGTGAGTACTTTTAAATACAGATATAGAAAAATATATCTTAGAGCATAATCAAATCCGCAGTTAGAACATTCATTAGTGAGGTGCTCTTGGCTGAGGTGAGATGGTGTGATTTGAGCGTTGCCTCCTATTTATTACGAAGCATTTCGGACATATAGGTGCCCTTCATCGGATAAGTGATATCTGTGATTTTAGTGATTTTCCTAAAAATAAAATTAATATGGGATAAATAATACTTTTCAGTCAAATAAATAAAATACTCTTCACATATATGTATTGTCATGTGTATTCCGTGCTCATGAATCACTAACCTGGGAGTTGGTGAAACATTGATGAATGTTCACTGCCAGGGGAAGGAGGGGCGAACGAATCCAACCCTGTATCTGTTGAAAAAGGATTGCAGTTGTCGTTAATGGTGTGGAATAGCGCTGGAGTGTGGTTAAACGTGTGACCAGTCGCTTGAGGAAAGTGCTGGGTCCCACCTAATAACCGCATATCATGACATATCCAATTGTCAACATTTTTAGTGAGGTTGACTCACCTCCTTTGCTTTGTGTCTGTGGACAGACTGAATACTTAGTGTTTCACTCTGTCATAATTTAGCAGAAAGCAAGTCTTCACTGACGTGTGGACGGGGAAAAACCCTCAATGTCTCTGTTGGCGGAAAAATAGCGAATATTTGAAAGATATAGGATGGGTGCTTAACAAATGGTCAGACGCAGGACCAGTCGATTGGAAAAAGCACTGGGTCCCACATGATGACCGCCTTCAAGAAACCTTCACATGTATGAATAATGCAGACGAAGATGAGGTGTACTCACCCTTTGTTGTAGAATGTCTGTTTTCAGACTTTGTGTTTCCTATTCAGCGTTGTCACTGTTTCGGGTCTGTATCCTATAAGGAGGAGGGGGGACTGTTAATAGTTGGTGTATGTCATCATGCTGAAGAGCACATTGTTGATGCATTAGTCAGCACTGTAAAAAGGTGCGTGTATTCACTGCCTAGAGTGCGGTATTCAAGCTTACCGATGCCGGTACAGAATTCCAAAGACTAACGGAGAGATGAGGAACCGCTGTCTGTGCTCATTCGATGATGCGTCTGGTCGCTAAGCAACAGGAGCACATGCGTACTGTTTAGTTGTAGTTACTGAAGCAAAAAGATAGATGACATCAACGTGCAATCTTGTAGGTGTGTGCTTTTACAGGCAACGGTCCTGTAAAACAATAAAACTGTGTGAATTAGAGAGTCTTGCACCAGATGTTTTCTAGATGTTTCTAGGATATGATGTAGCCTATATGTCAGTACATTGTAGGGTTGCAGTCTGCAGATTAGAATAAGTAAATACGCTATCTGGAATTAGACAAATAATAATGTAATACACCACAGCTGGATGCCAGTGAGAGAGTTGTCTAATCGTGAATCAGATATCTTATAACCTCAAGGGGGAGGTAGCTGTGTAATTACAGATAGCAACATATATCCCAGTCTAAATTCATACCACGTGGGAACATGGAATCAAGCTGGTCGATCCAGTGGATCGCCCTTTGTTGTATAAGTCTATTCAAATTTCCTCCTCTTCTTGGCAGGCATACATGTTGCAAAATTATACATTTTATTTGTGCAATTGTTTGTCTTGGTTGAAATGTTGTGATATTGGAGATTTGTCAGATGCCACCCTGATGTTTGACCTATTTATTTATTTATTTTTTATGTATAAGGCGGCATAAGCCTGCAGGCATCAGGGCGCCACAACAAGACACGGTCAAATGCTGGTAAATACCCAACTTACGTACTGGACGGGATACTTGACATGCCAACAGAGATATGGACAGTTCCTACGCTAACGTCCTATTTTCATTTAAACAGGAAGGATTTCAATGTCTTTCTGAATTTGAGATGATTAGGTTCTAGTCTCAAATTCAGCGGTAGTTTATTCGAACAGACGGCAGTCCAGTTGGGAAAGGCTCTGCCTAAACCGTTCACTTTTTTATGGGGGTTCACTAGAATGAGTCCTTGAGCCTCAGATGTTAATGAACAGTAGGTAGGTGTGTAGCCAACAATTTTGGTTTTAAGGTAAGCTGGGGCCTTTCCGTACATACACTTATGGGTGAGTGTCATGGACTTAAACATGACACCGTCTTCAACCCTAAGCCAGTGTAGCTCTCTTCTGGCTTCACTGATGTGATCTGTCCTTGCTTTTTGCTTGATTATCCGTACCGCATGGTTTTGGATAAGTTGGTATTTTATCAGGCATTGTTTGCTTGCACCCAATAATAGTGCATTACCATAACCCAGGTGGGAAAGTATGGTGGCTCTAGCTATTGTGGCACAGTAGGTTCCAACCAATGTGTTTTGGCTTTCCTCGTAGTAATTCCCACGTAATAAAGTCCATTTAATGCCATAAATTACATTTTTTGTGTCACAAGTTGAGGTATGATGTAAAGAAATCTTGTAACCTTTGTAGGGGTGGATAATTTAGTTGCCTTTGATGACATTATGACAATTATTGTAATTATTGCAAGGTATGTTACCTTTAAAATCTTGTTTCTTTGCTTTTTTTGACAAATGGTCAGCTTTAATGAGATAGTCCTTAGGGATTTGCTTTTGTTATGTGCAAATAGAGGTGGTTTGGGAAACAATCTCGCTAAGGTAGGATCGAGCAATAGGGTGTTCCAATTCTTCCTGATAATTTTTTTTGATTTGACCACTTTGTTGTGAATATGTGGTAACATAGATCAGGTCACTGTTGGTAGTTCATTCCTTTGGTTCCATGGCTTCCGGTCTTGACATATTCATGTCTTTTACCGCACTGGCTTGTATCAATTCGGGATTATAGCCTCATTTGAGGAATTTCTCAGTGAGTTGTTCAGCTTTAGTCAGATAATCTCGATCTTCAGAAATTATACATCTGTATCTAAGGAATTGACTGAGAGGGATGCTCTCTATGGTTCTTCTGGGGTGAAAATTTGTGGCAAACAATGGACTATTCCTATCTGTTGGTTTCGTGTATATGGTGGTTTGTAGTTTGCCTGCTTTCGGATTAAACAAGTACATCTAGGAATTCAATCAATGTTTTGCTGGTTTAATGAGTGAATTTGATTCTTGGAGCTAATGAGTCCATGAATTCAAAGAATTCCGCAAGTTCGTCAATGGTCCCATGCCAAATAGGTAATTGTTGTATCTTAGGAAACATTTCAGATGTTTCTTCCATCTTTCATTGTGTACAATGTATGTTTCCTCCAAGTAAGACATGAAAGTATTCACATTACTGGGGCAGTTGGCTGCTCCAATCGAGGTGCCAGAGATCTGAACAAAATATCTATCTTCAAACATGAAGAAATTGTTGCTGAGGACAATAGTAAGTAATTTCAATGTCAGAAATGGATTATCTTTTGTGACTTCCATGGTGTTAAGTAGCAGCCATTCCATGGCCTCCACTACTGCGTGGTGTGTGATATTAGTGTACAAACTTGACACGTCCATAGTGAACAGAATGTCAGTGTTTTCATCAAATATTGCTCCATACAGCTTCTTCAAAAAACTATTTGTATCTTTGATGTAATAGGTAAATCCATGAGTCAGTGGCTGTATAACCCAGTCTATATATTGGGCTAATGGTTCCAGTAATTTGTTGTTGACTGCTATTATTGGACATCCCGGTGGATTTAAGAGATTTTTGTGAACTTTGGGTAGGATGTAAATAACCAGCATCGATAGGTCTAAATTGTAAAGAAGTCAGCCAGGCCAGAGCCAGATCAGTGATACCCAGGTTGTCATGGAGATGGTTGAGCAGGATGGAATGGTTGACTGTGTGAAAGGCAGTAGAGAGGTCGAGTAGAATGAGCACAGAGGGGATGCTAGAGTCAAGGTTGGACAGCAGATCGTCACGGATGTTCAGGAGAGCAGTTTCCATGCTTCTGGCAGCTCTAAAGCCCGACTGATGGCCGTGGAGACAACCGACAGAATCAGAGTGAAGGTTGAGCTGTGAGATGGCCAGCTTTTCCAGGAGTTTGCCCAAGAAAGGAGTTATGGAGATCAGGCGATAGTTTGCTGGGAAAGAAGGGACAGCTGTGGGTTTCTTGAGAAAAGGGTGCACAAGAGAGTGCTTCAGAGGGGAGGGGATGAGGGGAGGTGATGGCTCCTGAGGCAAAGGAGAGGTTGCAGAAATCGGCCAGGGCAGGAGTTAGGGTGTCAATGTGGTCCTTGATGGTATTGGAGAAACAGGGAAAACCTTGTTTTGACGAGACTTTCATAGATCAGACTTGTCTAGAGACCTTGTCAGGGGAGAAAAGAGGAAAGGATGAGAAAGGGGGGGGCGGCTGCAGGAGAGCAAGAGTTCACAGAAGGAGAGGGGAGAAGAGGGGGAGGGACAAGAGGGTGGACAGTATGTCCTGGGTTTTTCAGATGAAGTGAGAGGCAAGGGCCTTGCAAAGGGCCTGGGAGGTGACAGGGGGGGGGGAGGATAGAGACTGCTGCAGGGTTGGCCAGCTCTTTACAGATTTTGAAGAGTTTGGCCGAGTTGTTAGATGCCACAGAGAAACAGGTTCGGATGTGGGCTCTCTTCTTAGTATGGACAGAGAGTCGCTATTGCCCTTAGAGCAGGCAGCAGGCCAGTTTGTCAGAGGATGAACAAGAAGCCCTCCATTTCCTCTCAGCCACCGTGCACTTATTATTAAGGGTAGCTAGGTAGGAGTCATACCAAGAATTGCACTTGGCTTAGGGCGTCAAATGGATCCAAATGACAGGGTCAAGAGCATCAGGAGTATCAGAGATAGAAGAGTAGAGCATGGACAGGGCTGTGTCAGGATGTGAGTCAGCCAGAGGAGGAGGGTGGGGGGTAAAATGTGGCAGCGAAAGCGTCAGTGACATACACTTCATGGGCCGGATGTCAAAGAAGATAGGTGACATAGTTGGGGTTGACTAGGCCTTGGGATGAGAGAAGGAGGAATTGATATCTACCTGAACAGGAAAGTCTTAAGGGCCCTGCGGAAATGATATAGTGATGTAATAGTCCTAATTTCAATTGGCAACCAGTTCCAAAGTTTTGGACCAAAAACCGCAAATCTTCTGTCTCCTCCTGTTGCATACACTGAGTGAGGAACAGAGGGAAGATGGCAATATTTAAAGCGCAGAGATCTTGTGGGCTGGTAGGGTTTAATCAGTTCGCTCAGATAGGCCGTGGCAATCCCTTTCAGACACTTAAAGACAAGGCAAGCAATCATAAATCTGATACGATCTTCAACTGCTAACCAAAACAAGGCCCGACAAGATGTAGAGACATAGGCAGTTTTGCCCAACTTAAAGATGATCCTTATGGCCACATTTTGGGCTTTTTGAAGTCTTTGTATTTGTTTAAGCAGAATACAAATCAGTTGACTATTGCAGTAGTCCAAATGTGCATTAGTCAAGGCACCCACCACAGAAGCATGATCCTCCGCAGGAAATGAGAGGCGAGGAGGGAGTGATCGCGCCAGTCAGGGTGATGGAGAGGGGGAGGACAGAGGGGACGATAGAAAGGGAGAAGGAATCGCAGAGGTCACGGAAGAGTACATAGGAGGAAAAGGGAGAGTCAAGATGTATACTGAGACCAGGAGAGGTCTGCCCACTCAGAGAGAAAATAGGTGATCTGCACTCATAGACCTTAAGGCACAGATAGATGAACTGAGAGATCAGGGCAGGACCGCACTCTTGCTACTTCTTGATCTCTCAGCTGCCTTTGATCTGGTCGACCACGAGATCTTATGTGATCACCTTCAAAAAGCAGCCCATTTCTCTCAAGAGGCCACTGACTGGATCCAATCCTTTCTAAACAACCGCACAATGAGAGTCTTCTCACTACAAGCAGCAGCCGACCCAACGCCCATCACCTGTGGCGTGACCCAGGGTTCATGTGTTTCCCCTAACACTGTTCAACATATTCACAAAGCCCCTTTTTGAAGATCTAGATGGTCTGGGTATCACCAACACCAATTATGCCGATGATACCCAGATCCTCATCCCGCTGACGGGGGATTATGATAAGGATTTGGCCTTCGTCAATGGAGTGTACCTCATCATTCAGGCATGGATGGCCTCACACGGTCTATGCCTGAATGATGACAAAACGGAACTCCTCATTCTGGGATCGCCACATAACCTTAGCAAATTGGACCAAAATTACGCCTCCTTTGTAATTGACAATACTAAGATCACGGTAGCCAAGGAGGTCAAAACCCTCGGCTTCTACTTAGACTCCACTCTCACCTTCAAAAAACAAGTTAATGCCATGGCCTCCGCCACAGCTTATACTTGCAAACTCATCAGAGCAGCCAAACCTTTTCTCCCTCCTTCCAACTGCATCACACTAATCAGGGCGTTGATCCTGTCCAAGCTGGACTATTGCAATGCACTTTATGTAGGCTGCAACAAATATATCACTAACAAAATACATATCCTTCAAAATAATGCCCTAAGAGCGGCCCTTAGCATCCCGAAGAAAGCCCACATCTCAGACTCTAGAAGATCCGTCAATTGGCTATCCACTAAAGACAAAATATTCCTCAAATCGGTGTCCCTGACTCACAAATGCCTCCACCAAGCAGCCCCTCAATACCTTATCACTAGATTCACCAGACCTACTTCCTCTCGCCCCTCCAGGATTTCCAACTCTAATCTCCTTCTGGTGCCTAGGTTTAAACATACTAGGTCGGGAGGGAATAGCTTTCCGGTAAAAGCAGCACAATTCTGGAACTCCCTCCCTCCTACTTGTAGGGCGGACCTTCCCTACCGCCAATTTAGATCTAAAACCATCCACTGGCTCAAGGCTCACGACACATAACGACCGCCTGCTCTCTTGCTGCCCTGATGCCCTACACCACACCACACCACTATGTTCGTAAATATATACACTTAGGTTGTCATCTGTTTGATGTAGATATCTGTCATGATACAACCTGCTCCTTGTGTATAATATTGCCTATATTGTTTATCACTGTAAGTTATGCCTCCTCGGCGTGCATTGTTTCCATCTTACGCGTCCAGCACTGTAACCACAGCCGGACCACGTACCTTCATATGTAACCAAGCCTTGCAATCCTCTTGTTGCCTCTGCGCCTTGCTACCTCTCGGTTAGGTGCCCAATATAAATAAATAAAATACGAAATACGAAATACGAAAAACCAGGAGTCTGGTAGATAGTAGCCATGGTAAGTTAGTGGCCAGGAGAGAGAGAAAGCCTGCAGATAAGGCATTCAAAAGAGGAGCATGTCTGTTTTGGAATGACAGAGGCAGGAATACACTCAGGGAGAATCATGGCTACAGCCCCTCCAGACCAGGTAGATCTGGGTGCATAGAGGATCTTATAGCCATCAGGGAGGAGAGTGTCAAAGCTCATGACAGAGCTGGCCGTGAACCATGTCTCAGTGACAAAAATGAGGAAGAAGTGGTAGCTGAGTCAGCTGGGGCTTTAGATGTGGATGTAGTTTGGCTGTCGCTGTTGGGACTGCATTCTTGGTCAGCTTCTCTGTCTGGTGCCTCTTCAGGAATGTCTATTTCTCCACTGGATGCTTCCAAGGATGAGATATCAAGGCTGGGTACCCGTTTGTTCCTGTTGTAGGCAATTCTTCCACATTGTGTTGTATCTCTTTGTGGCTAGTGCTCTTTCAACGTGTAGACAATGCCAAGCTTGTAGTGAAGAGTATCTCTTCTAAATTGCCTTTTTGGTAGCCATCTAATTTTGTGTTGATGTCCTTTAGTAGCACGACTAGTTCTTCTTTAGTGATAAGGGATGATGAAGTGGTCTTTGTAGCTTCTAAGCCTACTTCTATTGCGTCTAGAGATTTAGACAATTCTTCAATTGTCAGAACAATCAAATCGAGTGAACACTTGTTGAGGATAAGTCTCCATCTCTTGACAAATTCTGGATTTTTTTTATTTTACAGAGGGGTGGTTCGAGATCAACCCTAAATCCTTGTGGAATGGATTGGGCTCTATAGTATTGCAAAAGGGTGGTAGAGTGAGGTTTCTGACTAATTTCTCTTCGTATTAATCTTTCAAGTTCATTGACCAACTCTTTGGGTTTGTTGGTGGAACACAGGTCTTTGTCCGTACTTTTGATGAAATGCAGTATATGTGCTGCTTCTTCTTGTGAGAATCCTAGGGTTTCTGCTCTGTTTGACGTGAGGGCTTCTATTTTTGAAAATGACATTCTTGGATGAAAAATACTGGTGCAACCTCAAGAGCCGGTGTAGCCATAAGAATGTCTAAAGGAGAAATTGTGTGTAGAGGTGCACTCAATTGTTTCTTTACATTTTGAGTGTGTTTCACATGATTACTAAATGATTGAGGCTATTTCATGTGCTCCTGGTCGAATCTTGGCGACAAGATCATAGTAAGGAACAATTCAAAAAAGGGTCCTCCAAGAATTTCAGAAGACTGGACCAGGGCACAGTATGGACAATTAATTGCAAACTAGTTTGAAACAATTGCACAAGTTTGTGGTGTGTAAAACAATTTACAGGTACACGAGATAAGTACAGTGGTGAAGAATAAATGAATACATTAACATAGTTACAATTCAGTTTGTATTGTTAACAAAAGATTTATTTCACAATGTTTGTTGAGAATCAGATGTATTTCAGTATCCACAAGATTTGAACAACTTCTGCAGGCCATCAAGAACATGGTCAGTCATGTGAGTTCTTTTAAATAGAGATGTACAAAAACATATCTTAGAGCATAATCAAATTCGCAGTTAGAACACTCATTAGAGCAGTGTTACGCTCACCTAGTTCCCACAGGGGTGTCGGGTGGAACTGGATAGCCACGGTCTCCACCAACATGATGCGTAGTGCAGAGATGACTGACTGGACTGGCCCACCTAGCTTCGTCTGCTTGACCCATAGAAGTAGTCTCCTAAAGGCGGAGAAAGGGAATTAGCCACCCGTGGATCTGAGTAATAGCCCCTCACTGCGTCCCCATTTATCACCTCTGATATTCCCGTTCACAAAGCTCACCTTATAGTTTTGGATGATGAGCTCTCCATCCTGCGAGGAACGTAGGAGCGCGTTGATGGCCGGTTTCTTCACTGGCTTGAGGATATTGGAAGAGTTCTAGACAAATCTTGGCTCCAAACTCCTAGCGAAGGACCGTAAGCATATAGATCTTAAGAGTTCAAAAATGTCTGAATAATCACTCTTGTCCAATTCCTTTGTTTATCTTGCAGCTTAGACCCAAAAGAAGATAGTTCTGTGGCAGCTAAAGAGTTCAGGTAAGAGTCTGTGCTGTCCGTTAAATGATGCCAAAGTTTAACTTGCTGCTAAATATATGGTGGCAAGAGATTGTCCTTGTTTGTTTCCCCTCTGCTCACCTTGTTGTTTTCTTGTCCCCCTTAGGTGCTGGAATGCGGCAACATAATGATGGAGGCAGCGCCGGATCATAGAGATGCTGCAATGAATGGTGAGTATGGCGCGGCGCTGCTGCTGGCGATGCGACGTGTTTAAATAAAGTATTTTTCTTGTTTAAAGGTGCGATGAATCCGGAATCAGGTAAGAACCCCAATGTTCTTGTTCTAACCTTTCTTCTTCTTTCCCCTTCTTTCTAGGTGCTTTGGGCTCGAGGCGGGCGTGGCACGAGGCTGGATGCTGACTGCAGGCACGGTGAGCGTTACGCTTCAGGATGCAGAATAACGCAAAGCGTGTGCTCCCCTTCGGGCGCGGTTTAAATAGCCTCCCAAGTAGTCCCAGGTAAGTATTCCTCCACAACCACACCCGAGTAAGAAAATAGTCCCTAGGTAAAGTAGTTCCTTCCAAGCCTCACATGGGCTTGGATCTCTTGCAGCATGGTCTGCATCAGGTAAGTGTTAACATATGAGCCTGGCGTCTATGGTGCCAGGACTGTTCCCCCATGTGAGCCTGGCGCCATAGACACCAGGACTGTACCCATATAGCCCCTAACAAGGGTTGCTGGGCTTTCTCTTTTTAACATGATGCCTGCTTCAGGGGTTGCTGGACTTGGTCTGGATGCCCGGGGGTAGGCATCATGACAAGCAGATATCTCAATGAGGAGGGGTTCTTGGCTGAGGTGCGATGGTGTGTCTCTGTGATTTGCTTCCTATTTATTACAACGCGTTCGGTCATATAGGTGCCCTTTATCAGGTAAGTGATATCTGTGATTTTAGTGTTTTTCCTAAAAATAAAAGTAGGACTGGATAGGTAATACTTCTTAGTCAAATAAATAAAATACTCTTCATCTATAAGTATTGTCATGTATATCCTGTGCCACTGCTATTCCAAAGCATTACTGACAACTGCAATTCTTTTTCAACAGACACAGTGAGGGATTTCCCCCCCCATTCCCCTGGCAGTGAAGATTCATCCAAGATTCATCGAATGTTTTACCAACTCCCAGGTTAATGATTCATGAGCACATGAAAATACATATATTTGACGAGAAATGTATTTATTTAACTAAAATGTATTACTTATCCAGTATAACTTTTACTTTTTGGAAAACACTAACATCACAGCTATCACTTACCTTATGAAGGCCACCTATATGCCTGAAACGCGTTGTAATAAATAGGAGGCAACTCTCATAGACACACCATCTCAACTCAGCAAAGAGCCACCCTCATTGAGATATCTGCTCTAAAGAATGTTCTAACTGCAAATCTGATTATGCTCTAAGATATGTTTTTCTATATCTGTATTTAAAAGTACTCACATGACTGGCCATGTTCTTGATGGTCCACAGAGCTTTTTTTAATATTATGGATACTGAAATACCTCTGTATCTCAACAAACGTGAAAAAATCCTTCGTAAACAATTCAAATTGAATTGTAACTATGTTCATTTATTCATGTATTTTTCACCACTGTACTTACCTCGTGTATCAGTAAATAGTTTTACAGACCAAAAAATTGTATAATTGTTTCAAACTATTTTGCAATTAATTTCCCATAGTGTGCCTTGTCTTGTCTTCAGAATTTCTCAGGAGACCCTTTTCAAAAGATTAAACCATCCAATCAAGTGCAGCAAAGTCATCTTTCATCTCGCTAAATTCAAGGTTGATTTTGCTTGTCTTCAAGAAACTCATTTGTTCCATGGATGGGTCATATCCTTTTTTCCAATGCTGTTAACAAAAAAGGAGGTGTTTCAATTTTGATTAACAAACGCTTAACCTTCTCATTAATTAATGAAGAAAATGACTCTCAAAGCAGATGGATCATTATAGATGCATTATCAATAATATACCAATTATTGTGGTTAATGTCTATGGCCCTACCGCTCTGGATCCCCTCTTTTGGTCTAATCTCAAATCGAAAGTAATGCAAAGACATTCTGATCATATAATTTTTTGTGGAGATGTTAATCACATTTTTGATTTTACCCCCATTTTATTAACTGCAAATCCCACAAAACATTCTTAAAGCTTAATTTAATAAGACTCTTGGCGATTTTGTCACCCTGAAGTTAAAGATTTCACGTTCTTTCCCCCTCCACATCAATCCTTTTCTAGATTAGATTACATATTCATCAATCCTTCTTTATCATCCTACTTAGTAATTCTGAAATTGGCCCTATCGCTATTTCTGATCATGCCCTCGTCATTACTACCCTAGAATGGTCTCATGCACCTACATTTTCTCCCAGATGGAAATTCAATTATTTTTACCTAAAAGACAAATCAATATTGAAAAAACTAATTATTTTATTGCAGAATTCTTTCGTTACAATCGCCCTGAACATACTTCGATCCACAATAGTTGGGATGCATTTAGAGTTACCTTGCATGGGTTCATTATTCAATATGTAGCATCCAAAAATCAACAATCTGAATCTATTTATAATGATTTATTAACATCCATTAGAGACCTTGAAAAATCATATTACAATAATCCTGATACCAATGTGGCCAAAACCCTTACGAATAATCGCATTGAGTTCAACAAATTGTGAACTACCAAAGTGTTGCATTCTATACGTTGCTCTAAATCCAAATTCTATAGCAGTTCTAACAAAGCAGGGAAGATTTTATCATCTTATCTTAAAAATAAGAAAGAAAAATCATTTATAATATATTTGTCATTTACAGATGGCAAAAGGCTAACTAATCAAAAGGATATTAATAAGGCCTTTCTAGATTTCTATTCTGGCTTATACTCTGAACACCCTTAAATAAAATGATCAGATATCCATTCCTTCTTCCAACAGCATAAGAAAAACTCAGATAACCATATAGACTTATCATCTCGAAACATACCCATATCTTTCATAGAAATTTAACAATCAATCTTAAATCTCAAGCCAGATAAAGCAACTGGTCTTTATGGTTTTTCCATTGATTTCTATAAATCTTTTACTGGTACTCTCTCTCCCAAACTCCTAGAATTATGTACTCATTTTACAGAAATTGGACAAAGTTTAGGCTCTTTTGGAGAAACCTTCCTTATATTATTCCCCAAAACAGATGAAGATCCTTCTCACGTTAAACATTATGGACCCATATCCCACTAATAACTCAGACATTTCTGCTAAAATTCTTACCAAACGCCTCAAAATATTTCTGCCTAAACTCATTCACTGTGATCTGGCAGGCTTTATCAAAAATTACGTTGCCTCCTTCAATACTAGATTACTTTGCCTTGTCTCATTCACAAATATTAAATGACCCACTGGCACTCATTGCTTTAGACACTGAGAAAGCGTTTGACCACGTTTTGTGGACCTTCATGCTAAAATCACTAATATGGCATGGTTTTCACCCCCTTTCATCAATCTTATACAAATTCTGTACTCTTCTCCATCTACCTTACTTATTATTAACTACTCACTCTCTCCCTCTTTCCAAGTCCAAAGAGGCACTTGCCAATGCTGCCCACTTTCACCATTACTGTTCAATTTAGCGTTGGAACCGTTACTGCAAAATATAAGGAATAATGTTAATATTAAAGGTATTCTGATTAAAAATACAACAGTTAAAATGTCAGCAAATGCAGACAACCTATTGCTTTATCTCTCCAACTGTGGGTCTTTTATAAAGCATTTCATTTCTGCTATTAATGATTTCCCTAGAGTTTCCGTTTATAAACTTAACCTTGACAAGTCAGAAATGATGTACCTTACCAATGCTTGTAGCTTAACTAATACGTATTTGTTTGGTATGTCTTGGCAACCCTCATTCATCAAATATCTTGGACTTCATATTGCTAAAGATATTCACACTACAATCTCCCTTAATACTAATCTAATGATAGAGAAAGTTACTAAAATGTTTTCAGGTTGGTCTCCTCTTGTCCTATCGTGGTGGGGATACTTAGACGATATAACAATTATGATTAGCCCCAACATCTTTTATTTTCAATCCATGAGACCATCAACCATTCCAACCAGCTTCTTTAAAAAACTTGATTCTATACTTTTAAAATTCTTATGGCACCAGAAAACCCCCAGAACCGCCATTAAAAAAATCAGACTTTCTAAGCCTGCAGGGGGAGTCAAATTCCCCAACTTCTTAACCTATTATAAAGCCTTTCTGCTAAAACAATTGACAATATTCTACCACTTTGAAAATCGCCTATTAGATTCCCCTAGCTGGATCAACATTGAATCCAATATTATCGCTCCACTTTCCCTCACTCACTTTCTTTTAGCACCTTCATGGGCCAACATCACTTCTTACCCTTCTCTACACTTTTTAAAATCCATGTGGAATAAGCTCTCTTATAACTCTTATTCCCAATCTCAGACAAAGATATCTTCTTTTGGTATTGCAACAGCTTCCCTAATAATTCCAACTTTAATATTTTCAATTGATAATGCTCTTCCGATATGAAATGAATCCAACATCTATTCCACAATGATATAGAAATTCCTTTTGTATAATGTTGCCATCCATTCAATGTCCTAGAAATGGATATCTACTTTCACCAATCACACTTCAACACACTAACCAAATTCTTACCCAATCTAACCCAAAATCCCCATTGCCCCTTCTGACTTCATTACTATCTAGACCTTCCACTAAACCGGCCCAATTATATTCCTTTTTTAATGATAATTACACCAACTCTGTTATCATTAGACAGTGGGAAATAGAATGGAACTTTCATACTACTCCAGGTTCATGGACTGACATTTGGAAATCATATTACTCCTCCTCAGTCACAACCAACCTTAGTCAAACACTGTACTTCATTCTACACTGTGCATACCTTACCCCTTCAAGAATTGCAAAAATCTCTAGTAATTCCTCCACTAATTGCTGGTCTTGCTATTCATCCAATGCAGAGTTTTCTTATCTAATTTATGATTGTAAATATGTACATATGTTTTGGATTGAGATCTGGTCCTGTCTTAAAAAAACACTATCACTCTGTAACCTCATGATTGGTACTTTTGTAAATCCTTACCTACACATGATTCATTCTCCAAGTTTATTCCACCTGTTTATAAGTATTGCTTTTCATATTATCACCTCCAATTGGAAAGACTGTACCAAATTCTCATACACTGCTTGATGGAATTACATTTGTTCTTTTCATCGTATAGAAAAGTGTCATTCTGTTTCTACTTCATGTTTACATAGATTTGATAAGAAATGGAACATTTTCATTCAATATTTAAATCAGGCTGTTTAAAACAACTTGCAGGTTGCAATATAATTATATATCTTCCTCATAATATGTTCCCCCTCCCCCAACTCTCCTCTTGTCTCTTGTCCTGTTCATAAACCCGGTTTGTCCATTGTTTACCAGTTCATTCAATTTTACATGAATCATTCTATTGATATGCAAACATGTTAAATGTATGTTACGTATTTGGCAACTCTTAAGATTGAATGTAATTTATATATTGTATTGTCAATAATCAATTTGTATATTTAATAACAATTATTAAACAAAAACAAAAAAAACAAGCATTGCCAAAGTCAGTAGTTGTGTATATAAATTACAACAAATAAATAAAATATGCTTCCATGAAGCAATACTTGCTTTTTTAAGGCATCCATAATCACAAAATACTCATTTATGAATGTATTTATATTTATATAGAGGAGGAACACATGCTCTTTTTTTAAAAAAAAATGCTATTTTATTAGTTTTTAAGGTAGAGGTTTCAACATTCAATTACAAACATTTTCCACAGAAGGTTGTTTGAAAAAATATGAAAAACAGCGCTCATAATATTTGGTATCACTATGATGCATATAGTTTTCTCAATAACATTTCCAAAGCTGTCTAGCCTCTGTCCCCCTCCCCTCTCTCCTCTATCCCCCTCCCCCCTCCCTTCTGTCCCCCATAATACCAACGGGAAAGGTCGGTATGATTCAATATTTTCATTTAAGGGCCACTATTAGAACCATAACACTGAGCAGAGGTGCATATTGATACAGTTTGATTTTGTTGTGCAGACATTGTCAACTGTCTTGTAAGATGTCTATGACTTTTGGGATGCTTCGCACACATCTTTTATATGATGTATTTGGCTCGAAATTCTGACCATTAATTTTCAACAGAGGTGCGGTCCCCGTGAAGGGCTGCGGTCAGGTTGTCCATTCTATAAATGTTTCGGGAGACACTTATCCATTCTGTTTTGGTAGGGAGTGTAGCCCTTTTCCACACCATAGTGAGACAAGCCCGTGCGGCCATCAGTAGGCCTTGTATCATTTTAGGTACTTTCGTGGTTGTCTCCTCAGTTTCGATTAGGCCAAATAAGATCAAAAATGGTTTCTTCTCCCTTTCATCATCATCTAACTCTTTGATCCAACTACGAACTTCTGACCAGTAGGCTGGGACCGCCTTGCATCCCCACCACATATGCCAATAATCAGCTTTTCTCCCACAGTCCCTCCAGCAGTATGGAGGGACTGTGGGAGATACATTTTGGCCAGCTTATTGGGTCATATTGCCATCTGTATATTAGCTTAATGGCATGTAGTTTGTATTGGCAGAATATGGACGATTTTGCTGTTCTCCTACATATTTGTAACCACAGATTTTGTGAAATTTGTCTATCCATGTGTGCTTCCCATTTACTTTTCAATATGAGGGGTGGTGCAATACAGACCTCAATCAGCGCTGAGTACATTGCGCTTATTAGGACTTTAGAGCTTGTGTGGGTATCAAGGATCTTTTCGAACAGGGTGAGGTCTCTTTGTAGTTGGCTCTTCCATATCACCAGTGTCATGACCCCCTTAAGTCTCAAGTATGAGAACACTGAGAGTGGGCCTAAGCAGAGTGCTTCTTGAAGCTCTTGAATGGTAATAAAAGTGTTGTTCCTTCATAGTACACGTCACAAGTTGAGGTATGATGTAAAGAAATCTTGTAACCTTTGTAGGGGTGGATAATTTCGTTGCCTTTGATGACATTATGACAATTATTGCAATTATTGCAAGGTATGGTACCTTTAAAATCTTGTTTCTTTGCTTTTTTTGACAAATGGTCAGCTTTAATGAGATAGTCCTGTAGGGATTTGCTTTTGTTATGTGCAAATAGAGGTGGTTTGGGAAACAATCTCGCTAAGGTAGGATCGAGCAATAGGGTGTTCCAATTCTTCCTGATAATTTTTTTTGATTTGACCACTTTGTTGTGAATATGTGGTAACATAGATCAGGTCACTGTTGGTAGTTCATTCCTTTGGTTCCATGGCTTCCGGTCTTGACATATTCATGTCTTTTACCGCACTGGCTTGTATCAATTCGGAATTATAGCCTCATTTGAGGAATTTCTCAGTGAGTTGTTCAGCTTTAGTCAGATAATCTTGATCTTCAGAAATTATACATCTGTATCTAAGGAATTGACTGAGAGGGATGCTCTCTATGGTTCTTCTGGGGTGAAAATTTGTGGCAAACAATGGACTATTCCTATCTGTTGGTTTCGTGTATATGGTGGTTTGTAGTTTGCCTGCTTTCGGATTAAACCAGTACATCTAGGAATTCAATCAATGTTTTGCTGGTTTAATGAGTGAATTTGATTCTTGGAGCTAATGAGTCCATGAATTCAAAGAAATCCGCAAGTTCGTGAATGGTCCCATGCCAAATAGGTAATTGTTGTATCTTAGGAAACATTTCAGATGTTTCTTCCATCTTTCATTGTGTACAATGTATGTTTCCTCCAAGTAAGACATGAAAGTATTCACATTACTGGGGCAGTTGGCTGCTCCAATCGAGGTGCCAGAGATCTGAACAAAATATCTATCTTCAAACATGAAGAAATTGTTGCTGAGGACAATAGTAAGTAATTTCAATGTCAGAAATGGATTATCTTTTGTGACTTCCTTGGTGTTAAGTAGCAGCCATTCCATGGCCTCCACTACTGCGTGGTGTGTGATATTAGTGTACAAACTTGACACGTCCATAGTGAACAGAATGTCAGTGTTTTCATCAAATATTGCTCCATACAGCTTCTTCAAAAAACTATTTGTATCTTTAATATAATAGGTAAATCCATGAGTCAGTGGCTGTATAACCCAGTCTATATATTGGGCTAATGGTTCCAGTAAGCTGTTGTTGGCTGCTATTATTGGACATCCCGGTGGATTTAAGAGATTTTTGTGAACTTTGGGTAGGATGTAAATAACCAGCATCGATAGGTCTAAATTGTAAAGAAGTCAGCCAGGCCAGAGCCAGATCAGTGATACCCAGGTTGTCATGGAGATGGTTGAGCAGGATGGAATGGTTGACTGTGTCAAAGGCAGTAGAGAGATCGAGTAGGATGAGCACAGAGGGGATGCTAGAGTCAAGGTTGGACAGCAGATCTTCACGGATGTTCAGGAGAGCAGTTTCCATGCTTCTGGAAGCTCTAAAGCCCGACTGATGGCCGTGGAGACAACCGACAGAATCAGAGTGAAGGTTGAGCTGTGAGAATGCCAGCTTTTCCAGGAGTTTGCCCAAGAAAGGAGTTATGGAGATCAGGCGATAGTTTGCTGGGAAAGAAGGGACAGCTGTGGGTTTCTTGAGAAAAGGGTGCACAAGAGAGTGCTTCAGAGGGGAGGGGATGAGGGGAGGTGATGGCTCCTGAGGCAAAGGAGAGGTTGCAGAAATCGGCCAGGGCAGGAGTTAGGGTGTCAATGTGGTCCTTGATGGTTTTGGAGAAACAGGGAAAACCTTGTTTTGACGAGACTTTCATAGATCAGACTTGTCTAGAGACCTTGTCAGGGGAGAAAAGAGGAAAGGATGAGAAAGGGGGGGGCGGCTGCAGGAGAGCAAGAGTTCACAGAAGGAGAGGGGAGAAGAGGGGGAGGGACAAGAGGGTGGACAGTATGTCCTGGGTTTTTCAGATGAAGTGAGAGGCAAGGGCCTTGCAAAGGGCCTGGGAGGTGACAGGGGGGGGGGAGGATAGAGACTGCTGCAGGGTTGGCCAGCTCTTTACAGATTTTGAAGAGTTTGGCCGAGTTGTTAGATGCCACAGAGAAACGGGTTCGGATGTGGGCTCTCTTCTTAGTATGGACAGAGAGTCGCTATTGCCCTTAGAGCAGGCAGCAGGCCAGTTTGTCAGAGGATGAACAAGAAGCCCTCCATTTCCTCTCAGCCACCGTGCACTTATTATTAAGGGTAGCTAGGTAGGAGTCATACCAAGAATTGCACTTGGCTTAGGGCGTCAAATGGATCCAAATGACAGGGTCAAGAGCATCAGGAGTATCAGAGATAGAAGAGTAGAGCATGGACAGGGCTGTGTCAGGATGTGAGTCAGCCAGAGGAGGAGGGTGGGGGGTAAAATGTGGCAGCGAAAGCCTCAGTGACATACACTTCATGGGCCGGATGTCAAAGAAGATAGGTGACATAGTTGGGGTTGACTAGGCCTTGGGATGAGAGGAGGAGGAATTGATATCTACCTGAACAGGAAAGTCTTAAGGGCCCTGCGGAAATGATATAGTGATGTAATAGTCCTAATTTCAATTGGCAACCAGTTCCAAAGTTTTGGACCAAAAACCGCAAATCTTCTGTCTCCTCCTGTTGCATACACTGAGTGAGGAACAGAGAGAAGATGGCAATATTTAAAGCGCAGAGATCTTGTGGGCTGGTAGGGTTTAATCAGTTCGCTCAGATAGGCCGTGGCAATCCCTTTCAGACACTTAAAGACAAGGCAAGCAATCATAAATCTGATACGATCTTCAACTGCTAACCAAAACAAGGCCCGACAAGATGTAGAGACATAGGCAGTTTTGCCCAACTTAAAGATGATCCTTATGGCCACATTTTGGGCTTTTTGAAGTCTTTGGATTTGTTTAAGCAGAATACAAATCAGTTGACTATTGCAGTAGTCCAAATGTGCATTAGTCAAGGCACCCACCACAGAAGCATGATCCTCCGCAGGAAATGAGAGGCGAGGAGGGAGTGATCGCGCCAGTCAGGGTGATGGAGAGGGGGAGGACAGAGGAGATCAAGACATCTAGCGTGTGCCCTGCAGAGTGAGTCGGGCCAGAGGGGACGATAGAAAGGGAGAAGGAATCGCAGAGGTCACGGAAGAGTACATAGGATGAAAAGGGAGAGTCAAGATGTATACTGAGACCAGGAGAGGTCTGCCCACTCAGAGAGAAAATAGGTGATCTGCACTCATAGACCTTAAGGCACAGATAGATGAACTGAGAGATCAGGGCAAGACCGCACTCTTGCTACTTCTTGATCTCTCAGCTGCCTTCGATCTGGTCGACCATGAGATCTTATGTGATCACCTTCAAAAAGCAGCCCATTTCTCTCAAGAGGCCACTGACTGGATCCAATCCTTTCTAAACAACCGCACAATTAGAGTCTTCTCACTACAAGCAGCAGCCGACCCAACGCCCATCACCTGTGGCGTGACCCAGGGTTCATGCGTTTCCCCCGACACTGTTCAACATATTCACGAAGCCCCTTTTTGAAGATCTAGATGGTCTGGGTATCACCAACACCAATTATGCCGATGATACCCAGATCCTCATCCCGCTGACGGGGGATTATGATAAGGATTTGGCCTTCGTCAATGGAGTGTACCTCATCATTCAGGCATGGATGGCCTCACACGGTCTATGCCTGAATGATGACAAAACGGAACTCCTCATTCTGGGATCGCCACATAACCTTAGCAAATTGGACCAAAATTACGCCTCCTTTGTAATTGACAATACTAAGATCACGGTAGCCAAGGAGGTCAAAACCCTCAGCTTCTACTTAGACTCCACTCTCACCTTCAAAAAACAAGTTAATGCCATGGCCTCCGCCACAGCTTATACTTGCAAACTCATCAGAGCAGCCAAACCTTTTCTCCCTCCTTCCAACTGCATCACACTAGCCAGGGCGTTGATCCTGTCCAAGCTGGACTATTGCAACGCACTTTATGTAGGCTGCAACAAATATATCACTAACAAAATACAGATCCTTCAAAATAATGCCCTAAGAGCGGCTCTTAGCATCCCGAAGAAAGCCCACATCTCAGACTCTAGAAGATCCGTCAATTGGCTATCCACTAAAGACAAAATATTCCTCAAATCGGTGTCCCTGACTCACAAATGCCTCCACCAAGCAGCCCCTCAATACCTTATCACTAGATTCACCAGACCTACTTCCTCTCGCCCCTCCAGGATGGCCAACTCTAATCTCCTTCTGGTGCCTAGGTTTAAACATACTATGTCGGGAGGGAACAGCTTTCCGGTAAAAGCAGCACAATTCTGGAACTCCCTCCCTCCTACTTGTAGGGCGGACCTTCCCTACCGCCAATTTAGATCTAAAACCATCCACTGGCTCAAGGCTCATGACACATAACGACCGCCTGCTCTCTTGCTGCCCTGATGCCCTACACCACACCACTATGTTCGTAAATATGTACACTTAGGTTGTCATCTGTTTGACATAGATATCTGTCATGATACAACCTGCTCCTTGTATATAATAGTGCCTATATTGTTTATCACTGTAAGTTATGCCTCCTCGGCGTGCATTGTTTCCATCTTACGCGTCCAGCACTGTAACCACAGCCGGACCACGTACCTTCATATGTAACCAAGCCTTGCAATCCTCTTGTTGCCTCTGCGCCTTGCTACCTCTCGGTTAGGTGCCCAATATAAATAAATAAAATACGAAATACGAAATACCAGGAGTCCGGTAGATAGTAGCCATGGTAAGATAGTGGCCAGGAGAGAGAGAAAGCCTGCAGATAAGGCATTCAAAAGAGGAGCATGTCTGTTTTGGAATGACAGAGGCAGGAATACACTCAGGGAGAATCATGGCTACAGCCCCTCCAGACGAGGTAGATCTGGGTGCAGAGAGGATCTTATAGCCATCAGGGAGGAGAGTGTCAAAGCTCATGACAGAGCTGGCCGTGAACCATGTCTCAGTGACAAAAATGAGGAAGAAGTGGTAGCTGAGTCAGCTGGGGCTTTAGATGTGGATGTAGTTTGGCCGTCGCTGTTGGGACTGCATTCTTGGTCAGCTTCTCTGTCTGGTGCCTCTTCAGGAATGTCTATTTCTCCACTGGATGCTTCCAAGGATGAGATATCAGGGCTGGGTACCCGTTTGTTCTTGTTGTAGGCAATTCTTCCACATTGTGTTGTATCTCTTTGTGGCTAGTGCTCTTTCAACGTGTAGACAATGCCAAGCTTGTAGTGAAGAGTATCTCTTCTAAATTGCCTTTTTGGTAGCCATCTAATTTTGAGTTGATGTCCTTTAGTAGCACGACTAGTTCTTCTTTAGTGATAAGGGATGATAAAGTGGTCTTTGTAGCTTCTAAGCCTACTTCTATTGCGTCTAGAGATTTAGACAATTCTTCAATTGTCAGAACAATCAAATCGAGTGAACACTTGTTGAGGATAAGTCTCCATCTCTTGGCAAATTCTGGATTTTTTTTATTTTACAGAGGGGTGGTTTGAGATCAACCCTAAATCCTTGTGGAATGGATTGGGCTCTATAGTATTGCAAAAGAGTGGTAGAGTGAGGTTTCCGACTAATTTCTCTTCGTATTAATCTTTAAAGTTCATTGACCAACTCTTTGGGTTTGTTGGTGGAGCACAGGTCTTTGTCCGTACTTTTGATGAAATGCAGTATATGTGCTGCTTCTTCTTGTGAGAATCCTAGGGTTTCTGCTCTGTTTGACGTGAGTGCTTCTATTTTTGAAAATGACATTCTTGGATGAAAAATACTGGTGCAACCTCAAGAGCCGGTGTAGCCATAAGAATGTCTAAAGGAGAAATTGTGTGTAGAGGTGCACTCAATTGTTTCTTTACATTTTGAGTGTGTTTCACATGATTACTAAATGATTGAGGGTATTTCATGTGCTCCTGGTCGAATCTTGGCGACAAGATCATAGTAAGGAACAATTCAAAAAAGGGTCCTCCAAGAATTTCAGAAGACTGGACCAGGGCACAGTATGGCAAATTAATTGCAAACTAGTTTGAAACAATTGCACAATTTTGTGGTGTGTAAAACAATTTACAGGTACACGAGATAAGTACAGTGGTGAAGAATAAATGAATACATTAACATAGTTACAATTCAGTTTGTATTGTTAACAAAAGATTTATTTCACAATGTTTGTTGAGAATCAGATGTATTTCAGTATCCACAAGATTTGAACAACTTCTGCGGGCCATCAAGAACATGGTCAGTCATGTGAGTTCTTTTAAATAGAGATGTACAAAAACATATCTTAGAGCATAATCAAATTCGCAATTAGAACACTCATTAGAGCAGTGTTACGCTCACCTGGTTCCCACAGGGGTGTCGGGCGGAACTGGATAGCCACGGTCTCCACCAACATGATGCGTAGTGCAGAGATGACTGACTGGACTGGCTCACCTAGCTTCGTCTGCTTGACCCATAGAAGTAGTCTCCTAAAGGCGGAGAAAGGGAATTAGCCACCCGTGGATCTGAGTAATAGCCCCTCACTGCGTCCCCATTCATCACCTCTGATATTCCCGTTCACAAAGCTCACCTTATAGTTTTGGATGATGAGCTCTCCATCCTGCGAGGAACGCAGGAGTGCGTTGATGGCCAGTTTCTTCACTGGCTTGAGGATATTGGAAGAGTTCTAGACAAATCTTGGCTCCAAACTCCTAGCGAAGGACCGTAAGCATATAGTTCTTAAGAGTTCAAAAATGTCTGAATAATCACTCTTGTCCAATTCCTTTGTTTATCTTGCAGCTTAGACCCAAAAGAAGATAGTTCTGTGGCAGCTAAAGAGTTCAGGTAAGAGTCTGTGCTGTCCGTTAAATGATGCCAAAGTTTAACTTGTTGCTAAATATATGGTGGCAAGAGATTGTCCTTGTTTGTTTCCCCTCGGCTCACCTTGTTGTTTTCTTGTCCCCCTTAGGTGCTGGAATGCGGCAACATAATGATGGAGGCAGCCCCGGATCATAGAGATGCTGCGATGAACGGTGAGTATGGCGCGGCGCTGCTGCTGGCGATGTGACGTGTTTAAATAAAGTTTTTTTCTTGTTTAAAGGTGCGATGAATCCGGAATCAGGTAAGAACCCCAATGTTCTTGTTCTAACCTTTCTTCTTCTTTCCCCTTCTTTCTAGGCGCTCTGGACTCGAGGCGGGCGTGGCACGAGGCTGGATGCTGACTGCAGGCACGGTGAGCGTTACGCTTCAGGATGCAGAATAACGCAAAGCGTGTGCTCCCCTTCGGGCGTGGTTTAAATAGCCTCCCAAGTAGTCCCAGGTAAGTATTCCTCCACAACCACACCCGAGTAAGAAAATAGTCCCTAGGTAAAGTAGTTCCTTCCAAGCCTCACATGGGCTTGGATCTCTTGCAGCATGGTCTGCATAAGGTAAGTTTTAACATATGAGCCTGGCGTCTATGGCTGTTCCCATGTACAGGACTGTTCCCCCATGTGAGCCTGGCGCCATAGACACCAGGACTGTACCCATATAGCCCCTAACAAGGGTTGCTGGGCTTTCTCTTTTTAACATGATGCCTGCTTCAGGGGTTGCTGGACTTGGTCTGGATGCCCGGGGGTAGGCATCATGACAAGCAGATATCTCAATGAGGAGGGGTTCTTGGCTGAGGTGCGATGGTGTGTCTCTGTGATTTGCTTCCTATTTATTACAACGCGTTCGGTCATATAGGTGCCCTTTATCAGGTAAGTGATATCTGTGATTTTAGTGTTTTTCCTAAAAATAAAAGTAGGACTGGATAGGTAATACTTCTTAGTCAAATAAATAAAATACTCTTCATCTATAAGTATTGTCATGTATATCCTGTGCTCATGAATCACTAGCCTGGGAGTTGGTAAACACTGGATGAATCTTCACTGCCAGGGGAGTGAAGGGGTGAAAAATCCCTCACTGTGTCTGTTAAAAAAGGATTGCAGTTGTCAGTAATGGTGTGGAATAGCGATGTGGTGCGGTTAAACGTGGAACCAGTTGCTTGGGGAAAGCGCTGGGTCCCACGTAATAACCGCATATCATGTCATATCCAATTGTCAACATTTGAAGTGAGGTTGACTCTCCTTTTTTGTTTGTGTCTGTGGACTGCGCTTTCCCCAAGCGACTGGTATCACGTTTAACTGCACTCCACTGCTATTCCAAAGCATTACTGACAACTGCAATTCTTTTTCAACAGACACAGTGAGGGATTTCCCCCCCATTCCCCTGGCAGTGAAGATTCATCCAAGATTCATCGAATGTTTTACCAACTCCCAGGTAATGATTCATGAGCACATGAAAATACATATATTTGACGAGAAATGTATTTATTTGACTAAAATGTATTACTTATCCAGTATAACTTTTACTTTTTGGAAAACACTAACATCACAGCTATCACTTACCTTATGAAGGGCACCTATATGCCTGAAACGCGTTGTAATAAATAGGAGGCAACTCTCATAGACACACCATCTCAACTCAGCAAAGAGCCACCCTCATTGAGATATCTGCTCTAAAGAATGTTCTAACTGCAAATCTGATTATGCTCTAAGATATGTTTTTCTATATCTGTATTTAAAAGTACTCACATGACTGGCCATGTTCTTGATGGCCCACAGAGCTTTTTTTAATATTATGGATACTGAAATACCTCTGTATCTCAACAAACGTGAAAAAATCCTTCGTAAACAATGCAAATTGAATTGTAACTATGTTCATTTATTCATGTATTTTTCACCACTGTACTTACCTCGTGTATCAGTAAATAGTTTTACAGACCAAAAAATTGTATAATTGTTTCAAACTATTTTGCAATTAATTTCCCATAGTGTGCCTTGTCTTGTCTTCAGAATTTCTCAGGAGACCCTTTTCCAAAGATTAAACCATCCAATCAAGTGCAGCAAAGTCATCTTTCATCTCGCTAAATTCAAGGTTGATTTTGCTTGTCTTCAAGAAACTCATTTGTTCCATGGATGAGTCATATCCTTTTTTCCAATGCTGTTAACAAAAAAGGAGGTGTTTCAATTTTGATTAACAAACGCTTAACCTTCTCATTAATTAATGAAGAAAATGACTCTCAAAGCAGATGGATCATTATAGATGCATTATCAATAATATACCAATTATTGTGGTTAATGTCTATGGCCCTACCGCTCTGGATCCCCTCTTTTGGTCTAATCTCAAATCGAAAGTAATGCAAAGACATTCTGATCATATAATTTTTTGTGAAGATGTTAATCACATTTTTGATTTTACCCCCATTTTATTAACTGCAAATCCCACAAAACATTCTTAAAGCTTAATTTAATAAGACTCTTGGCGATTTTGTCACCCTGAAGTTAAAGATTTCACGTTCTTTCCCCCTCCACATCAATCCTTTTCTAGATTAGATTACATATTCATCAATCCTTCTTTATCATCCTACTTAGTAATTCTGAAATTGGCCCTATCGCTATTTCTGATCATGCCCTCGTCATTACTACCCTAGAATGGTCTCATGCACCTACATTTTCTCCCAGATGGAAATTCAATTATTTTTACCTAAAAGACAAATCAATATTGAAAAAACGAATTCTTTTATTGCAGAATTCTTTCGTTACAATCGCCCTGAACATACTTTGATCCACCTTAGTTGGGATGCATTTAGAGTTACCTTGCATGGGTTCATTATTCAATATGTAGAATCCAAAAATCAACAATCTGAATCTATTTATAATGATTTATTAACATCCATTAGAGACCTTGAAAAATCATATTACAATAATCCTGATATCAATGTGGCCAAAACCCTTACGAATAATCGCATTGAGTTCAACAAATTGTGAACTAACAAAGCGTTGAATTCTATACGTTGCTCTAAATCCAAATTCTATAGCAGTTCTAACAAAGCAGGGAAGATTTTATCATCTTATCTTAAAAATAAGAAAGAAAAATCATTTATTATATATATATGTCATTTACAGATGGCAAAAGGCTAACTAATCAAAAGGATATTAATAAGGCCTTTCTAGATTTCTATTCTGGCTTATACTCTGAACACCCTTAAATAAAATGATCAGATATCCATTCCTTCTTCCAACAGCATAAGAAAAACCCAGATAACCATATAGACTTATCATCTCGAAACGTACCCATATCTTTCATAGAAATTTAACAATCAATCTTAAATCTCAAGCCAGATAAAGCCACTGGTCTTTATGGTTTTTCCATTGATTTCTATAAATCTTTTACTGGTGCTATCTCTCCCAAACTCCTAGAATTATATACTCATTTTACAGAAATTGGACAAAGTTTAGGCTCTTTTGGAGAAACCTTCCTTATATTATTCCCCAAAACAGATAAAGATCCTTCTCACGTTAAACATTATGGACCCATATCCCACTAATAACTCAGACATTTCTGCTAAAATTCTTACCAAACGCCTCAAAATATTTCTGCCTAAACTCATTCACTGTGATCAGGCAGGCTTTATCAAAAATTACGTTGCCTCCTTCAATACTAGATTACTTTGCCTTGTCTCATTCACAAATATTAAATGACCCACTGGCACTCATTGCTTTAGACACTGAGAAAGCGTTTGACCACGTTTTGTGGACCTTCATGCTAAAATCACTAATATGGCATGGTTTTCACCCCCTTTCATCAATCTTATACAAATTCTGTACTCTTCTCCATCTACCTTACTTATTATTAACTACTCACTCTCTCCCTCTTTCCAAGTCCAAAGAGGCACTTGCCAATGCTGCCCACTTTCACCATTACTGTTTAATTTATCGTTGGAACCGTTACTGCAAAATATAAGGAATAATGTTAATATTAAAGGTATTCTGATTAAAAATACAACAGTTAAAATGTCAGCACATGCAGACAACCTATTGCTTTATCTCTCCAACTGTGGGTCTTTTATAAAGCATTTCATTTCTGCTATTAATGATTTCCCTAGAGTTTCATTTATAAACTTAACCTTGACAAGTCAGAAATGATGTACCTTACCAATGCTTGTAACTTAACTAATACGTATTTGTTTGGTATGTCTTGGCAACCCTCATTCATCAAATATCTTGGACTTCATATTGCTAAAGATATTCACACTACAATCTCCCTTAATACTAATCTAATGATAGAGAAAGTTACTAAAATGTTTTCAGGTTGGTCTCCTCTTGTCCTATCGTGGTGGGGACACGTAGACGATATAAAAATTATGATTAGCCCCAACATCTTTTATTTTCTATCCATGAGACCATCAACCATTCCAACCAGCTTCTTTAAAAAACTTGATTCTATACTTTTAAAATTCTTATGGCACCAGAAAACCCCCAGAACCACCATTAAAAAAATCAGACTTTCTAAGCCTGCAGGGGGATTCAAATTCCCCAACTTCTTAACCTATTATAAAGCCTTTCTGCTAAAACAATTGACAATATTCTACCACTTTGAAAATCGCCTATTAGATTCCCCTAGCTGGATCAACATTGAATCCAATATTATCGCTCCACTTTCCCTCACTCACTTTCTTTTAGCACCTTCATGGCCCAACATCACTTCTTACCCTTCTCTTCACTTTTTAAAATCCATGTGGAATAAGCTCTCTTATAACTCTTATTCCCAATCTCAGACAAAGATATCTTCTTTTGGTATTGCAACAGCTTCCCTAATAATTCCAACTTTAATATTTTCAATTGATAATGCTCTTCCGATATGAAATTAATCCAACATCTATTTCACAATGATATAGAAATTCCTTTTGTATAATTTTGCCATCCATTCAATGTCCTAGAAATGGATATCTACTTTCACCAATCACACTTCAACACACTAACCAAATTCTTACCCAACCTAACCCAAAACCCCCATTGCCCCTTCTGACTTCATTACTATCTAGACCTTCCACTAAACCGGGCCAATTATATTCCTTTTTTAATGATAATTACACCAACTCTGTTATCATTAGACAGTGGGAAATAGAATGGAACTTTCATACTACTCCAGATTCATGGACTGACATTTGGAAATCATATTACTCCTCCTCAGTCACAACCAACCTTAGTCAAACACTGTACTTCATTCTACACTGTGCATACCTTATGTAACGCTCACCTGATTCCCGTAGAGGCGCCGGTCTTGACTGGGTGTATACCGTATCTTCAAAGGTGATGTGTAACACACGGCTGGCTCTTTGGGCTGGACCTCTGTGCACTGTATATCTGGCTCGAAGGGTAAGATGTCTGCAGATAGAAAATGTGGGATTAATGAACTGGGTTATTGAATGTCTCTCTCTTCTTCCCTTTTTCTTCTCCTGTAGAACCCCAAAGGTTAACGCTCTCACCTTAGGTAAGTGAACGCCGTGCTCTCCATCTGCCTCGAGGCAGGGTGCTGTAACCAGTTTCTTCACTGGATAAGGGGAGCAGGCCTCTTGACTTCAGAGGACTGCTGTCCGTCGTTAACTGCACGAACGGTAAGTTTCGAGTAATTCTAATGTCTTTAAAGTCTTTAGTAATGATGTCTCTTGTTTTGCAGGGTTCCGGCGATGGCGGATGGCGGGCTGAAGTGAGTTGAAGATGGAGCCCGTGTGATGAATAGAAGCGCCTGGAAGCACGTAAGTAAGCGCTTGTTGCCTGCTTCACGATGCGCTCTAACTGTCTTTTTATTTTGCAGGTACAAGTTCGGGGCGGCTGCAGGGTGCCGGAATACCCACTGGGTTAGATGTGGAAAGGAGTAATGGCACGTGAGTATTAAAGTTCCCCAATGTCTTTAAACGCACCTTGTTTTGTCTTTCAGATGCGGGATGCAGCGCCGAAGGCCTCCGGAGCGTGCGAAGAGTGGTAAGCTTTTGTCTTTCAGATGCCGGAATGCAGTGTGAAGACCCCCGGAGCGCACGAAGAGTAGGTAAGCCTTTGTCTTTCAGATGCCGGAATGCAGCGCGAGGCGTTGGTGACAGCCGATGGACCAGGTAAGTGAAGAGCTGTCACTGAAGACCGTAATGCTAACCTGTTCTTTCTTGTCTTTATAGGTGTTGCTGAAGACTGGATTCAGAATGGTAAGCCTTTTTCCTTGGGCCCAGGATCAGATGCAGAAGACACAATGAGCGTTCTGCTGCTGAGGATGCAGAATAACGCAAAGCAAGATTCATCCATCGGGTGTGGTTTAAATAGCCTCATGTAGTGCTTAGGTGTCTCCTTCCACAGCCACGCCTAAGAAAAGAGTTCCTGCTTTCCAGAAGAGTTCCAGTGTTCTGAATCTAGGGAGTGGCTCCTGCCCCACCCAACAGGAAAAGTAGTTCCAAACAGAAGAGGATCAGAGACTCAACTGGCAGGCAAGTAAGCAGCATGGTCTGCTGCAGGTAAGTCCACCCAAGCATTATGAGCCCGGCGCTTCCAGCGCTGGGACTGGGCATATTTATGAGCCTGGTGCCACTGGCGCCAGGACTGGGTCCAAAAGGTCCCAATTGGGACTGGTTGGCACTCGGAACCTGGGTTATGGATCTGCTTCCAAGGGAGTTGGGAAAACCCTGACCTTTTGGAAGCAGAGATCATGACAGTACCCCCCCTCAAGGCCCCTCCCAAACCGGGCTTCTCCGGGGGTTTTGGCTTGTCAGGAAATGTTCGGTGAAATCTTTTGATTAGGCGAGGAGCGTGGACATATTCAGCAGGTTCCCAGTATCTCTCTTGGGGGCCGTAGCCTTTCCAGTCAATTAGGTAGAATAGTTTAGATTTGGAGATCTTGGAGTCCAGAATGCTTTTGACTTCAAACTCGAGTTCTCCATCAACTAGGATAGGTTTTGGAGATTTGGTTAGTCGGGTTTGAGCTTGCACGGGTTTTAATAGAGAGACGTGGAAGACCGGATCTATCTTCATGTGCGGGGGCAAGTCCAACTTGACCGCTACTGGGTTTACTATGGTAGTGATGGAATAGGGACCAAGGTATCTTGGGTTGAATGTGCGTGGCCCTTTTAGAGGTAGATATTTGGTGGATAACCAGACTTGATCCCCTACTTGATATTGAGGGGCTTCCTTCCGATGTTGATCTGCTCCTTTCTTGTATTGTTCTTTAGCCCTTTGAAGGTGAGAAACAGCTTCCTTAAAGGCTTGGGTGATTGTAGAATGCAGGTAGTCTACTGCTGGTGTTTTTCTAGATCTTGGAGGGGATCCAACTCCGAGGTTCGAGGGTGACTGCCGTACAAAAGAAAAAACGGGGTTTTCCCAGTTCCCGAATGGACAGAGTTATTGTAGGCATATTCGGCTATCCAAAGGATGTCTTTCCAAGTTTTTTCAGTTTGTTGCAGCATGCAGCGTTAATACTGTTCCAGAGTTTGATTGGTCCTCTCGGTTTGTCTGTCGGTCTGAGGGTGGTGACTGGTCGATAGTCTCACATCAATTTGAGCCGACCGACAGCAACTTTGCCAAAAATGAGAAATAAATTGACTACCTCGATCCGAAATTAGAACCGAAGGAAAACCGTGCAGTCGGACGATGTTTTCGAGAAATTCTCGGGCCAGAGTTGCTGCTGTTGGCAAGCCTTTGAGCGGAATGAAATGCGCCATCTTGGAGAATAAGTCCACGATTACTAGAATCGTATTGTATCCGGAGCATGGAGGTAGATCGGTGATGAAGTCCATAGAAAGCGTATGCCAAGGGCAAGGTGGGATGTCAATAGGGCGTAAGAGGCCTGCTGGTCTTTCCTTTTGACTCTTGTTTTGGGCGCATACTCCACAGGACATTATAAAGTCTCTGATATCTTTTTTCCAAGACGGCCACCAGAAGTAGCGCTTGATCTTTTCTGAGGTCTTGGCTATACCGGGATGTCCTTCCATTAAAGAATCGTGATAACAAGAGATTACTTTTTTCTGTAAATCTGTGCTGGGTAGGTATAATCGTTCTTGGAAATACAATAAGTTGTCCTTTACTGCAAAGTCCTTTCCCTGCAGATGCCAATTCTGTATGTCTGCTGGAGTTACAAGTTGCCTGGCTTTATCCTTAACTTCCCCTATGGATTCTGTGGCGATTACACCCAGAATTCTTTGTTCGGGAATGATTGGTACAGGTTTAGGGTTGATCAAGTGTTCTTCCACTCCCATCCGAGAAAGGGCATCAGCTTTACAGTTTTTTGTACCAGGTCGATAGGTAATTATGAAGTCAAACTCGGCAAAGAATAATGCCCAACGGAGTTGTCTAGAGGATTGGGCTTTTGCGGTTTTCAAATATTGCAGGTTTCGGTGATCCGTAATCACAGTAACGGTGTGTCGGGCCCCCAGCAGATAATGCCGCCAAGCCTTAAAGGCAGACTTGATAGCCAGAAGTTCCTTGTCAGTAATCGTGTAATTGATTTCAGGAGGCGAGAATTTGCGGGACCAAAATGCCACGGGATGCAACTGATTGGTTACCGGGTCCTTTTGTGATAGAACTGCCCCCATGGCAAGGCTTGAAGCATCAGTTTCCACGATGTAGGGGAGTTCGGGGCGAGGGTGTTTTAAGATTGGTGCAGAGATAAATTTAGTCTTCAAATCCTGGAAAGCTTGTTCCGCCTCGGTAGACCATTCAAAACGTTTGTTTTTCTTTAACAAGGCAGTGATGGGCTGGACTATTCGAGAGAATTCGGGGATAAACCTGCGGTAAAAGTTAGCGAAGCCTAACATGCTTTGCACACCTTTTACGGAGGATGGTGATGGCCATTTGAGAACTGCATCGACCTTCTTTGAATCCATACGCACTCCGCCAGGTGATAATATGAATCTCAAGAATTCAACTTCAGTCACGTTGAAAACACATTTTTCCAACTTAGCGAAAAGTTTGTGTTGACGCAATCTTTCGAGGACCATTTTCACGTGTTTCCGATGTTCAGATTCCGATGAAGAATAAACGAGGATGTCGTCAATGTAAACAACAACACACACATCTATGAGCTCTCTGAGGACATCGTTCATAAAATATTGAAAGGCGGCCGGGGCATTACAAAGTCCGAAGGGCATGACCTGATATTCAAATAGCCCATACTTGGTGCGGAAGGCCGTCTTCCATTCATCGCCCTCTTTTACTCGTACCAAGTGGTAAGCTCCTCTAAGATCCAGCTTTGTATATATGCATGCTTTTCTGACTTGGTCCAGGAGTTCAGGGATCAAAGGTAACGGATATCTATTCTTAACGGTGATCTGGTTCAGGGAGCGATAATCTATACAAGTTCTAAGGTCTCCTTCCTTTTTTGGAACGAAGAACAAAGCTGAAGAAGCAGGGGACTTGGAAGGACGAATAAACCCATTTGCCAGGTATTGATCCAGGTATTGTCGAAGGTGAAGGTTCTCAGGCTCGGTGAGGGCATAAATTCTGCTACAAGGAGGAGTAGATCCAGGTATCAGGTCGATCTGGCAGTCATAAGACCTATGAGGAGGTAGAGAGTTAGCCTGATCCTTCCGGAAAACATCTTGGTATTCTAGGTATTCGGGAGGTAACTGGGGAGTCTCTGAAGAAATTGCTGCCAGTGCAACACCAGGTGGAGGGTGACAAGTAGAGACACATTCTGGAAACTGGACCGTTCTTGCTCGCCAATCGATCAGAGGATTGTGTTTCTCTAACCAAGGTATTCCTAGAATAATCTGAAACTGAGGGGCCTTGATCACATCGAACACGATCTTCTCATGGTGTCCATCTTGACTTACTAGCGTCACTTCTTGAGTGGTATGCGTTACAGGCCCGGAGGCTATCTCCGTACCATCCACCGTATTAATGACGTCCTTTACAGCCTTGTGACAAAGAGTTAGATTCATCCTCAAAACCATTTCATGATCCACATAATTGCCAATGGCACCGCTGTCGACGTAAGCTTCAATTGCATGTAATCGATCCGGATTATCAGGGCTAATGAGGACCATAGGTATCACGAAATGCGAGGTCACGGAACTGGTTTTCACGCTCGGCAAGAGGACCTCTATTCTTGTCGGGCGAGGTCGTTTCCCTGCTCAGAGTTTGTAACTTTGGTAACTGCAGCTCCTACTGCCTTCTTGGCAGGTTTCACCGGACAGCCTCGAAGAAAGTGCCCTGAGTTTCCGCAATAGAGGCATAATTGCAACTGTTTTCTCCTTTCCCGCTCCTTTTGTGTTAGAGGACCTTTCAGACCCCCTTTTTGCATGGGTTCCCCAGAGTCTACTCGTTTGGAAGGAGTTGGCGGTTTGGAAAATACTCGAGCATCAAACTTGGAACGATCGGCCTTCCTGTTCTGCAGTCTGTGATCTATTTGAACGACTAAGTCTATATAGTCCGAACAATCTTGTGGGGGATTCACTACTTGGGCTAACACATCTTTGAGCTCTCCGCGTAGACCTCTATAAAACAGCGTAATCCTTTTGTCCTCAGGCCAGTGAGTTTCCACTATCAGTCTGTTGAAAGACGCAATATAAGCCAAAAGGTCTTGATTACCTTGTCGCAACGAAAGAAGCTCATTGTCCAAGGCCTGCCCCTGTGAATGTCTTGCGAACAGTTTTTCCATACTGAGCTGAAAAGCTTGAAAATCATGGAGGACCGGATCATCTTGATTTACTAGAGGGATCGACCAGTCTGCCGCATTGCCACTAAGGTACGAAAGCACGAAAGCTACTTTAGCTTGATCAGTTGGAAAGGCTGCTGGCCGGCATAGGAAATGCAACCGGCACTGATTGATAAATACTGCAAACCTCTTTGGGTCACCAGAAAATCGTTCGGGCGGAGCCAGAGGTACATTCCCAGGTAGGTTGATCTGCACTGGATTCATAGAGGATGTAGAAGGAAGATTTCCCCCAGATGCGGGTAACGGGGTCTGTCCGGCTTGTGACTGTAGCAATTGTCTAGCGAGATCATCTGGTCGCTCCTTGGAAATAATCAGTTCCCTTCTTAGAGCGTTCGTTTCCTGACGGGCTGCATGCACTTCTGCCCTTAGTTCCCCAAGTAACTGGGCTAGCTGGTCGGTATCCGAGGTTTCCATAGCGCCTGGACGGGAGTTTTGTGGTAGGCTTTGCGTTCTGTAACGCTCACCTGATTCCCGTAGAGGCGCCGGTCTTGACTGGGCGTATACCGTATCTTCAAAGGTGATGTGTAACACACGGCTGGCTCTTTGGGCTGGACCTCTGTGCACTGTATGTCTGGCTCGAAGGGTAAGATGTCTGCAGATAGAAAATGTGGGATTAATGAACTGGGTTATTGAATGTCTCTCTCTTCTTCCCTTTCTCTTCTCCTGTAGAACCCCAAAGGTTAACGCTCTCACCTTAGGTAAGTGAACGCCGTGCTCTCCATCTGCCTCGAGGCAGGGTGCTGTAACCAGTTTCTTCACTGGATAAGGGGAGCAGGCCTCTTGACTTCAGAGGACTGCTGTCCGTCGTTTACTGCACGAACGGTAAGTTTCGAGTAATTCTAATGTCTTTAAAGTCTTTAGTAATGATGTCTCTTGTTTTGCAGGGTTCCGGCGATGGCGGATGGCGGGCTGAAGTGAGTTGAAGATGGAGCCCGTGTGATGAATAGAAGCGCCTGGAAGCACGTAAGTAAGCGCTTGTTGCCTGCTTCACGATGCGCTCTAACTGTCTTTTTATTTTGCAGGTACAAGTTCGGGGCGGCTGCAGGGTGCCGGAATACCCACTGGGTTAGATGTGGAAAGGAGTAATGGCACGTGAGTATTAAAGTTCCCCAATGTCTTTAAACGCACCTTGTTTTGTCTTTCAGATGCGGGATGCAGCGCCGAAGGTCTCCGGAGCGTGCAAAGAGTTGGTAAGCTTTTGTCTTTCAGATGCCGGAATGCAGTGTGAAGACCTCCGGAGCGCACGAAGAGTAGGTAAGCCTTTGTCTTTCAGATGCCGGAATGCAGCGCGAGGCGTTGGTGACAGCCGATGGACCAGGTAAGTGAAGAGCTGTCACTGAAGACCGTAATGCTAACCTGTTCTTTCTTGTCTTTATAGGTGTTGCTGAAGACTGGATTCAGAATGGTAAGCCTTTTTCCTTAGGCCCAGGATCAGATGCAGAAGACACGATGAGCGTTCTGCTGCTGAGGATGCAGAATAACGCAAAGCAAGATTCATCCATCGGGTGTGGTTTAAATAGCCTCCTGTAGTGCTTAGGTGTCTCCTTCCACAGCCACGCCTAAGAAAAGAGTTCCTGCTTTCCAGAAGAGTTCCAGTGTTCTGAATCTAGGGAGTGGCTCCTGCCCCACCCAACAGGAAAAGTAGTTCCAAACAGAAGAGGATCAGAGACTCAACTGGCAGGCAAGTAAGCAGCATGGTCTGCTGCAGGTAAGTCCACCCAAGCATTATGAGCCCGGCGCTTCCAGCGCTGGGACTGGGCATATTTATGAGCCTGGTGCCACTGGCGCCAGGACTGGGTCCAAAAGGTCCCAATTGGGACTGGTTGGCACTCGGAACCTGGGTTATGGATCTGCTTCCAAGGGAGTTGGGAAAACCCTGACCTTTTGGAAGCAGAGATCATGACACCTTACCCCTTCAAGAATTGCAAAAATCTCTAGTAATTCCTCCACTAATTGCTGGTCTTGCTATTCATCCAATGCAGAGTTTTCTTATCTAATTTATGATTGTAAATATGTACATATGTTTTGGATTGAGATCTGGTCCTGTCTTAAAAAAACACTATCACTGTGTAACCTCATGATTGGTACTATTGTAAATCCTTACCTACAAATGATTCATTCTCCAAGTTTATTCCACCTGTTTATAAGTATTGCTTTTCATATTATCACCTCCAATTGGAAAGACTGTACCAAACTCTCATACACTGCTTGGTGGAAATACATTTGTTCTTTTCATCGTATAGAAAAGTGTCATTCTGTTTCTACTTCATGTTTACATAGATTTGATAAGAAATGGAACATTTTCATTCAATATTTAAATCAGGCTGTTTAAAACAACTTGCAGGTTGCAATATAATTATATATCTTCCTCATAATATGTTCCCCCTCCCCCAACTCTCCTCTTGTCTCTTGTCCTGTTCATAAACCCGGTTTGTCCATTGTTTACCAGTTCAATCAATTTTACATGAATCATTCTATTGATATTCAAACATGTTAAATTTATGTTACGTATTTGGCAACTCTTAAGATTGAATGTAATTTATATAGTGTATTGTCAATAATCAATTTGTATATTTAATAACAATTATTAAACAAAAAACAAAAAAAACACGCATTGCCAAAGTCAGTAGTTGTGTATATAAATTACAACAAATAAATAAAATATGCTTCCATGAAGCAATACTTGCTTTTTTAAGGCATCCATAATCACAAAATACTCATTTATGAATGTATTTATATTTATATAGAGGAGGAACACATGCTCTTTTTTTAAAAAAAAATGCTATTTTATTAGTTTTTAAGGTAGAGGTTTCAACATTCAATTACAAACATTTTCCACAGAAGGTTGTTTGAAAAAATATGAAAAACAGCGCTCATAATATTTGGTATCACTATGATGCATATAGTTTTCTCAATAACATTTCCAAAGCTGTCTAGCCTCTGTCCCCCTCCCCTCTCTCCTCTTTCCCCCTCCCCCCTCCCTTCTGTCCCCCATAATACCAACGGGAAAGGTCGGTATGATTCAACATTTTCATTTAAGGGCCACTATTAGAACCATAACACTGAGCAGAGGTGCATATTGATACAGTTTGATTTTGTTGTGCAGACATTGTCAACTGTCTTGTAAGATGTCTATGACTTTTGGGATGCTTCGCACACATCTTTTATATGATGTATTTGGCTCGAAATTCTGACCATTAATTTTCAACAGAGGTGCGGTCCCCGTGAAGGGCTGCGGTCAGGTTGTCCATTCTATAAATGTTTCGGGAGACACTTATCCATTCTGTTTTGGTAGGGAGTGTAGCCCTTTTCCACACCATAGTGAGACAAGCCCGTGCGGCCATCAGTAGGACTTGTATCATTTTAGGTACTTTCGTGGTTGTCTCCTCAGTTTCGATTAGGCCAAATAAGATCAAAAATGGTTTCTTCTCCCTTTCATCATCATCTAACTCTTTTATCCAACTAAGAACTTCTGACCAGTAGGCTGGGACCGCCTCACATCCCCACCACATATGCCAATAATCAGCTTTTCTCCCACAGCCCCTCCAGCAGTATGGGCTCACCCCTGATACATTTTGGCCAGCCTAAGTGGGTCATATTGCCATCTGTATATTAGCTTAATGGCATGTAGTTTGTATTGGTAGAATATGGACGATTTTGCTGTTCTCCTACATATTTGTAACCACAGATTTTGTGAAATTTGTCTATCCATGTGTGCTTCCCATTTACTTTTCAATATGAGGGGTGGTGCAATACAGACCTCAATCAGCGCTGAGTACATTGCGCTTATTAGGACTTTAGATCTTGTGTGGGTATCAAGGATCTTTTCGAACAGGGTGAGGTCTCTTTGTAGTTGGCTCTTCCATATCACCAGTGTCATGACCCCCTTAAGTCTCAAGTATAAGAACACTGAGAGTGGGCCTAAGCAGAGTGCTTCTTGAAGCTCTTGAATGGTAATAAAAGTGTTGTTCCTTCATAGTACACGTAACTGGGTTGCTCTATAATACATTTCTAATCTGGGAGGCCTACCACTGCATAATCTTTTCGTAGTTGGCGCAAGGATCTGGGGACTCGGGGCTTTTGGTTTTGCCATAGGAAGGCTAATAAGGATTTCCTGGTGTCGGTGAAGTATTCTTTGGGCATTCTAATGGGGAGCATTTGGAACAGATAGAGTATTTTGGGCAGTATCCACATTTTTTATAGCGTTTAGGTGGCTGATCCAAGATATGGCAAGTCTGGACCACCTTTCTATATCTCTTTGAAGGGTGAGCAATAGTGGGGGGAAGTTAGCTTGATACAAGGATTCAAGTTCTCGAGTGATGTTGACACCCAGATATCTAAGTGTGGTGAGGCTGACCTTCACCCCTAAGGGAGTGAATCGTTACATTTCAGAATCTTTACTTTTATTGATTGGGAGGATGATTGATTTACCTGTATTAATTTTGAGGCCAGCTCATTCGTTGTATTCTTCAATTATACGTAGTGCAGCCAGAGCTGAGTTTAGGGGATCAGTTAGGTGCAGGAGAATATCATCAGCGTAGAGGCCCAATTTGTATTCTCGTTCCCCTACTTTGATTCCCCTAACTCTGTCATCATGTATTAGCTTCTGTGCAAGTGGTTCGAGAGACAGCACAAACAGTATTGCGGACAGTGGACAACCCTGTCTTGTTCCCCTCTCCAAAGGAGACCACCTACAGTAACCTCTGTTCACTGTTACAGACGATGTGGGAGATATATACAGTGCCTTAATGGCACATCAAAGCTTTGGTCCAAACCCATTCCAGACTAATACTCTTTCCAGGAAGTCCCAGGCCACCCTGTCAAAGGCCTTTTTGGAATCTAAGGACAGAAGAGATGGGTCTCCTCCCATTCCTTGTGCTTCATGTATCAGATGGAGCGTTTTCCTCATCGTGTCATCCCCTTGTCTCCCGATGACAAAGCCGACTTGGTCCGAGTATATCAATCTTGGTATATGCATTTCAAGCCGGCCTGCGATAACCCTTGCATATATTTTAGCATCGATGTTGAGAAGAGAGATGGGTTGATAAGAACTACAGTGTTTAGGGTCTCTGCCTTCCTTCGGAATGACAGCAAGGAGGGCCTGAGCAAAAGATGGGGGCGCTTGGCCTGTTTCGAAGATGTGGTTAAACAGAGTTACCAAGAAAGGGACAAGAAGAGTAGAGAACGCTTTATAAAAACTGGGCGTGAAACCATCTTCCCCCGGGGCCTTCCCTGTCTTTAAGCGCTTTATAGCGTCAATAACTTCCTCTTTCGTGACTGGAGTATCTAGGGATTCGGCTTCCATGCGTGTGAGTGGAAGGTGTCCTGCATCTTTAAGGTATGTGTCAATACTTCCTGAGGGAGGGGGTGGGTCGCATATATACACATCTTCATAGAAAGAGTCAAATGCTTCTTGTATTCCCACTGGGGATGTTTCTATCGTATCTAGAAGGGTGCCATCTGTCCTCCCTATGGAATTGACCCATCTTTCTGTTTTCTGCGCTCGGAGACGAGCCGCCAGGAGGGCATCTGCTTTGTCGCCTTTTTCATAATTTTTCTGTTTTAGGTATTGAAGAGTTTTGGCTACCTTGCCTACAATTAACATTCTCAATTCTTCCCTGATTTCTCTGTCTTCGGCAATGTATTTAGATCTGTCAGATGGGGATGACTGCACCAATTTTTCCACCGTGCATAGCTTTTCCCTAAGATTCTTTTCCAACAGGGCGTGTTCCCTTTTTTCCAAGCCCCTTCTTTAATGAGGACCCACCTTCATGTAACCTTGGCTGCCTCCCATACAGACACCTTCCCAAACTCGCCCGTGTCATTAGTGATGAAAAATTGTTTAATCTCGTTCTCAAAGTCTTCTCTGAAGACTGTGTCGGACCATAGGGATTCATTGCATCTCCATTTAGGATTCCAGGGGGCGAGTTCATTCCAATCTATGTCCACAGAGACCATATCATGATCTGACCATGCAGTAGGGTGTATGTTTGCAGTATGAAGTACTCGTAACAGGCCTTCGGAGAGAAAGATGAAATCAATACGTGTGAAAGTGTCATGAGGGATGGAGTGGAAAGTGAAACCTCTGTCTGCTGCGTGTAGGTGGCACCAACTAACAGTGAGGCCGTATAAGTCGAGGGTTACTCTGATTTCAGCCTCTTCTTGTGACTGTGGTGGGTTATGTGCATCTGTTTTAGTTTGCCTATCCAAGGAGCTATTCATCCACGTGTTAAAGTCTCCTCCAAGAACTGTGTGCCCCTGTGCCATGTTGAAAACTTTCTCAGTAGTTTTATGGAGGAAACTTTTCTGCCCTTGATTGGATGCATACAGAGTAGCAAAAGTGATGATTGGGTCGCTAATGTTTCCCTCTGTGTCAGACCAAGATTTAAGGGTCGTCATACGGACGTCTTTGCGATTTAGGATCCCCACTCCTGCCTTTTTTGAGATTCCAGAACTCCAGAAGGAGAGATCTACTTCACGGCATGGGATCGCTTTCTCCTCTCCTTTTTGGTAACATGTTTCTTGAAGAAACAGAATGTCTATGTTGGATAGTCTAAATTCCCTGGCCACCATAGACCGTTTTGTAGGAGAGTTCAGGCCCTTTACATTAAGTGTGCATTTGAGTAGCTTATCATTTCGAAATGCAGATGACATCTTGAGCCTTGGGTGTGTGCTTGAATGACTGAAAATTTCTGTTTTAGTGCCTCTGTTGTGCTGAGTAGACTTGTAATTGGTTCCTTACCATTGGGTTGGGTCATAGTAAGCCCTGAGAGGGTCACTAATTGACCCATCTGGTCCGGATCTTGTTTCTTCATGATCCCATTCTGTGTTCCCTTTCCTATCGGCCCCTTTCGTCCATAAACTCTGAACTGTTCTCTCATCTCCCCTCCCCCCCCTCCATGTCCTCCCCCTTTTTCATTCGGCATCCGATCCGGCCAGGTTAACATCACCCAGTCATTCCGGACCACCAGTGGGAACCGTGTAACAAGCGGTCCTATTAACAGTATAACCATATTAACAGTGAGCCCCCAACATGTTGCTCATATTGCAACAAAAAAAAACAACAATTTACTAAGCACGAGTTCAGACCCCTGTTTTAGTCATTATGTTGGCATCTGCCCTACATCGAGTCCCCACCAACACACCCCGAGGACCTCCATTATAACCAGTGATTTTCGTGTCTCTCATGTCTCTCCTTTCCCCTTTGCAGCACCCTTCGTTCTTCAGAATTGCACAGTGTTGTGCTCAATACCTGGTGTGTAATTGTTGGGCACCAGTTTCCAGTGCCCAGCTACAATCTTACCGTGATCTCTTCTTCTGATGCATCTTGTGTAATCAGACGGGGTACATGGGAGGAGAAATTAATGTTCCATGTCCGGGGAGGTATTCATCCTCCTAAACTTTCTGGATCCCTGGATCCTTTTCCGCCACGGACCCTTGATGTGCCATTCTTTGTCCTCGTCCTTCCACTCGCCTGATGATACTCCTTCTCCCTAAGTGCCCAGTAAGTCCGACGTGCAGCTGGCGATATACCTCTCTGAGATGAGTTTCATTGTAGATCCTTCCCACTCAAAAGTGAGGGAGAATGGATATCCCCAACAATATCTTATACCCTTGTCCTTGAGCATTCTTGTGATCGGTAAGCACTTTCTTCTCAGCGCCAGTGTGGGGGAGCATAGATCTTGATAAATGGAGATGTTTGAGTCTCCCAGTGCTAGCTGCGGTGTGTATCTGGCCTTTTCTAGGATTTGCGCTTTATCTGCATAATTATGAAATCTAGCTAATACTGATCTTAGTCCGCCCGGTCTACCGCCAGCTCAATGAATTTGATCGGTTTTGGGTTAATCTACTGAATCGTCTTTAAAGAGGAGCTTTAGTAGGGCGTGCAAGGTTTTTTTAAGATCAAGTTCATTCTCGCTCTCCTTTTCCGGGATACTGAACACACGTATCTTGTTACGGCATTCCCTATTTTCGAGGTCATCAATCTTTAGGCAGATTCCTTCTTCTCTATGTTCAATTTCTGCAATTTGATGGTCCATCTGGGTCTCCAAGGTGTTTAGGGAGGTTTGGTTATGTTCGACTTCCTCCAACCTATCCTCCATTTTATCCATCCTGTGTGATTTTTTCTATCTTGTTTCCGATGTCGGCTCTCATGCTCCTCATTTCGGTAAGTAGGTCAGCAACATCGTCCTTGGTTGCAGCCGCCTCAGATCCCGTTGTCGACATTTTGGTAGCAATGGGCAGTTGCGGGGGCTCGGGTGATGATGAGAATTTGTATTTCGCCAATTTGATCTTAATGTCCATGGGCAGCGTGTCCCCAGCGTTGGGATGAACAGGTCTCTGCTGTGCGTGGTAGAGACTAGTGAGCTGTGATGACCATATATCGGGAAGGCATCTGTATGGTACGGATTTATCCCTCGGTGTCCGTAAACAGTAGGGTTGGAGTGAAGATGGTATTTCCCCTAGCAGCCAACTCCTTGTCTATGGCAATCCGCTACGGGGAACACTGCCTAGTCTTGCGTATATTTGTCTGGCTAATATATAAATAATCCCTTTTTAGCTATAAAGTGTGCCAGGTCATTCCAGACTGATTCCAGGAACTAAAGTTATTCGTTTTTATCTGTGTTTGTTCGCTACAGGTATTCCTGATGAACGTGGACCGTGTGCTGTAGCAAGTTAGGTGTGCGATCAGGGATCACCTGGAGTAATAGAAATATAAGGAATCCGAGGAGGGCACACGCCCTGTACCACAGGGGCCCAACCCTCGGTTCTACGTTATAACGGCAGGTTCTTGAGGATTCTCAATATAAACAACCTGAAGCCTCATAAGCCCTTTATTGCACCACCATGTTTGTCCAAGGTACGCTGAGGCCCTTTGCTGTGATTATACAGTGTCCGGCAAGCTGCAGAGGATTTTCGCGTTAGGATCGGGGACGATACGCGGTGCTTCTGAGGAGGACACATGCCCCGGTCCTTGAGGGCCCAACCCTCAGGCATGCGCATTATTGTGTCACTCCTTAAGATTTCCTAAGATTTTGGGTATGGTCGTGAATAGAGGCTTCTGTGCGTTGATGTAAGATGGAATGCCTCTTATTGGTGGTCCTTATAGGTGGGCAAGCTAATGCAGCCTGGTAGCTTCGATTGCGTAGGTTCAGTGGTAGTGATGCGCGTGGCTGCAGATCACTACCACTGATCCGGATCCTGGAGGGGGCGCTGAGGGTTGTTGGAATATTCTGGACCATGAATGTTCCTTGTGGAAGCCTATGTTCGCCCCTACTTGTCCGTAGTTTGGCCCCCTGGGGGTGGGCGTCCTGTCAGCAAGATTCGGTGTGTTTCAAATATGAATATCAAGTTGGCGCTGGTGGCACAGTGTTACGCTAAAGGAGACCGCGGGGAGTGTTTTGTTTTCCACCTTCGTACGCGCCCACGACTGGGGATTGAGTTTGTCTCTGCGCGGCACAGCGGTATTGTGGATGGTCCTTGTGGGGCCCCCCGCATCAGCCAGTCGAGGCCCGTGCCCACGTGAGGCCGCCAAGCATGGAGGGGGGCCAGGTTAGGTTGAATCGCACTGGCACTGTGCCAGCCAATGGGCCCAGTGTTTGGGAAGGTTGGGGCTGCAGTTACCTGAGCTCCGTGGGGCCTCCTCTGGATCAACTCCTTCGTCGGTCAGAGCGGGCAGCTCCGGTACAGGTCAGTGGAGTGCAACGTAGGTTCCAGTGAGTGGGTTAGATAGCCACGCTGCTCGCCTACAGGGTGCTCAAGGTACGCGTGTCACCAGCTGGGGTCCAACCGTGCAGGGCCGCAGGGCAGTGACACGTCTCCCTGCTTGGTGCAGCAGTTCGTTCATGCACGCCGAGGCCTCAGGCAGCACGCGGAGCAGCGTGTGTGGGCCCGTCGCGCAGAGGGTCACCAGGGTTCTTGTTGGGATTTTCTGTGCCAAAACTGATCTGATTTTCGTCAGGTTTTTTCCAGGGGGTGACTGGCTCCTTCAGGAACCAAATTCTGGTAGTTGCTAGGGCGGGCGGGGGTCTCGTGGTGGGACCTCAGTCCACAAATACAGACCCAAGTGCGAAGCTCACATGAAGGATGCTTCCATTCATGCGCCCCCTGGTGGGCACTCTCAAATGCTCTTTTAATCACAAAAGAACATACAAAAGAAAATAAATCAGATTTGACGAGAAGCAACACGCTTCTTACAGTGGGGTGAGTTTGAGAGACATTCTGACCAGGTTGTGGAGGGGAGGAAATGGAACAGTCATCGCGGACAATACATAAGTGGACATGCATAGATTAAGGACAACCCACATTGGACATTTTACAGCCAGCTGTGCTTGTGATGTGACCATTATGGGTGAAGTGCTAGACTGGCAGCAGATGAGCGGTAGGTCCAGAGGGTAACTCAGAGGTGAGGAGGTAGGCTTTCAGTGTGGGTTTGAAAAATCTTTGTGGACTGTTTCTCAGATGTCCTGGGGAACAGAATTCCATGCAAGTGGAGGATAAAGAGAGAAAGAGTGGACACGAGGGGAATCACAGGGAGGGCGAGTAGCCACAAAGGTAGTCGAGGAGGCAGATTGGTGTTGTATAGAGGAAGATAGATATAGTGGTGCCTTACCGTGGATAGATTTGTGCAAGGAGAAGAAATGTAAATCTTATCCGGTTTTTCATCGTCAGCCATGCAGTCGGATGACAGTACAAGGAAGTAGATGTGAAGTGAGTGAGTTCAAAGGGAGTCCTGGTAGCAAAGTTAATGATCTTATTGCGAGAAACAAAGGATAATTGGGGAGACCAAAGAGGATGCTGGCACAGCAGTCCAGTTTGGAGTAGACAAGAGTAGTTAAGAGATGCTTGGTGGTGTTGAAAGGAAGGAGGTGCCTGATTTTCTGAATATTTAGGAGGTTGAGGCGAGCTGCTGTTCCAGTTTTGGAGATGAAAGTAGAGAAGGTGTTAGAAGGGTCATAGATGATGCTGAGGTTTCTAGCTGAAGAAGAGTAGGGGAGAGTGTCAGGTGAGAACTGAATAGGCCGAGGAAGAGATGAAAGAGAGCTTTTGGAAGGGAAGAAGAGCACTTCTGTTTTAGAAGAGTTTAACATCAGAGACTGCAAAGCCATACAATAGTTAATGGCATCGAGACATTTGGACATTTTTAAAGAGAGATCAGAGAAGAGTTTAGGAAAAGAGAAGAAGATTTGGGTGTCATCCGTGAAGAGTTGGTACGAGAACCCAAAGGAGGAGATTAGTGCCCCAAGAGCAGAGGTGTAGAGTGTAAAGCGGACAGGACCCAAGACACAGCCTTGTGGATCACCAAAAATTAGAGGAGTGAGTTGAGAAATATTGTTGCTCAAGGAGACATGGAATTGACAAGGTGCAAGGTAGGATTCAATCCAGGCAAGGGATTGAATTCCAATCCCAAGAAGAAAGAGAGTATTAAGGGGATCAGAGTGATTGACAATGTCAAAGAAGGCAGACAGGTCAAGGAGAATTAGGATAGAGGATAGGTTACATCAAAATTATAAAATAAATAAGTTTTATAGGTAACCCTAACATTTCCTTATTATAAAGATTGTTAAAAGAAACAAAACAATTACAGATATATGTTTAAAACATTCAATATCGTAATACATATTGCAATGCATAAACCATCACTATACCATAAAATATAAGATCATAGATTATTTTAAAAATCCTCTGCATCACAATACATACTCTTCTCACAATGTTCCGCTCACCTGGTCTCTGTGGAGCTGTTCGGGCATGGTTGCAGCCCTCCCTGGAGTGGGATCACCCCCTTCTGGTTTTGTCCCTGCGGATCAGCTATGGGTAAGTGTGAATGATGAGCTCTCCGTCCTGCTACTTCTGGCAGGGGTGCTTTGTAAGCGGATTCAATTCAACACTACCGCTAAGTCAATGCCTAGTCTGGAATGCTGAGGGAAACCCTTATTGATATTTTTTTATGTCCAGTTCGTTTACTCTGGATGACAACCCTTATATAACACCCCTCTCTTAGAACCCCCCTGACCCCACTGAGCCAAGAAGTAGGTTTGTTTTGCAAATTAAAAGGTTTATTTGAAAATTAAACAATATATATCTATCACACTTTTATAGTAAATTAATATTTGATAGCACACTTGTGAGGATGATAGTGATCAACAATGGATAATGTTACAGTGGTACACTCTTTGTGATGGCTTAGAAGTGATATAGAGAGGATAAAGTAGCTGAGAATGCTTTTATGGCTTCAAGGACAATGCAATGATGAATGAAAATGCAGTACAGAAATAACGTGATGTGACTTCAACAAAAGACAATGTAATCACTTTTCTTTGACAATTCACCCCCCCTCTTATGCAAGGTAAAGAGATGGAAGGGAAGCACACAGTTCTCAGGAATGCAATCAAATATAATTCAGTTCCCCCCTAGCGAGCTTAGAGGAAAACAGGTAGGAGTTTGAAACACAGGCAATATACTTTGATGTGGTACGCAATGAAGTGAAAAATATGCTAAAATGATTTTTAATTCCCTATAGGGGGTTCAGGGTAGTTGATAGACACGTTGAATCAGTTCAGGATCACTTTAGCAGTACTCTATGAATGATTGTCAGGTTGCACACGAATTTCAGCAAGGAAAGCAAGGACAAATATGTGGCTGAAATTAAGCAAAATGTCAAATCGCGGCAAATTTAGTCGTGTGCGTCGAGTGCAATTACGGGGGCACTATAATGAGTAGGAAGTCGGTTCTAGGCTTTTTGGAAAGCTTAGAATCTTAGCCTTAAGATGACAGTTAAAACTCGCTCCTATCACAAACGGTTCTGGACATACGGCCGATTTAGTAAAGGTAGTTTTTCAGATTTTAAATTTTAAAGCTCAGAATGACAGATGACAGTTTTCAGTTTTAAAGATGACAGAATGACACGATTCTAGGAGGCAGTTCTAATAAGCTAAAATAGTTTGGATTAGATTATTTTAAACTAAGAGATTGGTTTTGGCACAGTGCTAGCTGGGTACTCACACTAGAGTTTGGACAGGAATGCGGCTTTGTCACGGATCGGGTCAGGATTGGCTGGACTTCTGCTAGCAGTTCTTCACAGCGATCTGGTCTCTGGTTCTGCTCTCAGCACTGCACAGTTCTGGTCTCTCTGGATCTCTGGTCTATCTGGATCTCTGGTCTCTGGAGATTGATGGATTTGAAGTCTGGAGTCTCCCGGCAAAGCGTCCCGCAAGAAAGTGGAAAGTGAATGTCTCTACCTGGGTTCCAGTGACTCTTTTTATGTGTTTAGAAAGTGGGTGGGTCGGCTCATTCTGCATGCCCAACCCTCTCAACTTATCATTGCCCAGTTCCTCCTCTCTCCCTTGATTGAGGGAACTGGGTTGTGAGTCAGAGTGATGAGGTAGGTTTATGGTCAAAGGATCCTCCCCTTGTCAAATTGCACACAAATCTATTTCTGACCCAAATACATATTTATCTATGTACCATTTTTCTAATATTATAGGTCCAGTTAACATATTTTCTGTAGCACCAAACCATTCGATCCCTGTCTTTGTACGATGTTGTGTCCACTTATGACAGAATTCTCCCCTTTTCATCCAGATAACGACCTCTAAACCTTTCCCGATTTAACACAAATGTGCACCACGGATATGGGTTTCAGATGATAAAGTGTCAGATTTCTAACATGCATACATTTGGAGTAACAACCTTTTTTTCCGCTACTATCCCCAAGAACATACCACAGGGTCCTAACACCTCTTAAATGTGCACAGAAAAATCACAAAAATTATGACGTTATTTATATAATTTTGACAAGCCTGCACTGTGAATTATCCATCTTTTTAAAATCATGCTCTGGCCCCAAAGGGGTGTGGTTTTCCAAAGCACATGGTGGAATTTCTGGTTTATCCACTTCCCCCAAGCTCAGCTGGCTCTCACAGGCACTGCCCCTCCCAGTTTCTCCCAAGAGGAAGCCATTTTACGACCCCCCCAATATAACATTTGCCTGAGTCCAGGACAGGGCTTTGTTCAACTTCCTGCAGTCCCCAGGTGCCACTCCCCTAATTCAATCAGAGAGGTGTCATCTCCTTTTGGCAGGGGCAGCAGAATGCAGCAAGGCCTGGGAAGAGTGGCTGAGCAGGTTTCACTCCTGTCGGGGGTAGTTGCAGGGCAGAATTCACTCTCTTCAGCCAGGCTTCAGCTAAATGTCCCTTTAGTTCCCAGTTTTCTACATTCAAATCCAACTTACAATTTTTGCACATGCAGCTAGAATGCTGATTCTAAGTTCAAAACTATGACATTTAAACAATTGCAACCTAAGTGACACTCACAAGTAGGTCACTCATTTATTCTAAACATTTCGATTTTAATGGCTTTAAACCCAAATTCTCTTAAGCTGCTGACATCCCCAGCTATTTTTTATATATACATTAAATAATTACTTCCTTTAAGTCATTTCAGAATATAGTTTTACATTGTATCCACCTCTTAGCAAGTCGTTCCTTGGCCTGGTTTGGGTTCATTTGTTCAGTTTTACACAAAAGTCTGGTGGTTTTAAAACACTGGCTTTCTGATAGTGGTGAGCACCAGTATTGCATCCATTTTGACATTAAGAAAATGAATTCCCCACAGTCTGTGTTGCTTTTGGCAATCAGCATTGCCATTCCCAATGGTTTCAGGCTACTGTGTGTGTAGCCCAATGGTGGTTTTAGGCAGTGCCCTCCTGTGCTCACAACATAGGCAAACATGGGTGGCTGCCTATTCTTCATGTTTTCCCTGTGCATTCTCTGGGGAGGTCTGGCCATCATGATGTTTTCAATGCCAGTAATGCACAGTTTTATGGTAGGGCTTGGATGCATGGGTAAAAACATCCCACAGCTTGTTGATGTAATCAAGTTCCTTCACTGATTCCTGAGTAATAGTCCAGTCCAGCTGTGACTAAGTTCCTATTTCTGCTTTCTCTCAATGGCTTTTGTCTTTTCCCTCTTTCTTCTTACTCTCAATGTCTTGATGTTATTGCTCTCAATGTTGTTGTTTTTCACTGAAAAACGTTCCTCTCTGTTTTCTCCCAAAGAGGTGGAAATGTGGCCTAACAACGGCTGTGGAGGTGCGGACTGAGCAGAAGATGGAGGTGACCACGATCTCCAGCAGCAGGTGAATGATGGGTTTAGAGAAGGCGCAAGGTTTTAATCGCAGAGCGCCCTTAATGTAATGTCTGTTAAGTGTCTAACCTTCTCTTTTGCCTTTTTTTTGCAGGTGTTGCGAGTTCGGATGGAGTGCTTCATGCCACGGTGCCTAGATGATGCTGTCTGCATTCCGAGATGTTTGCCGGTGAGCCGCATTGCCAGGAAGAAGATGTCTGCGCTCTGAGATGTTTGCAAGTGAGCTGAGGTGCCAGGAAGAAGATGTTTGCACACCGAGATGTTTGCAGGTGAGCCACGGTGCCAGGAAGAAGATGTCTGTGCTGTGAGATGTTTGCAGGTGAGCCATGGTGTCAGGAAGAAGCGTACAGGTGAGAGCAGGATCCTCCAGATGGTAAGTATGGATGAAGATGGCATGATCTCTCCAGGTAAAATGAATCCCAGGCGACGGTTAGAGTTACGCTGCATGGAGGGGCAGAATAACGCAAAGCGTGTGTCTTGGGTTTGGGCTGGCTTTTATAGCTGAGCTCTTAAGGCCACGCCCCCTAGCACAGTCATGCATCCCACACCCTGCCACTCGTAGAAGTTGCACATGCAGATGCAGATGGAGACCACACCCGGACTAGTTGCACACAAATAAGAGTTCTTGAGAGCGTTCCTGCCCATAATAAAAAAGTTCCTGTTACATTCCAAGCACTTCTACCCGTAATGAAAATGTCTTGTTTAAATTCTTTCATGAGCCTGGTGCCAAAAGCTCCAGGACTGCATCCAACCAGGCCCCCCATGTATAAACGTCCCAAAGGGACATGCGATAGCCATGATGCCCCCTGCTCCCTCCACTTGATGGTGCCGCTCCTGTGATCCTGGGCAAGTGGCCATGACACACAACAACAATACACTGTTCACTTAAAATCTCACAAATCAATGTGTAGTAATTTATTTTGTGATTATAAGTTTTAAAATGAATCAACATTTACAACCTTAGATACAATTGAATGTGGCAGAGGTTTGTGGTCTCTGCAGTCATTCCTGGGAAGCAATTTTTCTACACTGTCAGTTGGAGGTTGGAGGAGGAGCATACCTACAAAGAGTGCCCCGCAACGTGGAGCGTTCACAGAGCTTTGGAAGAGGTTTGCAGTCTGTGCAGTCATCCTTGGGAAGCAGTCTTTCTGCAGTGTCTGTTGGAGGTTGGAGGTTGGAGGAGGAGCATACCTACAAAGAGTGTCCCACAACAAGGAGCATTCGCTGAGCTTTGGCAGCGGTTTGCAGTCTCTGCAGTCTGTGTCAGGCGGTGTCAGGCAGTGACCAGAATAAGCAAGGAGTGACTGCCATGGACAGGGACATCCTGAGGGAGCCGAGGTAATTGCTCGTGCTGCCCCCTCACCTGGGCAGTGGGGGGGCTCTATTATATCACCCAGGACCTCAGAGGCATCATCATTGACTGTTGTGGCATCCTTGGGAAGTGTGAGAAACCAGGCGCTCTCCTTCCCACGGTGAGTGCATCTCCTAACATGAATAGCTGGTATAACAATGACTGTCAGTCGTTCATCAACAAGCTTGTGGCTACTGCCGAGACTGCCTTCCCGTATGACATTCAAGTGAACATTGGAGCAAGTACAGCATTGTCCATTGATAATTTGAACACATCACTCTGTATCAAGGTGTGCACCCTATTGAACAATCACAACAGCAGCAACCACAGCAGTGTTGGCCACACTGATGATTCAAAGCTTAAGCAGTGGGCAATTAATGTTTTGGAATGCAACACTAACTCACCTGTCACGGCTGACTTATCCCTGACAGCATGGGCTACCTCAGACATGGCGAGTGGGCTCACATTCTCACTTTCCACCAATGTTTACAGTTAGCATGGAACCTTCTACTAGCCCTGAAACACTCTTATCATGATCTGAGAGTATGGCCTTACATAATACAGCTCAAGACATGAGGGGAGAGGTATGTGAAAGTAGGACTACATTAACACATCCCTCCATGGTTTATCTCTTTAATTCATCAAACAGAGGCACCAGCACCTCAGAATCTGGCTTGGCAGGGATCAATCGCCTGATCCCATGGCCACCATTGCAGAAAACTCTGAAGCGCCAATGCAAGCCTCCTCAGCTGTTGAACAATCCGAAGCATGGGTAGAGCGCAGCAATGAACAATCTAACCAACCGATCATCCAAAACATCTGGAAATCAATGGGTTTGATGAGTCTGTTAGCAAACCAGTGTTTTTTCTACAGGCAACCCTCATTTAGCCGTTACCAATGACTTCCTTCTCAGTCTAACTGTTCAAGTAAAGATCCAGGACCCCATGGCGAGGACTCGGACCGAGCTCTATTGGAGAGTACCATCTCCATTGACCCCAGGATTGTCTCCTCCAAGGACACAAGTATCATAGAGGGCGATACAACTGCCCATGTACACATTGAGGCAGTAGAGGCAATACATCCCATTGAGATCACTGAGACTCAAAATTGGAACAGTGCATCTTGGAAAGCATGACAAAGCACCTTCAATATGACAAAAAAATCCCTGGAGGCACGGACAGCAGACATAGCCTCACTTGATCACTGGAGCTCTGTGTCAGACAGATGCATTGAGCTGCAACTCGGCAGCTTAACATGGCATGAAAACAACAAGATTGCTACAAGTTCGAGCCGTTGTATTAAGTTTAACGGATCTACCAAAAGATTAAGGACCTCTTTGGATCTTGACAAATCCAACATCTTCCCACCAGGGGCAGTTGACCGTGCTACCCTTACTGAGCCCATGATGCCACCCAATCCCAATCCAGTTCAAACATCTGATAGCCTCCCTCTCTGACAGGGCATCGATGCCAACACAATTGCTGCCCAATCTATTACCATGGCGCCTTTTATTACAGTATATGAGAACATAGGCAACCAACTAAAAGATCAAACCACAATTATTGCCAAAATGTTGTTTGTTGAAGGATTCATCACTGGTATCCAGAACAATCTGGACAACAGTTTGGCCCAGTTCTCCAACCTACTACAGAGCATACTAGTCCCCATCACTAAGGACACAAATATAAAAAGAGTGTTAAATGTGCAAAAGGGCTAATCAAACTCCTCAACAGACCAGCCCGCCAACCCTGCTGAAAGTAGCAGCACTTCAAAGCTTGACATGGTTCCGCCGGGTAACATAAACAAGGAAAAGCAATCTACTCCAAGCACGCCTGAGTCATGCCAATCTGCGCAGACCCAACCGATAATATTGAGCCCAGCGATGGCTACAAATCCGAAGGAATCACGAAGTATGCAAGGGCAACAGACCTCCGCCGGCGGACTTGAAAGCTCATTGTCACAAAAAGGTCACATCGACAGACTACAGGAGGAAGCCGTCTGTCCTCAGCCCTCGAAGACTGGGGTGCAGAAGTTGGGGAACCCCCAGTCAGAGCGACAAGAACAAAGCAATAGACTTTGACATCTTTAAGAAAAATCAAGAAAGAACAAGATCTATACCAAGGGCTTCTGAAAAACCAGCATCGAAGAAGCCTGCGACGAAACATCCAAGTATAGTCCAAATCAAAGAGGCTCTTACGAAAAAACAAAAAACATAAGCACACCACCCAAGCCGAGATCCAATGGGAGTCACTCTTTTATGAGAAATGTAAACCTCCCAAAACATGGCGAATTGTAACATACTGGAAATCCATCATATCGATCTCTACTCCACAAGACTAAGGAGCCTAGCTGCCACCGCACACAGCAACCAGTGAATGGTGTAAGAGCAAGACCAGAAGAAGTCACTGATGAGGACCCGTTGGAGCGCTCCGCGTAAACGGTGGCTGAAGGGAAGGAGGCCAACAATTCACTTAATTCAGAGGATGACCAAACTAACATTGATCTGTACTCTACTGTGGATGAGGATGGAGTGGCAAAGGAATGTGTGCCCTGCTTTGCCAAAAATATAGAAGCCTGCAACCACCCCCATCTCTATCCTGAGACCAGAGCAGGGAAGACCTGACATTGGGGACCAGATCTGCAAGATCCTACCCATATTCCTTCTTGGAGAGAATAAGTAAGGCAGTGCTACTGGTGAACTTGAGGGATGCACCCAGAGGCACCACCTATAACTCTGACTGGGGCCCCATTAACACCAGGCCAACCAGAGTAAGCATAATAGAGACAAAGAGATCATGACATACAGATGAGAGAACCATCACATTTCATGAGGCATCCAATCAGGCCAGGCCAGTGGGAGAAGAAGGATGTGACTCTGAAGATCAGGATGCGACTACCTCATCAAGACCGGGCAGCAAAGTATTAGTAAACTTGGGGAGCATTATTGAAAAGGAATAAAGATGAGTCCAAACCCCTTCCTTTAAAATGATGGAAAAAAGAAGGAAGGTAGTGCTCCTGCAAGATAAAGCTGTGATACCTTTTGAAAGCCATGGGGCGAATGACTGGAGCTTGACTCGAGGCCCAAGATGTGCCCCCCTTGGAGCCACCCCGCAAGCAAGCAACAGCCTGCTACTGCAGAGAATACTACACTTGAATGATGGCCTGATCTTGAATCGAGCAAACGTGTTATGTCTGTTTCACCATGCCCCAAAGAAGAGTGGTTAGACAAGGTGATTGTCTACCTTGATTTGTCAATAGTTAAACAACTCCTGCTGGAAGAGGCCCCTCGTTTGCTACCAATGGGATTTGACCTGATGAAATTTGGAAGCTCACCAGCATTGACCCAGGAAGTTCCAAACCAAAGCCATGCAACATCGGGGACCAGAGACAAATCCTGGAATGGTGGTGACCGACAACAGGAGCTTAACAAAGCCAACCATCCAACAATTACAATTACAGTGGGGGCCATAGGAGGGAGACGGAACGCAACTCTGACATGACAACAGGGATTCACAAGGGAGATGAAGAAAATTGGAAATGGTTGGCAGGGATTCTGGCAGACAAAATCAAAAAGTCATAATGCCTTGAACCCAGCGCCCCCAACAATGTTATATTTGGCAGCTGGAACACCAGAGGGTTCGCCCATTTGTTTAGTCAAGGTGAACTACACTTTGAAACATTTGACAAGATCTGTTTACAGCAAATGTGGCTGCAGCACACCCCCATATTAGAAGGTTCTACCATTTACCTAAATCCTGCAGTAGGATGACATAAAGGTAGGCCCATGCCAGGTCTGCTAACTGCCTTAAAAAAACTGGATCAATCTTACACCACTGTCGATAGAGAACCCCAACCCCTACATTCAGGTGATAACACTAGAGGTGGGACAAGATGACATGGCAAGTCCCATCTAACTTCAGGAGTATCTGTCCTCCTACCCATTTGTTTGATGCTATTCCCTCTATCCCTCCTCGGTGCTAGCCTGGGTCTCGGCTTGTGGCCCTTTCCAACATCTGTCTGTCCAACCCCTTTCTGACCCTCCCCCTTGGTATGTGGTGGAGGTTGAAATGTTGGATTTGTATATCCCTCTGCTGCATTTAGCTCCCCTGTAGGGTACACTCCCTGTGCCACTGCTGCAGCTCCTTCTTTCTCATTCTCAGGAGAAGGTGGGGGAGCGGGAGCCGAGGGTCCTGCCCCCGGTGTCTCCTGCTGGCTTAGCATCCATTGATGCCGCTCTACTTCTCCCTCGTCCTCCTGGAATATTCTCCAGAGCTCAAATAACACCATATGCTTGACCAACTTCTTCCCCTTATAGGTATCTTGTATATCTCCGTAATGGTTGCTGCATATTTTTGGAGAAACTTCTGCATTGTGGCCATGGCTTAGTCAGTTTACCCTCTGTGTTTTTTAGTCCATTCCACGCTATATTTACAAATGTTGTCCTTATATTGTGAAATATCCTTACACAGGTGGTGTGGGGGCGTATCTCCTTGCACTTCCCTTGATACATTGATACATTTATACTTACTTGACCTCAAGTCAAGGCTTTCGACAATCCGTTATTACACAAGTACAATTATTTTTTCCAGTTCAGTTTCATGAATATCTCAAATATCTGTTTTTTGACAACTTCTTGAGCCTCTCTGCCCCCAAAACAACCTGTCAGGAGCGCACTATCCTTCTGCACTCTCTGCCTCCTCAGTCAGACCCACCAATCTCACGCATGCATCCTTCTGCGCACCTCCCCCAAACAGCCTCCTCTGTCAATTTTAAGTTTCTCAACACCAACATCTCGTGCTCTCCAACTCCTGTGGACAGACCTGATGGGTGACAGCAGCACTTCACTAAACAAGGGAGTGCTAGACATCCCTTAAAATCCTCACAATACTAATGTCTCATTACACAAACATTTACAAAACCCCAACATGAACCCACAGTTGTCTTCCTGCCTCCTAACAGGGGATACCAATATTTCTTCGTGTGCAATCATTACCTACAGCTTCGCCTTGCAGATAAAATGTTTCTGCGAGACTTAACCAGATGAATATCTTCCGCAATCAAGACTAGCTCTCTTTGCTAAACCTTTACATGGGATACCATCATCCATGACCCGAACTAAAATGCCCAATCCACAGGGAATCCAATGTTCATAAAACTTCTGTCATCCATGCCCTAAAGTCAATAGTCTAGGTTATTCACCAGGACCGTTTCCCTCAAGACTAAATGTGCCCTAACCACAGAAATGACATCTACCTCCGCTCCTTTCCCTACTATGACTCAGCAATACTCAACACTACTAGACAATACTCAACAGTACTCCATAGATACTCACCAATACTCACTACCACCCACACACTCTGTTACCTTCCCATTCCGCTTAGCTGTGAAAGTGAACAACCCCCCAAAATACATAACAAACTCCCAATGAGAGTCAGTAACGGACAAGACACGGTAGGGAATGAGACCAAGACCAAGTGCGGGTGAGGTTAAATGATAAAGTTTATCTAGATAAGATAGGACATGCAGAAAATTCTGCTTACTCCGAAAGCGCTCTGCCAATCAATACACTGTCATTGCATTAAAAAGGGTACCAGCATCATCAGTGATGAAATCATATATAGTACAATGATTATATTTTGATTGGTGGAGCTGTAGATCCAGTATATCTTCATAGGGGCCACTTCCATGTGATTGGATGGCTGCTTGGCGGGAAGGCGGACATCACGTGCATCAACTGGGCTGGTCAGTGCGAGGTGGAGGTCATGTGGTTCTGGATCAGGTAATTGATACTAGCTCTCTAATCTAGACACTAATTCTCAGTGGGAAAGGCGAAGTGGGGTACCTATTTGGTTATGCGCTAGGGCCCAAAAGATGAGATTGTACCTGTATTGGATGAAGATTTTAGCAGCGGTTTATAGGGAAAAGTGGGTCCCCCTACCCACTTGCTGGAGAGTACTTGATAAAAGGATGCCCCAACCTGCTCTGAAAATCCACTCTCATAAATTTGTGAACAAACTTTGTGGAAACTGAAAAGAATTGGTGAAGAACAGTGTCAACATTTATTGTAGTGAGTGGAGATTTTAAACATGTAATACGATAGTCACCATTAGGTACTTTGGCCCACACTGACTCAAAAGTGATACTACCCTGCTCTTGTATTGGCAAAATATACCAAGAACACCACAATGTTCCTATAACAATTGATTTTTCACATACTAGACAGTAGCTTCCTCAAATTCTGATATTGATGTATAGATGTATAATACCAAAGTGATCCTAGAATAGGCCCAATTTTCATACAACTAACTTGTTGCGAAAAACAAGGATGCAAAATTCTCTGATAGATTATACCAAAGCAATAATGGATGATGACCAATTATCATATGAGTGTCTCATACCAAAGACAATCATAAGTAATGCAAACACATGTTTTGACCTGCTATCGGGTCCTCCTCAGGGCATGTACTAGTTATTAATTCTCTGGGTGCTATACGTGATTCAACCCACAAACACTATTTGCATATCACACAGCTGCATCATTAATATTGCTGCATCTGAAAGCCCTTGAAATAAAGCGAATGCCAAGTGTTCATACAACAGGGTCTTTCTTGAAATAAAGCAAATGCCAAGTATTCATACTGATGGGATGTCAGAGCACATGGAGAAGAAAGAGGACAAGGGAGGGCAAAAAAACAGAGACAAAATGAATATTAGTCTATTTGGCTGCATTCCAAATGTACATAAAGTAACATTTACACTGTGAACATTCAGTGCATTGTATGCCAGTGCTAATCTGACTAATTTGACCGCATAGCACTGATCATCGCATGATGACTGATTCATATAGCACAAGAAAAAGTAAGAATTCTAAGCAGAAACATTATTGACAAACGCGTGATAAAAAGCAACATTGCAGGGTGCAAGGAATAAGCTACCACAGGGAACCATGTCACATCTCCCAATGTATTTATGAATTTTCTAATTGGTTTAAATGTCATTTAATGTTCTCTGAGCAAACATAACTGCTGGACAAAAAGATCTGATACCAGTCTATGAATTAGGTGTGTGTTGCTAATTTCAAAATAAATGCTTTACATGAAGGAGCCTGGAAATAAATACCTGTTCTTAGACAGTGGAGAGCTAGAGAAAAATAGAGGGCGAAGACCAGATGTAACAAACGGACCGATCAAGAGACAGTATGTTTCTGAATGAAGAGAGAGAAGAGAGAGAGAAATAAGCAACGTTTACATAAAACACTGAGAGTTCATGCTGCAAACTGTGCAGTTATATCACAGTAACACATGGTTGCTCACCAACAAGGTCTTAATATCAATCCCACGCCAAAAGGTGCTCCAAATATTACTTGCAGTGTCCGGGAGAAATACTCGCAATTCAATGCTGTTCTATTAGGCATGTGTGATAATGTAACGGGAAACCTCTGAAAATAGTCAATTTCAGCATTGATTAATGGCACTGAACAAAGGAACAGAAACCTGCTTATTGCCACAAGAAAAACACTGAGCATATATTGCTGTGAACTATGAGACTCACCTCGAATCCCTTTTACGGTTGAAACTAAGGACAACGCTCAGCGGCGCGCATTCCAAAAATGGAGAAAAAAGCCAGTGTCTGCAATTATTGAGTGACTTGACAAATAGAAGTAAAGCAACACTCCTTAGCAACTGCCCAAATAGATTTAACCCTTTCAAATAGCTAAAGCAGCAAACCCTCACTAATCACACTCACCAGTAAAATGTTAATGACAGCTCGTAGCCAGCGCCTCGATGCACACATGTGTCACTGTTCAGCCAAAAGGTTGGCAAGTAGTGGAGGCACTCCATATATACTTGAGTATAGGTTATGTGAATGGTCACATGTTGTATTTATATACGTTGGTCCTGATCACTGGTCAGGTGAAAGGTATGGGGGTCATTTCTGTCAGGGGGCATGGGGTGAACGCTCTGTGAAGGCTCAGTGGAAGGATGAGACGATACATTTGTTACACTGAGATATCTGTGAGAAATGGGCCTTTGGCAACACTATCATGAAGAGGGGAAAAGGTGGGGGCCCATGTGCTCACTGTGCGCGGCGCTGCGGCAGAGGGAGAGAAGGCCCTGTGGCTGCTAAAGTGGGGCCTAGTTCAACTAATGAAGTTAGAAGTACACACTAAAATGGAGTTTGAGCAAGTTTTTCATGGCCTCTTCTTCAATGATTAGGGGAGGGCTTTTAGTTATGACTCTGCAATTGACCTCCATCGTGAAACAAAAGTACGTGGGCCCAAATGTCTTATCTACTACAATCAGTTAGCATTCGTCAAACATCCCTTTAGATCTCATGAAATCTGCTTTATCACACGTTAGTACAGAGGAAAATATATAGTGACAGGCGGGATTAGTACCATAGGTGAATCTGGGTGGCACTCAGTCGTGGGGTATGCATCTGCTATATAAATGAAAAGGTGCGAGGTTGAGGGTTGTGTAGGTTGTATGTCTTATGGGCAGGGTCTGCGACTATAGAGGCAGGTTTGTGGAGATGGTTTTTTCCAGGACCAGGCTCTAGTCCGGTCATTCATAGGGCAGTGATGTAAGGAGTAAGGTGAGAGATACAGTGTTTAGTTTGTAGCTTTTTGCGCCCAGTCTTCCGTGAGAACAGGACAGTCGAAGGAACAACAGAGGGAAGGTGGAGGGAGGGGGTTGGTCTGCTGTGCGCGGACTAAGGGGAGAGGTGCGGGCCTGCGGGCTGGCATTCCGGTGAGGCCTACTAGAGCTGATACAAAATGGAGTCGGTGTTCATTCAAAATGGAGTCCGTAATCTGCCTATTTGTAGATGTTGCACCTGTATGTGTCATCCTGAGGCTGCCCAGCACCTTTGGCCAGAGGCGCATGGCCAGCCATGGAATGGGCATAGTGTGCGTGCGGGGATGAGAATAGAAGGGAGGGGGGCCAAAACAACCTTTCCTCCCACATGGTTGCCGCTTGGCTGAGTCAATACTTACACTCTTTGTCTACTCATGCTGTTCAGCTACCAACTCCTCTAAAGCTGCACGCCACTCTTCTGGTCTGCTGGACTCCTCACAGACACCGGGCAGGATATTTCTTAGCAGGCTCCTGATGGCCTTTGTACTGGGGTCCACACCCCATAGGACTCGTCCGCAAGTCGCTTGACAGCCCTCGAGGCACTGCAGCAGAAGAGGTGGCTTATGCCTAACAGACGTAGTAAACCATCTCTCTGCTACCAACTTGTTGGTTAGGTCTGATATGCCAGAGGTGTGGGGGTTACTACAGGTTACCCGTTTAGCTCCCAGGGCCCAAAAACCCTGCCCCCAGAACAAATGGAGGACTCAGCCAAGGGCAAGTTAAACTGTTGTTTATTAAAAAAACCAACAAGGATCACACAGGACATTAAAAAATCTCAGAGTCACCAGTCCCAAACCTGTGTTAAGCCGTTTTTTTGTAACATGGGCCCTTCGATGAAAAAACCATTGATTTTTTTTTTGTTGGGTGATTGGAGTGGTATACACTATGGATTGCCACTGTAGATCCTAATGGCAGCCTGCACCTTCCCCAAGAAACTATCTATTACATTGTTGCAGAGTCACAGGATTACCATTGGCCCTTGCCCTCTGCCATCTACCCCTGGATTTATGTCCCCTGATTGGCTGGAACTGGTCTCCCCAGGCCTGGGACCCAGCTCTGTTCTCAGCACTCTGGGTACTTCTTCAAGGTGATGGGAATTACTATGTGTTCCTAATGTATCTGTTAGCATTACCACTTTTGCCTGTTGGAGTGATCTCCACGTTGCAACGTTGTTAACTTGTTCATTTATCACTTCATGTCTGTGGTGCTCAGAACTGTTCGTCTTCCCACCCCGGGTGAATATCCATTGTCTAGCTCGGCCGCATCACGTGGTTGAGGATCACGAAATTGAGTTTTTCTGGTCTGCAATTTATGAGAATCTATTCTGTTTTTCTGCAGATGGCACCTTGTCGTCTTAGGTTTGGAATGTGCTGCGTGTCTCTGACCTTGGCTGTGAGCCCTGGCCTTTCTGCTCTGTGCAGCCTGGCTCTGCTTTCCCTCTTCTCTCTTCCTGTGGCATGTGACCTTATGTGATTCTTGTTATACATATAGTGTGATTTCTACACATCCATATTGTGCTATGTTTCCAAGAGGTTAGTCATCTTTGGTCCTGTCAGGCTCCTTAAGTGATCCTGTAATTCCTTATGGTTAGTTACCCTAAGCATCTGCAAGGTTGCTCTGCATCTCTTTGTTGCCTTGTGTTCAGCGTTTCTGCACTTAGCTAATGAGAAAGATAATGAAAGCTTTTGACAGTATGTATATGTATCTGTCCTCTATTCTACAGAACTATGTAAGCATGCTATTTGCGTATACGAGTGTGTGTTTGTGTAACGGTGTGCATGGTTGCAAGCGTGCTTCATGACTAACGTGGCTATGTCGTGGTGTCACTAATGATGTCAGCACAGTGGTTTCTCTGCATTTAGTCAACGTCATCCATCAAGGAATTTGGGTGTACGACCAATGTTGAAATACATGTATACATAAAGACATTTGCTGGATAATGTTTGAATGGCTGTCTGAGAGAATATCTTTCTGCATAAGTGTCAGTCACTGATCCTTCTGGGGCCTGGCCGAATAGTGAGTGACTGTGCGTTTTTGACTCTTCGGGCTGTCATGTTCATGGGGGTCAGGAAGGGCATTCCAGAAACCGTCTCTTCACCAGGAATTGTCATGATGCCCGCTCCCGGGGAGCCGGTTCAAGCCCTGCGTCCCCGAAAGCGGACATCCAGTCCCCAAGGAAGGACCCAGCAACCCCATATAGGGGCCCTTTGGACAGTGTCCTGGCGCCTATGGCGCCAGGCTCATAAAAGACATCAGTCCTGGCGCCATAGGCGCCAGGCTCATTATGGGAGTGCTTGGGTGCACTTACCTGATGCAGACCATGCTGCAGGATCCCGGCCTCCTTGAGGCCTGAAAGGAACTACTTTACCTGTGGGACTAATTTACCATCCGGGCGTGGTCAGGGAAGGATACATACCTGATTGGAGGAAGGATACATACCTGGAACTTCTTCCAAGGCTATTTAAACCCCACCCGAACAGCCACACGTGCTTCGCGTTGTTCTGCATCTAGCAGCTGGACGCTCACCGTGTTGCTCCTGCATCCTCACTTCTGCCACGCCTGCCAGCATCCTGGATCACCTGCAAAGGAAGAGAAGAAGAGAACAGAAGAAGGAAAAGTCCTTACCTGCTAAATCCGCATCCCGGAGACATCTCGCCGACAATCCTGAAAAGGAAGACTTTTATTTAAAAGCTCATTGCGTCGATCGCTCAGCGCCGCATTCCACTCACCTTTACAGGGCGCCTCCATGTTCAGCACCGATCAGCCGGTTCGCAGTCACGCCCCAGCGCCTAGGGAGAAAAAGACCAGAACAAAAGGTGAGAGAGAGAAGGGAATAAGGAAAGCTAAATCTCCATGTTAAGACTTACCTGTTGATTCATTCCCTCTTCATTTCGGGTCCGCGCCGCATCCTGGCATTTCCGGACCCCGGCCCCTAAGGGGAAAAAGAGACATCAGCGTTAATGAGCGAATGAAAAGACATTACCAAAAAACGCTCATTAAAGACTTACCTGATTTCTACAAGGATTTCACCTCTCATCTCGGGTCGGTGCCTGTTCCCCGGCATTCCGTACCCCGGCCCCTATGGGTAAAAAGACACTAGCATTAGTACATTAATGCATGGACACAAGGGGAACCTCTTATCAAAAAACTTACCTGGAAGCCAAGCAAGTTTGGTTCTCACCAATCCGAAAATCCAGTGATGTAACTGGATACCAACGCGCCCCTGCCTCAGAAGCAGAATGGAGAGCTCGTCCTTCCAGACCCTAAGGTGAGACGCTACGAGGAATCACAGAAGGGTTTCGAGGAGGGTGAGAGGGGAAAGTGGGAGGCCGATTGCATTACCCCGCAGACAGTTAATCCCCTATTTTCGCCTACAGAAGGATACTTCTGCGAGCCAGACAACCCAGATTTGGGGGCCCGGTCCAGTCCGTCTTCCGAACCCTGCGCATCACCTTAGAAGAGGTCACAGCAGCGCGAACCAGGCCAGCGCCTCCGTGGGAGTCAGGTGAGCGTTACAGAATAGCATCAACCATGGGAAAGTGGCTGAAGAGCAGCACTCGCAGTCTGGGATTTATTGGTAATAGGTTTATTCAGTCACTGGGGGTCAAATGAGGGCTGGGAGCCAAAAGTAGCAGGAAGTCACAGGGATTACGCTAGCAATAATAATGATTGGGAATCCCGATAGCACACCATACGCGAAGCGTCAGTTGATAAATAATGGTAGCTGTTGTTAGCTGTAGGAGTTAATGAAAATGTATCTCCACATTTGGCCACATCTGTCCAAGGCACTCCTTGCCACAAAGACTTCACAGACTGCTCTTACCTGTGGCTTTGCCTTAGAGGGAGCTTTTTAAACAGCAACACAGGTGTGGATAGTTCAGCCCCTCCTTAACACGGCAAGCAGTCCAAGATCTGGGACACAGACTGCCCTTAGCCGCCCTATTTAAATACCTATGGTGCCCTTTTAGAGGACCATATCTAAAGGCCATGATCTCAAATTCTGGGTTCATTTATTATCTGCTCAGCATAATTCACAACACAGATTGGAGGGCTCACTAAAACATCTTTTTTTTATTTTGTTTATTGATTTTATAGATTTGGGTCTGATGATAGACTATTATGTTCCAAAATGAGGTGACTTCAAGTTGTCCTCCTTCGTTGTGTCTTTGAATAACATGCTGGTCTTATCAAATAGAACATTATCACAATATTATGAAAGCGTTGTGGATATTGTATCTTAATAAACATTATGTTGCCTGGACAAGTTGGATTTGTGATTCAGAACAAGAGGAAGATGTACGGTAAGTACATTCCACCAAATGATGGGTTAGGAGATGGTGGCAAAGATTGTAGCATGGGTTATATCAGGGCTATGCAGGATGTTTTGACTAGGGATCTGCTATAGCATACTACGGGTTTCAGATGCAGCAGATTCCTATATCTACTGGAGGCTTGCTGATCCCTGCCTCTGGCTTGAAGAGTGAAGCACATAAAAAAAGCATATGTAGGGTGCAAAACTGTCAAGACAGAAGGTGAGAAAGTCACTCAGCCCTATATAGGACAAGGATTGTATGAAAGCAGCTTCATTATATGTATGCTTAAAAAGTGCCTGCACCCTGCTAAAAGTTAAAGAAAACATGTTACAATTGATTATTGCCACCAGGGCAATGAAGCCTTCAGACACACAGCAGTGTCAGAAAATGGAAACCTTCAGCGTGGTGGTTCGGATTACATAAGGTTGCTTAATTGTAACATGTTTTCTTAAATTTGTGGTTTAAAGATTTAGAAAGGAAGGGTGCAAACCCTGCTTTAAGGATTTATAGCAATGCCTTTACATAGTTCAATGTATTACACACCACTTCCTATTTCCTTTTCTATTTGCCTTAAGAGCCTCTAACAACTCATCCTTTGCTCGCTTCCATTGCTTGTCGAACCAGGATTTGATTTCCGGATTGCAGGCCTTAAAAGTAGCATGGCGCTTACTGATGAAGGGGGCCACTACGTTAAATAGGGCACACATACAATGTGATTTAATTGCCATCAAGGGGCAATTCTTCAAGAAAACAGAATCCAAGAGTGGAAAAAAGGTACATAAATTAAGAGTTTCATGACTTCGTCTATTCATAAAGGTTAAAGTGGCACTGAGTTCCCCTAGAACACTACCAAGCACTTTACGACAGCATTTTCATATTAAGAGTCAGAGGGTCATTGTCACTCATATGCATCATGTAAACAATCATGTCCACCTTGTGCAATACAGAAGATCCACAAGATGTAGTCGGTATAGCTACATTCTCCAACAATGTTTAGGTTGTTGTGCTGGCTATCCCTGACAATCCTACTGATATTCATACATAAACCTCCCCAAGTGCTGCATGCTCACTACTGAGTCCGAGAGACCATTTTGGAATGGTATGAATGCAATGTTATTATATTATTTTATATTATCAAGAAAATTCAAGAAAGCTAAGGATGGCATCACATTGATTACAAGGATGATACAGTTATTCAAATAAAAATGCCTAGCGAGGACAACAGATTAAAATCAGATCTAATGTGCCAATGCATTTCAGACAGTGTCCATTATCAGGGCGGAATCTACAAAAACAAAGAAGAAATCATCAAACTAAAATAAGGTAAGAAGTAATACAGAGAAATGTGTAATGCAAGGTCAATCCAATTGCAAGTGCCTGTCTATTTTATTCAAATATGGTAGTGTCTGGGACCTTTCCAAATATCAAACCATGGTCCCATCATACTCCAACTGCTTTATGCTAAAATTTGAAACAGAACATGTACCCACACACACGGATTGGCAGAAGTCCCTATCACACGATTGTACCTATCGGAAGCCCTAGCAGGACAAGGCTGCAGTGTTGAGTGATGCAGGTACGCAGGAGAAGCTGCCAGACTGTACGTAGCACGCATTGCTACGTCCATGCTTCTGAGCCTTTAAGAACCGAGGTTCGGACCCTCTGCGACAAAGCCCTCGCAAGACAATGCCCGGTGTTGAGCAATGCAGGTGCGCAGGAGACACCTCCTGACGATACGTAGCACACACCACTACGTCCACACTTCTGAGCCTATAAGAACCGAGGTTTGGACCCTCTGCAGCAAAGCCCTCGCAGGACAAGGCTGCAATGTTGAGCGATGCAGGTGGGAATGCGACGCTGTCCGATGACGCGTAGCATGCATCGCTACGTCCACGCTTCTGAGCCTACAAGAACCGAGGTTCAGACCCTCTGTGGCAAAGCCCTCGCAGTATAAGGTCACAGTGTTGAGTGACATAGGTGCGCATGAGATGCTGCCCGACGATATGGAGCATGCATCGATACGTCCACGCTTCCGTGCCTATAAGAACTGAGGTTTAGACCCTCTGCGGCAAAGCCCTTGGAGGACAAGGCTATGGCGTTCAGCGATGCAGGTGTGCAGGAGATGCTGCCTGATGATACGTAGCATTCATCGCTACATCCACGCTTCCGAGCTTATGAGAACTGAGGGTCAGGCCCTGTGCGGCAAAGCCCTTGCAGGACAAGGCCACGTTGTTGAGCGACACAGATCTGCAGGAGATGGTGCCCGATGATACTTAGCACGCATCGCATCACTACCTCCACGCTTTCAAGCCTATAAGAACCGAGGTTCGGACCCTCTGCAGCAAAGCCCTCGCAGGACAAGGTCACATTGTTGAGCGACGCAGGTGCGCAGGAGACGCTGCCTGACGATATGTAGCATGCATCATTATGTCCATGCTTCTGACCCTATAAGAACTGAGGTTTAGACCCTCTGCAGCAAAGCCCTTGCAGGACAAGGCTGCAGTGTTGAGTGATGCAGGAGGACAGGAGATGCTGCCCAACGATACATAGTACGCATTACTACGTCCAAAATGTTGAGCCTGTAAGAACCGAGGTTAAGACCCTCCGTGGCAAAGCCCTCGCAGGAGAAGGCCACAGTGTTGAGTGATGCAGGTGCACAGGAGACGTTGCCCGATGATATATAGCATGCATCGCTTCATCCATGCTTATGAGCCTATAAGAACCGAGGTTCAGACCATCTGTAGCAAAGGACTTGCTGGACAAGGTCGTGGTTTTGAGTGACACAGTTGTTTGGAGGCAATGGGTTAGTGGCACAGATTGTGAGCACGGATGACTTCACCCTCCTTTCTGCGACTGCAAGGTAAGAAGATGCGGGGAGTGTTTGCACTGCTGCTCTCCATGCATTGCCCCTGAACCTTGTGCCCGTCCCCTTCTGAACACACATTCCCCCTGCAACCAGTCCTCGCACCCCCCCGCATGTGCTCACCTTCTCCCCTGCCTTCATGCACTCCCTCACAAATTAGGCCACATGCGCTCCCTTGCAACTTAGGCTGTGCACACTCCCTTGCAACCATAGGTCACTTGTTCACCCTGCACTCCCTCACATCAGGCCGCGGTCTGACCTTTCTCCCTGGCTCTTCAACCACTACCTATCACTTCTTGCCCAAGGCATCGCTACATTCTGCTCTGACCTTCATGGGGTCATTACGACCCAGGTGCTAAGTACGCCAACTTTACCACCATGGTGTAAACTACATTTACACCATGGTGGATGGCGGATTTACCGCCCCATTCCAAGGTGAGTGGGGCGGTAAATCCCCATTTCCCATTTTCCCTTCCCCATTCCCATTTTTGCCCCATAGGGCATAATGGGAGTGGGGAAGGCGCTAATTACGCCACTGTAAATTACGGTGGCGTAATTAGCATCATGGCGGGTTAGCGCCATGGATTTTAACGGCTGCTAAAAGCAGCCGTTAAAATCAGAATCAGGCGTTAAGGGTTAACGACGGCGTTAACCCTTAACGCCTGGGTCGTAATGAGGCCCTCAGTGTTATGCAGATGACACCCAGCTCTCCTTTAGGCTCCCCTCAGCCAAATCTGCTCCTTCTCTCATATCAGACTGTCTGGACTCAATTAAGGAATGGTGTTCCGCCAGTCATCCGTACCTTAATGCCAGTAACACTGAGATCCATCCTCCTCATTGGGACACCTGCTCCCTCAATTCCTCTCTCTCTCTCTCTGGCTGCCCACCCTGGGCCCTCTTCCTGCTCCTTCCTGCTCCTTCCTGTGAGGCTAAGAATCTTGGTGTCTTCTTCGACTCCACCTTCTCCTTCTCTCCTCACATCTCCAACGTCTCTAAGAAGTCACACTATCTACTGCACCTCCTCAGAGGTAATCTGCCTTTCTCACTTTACCCAAGAAGTTCTTTGTCTCCAGAGCCCTGGTCCTCTCTAGGATGGACTATAGCAACAGCCTCTATCTAAATCTGCCTGTCTCTACTCTTTGACCTCTACAACTTATCCAGAACAGGACTGCGAGACTTGTCCTTGGCCTCAAGCCCATGTATTGTATTTCACCAGCTCTGAAATCTCTCCACTGGCTACCTGTGGCTGCAAGGATCAAGTTCAAGACCCTTTGCTTCATCCAGAAGGCTTTCTGGGGCTTGGGATCACACCATCTCAAACTTTCGCTTCCTAAACATGTTCCTTCTCGAGCCTTCTACTCATCCACCTCCAACTCTCTGAGGATGGGATGCTTCTCCAGGCAGAGAGTGAGGGGTAGATCTCTGTCCTCGGCTGGGGCCTTGCTCTGGAACATCCTAACTGTCTCTCTAAAACTTGAGCAGAACCACCTGCAGTTCCGGAAGAAACTCAAGACCTTTTCGCTTCTGCCTTCTCTCTTCCTCTCCCTTGCTGATGTCCCTGACTGCTCTGCATACTGGCTCACCTAGTCACCCACTGAAACTCGGGGCCAGGATCCTGCATGTCTGGTTGCCCTCACACTGCCTCCGGGCTCCCCCAGCACTTAAGGGTCGGTATCTGAAACCCTACAGTCCCTTGTCGCTCAGCACTTATGAGCCACCCTCCGGCAGCACTGATTGAGGTACCTGCACTTTTCCCTCCCCCGGGCACTTCTCCCCTCCCTCCTGCCTGCAATTGTGTGATCTGAATGACACAAGGCCTAGTAAGTTTGTTGTTTTGTCCTCCTTCTGTCCCCTCTCCTTGTCTTGTCGTGCTTAGAAACACTTGTGTACAGGCGCGCTATAAATGTCTTATCATATCATATCATACTGGAAGAAGTACATTGATGGTATTTTTGGTATTTGGAAAGGCCCCAAGCCCGACCTTGAGCAATAATTGCTATGCCGTCTGAGTTTCTGCCCTACTGTCTTAAGGTGAAGCGCATTGTCAATGAAAATGCTAGATGCTATGAAAATATGCAAAAGGCACGCACCCGAGCAAGTCCTGTGAAGACCCGTTTGGCCGCGACTCCCTGCTCTGGCTGTCTCATCTTACTTCATTGGATACTAACAGATTGTCAAAGATACAACTACAGCCCCACAAGGCTACAGTCTTTACAGCTGGGGACTTGCTATAAAACCGTGCATGCGTGGGCACCACGCGCGCACACCCGAGCAAGTCCTGTGAAGTCCCGATTGGCCGCGACTCCCTGCTCTGGCTGTCTCATCTTACTTCATTGGATACTAACGGATTGTCAAAGGTACAACTACAGCCCTCTCAAGGTAAATAGACCTAAAACTGACTTTGCTCTCACACTATTAGTGCAAAACTTTCAGAAAGAACACTATTTTGACTCCTTGTTTTTATTTTTATTTAGGCTAAAGTCTTTACAGCTGGGAACTTGCTATAGAAGCGTGCGTGCATGCACACCGCGTGCGTGCACCCGAGCGAGTCCTGCGGTTTCTTCCATTCCGGCAATTGAAGGTATTATTGCAGTCTTTTACTTGTTTACCTAGCCTCTACCTTTCTTACAACAAGCGAGTGCTCTAACTATTTCTTGCTGCAATCGTCTGTTGGGTCTCATTGTATGCATCGAGGCGTCTTTACCCTACGCACTGGGATGCCTCCCCCACCCTCATTTTGGCAAATACCGATTTAGCGACCCCCACTGCTCTTGGGAAGCCGAAGGGCTCGCGATGGTCATGCTCCACACCGCGGTTTCGTTATGCAAAGAAATTCGTACTTTCAATGGACAAACCTAAAGCAAACAAGGATATTCATACCTTCTGCAAGGAAGTGGCTCCTGGCTTAACATCTTCAGCTTCCTTCTGCAGCAATGCTCCACCATCCAAAACAAGTCTTCATGCTGCCGTTGCCATATCTCCCGTGGTCTCTACGGATGTCAAAACTGTCACAATTTGCTGTCCAGAATCAACATCCGAGAGACTTAAAGAACTTGTGCCAGCAGTGGCTCGTGCTGTCGTTCATCCAGACCTTCTCAGCAAATCAATTCAGACAGTGCTCTTCTAAATAATTTACCAACTGCTCCTATTTCAGTGAATGTTAATAACTCTGACACGTTGCGACATCTCAATATGCTGGTGATTGACCTAGATCTAAATGAATCATGTTTTTCTGTTCATGATTCCTTTCACAACTTATCCAGGTCTCCAGACCTGTTTTTGAATTCCTCCCATGAAAATTCGGCTCTGGCGGTTTCGTATGTCACTCCGATTCCGTGAAAACCATGTGAACATCCTATTCATCACAACTTGCCAAAAATAACCAAGTCACCTTCTCATTTGCTGGACATTATACTCATGGCAATGAACTTGGCCATAGCAAAACAAAAGAGTTGATGGCTGGAAGGTTTAGAATAAATCTTGACCTCTGGCATTGCTCTGGGCAGCCCTCCAGACCATCGTTCTTCGCCTGCCAAGCCATTACAAAAGGGGAAAAACCATATGCAAATCAGGCTTGGTCCCACCCCCAAAGGGGTAGTCCAGCCCGAACTGCTAGGTCACATCCCTTTTGCACGAGACCACAAGCATCCCCAGACATGTTTCAGCCTTGTTGGGCGTCATCAGTGAGGAGTAGCTTGGGTCTCTAGGCCCAGCAGGCAAGGGACCCACGTCTGGGCATACCCTTCCCACTCGGGGTGACAATAGCAAAACAAAAGAGTTGATGGCTGGAAGGTTTAGAATAAATCTTGACCTCTGGCATTGCTCTGGGCAATGAACTTGGCCATTCAATCTATGACAAAACTTTTTGACACTTTAGATGCCAAATTAACGTCCCAATCTGCTAAATTGGATAAAATCTTACTCTGGCAAAATACGTTTTGCACATCCACTAAATCTGAGTTATGTAATACACCTGCTGTTTCTAGTTCAATCACCGGCTTGACCTCAGTTGCCTGCCAAACCTCTGTGTGCATGCCTGGGGTCAGAGTCCTTTTCCCTTTACTGATGTTTTTCCTTCCACGGATTCCCAATTACTACAAAGCGCAATTCCGATTTTGCCTCAATTTACTAACATCATTTATGATGGCACACAACTTGTGCCTTCTATGGAAACTGACCCCAAATCTTCCAATAATATGGACACTTCTTGCCCAGCTCCTCCCACTTTAATCAATAAACCTGCTTACACCATCTTTCAAGCAAATAAATCCAGTTTTGATGCTGTAAAGCCTCTCTCTACTCAGCAACCCAAATCTAAAAATCAGAAAGGTACCAAAATCCTGACGTCCAAAACTAAACAATTTTTTAAATCCGTTTCTCAACCAAAAAAGGCGCTATCCACTGCCCTTCAAGTGATTACTCAGAAATATGTAAAACTAGCCTGTGACAAAAGATGCTCATTGCTAACAAATCTAACCTGTTCATCCCTTTTTACCCTCAATTAGATCAATTGGTGGCTGCCGCCTCTTTGGCTTCCCTACCCCACAATGAAGTCCCTTTAATTTTAGGTGAGATACCAACTGCTTCCAAACCAAGGCCAGTCACCTCTGTTAAACCTCCTCAGTCATCTTCTGATAATCCTCATTCTGCTTTACAAGGCCCTACACAGAACAAAATCTCTACTGATCTTTTCAGACAAGAAACATGTAAAGCAGTTGATTTGTATATGGCCTCTCAACCAGTTCAACGACCACTTGACCGCCCAGTGATTTCAATTGAGAACGATGTGGTCCCTGCACTAGGTGTCTCCAATCCACGTGTAAGCTTTGCCACCGTGCCTACAATCATTCCATGCAGCACACCCTTTTCCACAATAAATGCTGTTCATACCATCTTTGTTCCACCTAGTGCAAATCAAAATACTTCTGTTTTTTCAAGCAGCAGTGTCTCTTCCTCAGTGCCATCTCGGATTACTCCCTCTTCATCTGACTTGCCTTTGATCTCTCAAGACAAATTAGTCACTTCTTCTGCACTTACTCCTGAAATTCTGTGTTTGATTGACTCTGCTCTTAGAAATAATTTGACATTAAAAACCCTTCCCAGGCTAAATTACTGCCCAATGTTCCCTCGAATGTTCACTTCAACAAACACTCTGTCCGATTATCTAAATACCCAGCACCTTTTTCTTTGTTGCTCTCCTGCAGACCATTGCCTTTCACACAATTTGACTTGAATCGGAAATCTGTCATGGAACTTTTCTCAGATATTCCTGCTCTAGAAGATATAGCTTCCTCTGACATAGAGTTGGTTGAATTCACACAACAACATCAGCTTTCTTCTCTTGAGCTCTGGATGAAATTCAGACTAGTAAACACCATATGGCTTGCTAAATCACAACTCTTTGCCATGGCTTTGTCCTTCTAGCTGGCACCATGCTCTCCACTTCTGCGAATACTGATCTCTCTAATTCGTTCATTACATCTCTTGCAACTGTTGCCACTAACTCAAGACAAATTCTAGCCACGCCAATTTTTTCACAATGCGTGTGCAAGTGTTCTGGTGTACAGCAATAACTAGATGGTAAGCAATCACAGGCCTCTTTTTCACTACTCAGCTGGACTTCTCGAGGATTCAAGCAACTAATAAACAATCCTAGCTTGGATCTCAATCGTCATGATGTGATCCTACTTCAGGAGACATGGCTCACATCCATTCCGCTCTGGGATAATCACGACATATACCTGAATACTGCACTCAAAGCTTCGCGAGGTCGCCCATCTTCAGGCCTTCTCTTTGCAGTTAAAAAACAGTCCAATTTTTTTTCTGAGCCTTGGATTACTCCCAATGCTTTTATGCAGATGATCAAATTACACATAACCGGGTCCACATATGCCTTGATTAACGTTTACTGGAACCCAATTGGGATTTCCGATGAACGTTTTTTCCAAAGATCTAAATGTCATGATGGACAGCATCTCACCTACATCCCAAAGTTACAAACATCATCATTGCTGGAGATCTGAATTTTCACTGTTTGAAACCTAACCCTTCTCTTTGTGTGGGAAGACTAGCCAAGTGGCGACTTTTTGTTGAAGTGCGAAGTCTGCAGATGCTTAATGGTTCCTTTAAAGATGATATACCACCATGCTCCACCTGGCATAGGGATAAGAGCTCAGCAACCATTGATTTTATCTACACCGATTCTTGTCTCTTCTCCCAGGTTCTTGATTTTCGAGTTCTACCCACAACCTTGAGCTATCATAACATGTTGCAAATGACTTGGATTGTAGAGCATGAGTTCACATCCAACACACAGAATTATTACAAGAATTCTCTCATTGTTAATCCTAGTTGCAATCGACTTCGCTGGTCGGAGTCCTCATTTCTTTTGTTTAACCATCATTTAACGATTGCAACTGACACAATTCACGCCATCAAGTTAAACATACTCCCAAACTACATACTTATAAACAAGATTTAAAAGAAAGGAAAACATTATACCATTGTCTAAAATGCGGAGCTATGCTCCTGCCAGATGGACATCGGGGCGTCTCCCTAATCCAGCTTAACAAAAGGTATAAAAACTGGCTTCGCAGCCAAAAGTCCATCTATACCAACGCGTTGGAGCACAAATGTTGAGTGCTTTGTCCACTATAAACACTGCTGCTATTTGGACAGCTATTAACACCACACTGACCGGACCTCAGGTAGTTTTTCAATCCCAGGGAGTTACTGAACAGGAATGGATTTCTTATTATTCTAACCTCTATGCTCCTCCTGCCATTTTCTAAGTTTTCCTTTGACAGTTCAGCAGTTTCTCACTTCCAGATAAAATTTGACAAGGATGATGTTCTATTCACAAGGCAAGTCGGTCTCAAGCTCAGGGACCAGATGGCTTGTCGAATTATCATTTCAAACAATACCCTGAATTGTGGTCAACAGTGCTATATACCATCTTTTGCCATGTTATTCACTCTCAGTCGATACCCCAAACTTGGAAACACTCTATAGTTCTTCCAATTTATAAAAAAGGGGATAGATGCAAACCAACAAGCTATTGACCAATAGCATTATTAGATGCTCCGGGAAAGATCTTCTCTCGTCTCATACTACGGGATCTTAACAAATGGTCCCTCTCTGCGAACATGCGAGATCCATTCCATTCAGGATTTGTAGTTGTTCTTGGGACCCTCCCAGACTTGTTTGCCCTAAATTTGCTCAAAATCGTCGTATGCCACTCGGAAACAGCCACTATATTTAGCCTTTGTGGATTTCCGAGTGGCCTTCGACTTTATTGATCGCTCTTTAATGTTTGCAAAACTCTCACATTATAACTGTCCTAGTTCATTGCTAACATTAATTCAATTGTTACACACAAATACGACCATGCAGGTGAGACTCTCAGTAGAGGGGCTTTTGTCATCTATTTTTCCAACCAAACGTGGTCTCAAACAGGGGTGCACCATGGCATCTACCTTGTTAAACCTGTTAATTCTTGATATGGCCTATACATTCACTACCATCTTGTCAGATGCTCCCAGACTAGGGCCACAACACCTTACATGGCTGCTATACACAGTGATCTCGTCCTTCTCTCTCAGACCCCCAAGGGCCTCCAAAATCTTCTGGACAGTTTGGTCACATATGCACATGATAACAACATGGTAATGAACACCGATAAAACCCAAATACTTGTTTGCAATGGCTCTTCGTCACGATCCACTTGTACCAGCTTTGAGTGGACTTTACACTCTGCTGACCTTAAGGTCGTCTCCCAATATAGATATCTGGGTGTACCTTTTACCAATTTGTTATCCAATACCTCTCTAGACCATTCTCTTGAATTGAATTTAATAACGTTAATCTCACAGGCCAAGATCCTAATGTACAAGTTTGGTAAATTTTCTTGTAAACATGTGATGACCTTTTTCCAGCAGAAAGTTGTGTCAATTTTACTGTATGGTATTGAAGCAAGAATACCACGAGAAAAGCTTTTTTGGGATCGTCTGGAAGGGCGTTTTTGGAGACAAGTTTTAAGATTGCCAAATTGCTCACCTTTTCCCATTTTACGTCACAAACTGGGTTCTCTCTCCTTACATGTACATGTCCTATGGAAAATGGCCTTGTTTTTGCGAAAATGCCTTCCAGGACTTAACACAAACAATATACTGAGTGTGGTTGCCCATTATCTTTTAGAGCCTGACCATTATTTTCCTACTAGGTGGATGAATCGCGTTTTTGATGCTTTATCCGACGCCTCTATATCATTGGAACTTTTATTACATAACCCTCTGCGGGCAAAAAATAAATTGTTCGACTATGACTGGATTAGCAATCGTGTCAGATGTATATCTTTACAAGACTTTAACAAGGCTCCTATTGGTCATAAGCAACTTTGGCACATGGCCGACCATCTGGTCAAGTGTCCCTCTCCGCACCTCAGATATACATTTCTATGATTTAGGCTTAACTTATGGCCGACTGCTGTAGTATTGGCAAGACGGGACACCTTCCAAGCGATCACAATTTTTGTAGGTTTTGTGTTGACAATCTCCAACAAGAAACTCTTCAACATCTGATCGTGGATTGTCCAGCTCTGGTGAAATTACGTAATTTACATTTCAAAAATGTTATGTCAATCTTTCGTCCTCTTGATTCCAATTCTATATGACAGATGATTTTTAGCAACCCTAGGATTGCTGTCAAATTTGCTATAGTTCACTTATTGGATGCAATTTTTCCATCGCAGCCAAACACCCAAACCTAATCTCGATGAGGATCCTTAATTTTGGTTTCCTGAGGTTAATGGTAATTTGTGCACTATTGGTGTACAATTTGTTTTTGTTTTATGAGACTAAACTAACTCACTTGGGCATTCACCAATTGTTCATGTTTAAGGGTTATGTACTATCTCCCATCCGTATCTTTCATTTAATGATCCTTTTGTTTCCTGTTTGCCAAAGTGAATGAAGTTTACTATTCTATTGTATTTGGCTTGTTTTTATGCTTGTCTAAAATGTTTAAATCAATGTTAGATGAATTCATGTGAAGTTTTGCTTTTGTTTTGAAAGGTTGATTTCTTTCAGCCAACCTAAAACAATAAAAAAAAATAATTTCAATACATGGCCCTTAAATCACACAATCAAGACAGCCTTAGATAAGGTAGAAACTCTCTGATATGAGACCTGTTCAAACACGACTATTGTCCATATGTATATGTATCCAAATTCTCTACACAAAGCCAAAAAATCATTTTGAAACGATGGGAGGTACTAAAATGTGCATGAGGCATGCTAGCATGTAATGACGTCACAAAGTGACACCATAAAATGACATCATGATGTCGTGCAGCGAGGGATCATGGACGTGCTGCATTTTGTTCTTCTTTATTGTTTATAACTACAGTTTCCACCATAGGTAGACAATCATTTGCCCTCAGACCCTGGGTGCGGGTTCTTCAGCATGTTGAGGGCTTGTGCAGGTAATGGCTTTTTGATTGTGGTTCTTGCGGTGTTTCATTTTACATTTTTCTGTGTTGAGCAGTACAGTACACTCCACACATTCTATGAGTAGGATCACACTAGTAAGCTTACTAGTGTTACAGATACATTTCATTGCAACATTGGCAAATTTACATTATTTTTATTCTTACTTTTTAGATGTAATTGGTCAATCTATTCCATTAATCTAGTTATTTTTCACAGACCCCTCGCAGGGTACAAGTGCTTCTCATTTGGCGTGATATGAATTATTCAGACTCACAGTGAGAGATGATCCTGGTGTGTTGGTTGGATTGACCTTAATGTACACATTCTCTGTATTACTTTTACCTTATTTTGGTTTGATGTTTTCTTCCTTCTTTTTGTAGATTCAGCCCCGATGATGGGCACTGTTTGAAATGCATTGGCTCATTAGATCTGATTTGTATCTGTTTTCCTCGCTACGCAATTACTCAATCAACATTGTAATGAATGTGATGCTGTTCTTTACCTTTCTTGAATATTCTTGACAGTATAAAATAATCTAATAACATTGCATACATACCATTCCAAAAGGGTCTTTCAGACTCAGTGGTGAGCACGCAGCACCTAGGGGGTTCTGTTGATATATCATGGTGATTGTGTTGCTATCCTGGTGCCAGGGACATTCTCTCTGCAGTGCTATGTACGCTATCTACAATGTTCGTTTCCCCCCGGGGAGGTTTTTGGCGCTGCACATGGCCAGCGAGTGGCCGTGGGGGGCAGAGCGCCTCCTCAGGGTATTTAAGGGTCCAGGGAAGGTTCGGGAGGCAGGCGACGGTTGAGCTTGGTGATTGATCAGTCCCGTCGCCTGCTCCCGAGCCTTCCCTGAAGTAGCTGGGCCTTGTGTGTGCGAGGTTAGAGCAGGTGAGGTAGGGTTGGTGTTAGTGACTCTGGGTTTAGGCAGTTAGTTAGGTAATTTAAATTTATAATTTTGTGAAACTGCATATATTTAGGGGTGCCGTAGATAAGACACCTCTCTCTGCTTACCAGAGGTTCAGGCGGGTCGCGTAGGGAGCAGCTGTTGTTTTCGGTCTGGGGCGGGCACCTCAGCTCGTTTGTTGTTGTTGTGAGGGAGAGTAAAGTGTTATTGATCAGCCATCGATCATCTGGTGCCAGTGTAGTGGAGTTTTTGTCTCATTTGAGAGGATTTGTGAGGCAGGGATCTTCGGGCCCCTCGTGTGTGGCTGTACTTAATTCAGCCTGTCATCTTTTTACACAGCGTTTGATGCGTGGTAGCACTCGCTGGTGTTCGGGGGCACTGCAGTTCCCTTAAAGGGACAGCTCTATTTTCTGTGCTAGTGCGGTGCAGCCTGCAGGCCACTAGGGGGCAGTGTGTTAATCTCGTTTTTGGGCCCCAGTTGATCCTGGGTTTCTGGTTTTGGGCGTTTTCTCCTCTGGGGCAGGTTAGGAGCAGGGGGAGGGGGGTTTAGGGCAGGGGTATTATTTAAATAAATAAATAAATAAATACATTTTTACAAAGAAATCCTGTAGGTTCATAATTATTTATATAGGTTGTATCTTGTAATTATAGAAGTTAATTGACCTTTATTAAGGGATATTAGCTTTTAGAGCAAAGTTATCTGTTCTGGGTTTTACATCCCTAGGGGGGTTTGTCCAAGGGTAGGTGCTGGCTCGGGGGTTTAGCTTGGCTAGTTGAGCTGCAAGGGGCATATTGGTAGTGCACATTAAGAGTATTAGTGCACAATGGTGGGACAGGGAGCCAGTAAGAAGGGTCTGGTGGATGCTAGGGCTCTGAGGGAGGCCCTGGAAATCATTAGCAGGGCATCTAAGGCCCGATTGGAAGGGGCGGTAGGGGAAGTAATGGGAGAAGAGGAGGCAGGTGGAGGCAGGCCGCAGCGTAGAGCTGCGGCTGGTGGGGCTCTCGCGGCAGTGGTGGCTTGCACCCCTGCGATGGGGAGAGGGGAGGTTTGGGAATCCAGGGGCAGGAAGATGAGGAGGGAGTTAGACAGGAGGGCGTCCGGGGGAGAAATGTCGGGTGGGGAGCCAGTGTGGGAGGGAGTGAATGAGAGCCCTAAGGAAGCTAGGCGTGCTCAAAAAGAGGTGGGGCAAGGGAACCACGGTGGGGGTGGTAATGGGGCGCAGAAGATGTTGACAGGGCAGAGGGGAAGAGGGGGTAAATACCTGCAGAAGAGTGGAGGTGGGAGAAGGAGGGAGAGGTCCCCATCAATTGAGGAGGGTAGAGTGGGGCACGGAACGGCCCTCCTGGGTAGGAGGAGTGAGGGCGGAGGGCGCTGCGCAGCCCCCGCTGTTCAGGTGGAGGTAGAGGGTTTTAGAACGGCCCCTCCTCGGTTAGCGCAAGGAGAGCCTAGAGGGTGCAGCACGGCCCCTAGCGAGGAGGATTCCAGGGTGGAGGACGGCACACCTCGCCCGAGAGAAGAGGACCAGGAAGGGGTTTCTGCGGCCCCGCCGAGAAGACGTCAAAGGAGTGGCGGGGCGGACGCCCCGGGCTCGCAAGAAGAAGATCAACTCAACTCGGGCATGAGCTCACATCTACAATGGTATTTAAGGGGTGATGAAGTTGGATTGGAGGATTATGTGGGGCAGTGGGAGGTAGAAGGTTATAGGGCTTTAAGGGAAAGGGGGGAGGAGAGAAGAAGTTTGAGGTGGGATCTGGAAAGGCAGGTGCAGGGTGGTCGGGGGGCAAGAGGTCGGGGGAACTATTGGCTGGGTGAGTCTGCTGACATGTTTTGTTCCCGCAGTAGGAGCCCTCTAAGAAAAGAGATGAGGAGCATCGGTGTGAACGCCAGACCGCAGGCGGCTGGCATGGAAAGAGGTGAGCAGGAAAGGGAATGGTCATCTGCATGGCAGAGAGGGGACACGAGAAGGGGGACGGGAAATGAAAGGTCTGGATGGCAAGGGGTAAGGAAAGAAGTTGGTGTACAGGCCATTGGAGCCTTGGGGGATGAGAAGAGCATTTGCTCAGTGAAGGTCCAAACGGATAAGGTGGTGGAGCCATTGGTGCTCGAGGTGCAAGTTGAAAAAGAAAAGGAGGTTGAAGTGAAAGGCAAGGAGAAAAAACTGCCATGCATGGGTATAACAAAACCGTTGGGGGCGCACTTGATGGCAGCGACCAGGGAGAAAATTCAGGCGGGGGAATTCGTAGATGTTTTTAAGTTGCTCCATAGGGAAGTGAGAGCAAAGGAGGGGTCTAAAGAAGAAGAGAGGGAACTGGCTTCGCGCCCAAGGGTCCCAGTGACTATTGAGAATTGGACGTCAGCATTTATCATTTATGCCAGTGTTTATTGCAAAAAATTCCCGGAGCGTTGCGTGGCCCTGCTTAAATATATGGACGTAATTAGGAAGGCTTTCACGAGTTTTGGGGGTTTTGCCTGGGTACGCTATGATGAGGAATTCAGAGCAAGAATGGCGGAGGACAGTCAGGCGGTCTGGGGGGAGATAGACATGGATCTTTGGCTGCAATGGATGGCTCCGACGAGGCCTGCCCCGACATTGCACATAGCAAGTGGGCTGCCTGTGCCTTACCGGCCCTTTCTTGGTCGCCCCGCCCATGAGGGGGTGGGGGTAGGAGGCAGAGGACAGCCCTCAACAGCATGTTGGGCATTTAATAAAGAAGGCTGCATGAGGTGGATGTGCACATTTAAAAACGAGTGCAGTAGGTGTGCAGGTAGGCATCCGGTTACAGATTGTTTTCAGGCGGGGGACAGTGGGTCAGGGAGAGGAGCGGGGCAAGGAGGTGGGGGGGGAAGGACCGCATGCCAGGTAAGTTGGGTGTTCTGGTAGGTCGGGCTCAGTTTATCGTAAAAGGAGGGGGGGCACAAGGTTTGATGAGAGGTTTTGGGGGAATCCAAAGGGGGTAGGAGAGGGGTGAGGAGGAAGACGTGTAGGTAGGGCAGGGGAGGGCCGCAGGGGGGATGTAACTGTGGAAATTGTTAAGGGGTGGTGGCCGTCGTTTAGAGGGCATGGACGACGGTGGCGAAGCCCTCACGCTTGCCGCACGACAAGGTGAATAAGCTTCAGGCTGCATGGACGGGGGTGCAGGAGTGCCTCTGGTGCAGCAGGGGGAAGTGATGAGATGGGTCTGCATGGATGGGGGTGCACTAGGGCCCCTTGTGCAGCTGGGGGAAGTGGAGCAACGAAGCAAGGTGCTGGAAGAGGAATTTATATGGAATGGACTGCATGGACGGGGGCGCAGGTTTGGCTCCTGGTGCAGTGGTGGAGAGGAGTAAGGCAGAAAAGGGGCCTGCATGGACGTGGGTGCACTAGGGCCCCTGGTGCAGTTGGGAAACAGGGGTAATGGACGCAAGGAGCTTGAAGATTAGTTATATGGAATGGACCGCATGGACAGGGGTGCAGGTTTGCCCCCTGGAGCAGTGGCAAAGAGGAGTAATAAAGAAAAGGGTCTGCATGGACAGTGGTGCATGTGGGCCCCCGTTGCGGGGGGGCAACGCAGGGTCATATTAATAAGGTGATGGAAGGTGGGGGGCAAGGGTGAGCAGGAGGGGAATAGTTTAGAAGAAAAAGGGGGGCTAAGTGGGTTTAGGTGTATTGTTTAAAGGTTAGGTGAAAGGTGCGAAATATAGGGGGACAGGTAGGAGAGGACCGGGGGTGTTTTCGGAGAGGGTTAAGGAGATGGCCAGGAAGGATAGGGTACTGAGGAAGGTGTTACTAGTGGTGTGGGAAAGGTTAGGAGGTTGGAACTCATTAATTTAGGAGGGGTGCAGCAGCTGTAGGTAGCAGGCTGGGCTATTCAGAGGAGTAGGTGAAAAGGTTGGGATGCTGGAAGTAAGGGAGATAAAAAAGGCTATGTCAGGGATCGGGGCAAACGGGATGTCTTTATAGAATTTTTCAGTAGGTAGCAGGAGTGTTGCATTTATTAGGTTGTTGTTGATTTGTAAGTGATTTTGTAATTTCTTTTTCAGATGCTGCTAGGAGGTCGGGTCAGCTTGCAAAAATCTGGTTTGTGGGACATTCTAGGTTTAAGTGGGCGGGGAAAGAATCTGAGAAAAGGGTTGTTGGCAGGCAACTGGGTTGCAACTATAAAGATGTTGTGGTAAGATGGCACGGGTTAGGGGGCCTGCGCGGGGATCAGTTGCTTCCTGTGTTGGCTGGGTTGAGGGAACGCTATGGGGCTCCGAGGCATTGATTATTCATGCTGGGGAGAATGACCTGGTAAGGGATACGGGGGTGGCTCTTCTGAGGAAAATGAAAAGGGATTTAGTCTGGCTTCGTGAAATGTGGCCTCAAGCAGCTGTAGTGTGGTCTAAGTTGTTGCCGCGGACAGTTTGGAGGGGAGCGAGAAGTGAGGGAGCGATAGAGTGGGCTAGGTAGGGGATAAACAGAGAAATGGTTACGTTTTGTGCCTTGGTGGCGGTACAGGTTATGGACTATAAGGAAATAGTCTATGAGGGATTCATGATCTTTAGAGAGGATGGTGTACACTTGTCGTTTTATGGGAATAATCATTATCTGGCGGACTTGGGCTCTTGGCTGGGAGATTGGTTAAGGAGTTGGAGGTAAAGAGAACTAGTGGGGGGTGGGGCAGAAAGAACACCTCGGTGGAGGGTTTTTCTGGTGCCGGGGGCATGGCCCCTTTAGATGTGGGGGGAGGGAAGCACAATGGGGGAATGGCACGGGAAAGGATGGGGTGGGGCTGTTTGCACAAGCGGGCCACCCCGGGGGAACAGGTATTGAGCCTGGAGGGGCATGGCCCCGGGGAGAAAGCGGGACGCCTGGAAAAGGGGTAAGGAGACGGTAGGGTCCAAGGGATAGTTAGGAAGGAAGTGGCTTTATTTAATTATTTAATTGTTGGGGCAAATGAAAATGTTTAATTATTTAATTGGTTGTTTAAAATATTTCTTCAGTCTGTAAGGCCATGGAGCCAGGTAAGCGTTTAATTGTAAGCTTTGGCCTGTCACATTAAAGCGACCTTTTCCACTTTTAAATGAGTCTGGGTTTTTGTGCAGTAAGCCAAAATGCCCACCTTAGCATTTTCTCATTCTATCCCTGGCAATCTTCCACTGCATGCCTGAAAACCTGCTTTCAGAAGAATGGCAGCCACGACGGAGGAGTGCTGGTGTTTCCATTTCACTTTAGTAGTCTAAATATTGGAATACCCCAGACCTCCATGGTCTGAGACGGTTAAAGTCACCAACCACCACCTAACAGTCTTTCCCGTTTCTCACCTGTGGCTGCGAGTAGTTGTTTCAATTTGGAATGTTTTCCCCCTACAAATAAGGTTAGGTGTAACATAAACATAATGCTATGCAAAATAACACCATTTACAAACTGATGTTCATGGCCTAAAAGTCAGGTTTGCAATGTCTACCACCTTAACATTGACATTCAGAGAAACACTCACCAAAATCAAAAGCCTGCCATCCACTCACCCCCATTCCCATCCTTGACAACAGTAATATTGAAGGTAGAAAAGCTTTGCTTAAAAGTTGACACCAATGACCATGGGGTTGATTAATGGAAAAGTGTGCATTGATCCAGCAAAGACTGCGCGTTGAGAATGACTTTGTGAGTCCATGCAAGCATACGTTTGTGTGTTTGCTCCGCGTATTCATGGATTTCTGCTGGCAAAGCATCACTTTGCGCAAGTAGTGGCCAGAACAACCAAGACATGCCCCCACGCAAAGCGATTCCAGCCACATATAGCTACGTTTGTGGGCTCCTCGACCGCAAAGTAATGCACACTAGTAGTACTGCGTGGAGTCACCCACAACCAAGCCAGCACCCCCGGCGACACTGCATGGGGTCACCCGTAACTGTGAACATCACCCCAACAACATGCATACCATTTTCCATAACTCAGGTAATTTTCTGCTTAATCTGCGCACGAACCCCTGTAAACCACGGCTGCACCCCGCTTCTCTGCATACGTGCACCCCTAACTGTGAACGGCATCCCAATTGCATACACACACACCCCTAAATTTCCGATCAAACTATACCTTTGTGCTGTGATTCCTATGCGATTGGGGCCTTGCGGCTGCCTTCACGTGGCGGTGTGATCGTAAGCTTTGCGTGCTGATTCCCCTGACGTGATTTTGCACGTTCACTTCCATGAATACGCTTGGCTTCTCGCAGTGCTGGGTGTGCGATTTCATCACACATCCCGTCTTCAACATGCCCACATAATGCCTTGTTCTTCCTCATTCTTTGTGGAGGATCGGGAATGTGCATGTTCCACCCCCTATTTTAATCTCTGCGCAGGCTCGACCCACACTTTGGGTGGAGTCTTGCGCAAGGCGCTCGACTGCTCGCAGAGGCATGCCGGACCTGCGCAAAGTCCCCACAATTTCCGGAAAAGTCCTGCAAAGTCGATTCCATAAATTAACAGAGGTGGTTTTGTGCGCATGTTTCTTAGAAGCAAATGACGTTTGCCTTCTGCATGAAGGTATGCCAGTTGCAGTCTGCCAGCTTTATTGATAAGGTCGGAAATGTTCTAAAAGAGAATTCTTACCTCGTATGTCACCTAGATATGCATATTCACATATATTTTCTGGCATAAAATGGTGGGAGTGGATTCAAGTTTGGGGAGAACGTTTAATGTTACTGTTAGCTCAGGTTATGCTCTACCTGGATATGTTCTATATGGTTCACAGCTTTAGGGAAAACTCCCCCATAGATGGATCGCTGAATCAATAGGGGACAAGGCCCAACACTCAATCACAAGGAGTCTATCGAACTAATTGTTAAATTTATTACATCTCTACTGCATAGAACTTGCTAAAACTCTGTAACAACACTACCATAACTGAACTCCATGCCACCTCATATAGGTTCCAGTTATTTAGTGATGGATGAGGTTTAAAGAAACCCTTCTATTCGGAACCAAAGAACAGATCAGTCACATTTTAATGTTCTGCTTTGTAACGTTCATTTGGCAAACATAATAATAAATGATTCCTATTAAAGCATTTCCTTTCGTTGGCTTTATGGTCCAAATGCAAACATTATATTCCAATATCCACATGATCTTGTGACACACCACCCAGCCCAGTGGTATAGAATATACTCTAGTCTATGTTTCCGGCCACATGGACAATATTGCAACTATTTAATGACTGTAAGCAATGTGCATGCCAAGCAAGGCCTTTAAACTAAATGTACCGAAAACACGATGGCTGCCACACTAATTATTTGCTGTTATTCCACTCAGTCTTATTTTATGCGACACTGGCCTCAGGCTACTCTGAGCATATGGGGCAGCGTTTTGATCTTATAAACATTCTTCAATTAATGCAGAATGTTCTTTCTGTGCTTTTAGTGCTGCATGCTCGCCGCTGCGCATGTTTGCTAGTGACCCTTTAGTCTGTAGTTGGTTCTCTAAAGAATTGCTACTGAGTGTATTTGTGAAAGGTGCTTTGTGGTTGCTTTACTGCTGATTGTTTTTTTTTACCAGTAGATTGTTGTTGTGCTTGCTTTCCTGCTATAGTAGAGATACATTGCCAGGGGCGTAGGAGACCCATAAAATCTGGGGGGACAGCACCTTGGGGACTTTGCTTTTTTAATTTATTTATTGTGTTTTAGTCAAAGAAATAGACTTATCACAAAGTTAAAATAGCAGTACTTATTAAATTACATATATCATCACTGTATAAAAAAAGAGAAAAGAAGGGCGGCTTCATGCCAAGACAAAGGGGTGAGTGGGAGGAAGAGTTGAAAAGAGGTTCCTGGCTGAAGCTGAGCAACAGATAGAATGGGTTCTTTGGAGGGATCATGGCTTGGGTCCACAACCCTCACCCCAAAGTGCAGGGGACACAGGAAAATACATCTGGGGAAAAATAAGTCAACCAATACTTTGGAAAATGAAGTTGAATACAGTGTGGAAATTAAAAGTTGTGGACTACATTGCAAATGAAAAGGGATATAGAAAATGTCATTTCCACACAGTGACCCAGGTAGCAGAAGAAAGATGAGAGCAGTAGGATGATAAGCAAGGGGGAGATGTTGTGGTCATAAACACATATGGACGCCATTAATACAGAACAACCTTAATGGGAAGGCAGAGATTGGGGGCAGAAGGGAAAATGGAGGGAGAGGAAGAGCTACTAGAATGAGCCCAGGATTCAGATTTGGAAAGGTGATTACATTATAAGGTTCAGTGATACTGTGGCTCTGTGTGTCTCTAAAGAGTAGAGTGAATGCTGAGTGTGTGAGACTAAGAGGTACTCCTTCTCGTGTGGTATTAAACAGAACAGTTATCAACAAGCTGATCCCTACAGAAATCGTCAGCCTATGTCCAGGGTCCTCTTGCTGTCAGAAACCAGCTAGAGCTAGGCCTGACACAAGCAACATTTAGGAAAATCCATCCAGGTGCACGCACTGGAATGCACTGAACTTTTAACTGAGAGCTTAATAGAAAGCGTTTAGCATCCTGAGACCTTCAGTGCGACCTGAAGAAACTGGGCAAGCCCAGATAAAGTACTGCCCCTTGTTGCTGTTCCAGGGTGTACCCTGGAACACCCCCGTGTCCTCCCACTCAACGCAACCACTTCCCATATGTGACCTGGATCCCCTCTGCCCAAACACGCTTCCTGCTCGTACACACACCAATAAATGGCCGCACGGGCAATACTTGCTCCCTCGTGTCACAGCCCCATGGAATGTAAACAGCAGAAAGTGGCTGTCCCTCCATAAAATAAACCAAATGTGTAATGAGCTGCCGGCTGTCTGGTCAAGCTAGGTAACTGAATGTATAATTTGTATGTTTCTCGCTAGAGGGCATCGCAGTCGACACCATTTAGACATGGCGCCAAGATTGCACCAATGAAAACGTATTTATTCTGAAACTTCCACCTTCTTTTTCAATGGGTCCAATCACGATCCTTCAAGCTGCGTCAAAGTATCTTGTTTATGTTCTCGGATGCCTCATCTGACAAGTGTTGTGTCTATTTACATGGCCCTTGTTTCGAACGTAATTGCTCGCCTCCATTTCCAGCACGAGTAAGCAATCTACAGTTCTTACCCCACTTAATTAAGTCTACTGTTCTTACCCCACCTAATTAAGTCTTCTGGGCAGCCGGGAAGCAGTTAGGACGGATTTCCCACTGTGCTTTGTTATGCCAAAAGGAGCTGTGCTGGAAAGTGGGATTGTGCCTTAACTTTAAAACTGAGGAGCTGGGTAGGTTGGGACGTGCTGGCTTAAGGCAGCATGGCAGCAAATCATCTCGCAGCCAAATGCGACAGTCTCTCTAGTTAGGCAATATTAAGAGACTGATAGGCTTGTGACAACAGCTTAATGCAGGGTACACACAATGAGGGAGGAAGAACATAGTCATGGTCCCCAATGAAAATCCTGGTCGGTTTCAGGGTGCCAAATGTGCATACAATCTTTCCAATCGGTGGCCTGGGGCTACTGCCCGCTAAATACCAGGTCTTTTGCAAGCGAAGACCACACACCCCTCCCCACATGCCCACCCACACACCAGAACAAAACTCCCCAGTGTTGATTTATGCGAACTGGCCATGTTCAGTGTTAAGTTTCAAAACAGTAGCCTAGGTCTTTCCTTCATTCTATGCAGTGGTTTTGTTTAGTGCAACCCTTCATCTACCGCACACTCGGTGGGTGCTGAATGTGAGGGTGCTCTGAGCTCCCCTTGGATGCTGTGAAACCTCTAAGAACCATCTATGGCACATGAGCTCCACCTCAAATGTGCAATGCTGCAAAGCAAGAGGCAGGTGGCCGTGCTCAAAGCATTCCAGACTTCATTTGGGGAATTAAAGTGCTCAGCGTCCGATGTACCTACAGGGCTAAGCAGATGCCCTGTGAAAAGCCTGTGCACAGACGTTCCTCCGCCCGGAGTGGGGTTTAGGAGCAAACGCCAGGTGACTGATGATAAAATGCCACAAGCACAGCTCACTAACAATATGATCTCAAGGGCAGAACCACTAGGTACAGGAATACACAACAGAGTGATAATGATCCAAAGCCCCGCGGGAGGGCCTTTCATTTATTTTGTAAGTATTCTTAGCAAGGAGAGAACTGCACTGCTGACGATGCAGTGACAGTGGCCAACAGGATCCCAATCCATGATCATTTCTGTGATAATTGAGCAGTGAATCCTCTCCTCAGACCCAAAGGTGGCATAGCTCAGTAGGCTAAGTGACTAGTGCAGAAATCTCACCTCTTCCAAGTGCTTGTACACCCTTCCGTATGTGTTAATCAATTTCTTCTGAAATAACGTTTCGTAAAATGATGCATCTTTTCTTTTACATTCGTTAAAAAAGAAAAATGATTTAAAACGTGGCATCCATAAACGAATCGGTGCGCTGCTTAGGCGTGCGCCAATATAAGGCGAGTCTCGTGGCACATACTCAGGAAGTCGAAAATGGGGGGGCAGCCATGCTTAGAACTTGCCCTTGAATTGTCTTCTGGTCTGAAACTGCCTTGCCCTGATTTCTGGAGTCGGGGGTTAGTGGCAGTTTCGCACATCACCCACCTTGTCTGAAAAGCAGTGTGCATGCGCCTCGCCCCACTTATCCCCACAGTCCTTTGTAGAGGGTCTTCACTCCAATCAAGGCAATGCAAGACTCGTGCTCCGATGGAAGTGCAACATTCCCACTCTGCACAGACGTCACAGGGGTTGCACAGGACACAGCAGACGACCCCACACGTTAGATCTCAGCTGCATAATTGGACTTTTAAACATCAGAACAATGCGCGTAGTCGCCTTCTTGCAAAACCCGTAAATACACCACCTGCCTGCCCCCTGCCACACGGACTCGCCAATCTATAAATATTCGGTCGCTAAAAAAAGAACATGCCACAATACGTCATGACACACTCAAAATCAACACATCTGAGAGTGCCCAATCCCGTCAAGGAAACCCTAATGTGGACCCGAAGAGGCGCTATGGGAGTAGGATGTTTGCAGAGCGGTAATCCGGTCAGACACCGCCATCATCAAAACTGCGGATCCACACACAGAATGGGCAGTGCAGGTTAGGTTAGGGCCTGTGCCAGGAGCGGTCCCACGGGCACTAACCTGCCAGTGCCATTATATGGCCAGAAGGGTTCCTATTGCCATCAGGCCTATTATCCAATGTCTTCTCCAACTGCCTGCATCCTGGAGTGAAACCTTGATGGAAGGGATGGGCTGGCTACTGTCTGATGGTGTCTTAAATGCACATGCCACAGCCGACACAGTTTCGGCCCTTCGTACCTCCATAAATAACTATCCAGAGCTGTGCAGGCTGAAAGGCTGAGGCGACCCTATGAGGGTTCAGAGCTGGGACATGCATGTCCCTGTCCCCAGACTCCCACCCTGGGGATATGGCCGTCCACAAAATTCGTTTCATTAAACTTTCATTCAACATTTTTGTGGACGGCCACATATTTTTCTTTCACCAGAACGTGGAGGTTAGCACAGTGGCACCAACGCAACGTGCTGGACACACAGCAGGCTGTGTCATGCCCAACTCAAGGACAGGGTACAGATAGATTACAGAAGTACACTTGTTCACTTACCTTGGTATGTAGTCGCTGGTCGAGTCTGAGTCTCACTCTCTCGCCCTTGATCTGCACGAGCATGCGTTGTTGCCCTGCTGTTGCTTCGTTCTGGAAAAACGAAGGCTGAGGTTCAGGCTGCACAACAGTGCACTGCACAGGGGAACATGCAGTTTGTTCCCCCGCCTGGGCACGTTCCAAATGTGCAGGAGCGGGGCACCAATGAGTGAGCAGCAGAAGTACTTGTTTGTTATAACTTGTACTTTTGCTGTTTTGAACGCACGCAGCCACGCAGCGCTGACATGACAGCTGCAGCCTGCAGTCTGTCTGCAGGCTGCCTGCAGACGTATTTTGATGCTGCAGGGACACCATTTTGGGGGGGACATTTTTGGGGGATAAATGCCATTATATCCCCCACTTAAAATTGTGGGGGGATTTGTCCCCCCTTTTTCCCCATGTCCTAGGCCCATGTGCATCGGTTACAAAAGACCACACAGCAATATCCAGTGTTTCTTATATATGGAACTGACCAAAGGGATCTCCTCCGCCTAGAGGAACAGTGAGGTCCCAGTGTATATTGTGAGGAAAAAGAGAAGGGAGAGAGGAAACAGGATCTTCTCCATTGCAAAGTAAAGGCAGCGTTGCAAATAAAATAGAGGTGAGGTCCCATTAATGGAGGACCTGAGATCCATACACTCGTCAAAAGGGAGCGTGAGGAGGTAAATCCCCTTTTCCCAAGGCAAGGAAATAGAGGAAGGTTATAAACCATTGTGTAAATAAATGTGACTTTGCTTTCTAGGCCCATTTTATGGCAGGCCCGGGATCCTATCATCTGGGGATAAAGGGGCATAAGGAGGTAAATTCCCTGGTCTCGAAGAGGAGACTCAGGAAGGGTCTAAACCATTGTGTATATATTGGTGTTATTATTGATTTATGATTTAACGTGTTTTTGTAATATTGTGAAATGGTGGTGTTTGAGTTGTGTGAAGAGAGGTGTGACATGATAAGTGCATGGGGTGTGAGGCAAAGAGAATGGGGAGGAGTAACAGAGAGTGCGGGCAGGGTTGGGAGAGGCCAGGTAGACCAGCACTGCTGTATCAGTGTCTAGGGAAAAAAAAATCATTATAAGTGCAGGTTTGACATAACTATGAGTTCCCTTACCCACTTCAATACATGTGTACAGCGCTCCCACTATATTGGGAGAAAGATGTGAAATATCACACTGGTATGAGAGGAGGGATGTACAAGCTCTGGCCTGAAGAAGGAATGAGTAATAAAGATGTTCTGGGCCACATGTACTGTAGGGTGTCCTGACCCACGTTTAAGCTACCCTGCTACAACATTTGGTGCTGTGGGCTTAGAAAATTCAAGATGGCGGAAAACCCACATGTGCGCTGAAATCCAGGAAAGCTGCGCAGTTTGTGCGCCCACCAAAATGGTTGCCTCACTTGCCACCCACCAGTGCGAGAATGAAAGGCCGGGTTGCCATGAGGGAAATGGGTTGCCAAAGGAAAAACAGTAGCGCCGGTTAGCTTCAAAGCGCTTTAAAACCACCATTGGACTACCCGCACAGTAGTCTGAAACCATTGGGAATGGCAATGCTGATTGCCAAATGCAACCTAGAAGTGTGGGGAATTCATTTCTTAAATCCCAAAAATGAGTGCAGTACCAGTACTCACCACTATCCAAAAGCCGGCGTTTTAAAACCACTCTGTGTGTTTCTGAAGGCAAGCAAAATGCCTATTTCAAACCTTGCAACATGTGCAAAATATTCACTGAACACCAGCAGACATTTGGCAGAATGGAGTTTTGTGTGCCTACAAAATCTGGGAAATGAAGAGCCCAAAAACAATGCTTATAACAAAAATGCTATGGAGTCAGCAGCTTAAGCCTAACTGCAACTGGATTTAAAACCACCAAAATCGAAAATGTTAAATTAAATGAGTGACCTATGTTTGGTGTCACATGCCTTTGTAACTGTTGAAATGTCATAGTTTTGCACTTAGAATCAGCATTCTAGCTGCATGTGTAAAATTACAAGTTATTTTAAAAGCAACAAAAAGTTAGCTGAAGGTCTGGCTTAAGGAACTTGATTTTGCCTAGCAACGGAACCCATCAGGAGTGAAACTTGAGTCACCACTGTGTTCCCAGGCCAACCTTCCTTTTGCTGCCCAGGCTAAGGATATGCCATCTATCTGATAATTGAATTATCTGTGCTCTGCAAGAGAGTGAACAAAGCCCTCTTCACTCAGGCAAAGGTTTTTATTACCGCAGTCGTAAATTGTAGCTTCCTCTTGGCAGGAGCTGGGAGGAGCACTGCCTGTGAGAGCAAGCTGGCTTGGCAGAACTGGAAAGAACCAGAAATTCAACCTTGTGCTGAGGGTAAACCACACCCCTTTGGAGCCAGAACATAACTTTAAAAAGATGAATAACTCATAGAGCGGACATGTGAAAATTTTATAAATGATACCATAATTCTTGTGATTTTTCTGCCCACAGTTTAAGACGTGGTAGGAACCGGTGGTATGTTCAGGGGGGTTTTAGCGGAAAAGTGGATATTACTCCAAATGTGTGCATGTTAAAAATCTGAAACTTCATCAGTTAATGTCCCTACCCCCTGCACACATGTATGTAAAGTTGGGTCCATGTCGGAAATTGAAAAAGCAGTTAAAAAGTGAAATATGTGCCAGTTCTGAATGCAAGCTCCCAGGAAGAGCAGAGTTTGAACAGGGGATACCTCCTGTGATGCATGATGGGTGCATATGATTTTAAAACAATATGTACCTCTGCAAATATGTATTTGTTTCAAATCTAGATTTGTGTGTAAGTTGACAGGAGGAGTGGACTTTCTGCAGGCTGTAAAATGACATCAATCTGACTCACAGTTCAGTTTGCCAATCAAGCGGAGGAATGGAAGTTTGACCAATTAGAAGCTGAGAGAGAGGTAGGGTCAGTGATGCTAGAACACACCCACATTCTAAACACATAAAAGCAGACGGACAGGACAGATAGGGACCTTCAAAATCCATCTGCCGCTGGAAGCCCTGCCGGAAAAATCCATACTTACCTCCATCAACCTCCAGAGAGCCAAACTAGAGACTTCAATCTATCCAGACCAGAGAGAAAGCAGTGCTGTGCCCAGCTGAGACCAGACTAGAGAGAAAGCAGTGCTGTGCCTAGCAGAGACCAGACCAGGCGCTGTGAGCAGAACCCGGAAAGACCTGACCAGACTGAAGTCCGTGACCAAGTCGCTTTCCTGTTCAAAATCTCTTGTGAGTACTTAGCAAAACTCAGAACACATCTCTTAGTTTAAATTCATCTAATTCAATCTATTTAACCTAAGTAGAACTGCCTCCTAGCTGTCACCTGTCATTCTAGCTGCAAAAATTTGTCACTTGTCATTTTGAAAAAGTGTGCGTTTAAAATTTACAAAACCAAAAACGACCTTTACTAAATTACTCATATCTCCGCAACCGTTTGGGCTAGAGACTTGCAATAACTTTCATTTGGAAGCTGAGATCCCAGGCTTTTCTAGGACCCCAAAACGGAGATAGTCCTTGCGGTTCCTTTGTAATAGCGCTCGGCGCATCCGCGAATTTTACCGCGATTTGCAATTTCTTCACATGTAAAAAAAACTGCTGCTGCCTGATTTCATTGGCCAGAAATTCATGTAACCTGCTAACTATCCCTGCATCATTGCTAGTGTGAGCCTGGACTAATATTAACTAGATACCACTCACCCTGAACCTCTGTAAGGGAATTAAAAGCGTTTAGCAGATTTCTCATCCATTGCTAACACATGTAAAAGCATTTGGGCCTGTGATTTCAAAACTCCTATCTGTTTTCTGTTGTCTAAGCTTGCTGGATTGAACTGATTACATTGATTGCATTTCTGAGAACTGTGTGCTTTCCTCCCATTCCCTTGCATTGCATAAAGAGGGGGGGAGTGAATAGCCAGAGAAAAGTGATTACATTGTTTGGTTGAAATCATATTGAGTATTTTCTGTACTGCATTCATTGAATATTGCATCCACCTGAGCTTACATAAAGCATCCTCTACCACATTATACTTCTGTACCTATTTACCAGTGTGCTACCTTATCCATTTCTTGTCAACTCCTTATTGATTTTAGAGAAGCGTGTTAGTGCCAGATTCTCCGTTGTTAATATTTACCATATCAGATTAAGTGTGATATTCAATTATTAATTTATTAAAAAGTGTGATATATATTTTAATTTATCAAATAAACCTTTTAAACTTGCAAAACAGAATTACTTCTTGGCTCAGTGGGGTCAGGGGGATTCCAAGAGAGGGGTGTTATACAAGGGTAGTCATCCAGAACGCATGAACTGGACCTAAAGATATATCAATAAGGGTTTTCATTCAGTATTCTAGACTAGGCGTTAACTTGGCTGTAGTGCTGAATTGAATCCTCTTACAAAGTGGGGGCTCGTATCCGGGATTCTGGGTTAGAATACCACTTGTGCAGCTTAATACAGTGTGCTAACTGACGGGATACATACATCCAGTCGGATCACCACGCTGCATTACGCTGTGAAGCATTCCTCAAAAGGGACACTCCAAGAAAAGTTCTGTTCTGCAAAACTAAAATACTAACTTCTGTAAGTCAGGACAGAGACCAATCTCTAGAATGACGACCTTGGTAGATATGAAAATAGCCAGAGAGCACTTCTTACATAAGTTATTTGTGAGAGGTGAGTGGACTCACCAGGACCAAACAGTCTGGTTGCAGGCCATCATGCAACAGGTCACGGAAACAGGGTCAGATATATATAGAGATCAGGGTCCATTACACGTGGCCCTGAGTGAACTATATATGGCTCCTAAGGCCAAAGATGAGCACGACAAGATTGTTAGGATAGCGGCATATTTATATTTATACATGGGAGCCATACAGAATAAATGTGCTGAAGGCCATGATCTGGCAAAAAGGCAACAGATGGCGTTAGAGAAGGCCCAATCTGATCTGGACTCTTCTGAGCAAAGGCTGCACAGAAGCCAGGAGTCAGAAAATGAGACCAGACAGTACATCACTAAAATAAAGGAGGATATGGATGTGCTGCAAAAGGAAAAGTCAGAACAGGATACCAGATTTCTGGCCTTGCAGAAGGAACACCAAGAAGGTTTGGACTCCCTACTGCAAAGCCAGAAAAAGCTGGAGCAACAGCTAGACTTCAATAGGGCATGTGCTGAGCAGGTAGTCACCCTGCAAGGCCACCTAGATAGAGTGAAGGAGGAGAGCAATAAACTGATTCTGAAAGACCTGGATACCCAGGCAGAGTTTGATCAGGAGCGCCAGAAAGCTGGTGCCTTCCAAAGGCAAAGGGACGACCTGGCGGCACAAATGCAGGCTCTTAGTCAGGAAAGAGACGCCTTAGGCCAGGAAGTCTGCCATTTAAAAAGAAAAATGGAAGAAAATCACCTGGCCCACCAGGGGCTGGGTGATCTCCAAAAAGAAAACCAGAACTTGGTAGAGCACACCAGAAGGGTGGAAGATGCTCTAGCAAGAAAGGAGCAGGCCAATAGGGACATTGCCCAGGAGGTAAACCTCCTGCAGCAAAGACTGGCCCAGTTCTCCAGGACCAACCAGGAAGCACAGAGGGAGAATGAGGCCCTCTGTCAACACAATGATAGGCTCCAGCAACAGGTAGCGATGCAGGAGAAACTGATAGAGTCGAGTAAGGCCTTAACAGAGGAACTGAAAGCACAAATGCAGGCTCTTGCATTGCAACAGGAAGCAGGGGCGGATAGAGATGAGGTTCGCTGGGAAATGGAAACTCCGGAGCATAACCTCAGGAGCCCTAGTACCAGAGGCCCTCATACCTCTCAGTCCCTGGACTCTGCCACCCCCATGCCCCCTGGCGCACATGAGCACAGGGCCACAGGGGTGGCAGATTACTATCCAGCTAAGAGTATGGGGCTCATAGGCCAGTACCACTCAGGAATGGAGGGGTGGGCATCCGGGCATGGGCACCCAAGTACAGTACAGTTCAATGGGGAACCCCAGGAGAGTAGGCCCATTAAGGGCATCCTGAAAACCTCTGCCCAGTTAGGTCAGTGGAGGGGGTACCCATCAAATCCTGGCAGCAAGGAGGAATCTGAAGACTCCTCTGAACTGCGCAGGACACAGGAGACCAGGTCCCCACATTCTGCCAGCCATTCCCAGGCTCGCAGAATCCGGGAAAACCTGGAAGAACAGACGGGAACCTCTGGGAGCAGTGCCTCTGAGTCCGACGAAGAATGGACAAGGGTTACCCGAACCAAAAAGGCCAATAAGGCAAAAAGGGCCTTGCGTAAGGACCCCTTAAAGCAGATTAAGGCGATCAGGAGCGTCATCACGCCTTACCATAAGAACGCTAAGTATTCTGTTTGGGAGCACTTAGAGTTGTTTGAACAAATGATGGAGACTTTCCATTTGAAGGACAGCCAAAGCTGTATTCAATATGTAAAGTGGACATTCTCCCCGGAATACTCCAGTTTCTTTGCGGGGCTGGAGGACCAAAATCATTTAAGATGGTCCACATATAAGGCGGCCATCCTGAAACATTTTTCTGTTCACAGAAATCCTCAAGAGGCTCGCAAGGCGGCCTACAATTTGCAATGTGGGGAGGATCAGGCCCCACGAGAATTTGTGCAGGAGTTAAAGCGTGCTTTTGCGCAAACCACCAGAAGGGTGCGCACAGACAGTCGAGAATTCGTTAATACATTTTTTCATGCCTTGCCCAAATATATCATGACCCAGCTCGTGAGGGATTTTCATGAGAAAAGATCTTTAGACTGGGTCATTGAACAGGCTACCCGGATCTATGAGGTGCAGAAGCCCATAGAAAATAAAAGCAATGCCCAGAAAAACCCCAAAGCCAACAGCACCCCTGCTGCTGCCAAGGTGGCAGAGGTAAAGGTCACCCCCGTTTTGGATTTGGAGATGGGGGGGGCCTAAAAACCTACCTGCACCTAATAATGCTAGGCCCAGAAGGTCCTCGGGCCAGTCACAGACAGGGAGCCAGGGAGGCAGCCCCACAAATGGGGTCCCTCGCTCTCCTGACTATGTAAGTCCTCGCTACAAGGGAAATCGACCCATCCTGGGTTATGTGTGGACCCCTCCAGCCCAGAGGGGGGGATCCAGCCAAGCACCTAACCCAGGGAACTTCCCTCCAAACTTCCCACAGGAGGGCAGAAATTTACCAAACCCTGGGCAGAACTTTTTCCCCAGATATCCTCCCGACTTTCAGCCCCAAAACCATCCATCCTTCTTTCCCCAATTCCCTGAGCCCAGACCACTGAATCCGGGAGAGGGGAGGCCAAGGGTGGAGGGGTACCCAAATCTTCCCAACCCGGGGTACTACCAGAGGAGGGACAGCTACCCTTCCCGGGATCAGCCCAGGGGAGAAAACAGGGCCCCGTATCAGCCTGAGCGGGTTTCCCAGTTAGAGCGCCAGGTTCAAAACATGGCGCGGGATATGGGTCATATACTGAGGGCGCAGCAGAACCCTCAGATCAGCATGCCGGCGCAGAACGCACCCAACTCTGGACCTGGTGCTCCAGAACAATGACGGGGGCAGCACCCCGATAAATCACCGGTTCCCAGGGAGGAGGCACAAAGGGAAGGGGGGTGTAAAGCCTTGGAGGAAGCTTCCTTCCTCACTTGTAAACAGCCCCTGGAAACCCAGGAACCGGAAACAAAATCTCTTGCCCCTGAAAGTCTGCCTCCTAAGGAGCAGAGGGGGGGTAGGAGAAACAAAAGACCCAAACAGACTCAGTTTGAGGAGGAGGTACAGATCTTCCAATTTGAGGGAGAGGGATCCTCAGAGGATCCTGGGAAAAGGATCTTCTCCTTCAGAGAGGGGGGAACTCCTCCCAAAGAAAAATGGGTCCCTAGGGATGCAAATCCAGACTGGGGAGATGTGGAGACTGAGCTACCGCCGCCCACCATCTCATCCCAGAACCAACAGCAAGAAAATCCCCTGGTTCAAACCCATCCTGGCGACTGCCTCCAAAAAGGGGGGGGCGGCCCAGAAACAGAGCCAGGGGAACCCACAATGGCTCTGATCTCCAGTTGCAAAATTTTTCTTTCAGATTCCCAAGACTCTCCACAGAATTCTGCCCAAAATTCTTCTCTCGCGATGTCCAAAACCAGAAAGTTAGCCCACCAGTTGTCCAAAAATGTACATTATCTGTGCCCCCTTGAGGAGAAGGAGGGAAGATATTATGCCCCGGTACAAGTACAGGGGCAGGGTACAATCTCGGCACTGGTGGACACTGGATCTCAAGCTACCCTTCTGTCCAGAAGGGCCTTTGACGAACTGAATGCAGGAAGGGGAGAGAATTACGAAATTCCTCTCACCTCTCTTCCTGGACAACTGCAGAACTTTGACGGGAAGGAAATTCCCGTTGAGGGGACTGCAGATTTGGACATTAAGATCGGGCGACACAAGTTGAAACACCCGGTCATAGTTGTGACCCCAGAGGGCACCCCTTGTTTACTAGGGAATGACCTCCTGAGAAGGTTGTCACCCCTAATAGATTGTGTAAACAAGGTCCTCTGGACCCAGACTAGCCGACCAATAAAATTAAAACAGAGTGTTAACCATGTTAGTTTAAACGGCACCTGCCACATGGTTGAACAAAAATCTGACCAAGTAGAATTTCACTTCCAGAACAACCAAATTCCAGACGTGACAGTCATAGCAGTAGGACAACAGACTGGTGATGGGGGGTCCTCTCTATTTCTGAAAATCAACCTTCCTTCCCGTCTAAAGTGGTATTCCACGCTGGAAGGAAACACTCTGAAATTCTATACTAATCCACAATCAGAAACCCCCACTCCTATAGTCCAGAAAGATGTGAAATCAGCTCAAAGTCTGGCTGATATTCAGCAAATAGGAGAGCAGTTGTTCATCCCTGTTCAGTTAAATGATGGGAAGGACTCTGTTCTCGCTCGAGTGTGTGTGAACAACGGTAAGAGCTTCATCAGCGAAGCCATGTTTCGCCAACTCCCAAAAGATCCAGCCATTCCCACCTTCAAACTGATAGACAAATGGGAAATGGACCTGGAAGCACCTAATTCCAAACATCTCCTGCCAAGCAGGTGTATGCTCAAAATCTCCATTGGCAACAAGAGCATAGTCCACAATTGTTGGGTCGTGCGAGACGTCCCTGCCGCCTTTTACTTAGGCAGTGACATTCTCAATCGCTTTGCCATTAGTTTGGACCTAATAAACTTCAAAGCTTGGTCCCGATTAGCGGATAATCCCATGGGCTTTGATGATCCAGAAAAAGCATTTAGGTCAGCTCAATTGCTACCTTATGCAGTTGAAATTCAGGTTAAAGAGGAAGTCACCATCCCAGAAAGGACCCGACAATTCTCCCTGGAAGTGAAAGTTAAAAGGGGACAAGAGTTGAAAAACCCTGATGCTTACATACATCTAAATGCTTCTCTCCAACAGCAAGGGTTGGGGGTAAACCCAACACCATTAGTCAACATAGAACATGACACCATTCCAATAGAGGTGGATAACAGCGACTTAAAGAGTATTACTCTAGCCGCAGGCACCATTATTGGAATGGCGGTTGATGACCGACATTTTTCCATCGACTTAGTAAATGAACTGTTAGGACCAATCCCCAAGGACTGTTTTGACAGTGACAGTGATGACAACGCAACACCAGACAGGATTTTTACCCGGCATGGGGGGAACTTCCTGGTGTACACTTCCTGCCCCTATGGTAAGGAAGATGTGACCTGTGACTTCAGGAGGGATGAGGTGATTTTCCAGGTCCATGAGGGCTGCCTTTCCCACCTGAAGCCTCCGGTCCAAATCAGCACTCTGACCAGGGACTTCTCCACCCAGCTGGAGGAGGCCGCGGAGATAGCCAAACCAGAAGTCTTTCCAGGCTTCAGGCAGATGGTGGAAGAGAGAGTCAACCTAGCTGATGCCTGTGTGACTCTGGAACAAAAGCAAAAGTTGAAACAAGTTTTCTTGGATTTCCAAGATCTCTTTGCGGTAGACTCATATGACTGTGGTCGCACCGACATCCACACCACAACAATCCCCACGGACCCTGGCATGACTCCAGTGTTTGTGAAGCAATATCGCTTGCCTCTCGCATCAATGGAGTCCCTTACTGAAATAATTAAGAACCTTGAGTCCCGGGGAATAATCCGTCCAGTCCACAGCACCTTCAATAATCCGGTACTGGGAATATTGAAGCCAAACGGCCAGTGGAGACTCTGCGCCGACCTCAGGGAGCTCAACAAACGGGTCCATACTTCCCGATGGCCTCTTCCCTACATTGACCAAGGGCTGGCCCAGATTCAGGGGTCACAGGTATTCACTGCAATAGACCTGACCAATGGATACTGGACTGTGCCTGTCAGTAGGGAGGACCAATACAAGCTGGCTTTTACCTTTGGGGGCCAGCAGTACACATGGACCCGGACTCCCTTCGGATACCTCAACTCCGGCAATGAATTCAACATTTTTCTACACAAGGCCATGCCCGACTTGGGTGCAAGGGGTAACCTGGCTTATGTAGATGATGTCCTCATCAAAAGTTCATCTGTGGAGGAACACATAGCAGAGATCCGTTATGTTCTGACACAGTTGAGGGCCGCCGGAGCAAAACTTTCCTTTCAGAAAGCACAGTGGTGTAGAACCCGTGTTAATTTCTTGGGGCATGAGATTACTCCTCAGGGCCTCTGTCCCCAGGAAAAGAAAGTGGAAGCACTTCAGAAACTGAAAGACCCCACAACTCTGCGGGAACTAAGGAGCCTCCTTGGACTGACTAATTACAGCAGAAAGTTCATTGAGGGCTACGCAGAGATCACCAGACCCCTGATTCATCTCCTGAAGGGGGGGGTCAAGTGGGAATGGGGTCCAGAACAAGCCGAGGCAGTAAAACAACTCAAAAGAAGCCTCTCACAAGCGCCTTGCCTAGCTTACCCTGTCAGAAACAAGGAGTTCTTCCTGGAGACGGGGTTCTCTAATACGTGCTTGACGGCAGTATTATATCAAAAGCATGACAAGGTCAACAAAGTAATCTCCTATGCGAGCAAAACTTTATCCTCTGTGGAGGAAAAATTCAACGATTGTGAGAAGGCACTCCTGGCAACGGTGTGGGCATTGAAGAATTACCGCCCGTTTATCCAGGGGGAACACATCATAGTGGAGACTCCACACCAGCCTCTGCAATATCTCCAAAGTGACAGAATCCGGGCCGGAAATGTGAGTAATTCCCGAATTACTTCCTGGATTCTGTCAATGCAAGGCTTTCCTGTGGAGGTCAGATATGGCCAAAACAAGAAGAGTCCCCTCGCGCAAGGTCTGGCTGACTTGCATGATTGTGCCAGAGAAAACTGTCTCGAGGACGAAAGTCTAAAAATAAAGGACAACATGGAGGCATACCTTAATTCCCCCCACAAAGTCTTTGAAGAAGACAAGTGTGAGGGAATGCCCACTGTGTATGTGGATGGATGCTCTTACCATGTTGACAACAACGGGGAGAAAGAACTGGTGGCCGGCGTAGGGAATGCATGGGTGAATGAGTCCCCAGAACCCTCCGCTGGATACAAAATTGGTCCCCGAAGTAGTCAGGTGGCAGAATTGATGGCTGTGCATCAGGCCATCCTCACTGCTGTCCAGCATCAACTCCACGAACTGGTCATAATCACAGATTCGGATTATGTACGGAACGGGTTCGTGGAGCACCTGGTTAATTGGAAAACCAGAGGCATGTTATGTGCTAACAACAAACCCTTGAAACATGGGAAGTTGATCCAAAACATTGATGATCTGGTCACCTCGAACGAGATGACCATCTATTGGAAGAAGATCAAGGGTCATTCCAAAGTAGAGGGACCAGACAAAACTGGAAATGACTTAGCTGATCAGCTGGCCAAAACCGGGGCCATCCAAGGGGATCTAATTGAGATTGAGTCCCTGTTGGGGGAAATCCAGGTCACTGCTATCACTAGGTCCCAGACAAATGCTCACAACGACCTTTCAATTGCACAATGGAGTAAGGAGACCCCTGATGCTGATTTGATTACCGCTCAGAAGGGGGATCCAATAACTGGTAAATTTTACCAGCACCTTGAGGACCCTGAGAACTTTCCCCTGACGGATACCGATTACATTGGGAAAGAGGACCTAAGAGTGTTGATGAAATGTCCAAAAATGTTCCGGATCCAAGACGGTTTGTTGGTAAGGAAATCCAAAGCTGGCCATGATCAGTGGGTGGTTCCTACCTCATTCCGAAGCCTGATATTAAGTCACGCCCATGATGCGGCCACCGCCGGTCATAGGGGGTTTCACACAACATTGGAAATCTTAAGAGAGGTTGCGTACTGGCCACACATGGGCCAGGACCTCAACCAATATTTGAAGGGGTGTCTTGTGTGTGCACAATTTCAGCCGACATCCCTCACACACCGTGGGCCTCTACAAAAGAGGGGAATGACACTGCCATGGTCAGATTTACAAATCGACTTTGTAGGCCCTGTGATTCGCTCGGCTAGGGGGAATAAGTACATGTTGACTGTGACATGTTTGTTTACCAAGTGGGTGGAATGTCTCCCAGCCCCAAACTGCAAGGCAGAAACTGCAGCTGCCTTGATGATTAACCACATCTTTTCCCGTTTTGGTCTACCTCAAAGGATTGAGTCAGACAGAGGTAGCCACTTCACCAGTGAAGTAATGACAAAGATGTGGGAGATACTGGGGGTCAAGAGAAAGCTGCATATTGCTTACAGACCAGCTTCTTCTGGGGCAGTAGAGAGATATAACCGGACAATTGTGAGCATCTTAAAAAAGTTTGTGGCAGATTCTGGGCCAAGTTGGGATATCCGATTACCTCTGGTCCTAATGGCCATCAGATCTACCCCTTCATCTGCAACCAAAATGTCACCATTTGAGTTGATGACTGGGCGCAAGATGGTGCTTCCTCAGCATTTGCTCTACCGGACCCAAGAGCAGACACTAATAAATGCCTCCACTACTCATGAGTATGTGGAGAATTTAAGGAAACACCTCCAACATGCTTTTGCTTATGCTCAGCGGAATCTAGAAAGATCGGCTGATAGCATGAAGACCCATTATGACCTGAAAACTTCCAGGAAGGAATATCAGGTGGGAGACCGGGTCTATCTATACAACTTCCAAAGGAACCAGGCCAAGCAGCGCAAATTTTTGCCTACATGGAAGGGACCCTTTGAGATCGTCGATAAGATCTCCCCTGTGGCCTACAAGATCCGCATCCCCAAAGGTGGTTCGGCAGAGGGGGAAGACAAGTGGGTCCACATAAACCAGTTGAAATGTTGCCATCCCAGGCACACTCTGCAACAACTGGAGGAATCCTCTGGAATCCTAGCGGGTACTGTATCAGACTAATTCAGTTCCAATCATAAAACCTACCACATCTAGGCTCTAAAATATTGTGATTTACATGAAACTGTCTCTAGTGATGCTGTTTTTTTTTTTCAAAATAAGAATGTAATATTTCGTTACGATGAAATGCATATGCTGCCCCACTATCTCAACAGTGGTGGAAAAAAATCGCCTATGAGTAGATATTGCCGCTTTTGCTTTATCATCCTAGGAGAGATGAAACCATGAAGGATGACCAAGAAGGACGATTCGGAGACCGGGAACGGAGATCCAATGGGCCCAGTGGACCGCCCAATACTCCCATCAGGACCGGCGAGGAGAACCGATCGATCAGTACCGGATGGAGAAGAAGATGCTGAACTGTGCCATCTACAGAAGAGGAAGAAGATTATGTGGACAGACCGGTGCATGGGTCAAAACCCTTGTGCACGCGACTCCCCATCGACTCAAATTCAAAGTGCAGTCGCGTGGGGGGGGCTTGTAGGGTGTCCTGACCCACGTTTAAGCTACCCTGCTACAACATTTGGTGCTGTGGGCTTAGAAAATTCAAGATGGCGGAAAACCCACATGTGCGCTGAAATCCAGGAAAGCTGCGCAGTTTGTGCGCCCACCAAAATGGTTGCCTCACTTGCCACCCACCAGTGCGAGAATGAAAGGCCGGGTTGCCATGAGGGAAATGGGTTGCCAAAGGAAAAACAGTAGCGCCGGTTAGCTTCAAAGCGCTTTAAAACCACCATTGGACTACCCGCACAGTAGTCTGAAACCATTGGGAATGGCAATGCTGATTGCCAAATGCAACCTAGAAGTGTGGGGAATTCATTTCTTAAATCCCAAAAATGAGTGCAGTACCAGTACTCACCACTATCCAAAAGCCGGCGTTTTAAAACCACTCTGTGTGTTTCTGAAGGCAAGCAAAATGCCTATTTCAAACCTTGCAACATGTGCAAAATATTCACTGAACACCAGCAGACATTTGGCAGAATGGAGTTTTGTGTGCCTACAAAATCTGGGAAATGAAGAGCCCAAAAACAATGCTTATAACAAAAATGCTATGGAGTCAGCAGCTTAAGCCTAACTGCAACTGGATTTAAAACCACCAAAATCGAAAATGTTAAATTAAATGAGTGACCTATGTTTGGTGTCACATGCCTTTGTAACTGTTGAAATGTCATAGTTTTGCACTTAGAATCAGCATTCTAGCTGCATGTGTAAAATTACAAGTTATTTTAAAAGCAACAAAAAGTTAGCTGAAGGTCTGGCTTAAGGAACTTGATTTTGCCTAGCAACGGAACCCATCAGGAGTGAAACTTGAGTCACCACTGTGTTCCCAGGCCAACCTTCCTTTTGCTGCCCAGGCTAAGGATATGCCATCTATCTGATAATTGAATTATCTGTGCTCTGCAAGAGAGTGAACAAAGCCCTCTTCACTCAGGCAAAGGTTTTTATTACCGCAGTCGTAAATTGTAGCTTCCTCTTGGCAGGAGCTGGGAGGAGCACTGCCTGTGAGAGCAAGCTGGCTTGGCAGAACTGGAAAGAACCAGAAATTCAACCTTGTGCTGAGGGTAAACCACACCCCTTTGGAGCCAGAACATAACTTTAAAAAGATGAATAACTCATAGAGCGGACATGTGAAAATTTTATAAATGATACCATAATTCTTGTGATTTTTCTGCCCACAGTTTAAGACGTGGTAGGAACCGGTGGTATGTTCAGGGGGGTTTTAGCGGAAAAGTGGATATTACTCCAAATGTGTGCATGTTAAAAATCTGAAACTTCATCAGTTAATGTCCCTACCCCCTGCACACATGTATGTAAAGTTGGGTCCATGTCGGAAATTGAAAAAGCAGTTAAAAAGTGAAATATGTGCCAGTTCTGAATGCAAGCTCCCAGGAAGAGCAGAGTTTGAACAGGGGATACCTCCTGTGATGCATGATGGGTGCATATGATTTTAAAACAATATGTACCTCTGCAAATATGTATTTGTTTCAAATCTAGATTTGTGTGTAAGTTGACAGGAGGAGTGGACTTTCTGCAGGCTGTAAAATGACATCAATCTGACTCACAGTTCAGTTTGCCAATCAAGCGGAGGAATGGAAGTTTGACCAATTAGAAGCTGAGAGAGAGGTAGGGTCAGTGATGCTAGAACACACCCACATTCTAAACACATAAAAGCAGACGGACAGGACAGATAGGGACCTTCAAAATCCATCTGCCGCTGGAAGCCCTGCCGGAAAAATCCATACTTACCTCCATCAACCTCCAGAGAGCCAAACTAGAGACTTCAATCTATCCAGACCAGAGAGAAAGCAGTGCTGTGCCCAGCTGAGACCAGACTAGAGAGAAAGCAGTGCTGTGCCTAGCAGAGACCAGACCAGGCGCTGTGAGCAGAACCCGGAAAGACCTGACCAGACTGAAGTCCGTGACCAAGTCGCTTTCCTGTTCAAAATCTCTTGTGAGTACTTAGCAAAACTCAGAACACATCTCTTAGTTTAAATTCATCTAATTCAATCTATTTAACCTAAGTAGAACTGCCTCCTAGCTGTCACCTGTCATTCTAGCTGCAAAAATTTGTCACTTGTCATTTTGAAAAAGTGTGCGTTTAAAATTTACAAAACCAAAAACGACCTTTACTAAATTACTCATATCTCCGCAACCGTTTGGGCTAGAGACTTGCAATAACTTTCATTTGGAAGCTGAGATCCCAGGCTTTTCTAGGACCCCAAAACGGTAGAGATAGTCCTTGCGGTTCCTTTGTAATAGCGCTCGGCGCATCCGCGAATTTTACCGCGATTTGCAATTTCTTCACATGTAAAAAAAACTGCTGCTGCCTGATTTCATTGGCCAGAAATTCATGTAACCTGCTAACTATCCCTGCATCATTGCTAGTGTGAGCCTGGACTAATATTAACTAGATACCACTCACCCTGAACCTCTGTAAGGGAATTAAAAGCGTTTAGCAGATTTCTCATCCATTGCTAACACATGTAAAAGCATTTGGGCCTGTGATTTCAAAACTCCTATCTGTTTTCTGTTGTCTAAGCTTGCTGGATTGAACTGATTACATTGATTGCATTTCTGAGAACTGTGTGCTTTCCTCCCATTCCCTTGCATTGCATAAAGAGGGGGGGAGTGAATAGCCAGAGAAAAGTGATTACATTGTTTGGTTGAAATCATATTGAGTATTTTCTGTACTGCATTCATTGAATATTGCATCCACCTGAGCTTACATAAAGCATCCTCTACCACATTATACTTCTGTACCTATTTACCAGTGTGCTACCTTATCCATTTCTTGTCAACTCCTTATTGATTTTAGAGAAGCGTGTTAGTGCCAGATTCTCCGTTGTTAATATTTACCATATCAGATTAAGTGTGATATTCAATTATTAATTTATTAAAAAGTGTGATATATATTTTAATTTATCAAATAAACCTTTTAAACTTGCAAAACAGAATTACTTCTTGGCTCAGTGGGGTCAGGGGGATTCCAAGAGAGGGGTGTTATACAAGGGTAGTCATCCAGAACGCATGAACTGGACCTAAAGATATATCAATAAGGGTTTTCATTCAGTATTCTAGACTAGGCGTTAACTTGGCTGTAGTGCTGAATTGAATCCTCTTACAGTACACACAGTTAGCTGCAAAATATGAGGGGAGGAAGCTGAAGAATAGAAAGGGTATTGTGGAGCTATGGAGGATGGTTGAGGATTTGGAAGATGTCCCAGAGGACCCAGAAGGGGAGAAGTTGACGTACAAGTGTGCTGTGCCACCCCCCCCTGCTCCCCCGCATCTAGTGTAGCCCCTGAGTCCAGTGAGACCATTACAACTCCCACAGCTCCGCAAACCTCACAGGGGTGTATGCAAGCAGCCACAGGTTACACTAACTCTGAGTTTGTGCCCCATGCAGCCCCACGACAGAGATCCCCTGGAACATTTGAGAATGTCCTGCATCCGCCAGCAGCAGATGCCACATGTTAGGAAAGATTTCCCTTTAGGTGCAATTTTCCCTCCATGTGTGAACCCCTCAAACTTTGTGGTTTTGTTTGGTTTACCTAACTTGACTTATTCCAGTGGAGTACAGCCTTCAACTGCACTCCTACAGGCTTTTACTCATTTGTTAAGGGGAAAATGACACATCCTTCAGGCTATGTTTCCCTTAGTCTTCAACTTTGTTGCCATTTCTTGGTAACTTTTTATCTATGTGCCAAGTACCTTGCAATACCACGCAGTGTGATCCTTTTATTTTATGGCCCTAGCCACCCTCTAAGCATTTTTTAGTGTTTGTACGAGTGTGCCTAGTACAAACCGGTGGCAGCAGTTTATGTTTAAAGTATTTTTTACTTTGTTTTTATGGACGATGTTTTGCCCAAGACTGTGCCCAGTGCCGAAAATGGCTGTGCCATGAAGTCTTTTATTCTGGCCTTTGGCCATTTCATTCCTTGGCTTCCCCCAGGTCAAAAGACCCAGGTATTCCTTATTTGGGCATATAGTCTCCTGTGAAAACTACAACTTTCGCGGGCTCCTGCATGTCATATGTGCTAGTGCCCAGGAAGAGGGTAGGGACTGTCTGGTCCCAATCCACAATACTGGTGCCAGTATGTCTTGTAGCCCTGAATGACTGGATCCACCATGGGCCATGATTGGCCCACCTCTGGTGTGCATGCAAGAGAGCAGATCTTCCATTGGTTATCTGAGATTTGAGCATGAACTGAATCTTGGATAACAGAAGGGGCTCTGCATCCATTCCAGGGTGTTCTACCAAGGTTCACACCAAACCTCATAAGGAGCCAAGTATCCTTAAGAAGAAAGCAGACTCAAGGAACCACTGGTGACGTGCTTGGAAGGTTTGGCACCCTGACCCCACTGCTGTCCCATCGGACCCCTGTTTCTTCATCACACCAAGAAGGCCTGCCATGGCGCTACTCCGCTTTGGGGTAGTAGGAACTTGGCTTCTCCTACTTACCCTCGCAAAGAGCTTCTTTGGAAATGTTCCTAGGCCATCCAGTAAACTGACCAGCTTGAACTCAGGGTATCGCACAGGAACGCTGCAGTCCCAAGTTGAGTCTCGAGACTTGGGGTACCACTAGATTGTTGTCCTGGGCACTCTCCCACTCCTCTGGGTCACGATTTATGAGAGTGTGCCACTCCGTGAGCATTTGCAGTTCATGCATCGCCCAGCTGTGGTGACCATCACTGACAGTGCCTGCAGTTCTTGCATTCCAAGTCCTGAGACGAGACGCACTGGAACAAACCTTCTTCCTCCTTCAAGGGCTGAGAAAAAGCAAATGTCCCATGACGGACAATCATCCCAGACCGAGGCTGGTGAGAGCCCGAGAGTCCCAAAACTGCAGGGTTAACACCAACAGGTGAAGTGGGCTAGACTGCCAAAGGTTGGTCCGGACTTTGTCGAGGGTCAGTGAGTACTTTCCTAACTTATTGGTGGCCCCTGGCACATCCATTCACTTTTACACATAAGTGACCCTCAGAAGATACTCACCTTGGCTGGGATAGCCTCCGCTCTCCAGCTATTTCCAAACTCCGAAAGTCACTCTGTCCACAAAGATAAACCCTCTTCTAGGAATAGAAACTTATTCTTCATTGCCTCAAGCCCCTGTCTGAGTAGCTACAGCACCCTGAATAGAACTCGCTTTTTTGTTTCTGCACAACCGTGCATTGTTAATGCCCAACTGTACTTTCAATGGTAGGGGCCACTCTTTATAGGGCTAGACTACATAAATTAGGGATTATGGATGAAGGACTGCCTAAACTGATATCTGTGTTGATTTAAACAATTTACTGTTGCAGGTTGTGGTTATTTTCCTCCACCATCATCAGCCTTAGGTTAATTGTATTATTGTATATATGTTCGATACATCTGTCTAAGCGTAATCTGTGGAGTTTTACTTTATGTGCTCATTGTGGGCTTCCAATCACTCTCAGCTCTCCTAGACTTAGTCTTGACCGTCTGCCAAGCTACCGTAGATTGGTCTGGTTTGTCCAGAAGGTTCCCCTGTTCACTAAACTAGGGTGGCCTCCTAAACTTCTGCCCACCAGGTCAGAGTTTAGAAATCCATCTTAACACCACACGTAACCCATTAGTTATTGAAACACAGAACAGGGCATGAAGAGATTTAGAAACAGCATTGCGAAGGACAGAGGCAGAGCTTGTACGAGTAAAGCTAGAAAGGGAGGAGGGTGAAGAGTGGCAAAAGGCACTGATGAATGGAGAGCAGGTGATATTTTATTTAGAATTGATAGTAGCGTGACAATGAGAGGAATGAGGAGGGATTTCCATGGGTGGGCAGTTTAGACTAAGAGTCAATCAGATCAAGCGTTGATGCAGTGGCCCAGAGAGTAGAAGGTATGTGGGGTCCAAGGCTAAGCAGGTGGGAACAAAGTTTCCATTGTTACATAATGGTCCCAGCAGGTCAAAGTACGTGATTCAGATTCAAGAGATGTGGAGGGCAGAGACAGGGGAACCATGGGATAAGACTGTAGTAATATTCTATCATATGCTAAAGAAAGGACTTGCCATAACATGTAATTTTACTCAGTGTAACCCAAAAGAGGGGTAATGGACATATGACGTGCCATTCTTGGATTCCTTCCCCTTTTTTGCACCTAACCAGGCTTGAAAGCTTCTAACGAATTACAATGATGTGCCAATCCTTATCATTTACATATGATTTATACACACCCAAGTGCCTATTGATATAACTACCATAGCATCTTGCATAGGCAGGTAAACCCTGTCAGCACTATGTTCCGGAAGTGTACTTCATACACTGTGAAATAACCTGGGCCTTTTATGAAACGTTCTTCAATCTAAATGTCCATTTTGCACTGCAAAGAAGAAGTGTGCAACCCAGTTGAGTTGTCAGTAACTGGAACACCATTAATGTATTACTTCTAAAGGGGAGTTTTTATGGTAGTTCAGAAGAGGGAACATTGTGACCTAACCTTGGGCCTCCATACAACACAAAATAATGGAGAAGTGAAAAATGTACTATCCAAAATGACCCATAGACATCTATTCAGGGACATGACATGACAGCACATTTCATGTTGGCATCTCTGGCAGAAAGTGCAGGCACATCGTGCATCAGCTGATGTGACACTAGTGAGAGATTCATACAAGAAACGTATACATTTAGTGGGCAATTATTGGGTTGGGGCGGGGGTGACAGTTTGGACAAAGCCTGGCGTCAGAGCGTCTGCCACAGGTTAACATTGGGATTCCAAGCGCAGACCATCAGAAATACAGTTTTTGGGGACTTCTTTGAAGAAGGTATACAATTAGTCTGCAGTTTCATTCCGGAGGCTGGTAGGCTAGCAGATGGAAGAGGTCTTGACCTGATCAGGAGAAACAGTCCAAAGGGCTCTGTCGAAAGACTGCAAGGGGGCGTTTCTGTTATAAGGGCAGGGAACACCCATTAAGTGCTGGGTAGAGAAGCTCTTGAATTGATATGTGGCTCACACCATGCTTAATAGTTACATATTTCTTGGAAATATATTCTAGCATTTAAAGGTTGAACTAGATGCAATGGTTTTCACTTGCATGATCTTGCATTCGTTTTTTTGCATTATAAATCTGCATTTCTGCATTTCTGAATAGCACTTGTTTGAAATAGAGAGGGGCGCTTTTAGTGTTACATTGCTGAGCCTTTGGTAATATTATTGAATGCTTTTGCATTAACCATTGTTTATTTGCTGAACACTTTTAGAATAGAAAGTGATGCACAATCGTGTTTTCCATTGTGGAAGCTATGTTTTTTTTTTATTTAGGTTGACCAGTAAATGCAACTGCCTTCTGAAATGTGATCATTTATAATTGCTTTCTTTGGCATTGTGTTTAGCACTGTGAAAGATATATGTGGTTTAGCATCAATCACCACATACCCTAGACTAGCGTCTAGCAAAGCATCCTGGTGATTGGAGTCAGATGTGATTTGTGGGAGAGCAGCTATCATGTGTTAAGAAAAGAGTATTACTTTTATTTCTTATTACCTGCTCTAAAGCTATATAATTATGAGAAGGCGAAATTCTTAATAATCGTGTTTAGTATGCTGTGAACTGTTTAATTGAATTTAGAAATGTTCTTTTGACTTTGAATAGTGACCTTTGGTGTCTGAGAAGTGGCTGATAAGTGGCTTTTTTAATATAATAAAATATAGTAAAATACAACGAAAATAGTCAGCACATTGTATTGAGTTCATATGTGTTTGTTGTTATGCTGAAATGGCAAATTGGGATGACATTGTATCCTGTTGATGTTGTTCTCATTCAATGCACTGCACAGTAACTGAGTCACCTTGAGAAAGGCCTGTCATAAACCTGGCAGCGCCTATTCAGGCTGAATGAGTGTGCTTAAGGTGAGCGAGACATCCCTAATCTTGTGAGTAATAAGGGATACAATGCTGACTGGCCTCATTAACCCATAAAATAAACAGGTTGTTGGTGTAAGCATGAATGTTGTTATGCTCACAGATTAGCAGGGACATCTGACTTGTGCTGTGTTCTATAATCTATGCTGCCTGTCATTAGAGAGCATTCCAGAAACCTTCTGTAACTAAGGTACAGGTGGGGGTAACCTTGTAGAGCTCGGCATACCTCAGCGATCTTGCATTTCAATAGAAAAATATGATAGCATGCGCAAAAGTATTTGGTAGTGGGGATCAAGGATAAGCGATGGGCAAAGATTCAGGCAATTATAGTACATCATTGCAGGCAAAGAAAGGAGAAAGAGAAGTAAGTGTTGGACAATGTGCAGAAGGCTAAAGCGAAGTTAATACAGAAGAAATAAGCCAAGTTGAGCATTGAAGGAACAGTGGTTACGGGCCCGCCTGTAGGGCAGGTAAAACTGCGAATGACACTGGTGGAAATGAGAATGGTGCTGGGGTGGACAGGAGGGTATGAAGGTTATCCAGACAACAGTGGGTACCAGAGAGGGCACAAGGGAGGTTACCAGGGAGAGTATTATGGAGGCTATCAAAGAGGGAGAGGGGGATTCTGTGGAGGTAGCAGAGTATTTGGAGGGATGGGTCTGAGATTTGCTAGACCAGGAATGTGTTGGTCATGTGGGATAATGAGCCATTTTACAAGAGAGAGTAGGAGCAGGCAAACAGCTGCATATGATCCCTGTGCATATCCCAGGGGACCGGGGTCCTCCGCCATATATCAACAGCCGTACAGAATGATGCCTCCATGTACCCCTTCAAGCTGTGCCCACTCAGGCGCCCCAGAATAGTCAACAGCCCTAGCATTAACATCAAGCACCAATACAACCACAGATGCAACGTCCAGCACCCAATAGCACACCAATGTATGCACAGCAAAATCCACAACAGCCAACTGTCGGGTACATTTATCAGCCCAGGAGAACTCCTCTACATCACCAAACTGCATTTTCAGCAGTTACCAGCAGAATGGCTGGGCTGGCCCTGTTGACCACCATTGCCTTACACCAAAACTGCATTTTGCAGTCACCAAAATAATTGCTGCACTGTCTTTGCCAAGAACATATGGGCACGAGATGCAACATGGAACACCCCGAGAATGGCTGCCAGTGTTTTCCTTATGTGCATCAAAGAAAAGAATTCAAAGGCAGCGCTGCTATGCTGCCAGCTCAAAACTTCCCACTGAAACAGAAAATGTTCTGCATCCCAGAAAATGACTTTTGAACATTACCCAGTTTGGTTCCAGTAAGACACATTCATGTACACTCATATTCAGGGTGTACACCAGCAAATGGGGGCATTCTCACTGAATGGCATGTCATATCAGGCAAAATCTGTGAAAGAGCAGAGAACTCCACTCCAGCCCATACGGCAAACGCTTTACTTTTTGCAACAAAATAACACAGACAAACCCTTCATAAGAAGCCCTCTCTCTCTTCGCTTATGTCAGTTTCAATGGACCCTTGCCTCAGACAGATTCCTGTGTAGTAGAAATTGACTAGGGCTACATATAATGTTCAGAATCTAGATGCGAGGAAAAATCGCATTTGGAAAGGGACATTCAAGGAATATTAACCCACGTGTAAAATGGTGCTTTTGACAACAAGACAATGCTTTCTAAAAAGTGAAATGTTAAACTAAGGTCCTGTGCTTGCATAGAAACGTGATGGGGGTTTGTTTGAAACATATACATGATATTTCTTTCTAAAAGACGTGCTTTCTAGTTAAGGAAAGAAAAATAAATAAATAAATAAATGCCTTTCCTGGGTACAGGATCATCTTCCCCCAAATGGACCAGCCCCCTGGAAACTATGAATGGGCCAAAGGGGAGAATCGCACACCCTCGTCAGATGAAGCGGCATTGCTCCAGCATGAGACAATGGACTGCCAGGACACATAGGTGTGAATTTCTGGTGACACTCCCCCTCAACTCAAACTGAAGAACTTCAAAGGTGAATCCATGACACAAATGGGCTAAACTGACCAGAGCCTGACATTTGGCTGTGGCCTGGAAAGGAAATACCATGTTTGGAACACAAAGCCAGCCCAGTTGATTTCAGAGACTATTGAGCTTATGTCATTTATTTCTATTAATGTGAATTTATGACAATTTAAATGTCATGTTTGTGCCATTAGAATAAGACATTGTAGGTTTTTCTAGCATGTTGGAGCTGTAAATGCCAGGAGAATGTGAATTATGCGGAAAACACACATGGTACAACATTGAAAATTAATGAGAACACAACCAGTGATAATATGTATACATATATATAATTGTAGAATTTTAGATGAACTATTTTCCATGGAATTGGTGAAAGATTACCGAATGACTAAACAGCATTGTATGGTCTTGGGATTCGGATCAGCATGTGTCTTGCAAGATGTGCAGTCTGCCCATATAAGTTTCCTGATGATGACATTTGCAAATATGAGTGTTTTGTTCCATAACTGATTTTGGCTAATTAACTTTGGTAGAACAAAGTGCATTGTAAAAACACCTACCATAAAACTGAGTCACCTCCTTCAGTCCAATCTGCTTCCAGGGAGGAGGCGACATACATAGGCTGGCCTATCCGATGTTAAGAGGTGTGTCTAGCTTGAGTCACCCCCATAGTAAAATTCTCTAGTGTCATGCTCCTTATATAAAGAGGAGGCATGGGGAGCTCTGGACTCTCTTCTGACTTTTCCAGCTCCTGCACACCCAGAGATCAAGACATTCCAGATTCACCCTGCAAGATTCCAGATTTCACTGCCAGGCCATAGCTGGCTGAATCTATCCAGGCAGAACCACTGATCCGGAAATTCAGGGAGAAAAGCTGTGGTACCCTTTTGGGAGTATCCTGTGACCAGACCAGCTTTTGCCCCGCTACGTGCTTGCCCAGCTGATCCACCTCGCTGTCCAGTGACCAGACTAGGCCCAGCCACCCCTTCTAGGAGAGCACGCCGCTGTGTGCAGTGACCAGACATTGCCTCGCTGTCCAGAAACCCAGTCCGCTTTCCAAGCTACCCCATTCAAGTGCTTGTTGTATTTCCCTTCCCCAGAAACCACAAACTGCATCCCTTGCTTTGTTACCTTGTATTAGGTCCAATCCCATAGAGATATTATAACTTCCCTAGCATAAATCCTTAAACTGTCAGAATCCTCTGTGTACCTTGTTTTAAGAAAATCTGTAGGGTTCTCCAAGTGTTAGCGCCCTTCTTTCCAACTCACTTCAGTCCTTGTGTAAGTCCTTAGTACTATTTTGAATAAATTAATTAATTCCCCCATAAAGAGGCACATGGCATGAGGGGGTTGAAACTGCAGCTTAATCATTTTCACGGGAAGCATTCCTCTTTTCTAGCCACTAAAATCTAGTCTCAGTAAAACTTGTCATTTCCTTTCCAAACCTATTTTCCCTGTGGTACTACTTTTATTTTAAAAACTTAATTTCCTTTCCTGTTAAGAATCTCATCCTGTCATCCATTCAGAGTTACCCTTTCATGTTCATATTATACCTGTGATGTGCAATTGTCCCTTAGCATCAAAAATGCATTCCGATTTTGTCTGTTTAACCAATTTTTTAAGCTGTTTTGTCATTTTAAACCCGTGAAAATAAGCAAATGCAATTTCTCCATGTGTGATTTGGCTGCACTGTGTTTTTCCTTCCCACATCGATTTTCTGAACTGTTAGTACATTGCCTTGTAGTTTGCTAGTGTTCTTACATCTTTGATACTGCTGTACTCATTTCAACCTCATTCATTCAACTGCACATGTAAAATAAGTATTTAGCAATTCCGAGTGCTATTTTGCTCAATTTTCAAAGGTTTTCAATCCAATTTTGCCTCCCATTCAGAGAGGGATGGTCGGATTTGCATTCTGTATGTTGCTACTCCTTTCTACCCACACAAAAATTGGTTAACAGGGGTTTGAGGGAGCGTTGTAGGGGGAAATACTAACTGTGGTACTGTCAGAAAACACCTCCCAAAAATAATCTTGCCTGTATTCACTTATGCATTATATATCTGATGTTAAAAAGTCAAACTAAGCGTATTCTATCAATTTACAGTGTAATTATCACCACAATGGTGATTGCTGCCACATATTAAATTTGTGTGATTTTCAAAGTGAATAAATATTCTATTATTTCCCCATAGCCTGGTTCATGGTCAATTGTGACCCGGGGTGTTTGCAAAGGTGGGTGTGAGACGGGTTGGGTGCCTTCTCAAATTGAATTAATTATAAATAAAAGTATTTGATTGTGCGCTGCATCCCCGGCCAGTAGCAAGAGTGTACCTATAAGGCGGCCACCTTGAAGCACTTTTCAACCCACAGACACCCCCAGGAGGCAAAGCAACCTACAATATGCAATGCGTATAGGATCAGGCCCCAAGAAAATTTGTGCAGAAGCTAAAACGCACATTTGCACAAACCACCAGGTGGGTGCGCACGAATAGTACAGAATTCATCACCACCTATTTTCATGCGCTCCCAAAATATATATTGACCCAGTTGGTAAGGGATTTTCATGACAACAGGACCCTGGACTGAGTAGTAGAGCAGGCTCCTCTGATCTATGAGATCCAAAAACCTGCTGAAAGCATAAACCAGACAAAACCCCCAAAATAACCAACACCCCTGCTGCTGCTAAGGTGGCGGAGGTGAAGGTTGCCCCCATTTCGGATCTAGAAATGGGGGGGCCTAAAACACATCTTCCCAAAACCAGCCAAATCATAGGCAAAGAAGGCCTTCTGGCCAATCAGCAGCAGGTGGCAGTCAGGTAGGTAATCCCACCAATGGGAGCCCTAACTCTCCTGATTACATCAGTCCCAGATATAAGGGCAACAGACCTATCTTGGGGTGTGCATGGACTCCCCCAGCCCAAGGGGGTTATCCAACCAGGTGAGTACTGCCCCAGGAAACTTCCCTCCTAACTTCCCTCAGGAGGGCAGTAATCCCCCAAATCCTGGGTTAAGTTTCTTTCCCCGGTATCTACCAAACCCCAACCTGCAGGACAACCTTCCCTTCTTTCTATGCTTTCAGGAGTCCAGACCACCCAATCTGGGAGAGGGGAGACCAATGGTGGAGGGTTACCAAAGGAATACCCAATACCCAGGGTACTCTGGGAGAAGGGATAGTTACCCTTCCCTAGAACCACCTAGGTTTGAGCAAAGACCCCCGTACCAGCCGGAACAGGTGTGCCAACTGGAGCGCCAGGTCCAGAACCTCACACAGGATTTGAGTCGCATGTTGAGGGCTCAGCAGATCCCTCAGATGGACATGGCGGCTCAGAACCCCTCAAACCAAGGGTCTGGCGGCCCAGAACAATGACGGTGAGAGAACCCAAACAACCCACCGGTTCCAGAGGAGGAGGTACGGGAGGAAGGGGGTGCAAAGCCCTAGAGCAAGCTTCCTTCCTCACCCATGAAAAGTCCCTGGAGACCCCAGAACTGGAACTCTCTTGCCCCCGAAAATCTGCAACCCAAGGAACAGAAGTGGGAAGGAGAAACAAAGACATCAAAAAGGCCCATTTTGGGGAGGAAGTCAGTGTCCTCCAGTTTGAAGGGGAAGAATTCTTAGAGGATTCAGGGAAGAACATCTTCTCCTTCAGGGACGGGGGAATTCCTCCCAAAGAAAAATGGGTCCCAAGAGACCTGAATGAAGACTGGGTGGGTGTGGGGACTGATTCAGAGTCACCCATCCCTGAACCCCAGAATTGTCATCTTGAGAACAAAATATTAATGGAGGGATACTCCCCACAAACTGGTTCTAATTACTGCCAGCTGGTAAAGGGGGGTGTCACAGAGCTAAGGGAAAAGGGGGATTCCGAAATCCCACATATTTCAGGATGCCAAATTTTTGTTACAGATTCTCAGACACCGGCACAGAAAACTGCACAAAATCCCACAATGTCGGAGTCCAAAATAATAAAAAAAAATGACCACCCAGCTTGCCCAAAATGCTCATTACTTTTGCCCGTTGGAGGAGAAAGAAGGTAGATTCTACGCCCCTGTCCAAGTGCAAGGGCAATGTGCATTTTCAGCACTGGTGGACACTGGATCCCAAGCCACTCGTCTGTCAAAAAGGGCATTTGAGCAGCTAAATTCAGGAGGGGGGAGAGACACCAGATCCCTCTCACCTCTCTTCTTGGACAACTCCAGAACTTCGACGGGAATAAAATTCCTGTCAAGGGGACTGCAGATCTGGAAATTAAAATTGGGCGACATAAGGTGAAACACCAGGTCATAGTTGTGACTCCCCTGTCTATTAGGGAATTACATCCTTCACAGGTTGTCTCCCCTAATAGACTCTAATAATAGACCCCTAATAATCAGAAAAACTGACCGATAAAATGAAAACAAAGTGTCCACCATGTTAGTTTGAATGGCACATGCCACATGGTTGAACAAAAAATCTGATCATATTGAGTTTCATTTCCAAAATAATCAAGTTCCTGACATTACAGTAATTGTTGTAGGACAACAAACTGGTGATGGGAACCCCTCTCCATTCCTGAAAATAAATCTTCCTTCCAGTTTCAAATGGCAATCCACACTGGAAGGAAACAATTTAAAATGTTATACCAATTCCCAATCTGAAAATCCAAACTCTATAGCCAAAAGTGATGAAAAACCAGCTCAAAGTTTAGCTGACATTCAGAAAATTAGAGAACAGCTGTTCCTCTCTATTCAGTTAAATGAGGGGAAGGAGTCTGTTCTTGCGAGCGTGTGCCTGAACAATGGAAAGAGCTTAATCAGCGAAGCCATTTTCAGAAAGCTCCCAAAAGATCCAACCATTCCTACATTTAAACTGATTGATAATTGGGAAATGGGCCTGGAAGCTCCCAATTCCAAACATCTCCTGCCTAGCAGGTGTATGCTCAAAATTTCTATAGGTGACAAAAGCATTGAGAATAATTGTTGGGTCGTGCAAGATGTCCCTGCTGCATTCTATTTAGGCAATGACATTCTCAATCAGTTTGCAATTAATTTGGACCTGATAAATTACAAGCCCTGGTCCCAACTAGGGGGCAATCCCATGGGCTTTGATGATTCTGAAAAAAGCATTTTGGTCAGCCCAATTTCTGCCGTATGAGGTTCAGCAATTTCAAGTTCAAATTGAAAAGAGGACAGAAACTGCAAAATCCTGATGCCTATGTACATCTCAATGCCCATCTCAAACAGCAGGGTTTGGGGTTAAACCCAACACCATTAGTCAATGAAAAACACAACACTATTCCAATATTGGTGGATAACAGCGACCCTAGGAGTACCACTCTGGGCGCAGGCACCATTATTGTAATAGGAAATGAACTGATAGGACCAATCCCCCATGATTGTTATGATAATGACAATGGCAATGACATCCCACCGGACAGGATCTTCACCGAGCAATGGGGGAATTTCCTGATGTACTCTCTCTGCCCTTACGGGGAGGAAGAGGTGACCTGTGACATCACATAGGATGAGGTGCTCTTCCACAGGTCCACAATGATAGCCTCTCCTACCTGAAACCCTCTGTCCAGGTCAATACTTTAACCAGAGACCTCTCCACCCAGCTGGAGGAGCCGCTGAGATTGCGAAAATCAAAGTCTTTCCAGGCTTCAGGCAAATGGTTGAAGAGCGGGTCAACCTCACTGATGCCTGCGAGACTGTCACGATCCTGCTCGCCTGCCACCCAGCACTGCTACATGCGCCTCTGCCTTTATTTCCTTGTTTTACCTCTGCAGTTTTGGACTAATCTAATTGCATGTTCCATTCAGGCTTTTGGGTTAAACCAGCAGATGCATTCTGGGACATGGGTGCTGTCCAAAAGGCAGAGGGCTGGAGCCCTCTAGTATGCCTCCATACTAAATACATTTGTTTGCAGCAAGCTACTAAGAGCTGCAGAGGGCCTGATTGCATTCACCTGTTCCAAACTACTGCAGGCTAGGCTGCAGAGAGCTGGAGAGAACTTGATTAGAAACCACTGCTGCTACTGCTGCAGGCTACTGAAGCCAGGGCTGGGCTTAATTGAACACAGCTGCCAGAGTCTGCAATCAGCTCCACCCTGCTGGCCTGCTGGCTGGGAGGGACTTATAAACTCACTTTGATCAGAAGTGGTTGTCAGTCAACTGCTTCCACTGGGAGTTTGTGCTGGTGCTCCTGTTACCAGTTTTTGACCTTTCCTGGAAATCCTCTTTTGACCTTTTGATTCCTGTTGCTGTCGATGCTTGCAGCTCCCTTTCCAGTCACTGCAGCCTTTTGCCCTGCTCCTCTGGGCTCCCACCTGGCGGCTCTGCCACACTCCGCTGCCTTCTGCCTTGCTCCTCTGGGCACTCACCTGACGGCTCTGCCGCACTCCACTGCCTTCCACCCTGCTCCTCTGGGCTCCCACCTGGCGGCTCTGCCACACTCCGCTGCCTTCCACTCTGCTCTTCTGGACTCCCACCTGACGGCTCTGCCGCACTCCACTGCCTTCCGCCCTGCTCCTCTGGGCTCCCACCTGGCGGCTCTGCCACACTCCGCTGCCTTCCGCCCTGCTCATCTGGGCTCCCACTTGAAGGCTCTGCCGCACTCCGCTGCCTTCCGCCCTGCTCTTCTGGGCTCCCACCTGACGGCTCTGCCACACTCCAATGCCTTCTGACCTGCTTCTCTGGGCTCCAGCCTGACGGCTCTGCTGCACTCCGCTGCCTTCCGCCCTGTTCCTCTGGGCTCCCGCCTGGTGGCTTTGCCGCACTCCACTGCCTTCTGGCCTTCTCTACTGGGCTTCCCTGCCTGGCAGCCTTGTCACACTCATTTGCCTTCTGCCGTGTTCCTCTGGGCTCCTTGCCTTGCAACCTGCCTGTTCTTAGCTTCTGATATCCTGTCCTGTCCTGTACCTGGCTATTTCTTTCAACACTGCTTTCTACTTGTGTACGTCTTGGTCCACTGTGGTGTCTCCACTTGAATCCATTTTACAGTGTGACCCTGGGTTGGTCTCTGTTCAGATCAGATAAGGGAAGACTTCTGTTGCCTTCACCTAGTCCAGTATATGGTCTTTAGTTTACCTGCCTCAGTATATAGTCTTTCAGTTTACCCTTGCACTGAGTACAACAGTTTCCTCGGCACGTTTGTGACTGTAATATATCATGTGCCTGCATAGTGCTTTTATATGACCCCCCTCTTTTGCGAGATGATGAATAGACCAATGTATCCTACATGCTGCATCCACTGAATTACTGCCTAACTATTAATCTATTTGACCTAGACTGATGAAAGTAACAACAGCCCCTACTATTGTTGTATGATCAGCCCTTATAGGGGTCTATAGCATTTAGCTGAACCATCACTGCTTCACCAGTCATATGTACTCATAGCCTTCACTGTGCCCGCCATATTTAGACTTACCTTCATTGCTTCAAATAATTACATGCATCTTAATCTATTATTGTTACTAGGCTACATTGACCAGCCTAGATGTGCCCTGCGCCTACAATTGCATTTAGCCTATGTGTGTTCTGCACTGACTAGCCTAGATGTGCCCTGCGCCTACAATTGCATTTAGCCTATGTGTATTCTGAACTGACTAGCCTAGATGTGCCCTGCGCCTACAATTGCATTTAGCCTATGTGTGTTCTGCACTGACTAGCCTAGATGTGCCTTGCACCCACAATTACATTTAGCCTATGTGTGTTTTGCATTGACTAGCCTAGATGTGTCCTGCGCCTACAATTGCATTTAGCCTATGTGTGTTTTGCATTGACTAGCCTAGATGTGCCCTGCGCCTACAACTCCATTTAGCTTATATGTGTTTTGCATTGACTAGCCTAGATGAGCCCTGCGCCTACAATTGCATTTAGCCTATGTGTGTTCTGCACTGACTAGCCTAGATGTGCCTTGCGCCTACAACTGCAGTTAGCTTATATGTGTTTTGCATTGACCAGCCTAGATGTGTTCTAACTACAACATAGGCTAGGTATAGCACAGAAGTCCCGTCCCCCCTTCATCTACATTGAACCAACACTTAGATGTTAGTATGTCCTCAGCATAGTTTGACAATGACCTCTGCCTACTTGACTAAACTAGCCCAGACGGCACTACTTACCTGTGCCATCATAGCCATTATGACCACTGCCATCATAACAAACTCTCCTAAGGATAGAAATCTGAGACTTAGGTCTAGATTGTCTCCTATCTATGAACCTTATAGAAACTTCCCTAACAACGTCAATAATCGAACGATTACCAGGTGTAAGAACCCCTTCTCCACACTAATGCAAACTACTAATACCACGGACAAAACTCCCCCTAAAAATCACACTTCCCGAGATACCCTCTCTAGCAATAGCTCCACCCAACCCAAACTCATCCTGATAACTATCCAGGACACACCCAACATAGCTACTATATCCAGAGCCTTAATCAACGCTAGATCACTAGTAGCCCACGCCACAGAAATAGCAGACACCCTATCCACCAACAACCTCGACCTCCTAGCGATTACCGAATCCTGGCTGCATGAAGCAGCAGGCCCAGCACTCTCAATAGCCATCCCTGAAAACAACCAAATAATCAGAATGGACAGACCCACCAACAGAAGAGGTGGTCTGGCCATCATAGCCAAGACTGACCTTGAGCTAAGACTATCAACCCACACTTCTCTCAAATCCTGAGAACTCCTCACAGCCAAATTGCCCATCTCTAACTGTCACACCTTAACCATTTACCTGATCTATAGGCCACCCGGCCCCGTTGGCTCTTTCGAGGCAGATTTATCCAGCCTCTTAGCTAACAACACTAAGGAAACCTCCCAAATACTATTACTAGGCGATCTGAATCTTGGTCACAATGATCCTGATGACAAAACAGCACAAGCTGTAGCCAATATGCTTGCTGAACACGGCCTTATCCAAAAAGTGCTCACCCCCACCCACAACAAAGGTAGGACCTTGGACTGGATCGCCACACTGAACTGCGATACCACCATCTCCAAAACTACCCCTCAACACTGGACAGACCACCACCTCATCGACTTCACTCTCTCACTCCATAAAGAAGTCAATGGGAAGAAAATCATGGCAACACCACTGCCCACTAGAGCAAAGAAAAACATAACTCCTGACAACCTCCTACCTCTACTGTTGCCAACCCTTAACGCTCTCCCCGACATCCTACACCCAGAGTGCCTAGTAGAAAGCTACAACAATGCCATGAAGACAGGACTAGACACTATTGCCCCTCTAAAACTGCAAAAGAGTAAACAACAAGCCCACCTCAACGCATGGTTTACCCCCCATCTGAAAGAACTAAGAATGCAAAAAAGGAAACTAGAAACTCAATGGCGAAATACCCCCACAGAAGAGAACAAACTACAGCTTAAACAACTCGCAAACAACTACAAAAAAGAAATCCTACTCACCAAAAAGAACCTTTTCAATGAAAGAATCAAAAACTCCAGCTCCAATACCAGGGAACTATTCGCAATCCTTAGAGAACTGGAATCCCCCATGTCCCCACCAGATAATATAACCAAAGACAGACAATGGTGCACCAGTGTCCAAAACGCTCTAAACAACAAAATCAAAACTCTCCAAACAAAAATTGCACTAAAAAAAGACTCCATAACCACTAACGACTACTCACCACCTAGCATCCCTGCCAAAATAACTAACCCACCAGGCCCAAACCTCTTCAGATTCGCTAAAATCTCCATACCAGAAACAGAAAAGGTCATCGCCTCTCTCAAACCCTCCAACTGCAAAGGCGACAACTGCCCACCCCAGATAATAAAGGACGCAGCCAGGGACTTTGCTCCCTTTATAACCAAATTGATCAATGCATCTTTCTCCTCCAACACCATACCAAGCAACCTCAAACAATCTTGGGTTCTGCCACTCCTCAAGAAGCAAACCCTAGACCCCGCCATCCCTACCAACTACAGGCCCATTACCACGGTGCCATTCCTGCTAAAGATAATAGACAGAGTAGCATACTTACAAATCCAGCAATATCTAGAAACCAACAAACTCTTAGGTGCCCACCAATCCGGATTCAGACCGCAACATGGCACAGAAACCGCCTTAATCGGCCTCAAAACCCAAATCAATGAGATTAACGACAAAGGAAACACTGCCATGCTTCTCCTCCTTGATCTGTCGGCAGCCTTGGACCTGGTAGATCACACAGTCCTGTGCAAACACCTGGCTTCGGCTGCCCACTTCTCAAAACAGGCCATATCCTGGATCCAATCATTTTTGGACAATCGTACCATGAGAGTCTTCTCCTCACTAGCCTCAGCAGACCCCATCAAAATAACCTGCGCTGTACCCCAAGGATCCTGTGTCGCCCCCACCCTCTACAATATCTTTACCAAGCCCTTATTTGACAAGTTGGACAAACTGGGTGTCTCATACACTAACTATGCAGATGACACCCAGATTCTCATACCCCTTTCGGGCAACTTCGACTCAGATACGGCCTTGGTAAACAAAATATACCTCATCATTCAGGCATGGATGGCCACACACGGCCTATGCCTGAATGATGAGAAAACCGAAATACTGCTCCTCGGATCCAACATCAACCTAAAAAAACTCAGTCCTGACTACAAGGCCTTCAACATAGACGGCAACACTATCACAGTCGCCAAAACAGTGAAAACTCTAGGCTTTCACCTTGACTCAGCCATGTCACTAAAAAAACAAGTGAACTCTTTAGCATCCTCTACCGCTTACACGTGCAAGCTCATCAGGGCAAGTAGAGCATTCCTCTCCCAAGCTAGCTGCATTACCATCGCCAATGCCTTAATACTATCCAGACTCGACTAATTCAATGCCATGTTTCTAGGAGCCAACAAATACATAACAGACAAGCTCCAAACTCTGCAAAATAATGCACTCAGGACAGCCCTTAATCTACCACACAAGGAACACATATCCAACAAAAGAAGAGAACACAAATGGCTCAAAATTTGCGACCCCATCTCACTCAAAACAGCATCACTCACCTTCAAATGCTTAAACAACGCTGCCCCCCCTACCTGGCAACCAGAATAGTAAAAAGAACCTCCACCAGACCCACGAGGATGACCTATGCTTACTGCCTACAGGTACCCAAATTCAGAAAGAAAAAAACAGGCGGTAGCAGCTTCCCTGTCATGGCAGCCCAACACTGGAATGCCCTCCCTCTCAACATCAGAACTGACCAATCCTATTACAGTTTTAGGTGAAACACCCTCACCTGGTTACGCTCCAACGATCCCATGACTGAACAATGCCCCTGCACCTAGCTTACCTCACTGTATATATGTATATAAACTGACCTGCTAAATGTACAATACTGTATGTATATTTGTATATATGCCTACTTAACAGACCCTGTAAGTAATGTAATGCTCTGCTCACCATTCAACTGTTTCCTACCCTGTAACCAAGTCTTTATGTATACTTACTCCTCTGTTCTCTGTTGCGCCCTGTTACCTCTGGGTTTTGCACGCTATATCAAATAAATAAACAAACAAACAAACAAACGCCTAAGTCATGACGTTGCTGCATGACTGTTGTTAAGAGTAATCTGCTGGCACCTATCCCAAGAGCTTTCCTTAATCCCTGGAGACCCCTTATCATATTCCAGTACACCCTTATTTCTGATCAATCCAAGTTGCCCAATGTACTTGCCTTTTCTCTGTCTCTTTGTTTACAGCCTGCTCCTGCAGTTCCTGTGAATACCTTTTTCAACTAACAGTTTGGTATGTACCTTTAATCTGTTATATTCTAGCATTGTCTCCGGAATCTCCCTTAATCTACTTGCATACAGTGAGAGATAGCCTCTGCCCTGTACTCTCCGCCTAGACTTGTGACAGAGACTGAGGAGCAAAATGAAATTGAAACAAGTGTTCTTAGATTTCCAAGATATCTTTGCTGTGGACTCATACGACTGTGTTCCAACTGAGATACATACTACCACAATTCCCACGGACCCAACAATAACTCCTGTGTTTGTGAAGCAATATCGCTTGCCTCTCGCATCTATGGAGTCCCTGACAGAAATCATCAAAAATCTAGAGTCCCGTGGGATCATTCGTCCAGTCCACAGCACCTTTAATAATTCCGGTGATGGGGATTTTAAAACCAAATGGCCAATGAAGACTTTGCGCAGACCTTGGGGAGCTGAACAAATGGGCCCATATGTCCCAATGGCCTCTTCCCTACAATGACCAAGGGCTGGACCAGATCCAGGGGTCAAAGGTATACACCGCTATTGACCTGACAAATGGATACTGGACCGTGCCCGTCAGTAGGGAGGACCAATATAAACTGGCCTTTACCTGCGGGGGGCAGCATTACACGTTGACCCAGAATCCCTTTGGATACATAAATTCTGGCAATGAATTCAACATCTTCCTACACAAGGCCATGCTCGACCTGGGTGAAAGGGGTAACCTAGCCTATGTGGATGAAGTCCTGATCAAAAGCTCAACTGTGGAGGAACACATAGCGGAAATCCGTTATGTTCTGACCTAGTTGAGTGTTGTCGGAGCAAAACAGTCCTTCCAGTGCAGGACCTGTGTCAACTTCTTGGGACATGGAATAATTCCTGAGGGTCTCTGTCCCCAGGAGAAAAAAAAAGTGGAAGCACTACTAAAACTGAAAGGCCCTACAACTCTGAGTGAGCTAAGAAGCCTCCTTGAGCTGACTAACTATAGCAGGAAGCTCATTGAGGATTACGTAGAGGTCACAAGACCCCTGGTACATTTGTTGAAGGGGGGTCAAGTGGGATTGGGGTCCAGAACAAGCCGAGGCAGTAAACTTACTCAAAAGAAGCCTTTCACAAGCTCCATGTCTAGTTTACCCTGTCAAAAACAAGGAGTTCTTCTTGGAGACGGGGTTCTCGAATACAAGCTTAATAGCAGTATTATACCAAAAGCATGACAAGGCCAATAAAGTCATCTCCTATGCAAGCAAGACTTTATCCTCTGTGGAGGAAAAATTCAACGATTGTGAGAAGGAACTCGGGGCAATGGTGCGGGCATTGAAAAATGACCGCCCGTTCATCCAGGGGAGCACATCATAGTGGAGACTCCCCACAAGCCTTTGCAATACGTCCAAAGTGACTTAATCCGGGCAGGAAATGTGATTAATTCCAGAATTACTTACTGGATTGTGTCCCTGCAAGGATTTCCTGTGGAGGTCAGATATGGCCAAACAAGAAGAGTCCCCTCGCGCAAAGTATGGCTGACTTGCATGATTGTGCCAGAGGAAATAGTTTTGAAGACGAAAGTCTCAAAACCCAGGGCAACATGGAGGCGTACCTGAATTCCCTGCACAAAGTCTATGAAGTGCGTGGGGATGCCAACAGTTTACGTGGACGGGTGCTCCTACCATGCTGACAACAACAGGGAAAAAGAACTGGTGGCCGGCGTTGGGAATGTCTAGGTGAAGGATGCCCCGGAACCCTCCGCTGGGTACAAAATCGGTCCCCGCAGTAGTAAGGTGGCAGAGTTGATGGCAGTGCATCAGGCCATCCTCACTGCCGTCCAACACCAACTCCATGAGCTGTTCATAATCACTGATTCAGATTATGTCCAGAACGGGTTAGTGGAGCAAATGGTCAATTGGAAAACCAGAGGTATGCTGTGTGCTAATAACAAACCACTTAAACATGGCAAGCTAATACAAAATATTGATGATCTGGTCACCTCTAATGGGATGACCATCTATTGGAAAAAGATTAAAGGTCATTCCAGAATAGAGGGGCCAGACAAAACTGGAAATGACCTGGCTGATCAGTTGGCCATAACCCTAGCCATCCAGGCGGATCTCCTTAAGATCGAGTCCCTGGTGGGGGAAATCCAGATCACTGCTGTCACCAGGTCCCAGACAAATGCTCACAATTAACTTTCAACTGCCCAGTGGAGTAAGGAGACCCAGATGCTGATTTAATCATGGCACAAAAAGGGGATCCGATTATTGTGAAATGTTATCAACACATTGAGGACCCTGAGAACTTTCCTCTGACGGAAACCAATTACATTGGGAAAGATGACCTCAGCGTGTTGATGAAGTGTCCCAAAACATTCCAAATCCAAGACGGTTTGTTGGTAAGGAGATCCATCTCTGGTTGTTACCAATGGGTGGTACCTACCTCATTCCGAAGCCTGAGCCTAAGTCACACCCATGACGCTGCCACAGCCGGTCATCGGGCGTTTCATACTACTCTAGAAATCTTGCGGTAGGTTGCATACTGGCCACACATGGGGCAGTACGATGACCAATATTTAAAGGGGTGTCTTGTGTGTGCACAATTTCAACCAAGTTCACTCACACACCGAGCTTACCTCCAGAAGAGGGGGATGACTCTGCCTTGGTTAGATTTACAGGTAGATTTCATCAGGCCCGTGATTCGCTCCTCTAGGGGGAACAAGTACATGTTAAAAGTAACATGCTTGTTTACCAAATGGGTGGAATGTCTCCCGGCCCCAAATTGCAAGGCAGAAACAGCAGCTGCCCTGATGATCAAACACATCTTCTTGCGTTTTGGCCTACCCCCAAGGATTGAGTCAGACCGAGGAAGTCACTTCACCAGCAAAGTGATGACAAAGATGTGGGAGATACTTGGGGTTAAAAGAAAACTTCATATTGCATAGCGCTGTCCTCTAGTGGGGGAGTTAAGAGGTACAATAAAACCATTGTGAGCATTCCAAAAATAGGTTTGTGGCAGATTCTAGGCCAAGTCGGGACATCCAATTACTGCTTGTCCTGATGGGCATCAGATGTACACAATCTTCTGCAACCAAAATGTCTCCATTTGAGCTAATGACTGGATGAAAAATGGTGCTACCTCAGCATCTGCTCTATAGAACACATGAGCAGACACTGATAAACTCCTCCTCAACACATGAATATGTTGAGAATCTAAGAAAACACCTTCAGCATGCTTTTGCGTATGCTCATCGGAATCTGGAAAAATCAGAAGTGGGGATGAAAACTCAATATGATTTAAAAACAACCAAAAAGGAATACCAAGTAGGGGACAGGGTCTACTTGTACAATTTTCAAAGGAACCAGACTGAGGAGCGGAAATGTCTCCCTTCCTGGCGCGGTCCTTCTGAAATTGTAGATAAAATATCACCTGTCGCCTGCATAATCCTCATCCCCAAAGGAGAGCTGTCAGAAGAGAAATGGTTCCACATTAATCAGTTAAAGAGTTGTCACCCCAGGCACACTTTGCAGCTGATTGAGAAGCCCAAGGAAAGTCAAATAGAGGAGACCCCTGGAGAATAAGAAGCAAGAAAAAGAAAAATCAGAAGGGAATAGGTAGGTCCATAGGTATAGCTATCTAACAGGGAGTACTTTTCTTCAGTTTTATTGAAAAAGAATATGTAATGAAAGTGTGGTGTAAAAAGTTCCAGTCTTTGTATTGTTAAGTAAAGTGTTTACTGATGTTGTTCAAGTACCCTGATGAATGTAAAATGTATGTTTTGTTTCGCTCTTCACACCTTCTGGGAAAACTGTCAATGCAAGATTATAAAACCTGTTTTTTTATATATCTCCAATTAGTACTGATTCCATTCCCTCTTAGACCTCATGAGGACCTCCACGGGGACCTGGAAAAGGAACGAAGGAAAGGGAGTGCCTCTCCACACTCTCCAACAAAAGACATAGGGAGGATCGTGGCATACCGCTCCCTGATGGAAGAACTCCACCAAATGAACCCCACTTTGCCCTACTTTCCCTCAACAGGAAGTCTTGGGGAAGCAGGGGGTAGGTCTGTGGGGTACATTTATCAGCCCAACAGAACTCCCCTACATCACCAAACTGCATTTTCAGCAGTTACCAGCAGAATGGCTGCCCTGGCTCTGTTGAGCACCATTGCCTTGCACCAAAACTGCATTTTGCAGTTACCAAAACAATGGTTGCGCTGTCCCTGTCAAGCACATATGGGGCGAGATAGAACATGGAATGTCCCAAGAATGGCTGCCAGTGTTTTCCTTATGTGCACCAAAGAAAAGAATTCAAAGGCAGCGCTGCTAAACTGCCAGCTCAAAACTTCCCACTGAAAAAGAATAATTTCTGCATCCCAGAAAATGACTGCGCACTGATTCTCTTTGCATCTTTTCAACATTCACGCACCCGAGCAAGTCCCAGAAAGTCCACCTTTGCCGCTTAGCCGTGGAGTTGTGGGCTGCGGGAGTAATTACTGTTTTCTGTTTCATTTACTCTTATTTCATTTAGCTGTATTCTCCGTGTTTTACTGTAGGTGTAGGAGTGGGTAAACGTGCTGCCTTGTCAAAAGTAAGTGTTCTTTTTTAGTGCGCCATAACAACACTTTTCATGTCACATCGCCCTTATACTTTGAAAACAAACATGCTGGATTCCATTGGCGCATTAACACACAAACCAACATTAACAATAAAGCAAAAAATCTCACGCACTTCAAAAAAATCCATTACTCTTACCCGATCCTCAGAACACCTCTCTTGAACAAAGACATTCATTCCTTTTGTGCGAAGCGAAAGGAGTGCATGGCGGATGAACTACCTCCTGTAAAAGTACTATCCCCATGAACTCAAAAAGTGTGATGCCTTCACTGACACCATTGTCTAATGTTGATAGATCTATCCCTCTACCTCTTGTCTCCGACCGTACCATTCTGGCCAATGCGTAAATGGAGCCCATTCATGCTAACACCACCAATGAATTGTCAGTCATAAATGAAAGCTTTGAATTTGTCCCAATCTCAGCGGATGTGTCCAATATTTTTATATACGCGAGTGAAGGGACTCTAAGTGGTTCTCCTGGTGACTTTAGCATTGATGAAGCTGTGGAGGGTCCAATGGGCTCGACTATTCATTCCATTCATGATTCCTTTTTACTGCCTACACCTCACTGTTTGCCGACCAATAATTCGGTTAATGCCACAGAAAATCTAGCCCTGATAGAAATTACTTTGGCGGCCGTAAACATCACTGTGGCTAGACTATTTAAATTGTTTGAGTGCCTTGACTCTAAAATTTCACATTCTTGACTGGATAGTCAAACTTCCAGCAGAAGTTCCTCCCTCTAGAGTTAGAGGCGTCAGGGGTGAACTTGAAGGAGCTACTGGCCCATCATCTGGGATGGAGTCTCAAGAGGTGGGAGTTCTTTCATGTCAGTGCTGCTGTCGTTTGCAAATATTATTTGTCCTGTTACTCAACCTACAGCTGAAGTAATTAATGTGAATGATTCCTGGGTCAGACTTGATAGGAGTGTTAAAAAAACGTGCTCCCTTGGTAAAGTATGGCGCACCGTTGGTGATCTCCAACACTTGTCCAGGACAGGTTGCCTAAAACAAAGCGTGCCTAAGACAAAGGCAATGCCACGAAAGCGGCGACGATTGTCAAGACAGGCACAGATGAGCCAGCCACCTGTCTGTTCTAATCATGTAGCTGAAATGAATCCTGTATCAGATCCATCACACATGCCTGTTACATCGACTTCACACTTATTGAAACCTCTGAGGTCGGTCATACTACCAGCCACCCCTCAGGTGGTGGAGGTGGTTTCCATCCCTATATGTTCTCCAGTAAACCGTGCCCCTTTCACTGAGATTGTGGATCTGATTGAGAGGGCAGTGGTTGAGGTACCCACCTCAGTGTGTGGTGATCGAGTCTCAACGGTTGGCCCGCGATCATCCAGACCTCTGGAAGTAGAGTTTAATCCCCATAATCCGAGTGACGTTACCGATGAGCATCCTTTGCAAGATCGCATGTTTTCTATAAAAGCTGTGTTCGATGCTTATTTGACTGAACGTGTGGCCCAAGTTCTGTTGCCCAAACCTCTGTCCTTGATTAGGTTTGATAATACCAATAAAACCTTTCAGATTAGTACAAAAACAAAAGTTATGGTGGAAAACCCCAAATCAAGTGCTGAGGTCCAACGACAACCGATTCCATCTTGCCCGAAACTTGAAATGAAGTTAACTATTCAGCATGCTAAGCTTGCTACTAGGACTGAGGATGTGCGAACAGGAAAACATGCAACCAGGAATACCTTTGTTAATTGTTCACTTATTGTTAAATGCAGGGATCCACCATTTGAAAAATATGACTTGTGCAGATCAAGCATATTAAACATTTTTGGTGATGTGAATAATCTTCAGGACATTGCTTCGAGTGACATCGATCAGATTGAATTTGTATGCGGCCAGAACCTATCCATTGTGCATTTGTGGATTAGGTCCGGGTGAGTACTAAATTCAATTTGGAAAGAGAAAATGGAATTGTTTAAGATGGGCTTTTTGGTAGCTCAGGATCCTGAACGTCTTATAGAAGAAACGAGAAATTCTGAACACCATCATTCCCCAAATTTGACTTCACAATGCCTACCTGTATGCGCATGCTCTTACTGTGGTCCAATTGCTATTCCACAACAAGAGAAATGGAACCCTGCCCAAGCATAACCATTAATCGAAAGCACTCAATTTGATTACTCTCTAGCCAGCTGGAACACCAGAGGTCATACCCATTTACAATGGGGCTCAACACAGGACATTAACCAATATGATATAGTGGCTCTTCAGGAGACCTGGCTGCTGAAAACCCCTATGTGGGACAATCATGATGTTATTCTGTTGCCAGATCTGATGGTCTCAAGAGGGAGACCAACGTCAGGCCTGCTTGTGGCAGTAAAAACAAGTAATGGGCTAACTGTCAGTAAATGGGCCTCCCCAAATAATTTCACCCAATTGGTCAAAATAACTTACGCCTCGCAAACCTTAGCATTGATTAATTTATATTGAAATCCATTGGGACTATCGGATGATACTTTTTATAAGGATATATCCAGTGTTCTGGAACTTGTGTCTCTTGATCAGTCTATTACAGCAACAATGCTAGTAGGAGATCTAAATCTCGATTGCTTATGCCCAAAGAAAGTATCTCAAGTGCTTGCCAGAGAAAGGTGGATTAAATGTGTTATAGACCATAACTTATACATGGCTCTCTAACGGGTGACATTCCCCCCAATTCTACGTGGGAAAGAGGAGTCTCCAACTCAATTATTGATTATATATTTGTGTCAGACACTCTCTTTCATAGGGCTGTTAAATTTGAGATCATAAATCAGTTAGTGACCATCATATGTTAACATTTCTTTGGCAAGGAGACCATGACCAGATCTTGACCAAATCACAGTGGGCTAGTCAGACTTTATGTGTTAATAATGCAAAAACTCGCTTTAAATGGTTAAATGAATTCAGCTACTCGAAATTTGGGCCACATGGAATTTGATTTCTATGTTGACTTTCTGGCCTCCTTCGGTTATATGTATTTGGGAAAAGTCCCATGCGTTCCTACTCATAAGCACCGATGTGATCCGATTGTACAACAAACCAAAAGTGCTTATAGGAAAGAACTGAGATTACCACTTAGACTGTCTCCTAGAAAACGAGATCAAGTCCGAAGGAGGATCAGGTGTCAATATCGAAATTGGACCCGAGCGAGAAAGGCAAAACTTTTCCAACTGGATAGCGAAGCCTTCATGTACTCAGTAAACAATAACAACTCTGCTCAAGTGTGGGCCTTACTTAACAAAGCCTCTAATCAAACACAAGTGAGCCTCCAACTGAGCGGTGTGACAGATACTCAATGGCTTGAACACTGCTCGCATCTATATGCGGATGTGAATTACGACAGTTACATCTATACTAACTCAGCCACACATGAATGGACATTAGAGTGTTCAGCAGAATTAATAGAAGAGCTCATAAAGAAATCATCTTTGTCACGTGCCCCAGGCCCGGATGGCTTAAGCAACTTTATGTTTAAGCAAAATCCACTGAATTGAGCCAGTATACTTAATAATTTATTCCAACAAATTATAAACTCAAAAACTATTCCGCCCTCGTGGAAGTCATCCTTGCTGGATCCTATCTTTAAGAAGGGTGATAGGGGGGCCCCGTCAAGTTATCGACCATTTGCATTGCTTGATGCCCCGGGAAAGATCTTTGCTCGACTTGTCTTGAGAGACTTTTCCCGGTGGACTCAGGCGTGCAATTAACGTGACCCCAGCCAAACGGGTTTTGTCGTGGGATTAGGAACTGTAGTTAATCTTTTAACTCTTAATGCCTTAAACTCCCAGGCTCAATTGACCAAACAGCCTATCTATTTAACCTTTTTTGATTTACACTCAGCATTTGACTCAACCTCATGAGTCAAATTGATGGAAAAACTACTGTCTGCGCACTGTCCTGGGACCCTGCGTGACATCATTTACGCTTTACACTCAGCAAACTCAATAATGGTCGATTGTCCATATTGGGCCTTTTGTCTTCGGCCATCTCTACATCAAGGGGTTTGAAGCAGGGATGTATCCTTGATTCGGCCCTCTTCAATATCTTCATTCATGACATACTACAAGCCTTTCTTCAGGTCTGCTCAGATTCACCAAAAATGAATGGTGTAATATTTAAAGACTTGTGGTATGCAGACGACCTGGTACTAGTCTCTAAAACTATGTCAGGTTTGCAAAAATTATTGTCCGCTTTGAGCGCCTATCTAGATGACAATGAATTAATCATCAACCTTAAGAAAACACAAATAGTCATTTATGCTCCCAGAATCACCAAAAGGGCCTTAATCGATTGGAAAATCAAGAATGTGAGCATGGAAGTTGTACCAACCTATCTTTACTTAGGTATTCTATTTGATGGCATGCCTCAAGTTGAGTCTCACCTAAAGACGTTAGATCATAAGATAATGTCAGCTATCTCGCAGACAAGGATAATCCTATACAAATTTGGTAAATTTACGATCAGACCAGCTATCGTGTACTGGCACCAGAAGGTTTTACCAACCATTCTTTATGGTTTAGAAACCAAAGATATAATTCTACCAGCATTTCTGAACAAATTAGAAGCGAAATTCTGGAGGGTAGTTCTCCATCTCCCACAATGTGTACCTAGTCCATGGCTGCGTCATGAGCTGAGTCTAACGTCTTTGGCTGCTAAATATAATTGGAGGCTGTATGCCCTATTTTGAAATGTATAAACTACATGACACTGATAAAATATTAGCAACTTTATCAATTTATATGCTGTCGTCCTCTCATGCATTTGTTAAAACCTGGTCATCTTGCATTCTTAAGATTTTGGCAAGGGCGGATGTAAGTTTGGACACTCTTATTTCGAACCTCATTAGAGCAAAAGTCAAAATATTCAGCCTGGATTGGATTGATACTCGAACCAATTGCCTCTCATACAAAGACTTTCAAGCCATTGCGTCTGAACAAAAAAAGCTTCAAGAACTGACTCCCTATCTATGCCGAGCACCGTCTCCACAGTTAAGAACATCAATACTACGTTTGCGATTCAATCTAGTTCCCACTCTAGACATATTGGCAAGAAGAAGTTTGATTGATGCAAAAGAGAATTATTGCAGATTCTGTGTGACTACCTCCATTAGAGAAACCCTTAAACACATCATAGTTGAATGTCCAGCATTAATTGATCTGAGAACCAAATATTTTGGGAAACATATGCCATACTTTAGTTTAATGGTCCCTGAAAATCGATGGCCAGTTATTTTGTCAACTAAATCTATAAGCATTCGCATTGCCACTCATAATTTTCTGACTGCCTTAAATGTAGGTGTTGCTCCTGAACCAGTTGTTTTATAGGATACTATTGATATTAGTCTTCTAAATAATGATATCCTTCTTGTTTGTGTTTGCATTGTGTCAGGGCTTTCTGTTTGTTTGAACCATGCATAATCATGCGGTATGACAGCTTGAGTAAGAGCACCGTGAATGTTTAGATATTTTCATCTATCCATTTTATTGTGTATGAAATGACTATCGATTTTGATTTAATGTACGTTCATTTGATTGTTTCAATATGGGTGTAGAATGTTATGATTAATTTTGATAGCCCTTTTTTCTTGTTTTATTTTAAGTTCAATTTTATTTTTATTTTACACTTTTTTTACACACTAGGTGCTCCCAAATTATTGTTTAAATATTAATTAACAGTATTTTAGAAATGTATAAATGAAATTGTTTTATTTTTGAAAAAGTTGAGTTTTCTCAGCTAAATTCAATTAAAAAAAAAGTGTGTACTTACCTTAAATGTATTTTGCCCTTCTTAAAGGTATAGATATGGTTATTTTGCTCACCTGTGACTTGGTTGTGGCTCTACCGAAAAGTAATGCTGTTGGTTTCACTTTACTATTTCTTTTAGGATATACATTTATAAGTTTAACAACTGGGTCTTGCTTCCCCTGACCTGCTGTTTTGCCTATCTACAATAAGTCTGCCTTAGGTTTTTACCTGTCTTGAATAGCTGTGTGCCATTCTCAAAATGTGTAAAGAGTCATTGGTTACCTGATTCTGTGTTCCACTGATCTGAAAAGCAACTGTAATAGTATAATACCCTGTTAGGATTCACCTTCCTAGAATAGCTGTGTGCCATTCTTTAAAAGTGTCCTGTAGTTGTAGCTAAACTTGGTCTGCCTGGTGCAATCCTAACTTAGTGTAGAAAGTTATTGCTCACTGTAGTCTGTGTTCCACTGATTTGAAAAGAAACTGTAATTGTATATTACACCAACTGGTCTTACTCACCTGTTATAACTGAGTGTTATCCTGAATGCAGTTATAGGTTCATACTGTTCCTTGAATCTGTGTTCCACTATTCAGAAAAGTATCCAGATAACAGGTAATCTGAAAGTAAGTTATGGTTTGCTCCCTGTGAATAGGTGTGCCCTATACTTAATGTGTTTGATAAGGTCTGATTTCCTAGAAATACTGTTTGTTTTCTGAACAGGGTCTATGCTTTATTCTGTATACTTTAAAGCATCGTGTTGTGTTTTTGTAAGGTGTTTATGACTCTATGACAAAGTACTTACCCAAAGACTTTAATTTGCCTAACTGTATTCATAATAAACCTTTATTTTTATAATACGTTTGGTTGTAAGTGTTTCTGTTGAACCCATGGTATACTGCAAGTTCTTTGTACCTTCCTACAGCCCTCTCTCCCTCCTAAAATAAGCCTGGCCGCTCGGTCTATGCCAGCAAATAATTTAGGTGGCACAGCCTTACACCAAGAGTGGAGTTTTATACCGTCTCTGTTGCATGGTTTTACCAAGCCCTTAGTTGCACTTCAGAAAAACTGTACTAACATTTCCCACCCAATGTGTACCCTCGGTTCTTTCCCCAAGGTGGCATAACATTATGAAGGTTATTGTACTGAACTGAATAGAAGTGTCTGTCACTTCCCCTTCAGCCAGAGCACCAAGTAGTATGTCCATGGGCATTTAAGGTAGACACTGATAGAGTCTGGCATCATGCTGGTGTAATGGGCATGTGTACCAGTGAGAATCCTCTGGCAGCTATTACATGAGTTTTGCTAATGAATAAACTAATGAACCAGAACAGATTGTACTGAGACATAAATTGTGAACACCTCATGTGCTCAACAAAAGATATTGGCATAATTATGTTGACACATTCACCCAACCCCTTATCCAATCCTTTTATGCACCCCTGCGCCCCCACCTTCATCTTAACCCATTCACACAATCATCCACCCTACTCCTTGTCTTATCTTTTCATTCATCTATCCACCACCATGCCCAATGCTTTCACACACCCATCCACTTTCCAACCTTCCACCACTACAGTTCCAATGCACCTGTTATTGCCAACGTGGACTTGTCCCATGTCGAGGTGGGCTAGAAGGGTGAGGTGGGTATTGCAGTGAGATGTGGAGGGATCCCTGCTGGGATTCCCCTGTAGTTGTTGTTGAGGTATGAAGCGTTGCCTCTTGCTGAAGACTTGTCAGTAATTGTGCCAGACACTGCTCCAACAGAACCTGGAATCCATGTGTTATAGTCTCTGTGGACCTCCTTGTGAGCTGGCTTTCCAGGCACAGAGCATCATCAGCAACTGCCTTTTCTGATGCTCACCACCAGGTATTGTATTGTCCCATCTTCCATGCAAGGCCACATACGCCCTGATGTAAGTCTGATTGTTTGCAGGATGCTGCTGCCTTGCATCAAAGTTCTGAAACACACAAGGATGGCCTAATGACAGATCCCATGTCTGTTGAAATCAATTCTCTGACCTGTCCTGATGATCAGCGTAGCTAATAAGTGATCAGCTGCTGAGCCTTATGGTCGGACAAGAATGGGGTCTATGTGGAATGCATCTGTGTCATTCTGTATCTCCACATTTTGGTGTGGGATTTCCAAATGGGGTTTCTCCCATAATTATGATGTGTGATGATTGTGGCATGCAATGCTTGGGTTGCAGTTTGTAGTGGTCTTGGTCAGGATATCAAGTGTTACAGTTTCTCCCGGGGATGTTCTGGAGTATTCCCTCATAAACGTCATCAGATGCAGTGCCAGTGTGTGTGTTTTGGGTCTCCTTGGGGCACTTACACTCACTGCAGGGGTCTTGTACTTCTCCTTCACCTTACCAACTTTGTCTGCAGGGTGAGACTCACCAGACCTTTCTGTGGCAGACTTGCTTGTCACTGCAATTGTGGTGGTTATGCTGGTGCTGGAATGGGTGGCTATGGTTTTGGGGATACTGGTACCAACAGATGTTCTTGCAGTTGCTGTTCGTTGGGACATGGAGTCTCTCTCCGAATCACTGGATGAGTCTTCTGTGGTGACGTGATAGATAGGGTTCAGTCGTATCACAATACATGCGTGGGATAAAGCATGCATTCAAATTAACGTGTGACAGTGGCTAGCTCTGTGTAATCTCACTATCCTGTATGTCTGTCCTGTCTAGTAGATGTTGGCCATCTGTTATGGCTGACTGCTCGACATTGGCCCTTGTGTGTACTTGTAGGTTGTTTGTGACACATCTGATCCTTGTTTGGCTTTTGAGGTGGATTGTGAAGTGCCTCTCTCATCAATATCTGTATACATGACACACATGTGGGGTTGCCATTTCCAGGTTGAAGGTGGCATTGTTGTTTGGACCACAGCATTAGTTACACTGATAGAGGGCTGAGAATCATAGTTGCGCTGCACATCACCTTCCATCACAGAAATCACTGTCTCCTCTATTCTCACCTTGAACTATGATGTGTTCACCTATGTTACCATAATAACTTTTCCTGTACTACCGTACATGTAATTCATGCAAATAACGTATCTGTCTTATCTTGTATCATTTTGCAACTTTAAATATATTGCCTTGTTACCTATATCATATGTATCTATAAATATATTGCCTCAGTAACCATTTATTGTATGTAACTGTAATATAATGCCCATGTAACTAAGTAATGCACTCAGATGCCTCAGGGCTAGGTGTGCTACATAAACAAACAAACAAACAAACAAGCAAACAAACAAACAAACAAGCAATCAAGCAAACAAACAAACACACATTACCAGGATACCAGGTTCATGTGCATTATCCCATATGGGTACCAATGACATGGATTGATTGGTACAATCTAGCCGCTATCTGGGACCCTGCAAGGACCTTTGCATCTCCTCACCCTGTCAGTACTGTGATGTCCACAACAAAAGCTGCAGTTCCTAGGAATGCAGGAAGAGGTCAGGTACAGACCCGTCAACCATGGTTATGTATTCTCTACCATGCACTACAGGGATGCATAGCATTCGTATCTTCAGGTACATGTGGCAATCCTGTAGTCCGATGTGCACACAGTTCTCACACAGTCCAGGACACCGCCGTTCTGTATGCTTGCTTTGTGCATTTTTGGCCATGAGGTTGCCTTCCGGCCTGGGTACCTCCCTGGTCACCTCTTCTGCCAGGGCTATAAGCTCCTGATGACTAAATGTTGGCTTCACAAGCCGCCTGTCTGCATCCTTCCCTCCTGCACAGAAGATAGCACAGGAGCAACACGCTGGTCTCGGAAGCAACAGAGGTTTGAATCCCGGATCTGCGATTTGAAACCAAACCCAGATATAGTATTAGGCGCGTCATAAAAAAACTAATAAATTAATAAATCCCCTAGGATCCTGTTTGCCGCTTATTTTTTCGGATGGCCTTGGGAAGTCCTGATTGAACATGCTTTGTAATTCCCGTAATCACTAACAGGCAATGTTTTTCTATGAATTCCACATCTGGAAATGGTAAATTTATAGGTTTCCTTTATTTCAGAAATGGGTGCAGTTAGGTTGTTAACCTGCAAAGATTGTAACATTATTGAAGGTGCACATGTGTTTTTTTAATCTACCATAGAAGGTATTTAGGATTATTGTTACAGATGATCTGGAAAGTAGCAATATTTTGTGTTTCTCTTTGTTACAGGGTACCAGTTGAGGCTTTTCAAATCTGGAGTGGTACGGTGTTTGGGATTATGCCCCAAAATGATTCTAGTTCTTTATTTTTGATAAGCTGTTGTCGGGTTAGTTATTTTTTTATTTAGCCCTAGAGAGAGAGACAAGGGCTCTGGTAACCTCAAAGGTATGTGCCATTTCTAAATAGGGGACAATTCCCCAAGGATTTGGAGCTGGAAGTGCGATTTTTGGGCCTTGGAGTCTATTTGTGGTTTACAGAGATTGATGCCTAGATTCTTTACCTGTTCTGGCAGAGTGGGTAACATGACTACAATGGGTGGACATTTCAAAGTTGATGTTTCCAGGGTTGGAATCCCATGGAAGATAATCTCTCTTTCAGAGGCATTAAGATTAAGATAAAGATTATTATCTAGAGTCCAGTCCTGGATTTTCAGCAGATCCGTTACCTGCGGTTGATTATTATAGATATGGGTTGTTTGACCCCAGCAAAACGACCTAATGCCGAATTGACCTATTTTTTGGTCAAATTTCTTTGACCTACTGCGGGGGTGACCCCCGCTAACCTCCACAATACGGGGGTAGACCCCCAGCTACCTCGACTTCCCTCCCACCTTAACCTATTCCCTTACCCCACCCCACATCCATTTTTTTATTAAAATGTACCAACTGACCTACCGAATATGACCAAATAAACGCGGTCAATTCGGAGTAGGTCAAATTGGACAATGCAGTTATTATTATCAGGTTCCAGATCCACTAGAACTCAATCAACTACCTCTATTTACGATCGAACAGAGCACCCAACGACTATGTAAATGGCAGTGCACTGCATTATAAATGGCAGTAAAATAACATAGCAAAACGTACCTCTGTGATCATTACTGATGGAACATAGAGTGGTTCTGCGATTTGCTTGAGGACTTTGCACATTATGTGCAGCATCAAGTTGAACAAGTGCCTCCAATGAGAGAGACCAGCAGTAGTCTCCAGAAATGTCATTACATGTTTCTACTCCTTCTGCTAACCGGGTAAAGTAGATGCTGGGAAATGTTGAGGTGTCTGCAAGTAGAGCAGGAAATGGGGTGTTTTGGGAGATACCAGGAACTGCACCTTGAAAGGAGTGGGGGCAATTGAGTTTTATATAGATGGGCAGGCAACATGATTACCACGGATTGGGTTCACCCACGAATCCTAAGTGGTCTGCCGAGCTGCAGGTATGGTCCTGATCTATCATTTTGGGAATACCAGCAACCTCAGACATGTGATCGACTTAGTAGCACCAATCAGTGAGTTTCTTTCTTGCTTGGCCTGGCTAAGTATTACTTGTGTTCTTCTGGAAGGCATGCATCCTGGCAGTTTGAGCTGGACTTCTCCTTTTGGGAATAGGGCCAATATTAATTAACATATAGTTGGGAATCTGTTGTGTGATAGCACAGATGGGCGATTGAATGGGGAGCCACCCAGAGTAGCTCCCAGTGGTTATGATGAATTCAAAGGCGTACATGCATCTCTTTTGTGTGTGTATACCAGAATATCAGAAGTATCAACATATTAAAGAAACCACAGCCACGTGCGGCACTTGTTGTGTAAATCTTAAGGTTTCAATACCATCAGGATAGCTTTCTTTGCTTGCTGCAGTGATCTATTTAACGTTTTGGCACCTTGGGGAGGGTCTCCAGACGATCAGGTGGGTGGGAACATAGACAGAATTCACCAGTAACCACACACCTTTTCTAAGGTCATATGTCCTTTGCCTGTTTGTTTGCCATTTATTGTGTTTGGTGCCCAACACCCAACCCTTTCTCTCTCCCCCAAACCATCCTGTGAACAAGTCCCATAACCACCCTGCCCCCCATACAACTTACCCTGCTGCTCTCCGGCCCACTCCCAGCCACACGGTAGACTTGGTGAAGTGACTTACACCCTTTGCTATTTCCAATGTGGCAATCTTTTATATCTGTGAAGGGAAATTGGGCATGTGCCTTCATCACAGTTGCAATTTTACTCGACGAAAATAAACAGCACTCTGAGTGTAAGCCATGGGGTGCTAGCAGAGATACGTTCTGTGTTCATCTGTGGACAGGGCCATCAACATCCCTGAGCCCTCCAGATGTCCTTGATTTCCTCAGGCCTACTTGGCTCATGCTGGTGGGCCATTACAAGCCCTGTCCAAACAGGGACGCTGTGTATATAACTACATAAATCACAGGTTGTGATGCATTCAGGCATGACCTGAACTATAACCGAGAAATGTGTGTTGTTCTGAAAATGTATGTCTCCCCACTTGGCCTCCACCAGATTCAACATCATAAGAAAAAAAGTAATTATGATGACGTCATGGATGACAAGCACACTTAAAGCAGTGTCTTTAAAACTAAGACTATCAGACAGTACTAGGGTTTTAAAGTGTGTATAAAGGTTGCCACTTCAGGGTGAGACAGTCACCGTTTTTGGCCAAGTTGACAAGACTTGCCGCTTGCACTGACTGATTCTCTTTGTCTGTAGAGGCCTAAGTCACCAGAGAATAGCAGTGACCTGGCTGCCCTTCTTTCACAAGAGGCTGCTATGCTTTAGCCACTGTGATTTGCCACAATATTCACCATTTTTGGTGGTAGTGGCATTTCCACATAATGCGTTCGTGTATCATGTGTCAGAACTGTGAAAGTCGGTGACAATTTAACTGTAATTGCAATGGTTCGGGTTGGTTGTGTAGTGCATATGTGGTGTGTTGTTTTTCAGGTGCATTCCCTGTCATTTTCTTCAACTCATTGAACACGGGTATGGGTGATGGATGGGTAGGTTTTGTTGGGAAAGAGCAAAGGGATAGTGCATTTCTTTTCTACCCTCTCGAATCATGGCACGTATTGTAAGGACCTACATATTTGATGTCAACACATGGGATGTTATTTGAGAATCTGGGAATACCGGAGATAATCCTAGCATTTTTGTTACCTTGGCATATGTTGGCAAACCATGGACTATGATATGAGTACCTGGGTATATGACGACGATGCCTGACATCATACATGGCACTTTTCCTCCACTTCCCACTCACTCCAGCTGCATATCTGCACATCTGAAAGTGGACTATATTACAAAAGACTAAGGGGGTCATTTTTATTTCGATGGGAAATTGCACTGAGGGTTTGACGTACAATTGCACTTCAGTGCAAATCCTCTTGGTGCAATTTTCAACGTCTCCAGCACAATGGAAAAGTGTAGCGTAAAACATAGGTGAAATTACCTTTACTCGTCACTTTACGACTATGTTGGTGGAAAAGTAAAATGCCTTGTGCAATTAACGTTTGAGCCCCACTCTTCAACTCTACCTAACACGTTCTTGAGCATGAGATGGATCTGTAAAAGTTGTGGTAAACACCTATACCACCACTTTTACCAATTGACCTCACAATGAAACGGAGCACTAAAATAATTAGCTTTGCGATGCTTATTCTGCATAGTGGGGGGCTCTGTCGGTTTAGATATGTGAATTGCAAATAGAATAGCTAGCATACGTAAATTATCTCTCTAGGGGAAATGAATGGTTTATTCTGGACTCTTCAACCGACTTGCCAAAGACATTTGGAGAATACAGTACATTCTGGATTTTAAAACTCCAAATGCACCACAATTAGGAAGTACAAACTGAAGCAGACATAAACCCACAAGGACTCTGTGGCAAATCAACTTCCGGGGCACCAGTGGTCCAGGGATGAATATCGGTTTCTAAACCATCAATCAACCCCATACCTCTAGTACACCAGAAGGGATCTGAACAGATTGGAATACAAGTGAATTATAAAACCTACTTGTCCAATTTTGGTAACGTGGACGGAATGGCAGGCTTATTTATTTATTAAAATGTATAAAGCGCCCAAACAGCCCCTAGGCATCGAGGTGCTGTTACAGGTAATGAACTTAGTTACATGAGGCATGTGTCAGACATTGTAGGGACATTACATACATATAGTCCGGGCAAGCATAGTAAATACATTGTATACATATAGTCCAGGGTTAGGCGGATAGCAGTGTCTTGATGGCTTTGCGGAAGGCTAGGTGGGAGGTTTCCACTCTTAGGGGTGGTGGCAGGGCTTATCTCTGCACGGTCGTGGATCGTTGGTTAGTTGCAACAGCGAAAATACAATTATTTCCCAATGATAAAAGGGACTTCCAGTCAAGGTTGTATACAAATATCTACTTTATTATTACAACAACAGATAGTTCTAGCACACTACAAAATACAACTCACCCTGTGAAGGAACACAGAGGACAGACAGTTTCATGAAGGAAAGTGATGCACTCTGGATACTGACAGGAGCGTAATTAGTAAAGCAATCAGTCTTACTGTTCAAGGTTATTTGGTTCCAGGACCAAGGGGGCAAAGGGTAGTAACTGCCTTTAGGGGCCTTCGGAAAAGGACCACAGGGGCAGAACCACAATGTACCTGGTCCTGAAGAAGTTATTGGTGCTCGACAGCGTTGTGGAGGTTCTAGGGCGCTTTGCAGCCCTTGAGACAGAGTTAGTGGTGGGAGACAGATGTGGGTATCAGGCAGCAAACAGATCAGCAAGCGAGGCTGGACGGACATCTGCAGGCTGGCTGCGGTGGCGTTCAGGGCCAAAAATCACTCTCTCTGTGCTGGTTGGTGGATATGCAATGCTGGTTGAGTCATCTCGGACAGATCTGTTGACTGCGGCATGACAACAGTCAGCGATACAGCAAGATGCGGTTCGAGGACTCGACTGTCTTCAAAATGTCCTTAAAAGATGGACTCTGGATGATGCTTGTGTGGCACGCCTCCTAGCTTCTTTTCAGTGCTTGTGTCGTCATTTCAAGGCGGATGGCCCAAAGCTCAGGAGAGTGTTTGCAGGCAACGACTTTGTCTGTAGTTCAGATACTCTCTGGCACTTCCCACCTAGGAAGATTGCTGGCAGAACCTAACAGGGCACGCTGTATGCTGGCTGGGTACCGGTTCTGGAGCTGCTGGGCGGGTCCTCTGGGTCTGGTATCTCCCTCTGTTCTCTGGGAGATGTTTAGGCGAGGGCTCTTGCTTCTCTCTTGGAACACCAGCCTTCCTTCACTGGCGGAAGATGTAAGGTAGACCCTACCTTCAGCTTGGGTCCAAATGAGTTCTTCTTCTTACTCCTTTCAAAGTTATCAGATGATCTGCTAAGTGAGGGGTTCAGCCCTCTCTTAAAGCCAACTGGGCCCCAGTGATTGGCGCAGGCTAAGCCCACCTTAATGAACCAATCCTGGGTCCCCACCAACAATCTTCTGTTATGCATGAGGTCAGGACCAGGGTGCTCTGCAACAGGACAGACAAGGGGTGAAAACATATACCTAAGTCCCACCCATTCCCCTGTCTGCTGTGGATAAAAGTGTCTCTCTGGTTAACTGAGCCCTCTGTTACTCTTGATTAAAGACACAGGATTTCCTTGAAGTTTGTGATGGGAGCAGAATTCCTGTCTCCCCCAAATCACATCCTTTGTCCCTCTGAAAGGGGTCTTCTCCACAGGGACACCTGCGGTAACTGATTGACCCAGACAGGCCATTTACTGCCTTTCATACAGACAGGTGGGTACTAGCTTCAAGTTGACACATTGCATACCAAAGGGGTGTTAGCCCCACCTTCCTGTTGTCTGTTCGGCAACCAAGCCTCTCCTCTCAGCTTGCCTCAATTATCTCTTGTTAGTTTGACTTCACCCTCAGCAAGCCACATATGGAAGAAATCAACAATTACGGTTTGTGAGGAGAACATATCACAATTCTAAAACAGTGCTTTTTTTCCTGCACCATTGAAGGTGACGCTTCTTCATCTCTGTCACAGAGCCAGCTTTGGTGAATCCACGACCAGGCCCAGCAGCCCCACCAGTCTGGCCATCAGCCTGCACCCCAGCCCCCACCGTACACTAGCCAACAGCCTGCACCCAGGCCTCAAGCCCAGACACCACATAATCCTTTATCAAGGCCTCTGTCCCAGACAACCAATCTGTTTACAACCCAGCCCCCAAGCCAATCAGCCATCACTCCAGTCCCCTCAGCAGCAGAATTAGGACAGGAGGGAGGGTAGGGCATCATCTCGAAGGCCCTACTAACAGAAGATCTACAGTACGTAGCCATCTACCCACACTGTCTTTGCCACCAACCACCTGGACATGTCCATGCTCTTCAGCCTTCTCACAGAAATCAATTGCAATATACTGCCAGCAATCCTCCCGCTCCCATTTTAGTGCACTGGAACTGTTTTTTTTTCTTTTTCCATCAATAGCAGTTTACCACACAATGTAGCAATGGGAAAGGCTATTATGCAAAGAGAACAAAGCCTGCTTCTCCCACGTCCACTCACAGATGATGTCCCCCATAATTAGATGGATTTCTGACCACACTTTCCTACAAATCATTAGGCCCTCAACTACATAAAGGCATAGTGACATATAACAGGCTTCCCCGATGTAGTTGGGACCCTGAACTGCTTGTGGAGCTCGTGCCACCGTGTGCAAGAGAGCAGGCCTTCATCCGCAGATGTATGCAGAAATCCATTGATATAGATATGGTCTGTGATGAGGCTCTGCTCTTCACACAAGGTGCCTTTGCTCCACTTATAACTCCATGTCCCTGGCTCAGCGCAACCTGCCAATCATCATGGAGGGATTACAAATACAGAGGCTAGGAATGTTGGTTACGTACATGAGGGCCATCATCTTTGCAATGTATAGCATGATACCGCCATCCTAAATCTGACCATAGCTCATGGTGCATATACCCGCCTCCACTCCAGCCCCCTCCACAGCAGCATTGGGACAGCAGGAGGTGTATGAGTGCTCTAAGTCCATACCCACAGAGGCTCTAGAGGGCCAGGCTATCCCACCACACACACTTACTAACTGGTCAGTGCGACCTTCCACCTTCACATTCTCACCATCTTCAGCCTCCTGACAGAAATCAAGTGCTTTATAGAGCCTTCCACATGGACATTCTTACAATAACCCCTCCCAACCCCATTAAAGCTCCTGGCAGTGCTCCATTTCTGTGCCACAGGCATTTTCCACCACACTGTGGCCCCGCTACATGGTATTACCCAGCCCTGCTTCTTCCGCATCCTCTCACAGGTTTTAACAGCTATGATGAGATGGATGACCCACCACATATCCTTCCCTACCAAACCAGAGTCCCTCAAACATATGCAAGCACAGTTATCTGCCTTAGCAGGCTTCCCTAATGTGGTTGCGACCTGGATTGCATACATCTGGCCTTTGTGCCACCGAAGGCAAGAGAACAGGTTTTTGTCAACCCGAGGCATGCACCACACCGTGAACGTGCAGGTGGTCTCTGTGAACCCGCTCTTCATGCATATATGTGCAAGATTTCCTGGCTCCAAACATGACTCGATGTCCCTAGATCAGAGAACCCTGTCACGCACCATGACAGTATCATTCCGACACCAAATGTAGCGGATGGGTATGTACATTAAAGCTCGCCGTCTTTACAGTGTACATCATTAGACAACCCCAATTCTGCATGTGAGACACATTTCTCCCATGGTGCATGCATCATGGCAATAGCATGTCGACGTCATAGGCCATGCAGGGGTGACATGACAGAAGTGCTAGTGGGTAGGTACCACTGGGACTCTATTGGGGAATATGTGCTAGTAACTTACACCATTATTAACCTATAGAGCAAGTGGTAAAACGACAGCTCCTTTGGCCTCCTGCATTGAGCACATAGTGACTCAGTCAGCATTTCTCACAATGGTAGTATGATCATAAAACACACTCCCTTAGCTCCCCACTCAATGCAGCACCAGGGGTCCTGTATCTCTGTGGAATGGAAGCACATCTGTGCCAACCTTCACTGCTGCCTAAGGGGCAGGGGCGCGGGGCAGCGGACTACTTTTCTGTAGTGATTTCCATGGAGGGGACAGCTCCTATGAACAATTAAGTGCTAAAGGACAACTCTTTGTAATGTACCACTGTGCCAACACCGCTCTTAAAATGTATTTCACACACATTTTGTTGGGTCGTGATGGCTGGAAACACGTTGATGAACTTGTACCATAACTTCTACTGCCAGACTCGTACGATTACCCTGACCCTGCACTAGCCCAGAAAGGATATGAAAAGGCATGGAAGCAGCACATATATTGGCACTGTACAGCACCAATTTACCAACCACATCCTGCTGTGGCAAATCTGTGCATGGTCATATACACATCTTTCATCTGCACCCTGACACATACCTGGGTCACACCTGTAACACACACACTGGTTTTACTAACGGGAACTGTCAGGTTGTATGGGCACAGTCACGGCAACACACGTAAGATGATATTGTGAGCAAAAGGGATTGTTGAGCTCCACGCTATGAATTACAAGACAGACCATTACAAACCTATTTTAAATTCACCAATTGATGCTGAATATCCTCTGTGCCCTGGGTGTATCACATGACCACAGAGTACAGTGGGCCCCGGGCAGTGAGGCTACAAAACTGCCCATGCCCACACGCGTAATACCATTGACAGGGGGTTTAAAGTCTTTCCAACGAAAATTGTACATTTCAAGGTAGATATCCATCGAAACTGGCCAGCTTCATGAAACGTTTTATTGTTTCTTGTTTATTGGGGGGTCCCCCCAAAACCCCCAACCACCAGGATCACCCTCCTAAACTTAACCCTAACCCTAACCAAACCCTAACCCTAAACCTAACCGTAACTCTAACCCTAACCCTAACCCTAACTCTAACCCTAACCCTAACTATAACCCTAGCCCTAACCCTAATTCTAACTCTGACCCTAACCCTAAAATCCAACGAAAATTATTCAATGAAAATGGTTTTCGATGGAAATGCATTTCAATGGATAATTTCCGTTGGATTTTAATTCAATGGTAAATGTTTCGATAGAAAGACCAGATACCGCCAGAAACGGTCTACCACATTGTGGCTGTTTGCTGCATGTTGCACAACTTAGTCAACCGGTGCACTGTGCCTATACCCGAGGAGCCAGAAGTCCATCTAGGCTCTGGAAATGACAGCGATGACCATGACAGGCAGCCACATGTGCAATGCAACCAGAGGGGCAATGCGGATGACCAATCTTTAACAAAGACGTCATCAGCCATTTCCTCAGAGAGAGCTGTGAGCATAAACAACAAGTTAGTGCAAAGTCTACCTATACCCCTCCCTAACAGGCCCTGATCCCTATCGGGTTTTTGGCATGTAACAGATGAATAAATAAATAAATAAATACATAAATAAATGAAGGTCAACAGAATATAGCAGACACACTCACTGATCAAAAGTACTTTAATAAACGTTAAAAGGGTTTGACATGTTCTGCTGCTCCAATGGGTGTGAGATGTAAAGTCAAAATTAAAAGCAGTCCAATCTGAACTGTCCAGGGTGCTTCACAAGAAAACTAGGGATGAATTGGGTGACATTCAGACAGAGGATGGACCAGAGATAAGGGTGCACAGTAACAGATATGCGTGCCTTTCGCTCCTTTCTTATGACAATCTTAGGGACCCTTCTTCCTCCTATTGCCACTGCCCCCCTCCCGTCCGTGTGACATCTGATATGAAGAAAGTTCTAAATTGCAAAGCAGTCTATAGATAGCATTTGTTCCATGCAGAGATACTTTTAGTTTGTCTTCTCTATTGTTGATTGAGCTGTTTTGAATGTTCAAAATAAGGGTACCTTACCATACAAAACATCATTAACGACTATTAACAGCCAGCAATCTCCCAGCAGTCAATCAGGGAGCTCTGTATGTTAGCCAGAATCTCCAGCTTGCGTTCTGAGAAAGCCAAGTTTCCCTCTGCCCCTCCTAGCTCTCTCTACTGGTACCCTGCCCACATAACTTCCTCCTATCCTGCCGCCAATTCTCTAACTTCCCTCTCACATTTCTTCTGGCTTTGCGACCTACCGTTCTTCCTCACCGCTCTCTTGACTGACGTGCACCCGAGCAAGTCCCGTGAAGTCCTGCTTGGCCGCGACTCCTTGACTCGGATGCTACATCTCGTTATATTGGATTCTAAAGGATCACTAAAGACACGACTACAGCCCGAGAAGGTGAACTGTTACAAAAGTGACTTTACTTTTAGCACTTTTAGTGCAAACTTAATAGAAACAACCCTTTGTTTGACTCATTATCTCTATTTTATTTAGGCTCCAGTTAATTCAGCTGGGGACGTGCTATAAAACAGTACACGTGCGCACACCGCGCGCACACCGGAGCAAGTCCCTTGAAGTCCCGCTTGTCCGCTTTGCCACGCTTGTTGTGTTGTTGTGGTTCCGGCGGTTTCTTCAACTTTTGCTTTCTGGTTGATTCACTGCAGTCTTTTATCTCCTTACTTAGTTTTTATTTTGTGTTTATGTTGTATTTGACACAACAATCGAGTGCCTCGGTTACATTCTGCTGTAACCCTTTTGTTGGACCCTACTCATGCATCGAGGCGTCTTCACTCTACGCACCGGGATGCCTCCTCCTGCCCTCATCTTGGAAAATGCTCATTCAGAAACGCCCATTGCTCTTGGGAAACCGAAGAGCATGCCGCGGTCATGTTCTACTATGCGCTTCCGTTCCGCAAAAAAATGTACACTTTCAATGGACAAAGGCAGAGCAAACAAGGACATTCACAAGCGATTCCTTGTATTACCCCTTCCGCTTCCTCCTGCAGTCTCTGCTACATCTTCTTTGGCTTCAACGGATGTCAAAACTGCTATAAACTGCTGCTCATTGTTAACATCGGAGAGCTTTCCGAAATCCGCGTCTTCATTGGCACCTGTTGCTGCTCATCCAGACATCCTCAGCAAATCGATTACAGACAGTGCCCTTCTAAACAATTTACCAACTGCTCCCATTCGAATGGGCAACAACAACTTCGACTCTGCGACATTTGGATATGCTGGTGATTGACATGGATCTAAATGACTCGTATTTTTCAGTCCATGACTCCTTTCACAATTTATCTAAGCCTCCAGACCTATTTTTGAACTCTTCTCATGCAAACTCGGCACTAGCAGTTTATTTGTCACTCCGACTCTGAAAAAAACATGTGAACCTTCCATTCATTCTATTTTGCCAAAAATAACTGAGCCATCTTCTAATTTGCTGGATATTACGCTCATGGCAATGAATCTGGCCATACAATCAATGACTACATTTTTCGATACCCTAGATGCTAAATTAACGTCCCAAGCTATAACATTGGATCAAATTGTTCTTTGGCAAAACACGTTTCGCATACCCACCAAATCTGTCCTATGTAATAGACCTGTTGTTCCCTGTCCAATCACTGGCACCATCTCAGTTGCCTGTCAAACTTCCATGTGTGTGCCAGAGGTAACAGATCCGTTTTCCTCCACAGATTCCCAAAGTGTAATTCCGATTCTGCCTCAATTTACTAATATCATTTACGATAGCACACTTTCTGTGCCCTCTGAAGAAACTGTTCCCAAATCTTCAAACGATACTGCTCTCCCTGGTCTTGCCCGTTCTAGTCCAACCAACAAACCTGCTTACAGCATTTTTCAAGCAAACAAACCCATTCCTGATGCTGCTAAGCCAGCCTCTAATCAGCAACCCAAAACTAAAAATCTAAAAGGCGCTAAAATTGCAACTTCCAAATCTAAACAATTTTTAAAATCTATTGCCCAACAAAAAAGGGCTTTGTCCACCGCCCTTCAAGTGGTCACTCAGAAATATGCAAAACTAGTCCATGATAAAAAGATGCTTATTGCCAACAACCCAATTTGTTTATTCCCTCCTACCCCCCTTTGGAACAATTAGTGGCCACCGCCTCACTGGCCTCTCTAGCAGACAAGGACACTCCTTTGATCTCAGATGACCCCCCCCAATTGCTGCCAATTTAAGACCAGTCCTCTCTGACAAAACACCACAAATACCTTTCGCTGTCTCTCAATTTGCCCCGGACGTTCCCTCACAGAATCCAAACTCCAGCGACCTCTTTCGACAAGAAATACATAAAGCAGTTGATCTATAGATGGCATCCCAACCGGTCCAACGACCACTTGATCCACCCGTGATCCCAACCAAGAACGATGTGGTCCCTGCAGCAGGCGCCTCCATCCCACGTGTAAGCTTTTCTTCTGTGCCTTCCATTTTACCTTGCAATACATCTTTTTCTGCAGTCAAAGCTGCTGATACTACCTCTGTCTCAATAAGTACAAATCCAAACACTATCAAACTTTCAGGCAGCAGTGCCTTATCTTCTGAGCCATCTCAGTCAACTCCCCGCTCCTCTGACCTGACCACGACCCCTCAAGATATTCTAGCCACCTCTTCTGTACTCACCCCTGAAATTCTGCTATTGATTGACTCTGCTCTTCGAAACAATGGTGTCACTCGAAACCCTCCCCAGGCCAAATCCGTGTGCAATGTCTCTTTGAATGGTAATTTCAACAAACGTTCCATTCGGTCATCTAATCGTCCAGCACCCTTTTCTCTGCTACTTTTCTTGTAGACCATTTCCTTTTACGCAATTTGATGTGAACCGGAAATCCATCATGGAACCTTTCTCTGACATTCCTGCTCTTGAAGATATTGCTTCTTCTGATATCGAGTTGGTCGAATTTATGCAAGAAAGTCAGCTATCGTCTGTCGAGCTGTGGATGAAATCCAGGTTAGTGCAAAATACCATATGGCTTGCCAAATCACAACTCTTTGGCATGGGCTTCATCCTCTTAGCTGGCATCACGATTTCCTCATCTCTAAATACTGTTCACACCAACTCGCCTATCACATCTGTTTCGACTGTTGCTTCAAGCTCAAGGCACACCTCAGCTGGACTATCTTTAGCTACACAAATCGCCCCAGAATGCATGTGCAAGTGTTCTGGTGCCCAGCGATAACTAGACAGCAAACAATCACAGGCCTCCTTCTCATTACTTAGCTGAAACTCTCGAGGTTCCAAGCATTTAGCAATTAACCCTACCTTGGATCTCAATTTTCATGACGTGGTCCAACTTCAGGAGACATGGCTCACAACCATCCCCCTCTGGGATAACCATGATATGTACTTGAATCCTGCACTCAAAGCTTTGCGAGGTCGGCCATCCTCAGGTCTTCTCTTTGCAGTTAAAAAACAGTTGTGTATTCTCTCTGAGCCTTGGGCCACTCCCAACAACTTTATGCAGATGATTAAATTACATACAACTGGGACAACATCTGCTTTGATTAACGTTTACTGGAACCCAATTGGGATTTCAGATTAACGCTTTCTCAAAGACATAAAACATTGATTTTCGAGTTCACTCCACAATTTTGAGCGACCATAACATGTTGCAAATGACTTGGATTGCAGAACATTATTTTACATCTAATACTCAGAATCACTATAAGCACGCTCTCTTTGTTAATCCTAGCCGCAATCGACTTCGCTGGTCAGAGTCCTCATTGCTCTTGTTCAACCATCATTTAACAATTGCAGCTGATAAAGCCAGTAGGGGTGAATTTGTCCATAATTTTGCATACTGTGATTTAATTCAGATGTTCCAACCAAACTCATGCCATCAAGTCAAATCCACTTTTAAACTGCATATTTATAATCAAGACATAAAAGAAGGGAAAACATTATACCGTCATCAAAAACGTGAAGCTTTGCTCCAGCCGGTTGGACCTCAAGGAATCATCTTGATCCAGTTTAAAACAAGGTACAAAAACTGGCTTCGCAGCCAAAAGTCCAACCTATATCAATGTGATGGAGCCCAAATGCTGAGTGCCTTGCCCTCAAAAAATATTGCCACAATCTGGTCAGCTGTTAACACCACACTGACCAGACCTCAGGTAGTTTTCCAATCCCAGGGAGTTACTGAACAGGAATGGGTCTCTTATTATTCTAATCTCTATGCTCTTCCAGCTACTCCTAAGCTCTCTCATAACAGTCCAATAGTCTCTTATTTTCAGATAAAATTTGACAAGGATGATGTTCTATTCTTCATCCACAAGGCAAGTCGGTATCGAGCTCCAGGCTCGGATGGTCTGTCGAACCATCCCTTCAAACAACATCCTGAATTGTGGTCCACAGTGCTGTACACCTTCTTTTGACATGTCATTCACTCTCATTCAATACCCCAAACTTGGAGGCACTCAATAGTCCTTCCAATCTACAAAAAACGGGACAGATGCAAACCAGCAAGCTATCGCCCAATAGCACTATTGGACGCGCCGGGAAAGACCTTCTCCCGTCTCATTCTACGAGATCTCAATAAATGGTCCCTTTTTGCGAACATGGAGATCCTTTCCAATCGGGATTTGTAGCTGGTCTTGGGACCCTACCAAATCTGATTGCTCTGAACCTTCTCAAATCGTCCTATGCCACTCGGAAACAGCCATTATACTTAGCCTTCGTGGATTTCCGAGTGGCCTTCGATTCTATTGATCGTTCTCTAATGTTCGCAAAACTCTTACAATACTATTGCCCCAGCTCTTTGTTAACCTGAATTCAACTGTTACACACAAACACAACTATGCAGGTGAGACTTTCAGTAGAAAGGCTTCTGTCATCTAGATTTTCAACTAAACATGGTCTCAAACAGGGGTGCATATTGGTCTCTATCCTGTTTAACCTTTTTATTCTTGACATAGCCAGATTGGGCCTACAACGTCTGATATGCTGCTATATGCAGATGACCCCGTTCTACTCTCTCAGACCCCCAAGGGCCTTCAAAATCTTTTGGATGGTTTGGCCAGATATGCCCATGACAATAACATGGTCATCAATACTGACAAAACCCAAATACTTGTTTGTAATGGCTCTTCATCACGTCCAACTTGCACTAGATTCAAGTGGAAGTTACATCGTGCTGAACTTAAGGTTGTTTCCCAATTTAGATACCTGGGTGTACCTTTCACCAATGTGTTGTTGGATACTTTTCTTGACCATTCTCTAGAATTGAAGTTGGACACGTTAATCTCACAGGCTAAGATCCTCATGTATAAATTTGGCAAATTCACATGCAAACATGTTATGACCTTTTTTCAGCAGAAAGTTGTCCCAATTCTACTCTACGGAATTGAAGCCAGAATTCCATGAAAACAGCTATTCTGGGATTGCCTAGAAGGGCATTTTTGGAGACAGGTTTTAAGATTGCCAAATTGCTCCCCTCTCCCTATCCTACACAATGAATTGGGTTCTCTTTCCCTACATGTACATGTCCTATGGAAAATGGCCTCTTTTTTGCGTAAATGCCTCTTAGGACTCAACTCAAATAACATACTGTGTGCAGTTGCTCATTATCTATTAGAGTCTGACCATTTTTTCCCTACTAGGTGGAGGAACCGTATATTGGCTGCCCTATCTGATGCCTCCATATCTTTGGACCTCCTACTACAAAATACTCTGCGGGCAAAAATCAAACTGTGTGACTATGATTGGATCTGTAATCGTGCTAAATGTATATCTTTGCATGACTTTAATAAGGCTCCCTTTGGCCATAAGCAACTCCGGCATATGGCCGACTAATTAAGTGCCCTACTCCATACCTTTGCTATAAATTTCTGCAATTTAGGCTTAATCTATGGACGACTGCTGTAGTATTGGGAAGACGGGGACAGCTTCCAAGCGAGCAGAACTTTTGTAGGTTCTGTGATAATAATCTACAAGAATCCCTCCAACATCTGATCGTGGACTCCTCAGCCTTGGTAAAGGTACGCAACTTACATTTTAAAAATGTTATCGGCATTTTTCGTCCCTTAGATTCCAACTTTACATGGCAAACCATCTTTACCAACCATAGGATTGCTGTAAAAATTTCTATAGTCCATTTCCTTGATACAATATTTCCATCGCAGTCAAGTTCCCAAATTTAATCTTAAGGGGGATCTTCTTAGATTTGGTTTCTTGTTGATAGTGGTCATCAAGAACTACTAGTGAACACCCTAATCTGTCAGTCTTTAGACCATATCTTGTGAGACCCTATTAATCTCCTGGGACTCTTATCGAGTGCTTATCTACTTCTGAAGGTCATGTTTTATCTTCCATTCTTATTTTTTCACCTAATGCTCTTCCCGTATCTCAGTTGCTTTTTTTTATTTTCTTGATTGTTAATTTGTCCGTTTAAATTTTGTAAATTGTTCAAACTAACGGCAAACGATTAATGTAACATTTGTGTCATTGTTGTCCACATATTCTTCTTCTTTTGACTACTATTAATTGTAGGAATTTTGTTTTTGTTTCTGAAAGGTTGATTTGTTTCAGCCAACAAAACTAAAAAAATAAAAATTAAAAAAAAAAATCTTTTACCCAGTGGCCATCTTTGTCTGTAGTTTCTTTTCTCGGGAATTGCGTTCACACTGTTGCACTTAGACATTCTCTGATATTGAATTATTTAAAAAATAAAATGACACCTCCATATATTTGGCAAGGGTTCTAATAGTATGTGTGTGCATGGGCATAGCCAATGATGCCCCTGCCCTCGGGGAGGCCCTCATGCACTTAGGCATACAATGCTCGGCCTAGCGGACAGTTACTGTCCATTTTCGGCCGCATAATGAGCTGTTAGCACTGCACTGTTTCTGTAGGTGGAGGCAGAACAGAAATAGCACCTTTTGCATTGCCCACCACAAACGAATTCCCTCTTACTCTTTCAATATTAGTGTTGGCGGCATGACTTTGAAGCCAAAGCTAAAAATGCTCAGTGCAATTTCTTTTCCAATATAGGGTCTGATTCGTGGACTTTTTTGCACGGTGCAAAGGATACTTTTCACTAGTGAAAGGTGACGTTGCACTGCCATCAAACACCCTGATTCATGGAACAGTGCAAAGTGTCTTTTTGCTGTGCAAAGTCCCTTTGCACTGCAAACATACACGTTGCACTGTTCCAAGAATACGGGTGGAGCACTGTAAAGTGCATTTTTGCACTGTAAAGGGACTTTGCACGCAAAAAGACTCTTTGCACTGTTCCATGTATCGGGGAGTTTGTTGGCAGTGCAACCAGGGAAAAGTCACTTTGCACCATGCAAAAAATTCCATGAATCAGGACCACTACTGTCTTTCATGAAACATGAACAATATGTGGCCGATTCGTGGAAATGGCAGCAGAAATCTCGCAAGCGCCTCATGCTGAGAAGGACACTGCATGATCCTGCTTGCAGAAAGAAAAATGCACGCCACATGTATTCATGGAATTGACAGTGCAAAGTAAAAGTATTCACAAGTTGCCCCGGAACGCCCCTGACATGCCCCCATGCAAAGTGTTAACAGCCTGAACCTTTGCGTGCTCCCCAGACACAAAAACACACCCCTTTTTTCAAACACTGCGTGCGGTCCTCTGTAAGCAGGCCTGCAACTCGGGGACCCTGCACCGGGTCCCCCGTAACTGTATTCAGCACCCCGATAACATGCATATATGAAATGGTAACTCAGCAATAACTCAGGAAATCTGCCTGTGAACCCATGTAAAATGTCCCTGTACCCTGCTACACTACTTACACACACCCCTAAGTTATTTTGGAACCCTGATTGAGTACATGCGCCCCGAAATCCAACATGCAAGCTCACCTGTGCGCTGAAAATCCTACGTGCAAGCAGAGGCATTGCTAGGGGGTTATTAAGGGGGCTATAGCCCCTGGTCTTTTGGTTGTAGCCCCGGATAGAATCTCAGGAGCTACAACCAAAAGGATAACTAGCCCCCAATCCCGACATTAGCATAGCCCTGGGTCTTTTCCAGACCTAGCAACACCCCTGCGTGCAAGTGTACTTGCGTCTGCCTTCGGATGGCGGATCGTATGAAGGACTTGCGTGGCCATTTCCTAGCCGAGAAGTGGCTCAATGGAATCCAAAGGAAACGTACTACGCATTTGATTCCATGAATTGACAAAGACCGATTTGCACGCAGTTGCACGTGCAAGTTCCCTGTTTTATGCACTGATAATTCCACGAATCAGCCCCTAAATGATTGAACCAAATGCAAATGCCAAGGCCTCTTCCTTGTGCTTTTGTTCAGTTACATGTTGAAAGTGGATACAGAATGTACAGTGTATATATGTATTCTAATTCACCACGTTAGTATAACTGTCAGCAGCCGTCTAATAAAAGAGCTTTCAGCAAATTCTTTTATCCAGGGTCATGTGAATAAAGGCCAATTCGCACTAGCTGAAGTGATCAAATCATTGATGACAACACTGGCTGTTTTGAATGTTCGAGATAAAGCTCATATTATGATTGTGTGCTACTGTCACAAGTGCATGCCAGATTGCAAAGCCACTCACGCTTTCAGCAGAATGTGCTCACCCATCTGGCATGTCGGAGCATAGTTAGACGTTTGCCTGAAGCTCCAGTCCAACAGACCAATGCGCAAATTGAATAGATTGAAAAGTAAGACTCGTAGGAGCGGAAGCTGAAATCCTTTCCGAAACATGTCACGTCTTCCCATATCCCCCATCAGGCTATGAATGGCGTTCGCGTTCTAGCATAAAGCGTTCTTCGCATAATAGCCACGATTGGGAGTTAATGCAAATATTGAACAGCACCAGTTGATCCTCCGTGAATTGCAACATGTGTCAGATATAGTGAGGTTAAGAGAATGATTGTGGAAGTGAATGGTAGGCATACATTATTTTTCAGCTAGTTCTGTTTTAACACACTGTAGAACCGAAGTGCTGTAAGATGGGCGTTACTACCACGTACCTCAATGGCACTCCTTTTAAGGTGCTGCATTGAGTCACTGGCACAGGAACCCGGGACTCGCAGCATTGCACGCATTAGTATGAGCGTCGAGCATAGGCGGACACTTTGACGTCTGTCAAAGCAGAGTAAAATAAGATCTCCATCAGACGGTCGGACATACAGATGCTCACAGAGTTCTCGGGAGGATAGCTCAGCGGCAACGTACTCGCCTTGGAAGCAAGATGTCAAGGAGCAACACAAGTTCGATCCCCGGGTCCGCGCTTAGAAACCTCTGGGTATTAAAGGAATGGTTTGCCCCAAAACTTTTATTGCCCAAAAAGATGGGCAATAATAAAACAAATATGCGCGCACTTTTTTTTTTTAAGTTCCTATGTAAAATTTTGAGCAATTCAAGCTCAAAAATTGGAAAAGCAAGCACATGGGCGCATCCATTTTGTGAAATGGATGCCCGCCTGTGCTGGCTTTTGCGTCACTAATGAAGGAAAAGCCAGCCAGCTGTAGTAAACAAAAGGTACCACTGGGTGGCTTTTCCTTCATTGTTGCCGGGACTCGGAGGACGCGGACCGGAGACTACAGGCAGAAAAGATGCAGCTGAATCTCGGTAAGTGCTATTTATTTATTTTTTAAAATAAGCACTAGCTGTGTTTTTTTTCTGCCTTTTTTTTTTAAAGCTGCGGTTTTATTTCTAAGCATTCTGAGCTCCTCCAGCCCGGAAAACTTAGAAAAAAAAACACAGCTAGTGCTTATTTTTAAAAATAAATAAATAGCACTTACCGAGATGCAGCTGCAGCTTTTCTGCCTGTAGTCTCTGTTCCGCGTCCTTCGAGTCCCGGCACCAATGAAGGGAAAGCCACCCAGTGGTAGCTTTTGTTTACTACAGCTGGCTGGCTTTTCCTTCATTAGTGCCGCAAAAGCAAAAGCCAGCACAGGCGGGCATCCATTTCACAAAATGGATGCGCCCATGTGCTTGCTTTTTCAATTTTTGAGCTTGAATTGCTCAAAATTTTACATAGGAACTTAAAAAAAAAAGTGCAAGTTTATTTGTTTTATTATTTCCCATCTTTTTGGGCAATAAAACATTTTGGGCGAACCATTCCTTTAAGTTCATTATAAATAACCTATCCTAACACATCATATACCGATGGCCTAACCAACAATGTTCCTAAAAATACGTTCAACTCTTCAAATGATACACATTAGGTAATGAAATATGTTGTTACGTATTATTGTTGAAATGACAGTGTGGGCCTAATTCACAGAAGTGTTTTATAATGGCAAAACCCCATTGGAAAACGCTCTGTAAATCAGGGCCTTTGACACTCAAATACAAATGCTCCATTTTCTCATTCTTGCTTTCTACGCGCCTGCCAAACATGTATTCTTAGTGTTTACATTAGCCACACAAATAAAAAGATACATTACCAAATAAATAAAGAAATAAATACATACGTGAAAATGGTCAGCCATGATGGCATCCTCTGACGCTTTTCACCTACTAAAAGCCAAACCCAGGGAGGAGGTAGTTGAAATTAAGGGAGTAAGTTAATTTCCCAAACTGCCCACGGGATGTATAAGGCCAGCCATCCCAGGGCCAAGATCATGGGTATGGCTGACTTCTCCGGCTCTGTTCATTGTTTTAGCAGGAGCTTCTTTAAACTCTGTACAATTTGACTACTATAGGTGGTAGTGGTTGGCAGCAGTAATGCCATAGTAATGCTTAGGCCGCCTGGCTTTAGGTACGGAAATGCCCCGGAAATTATCTTTGAGAGTGGTTAAAGGAAGAGGCTACGTGATTTGATTTTGATCAGATTTGATTGCTATATTTTTGCATGTATAACACCCAATCAAGCAGACTGAAATGCATCTCTTTGCTAACGTGCTAATCTCCCCAAGTGTGTTTTCATTCTTTCTATTTGGACATGCTAAGGAGAGCTGTTGGGTAGGTAATAGCTTCCGGAGTATTTAAGTGTTCAGATTTTGTATGGGCCTGAAGGCATCTGCCCACCTTTGTGACTCAGTGTTTTATTCTAGCTTCATATGGTTCGGTGACACCGTGTTCTCTGGTAATGTACCAGGTTCCTATATAGCACATTTATTACACAAGAAGACTTCGATTTAAAAAGTACTGACGTCCTCACACCCACATAAAGGCGATAGTAAGCTACTATGGCGCAGCCTACAATCTAATACGCTACCTCCCCAAATTCCACTTCTTTACGACCCTTCTGGCTCCTGGATCCTTTATGGAGCCAAGTCCGGTAAGGAAGTACCCATAGGGAGAGGGAAGTGGAACCAACTATAGAATGCTTTGACCCGATAGATGCTGATAAGAAACGGGAGTCTGTGGATAGTTCCCTGAAGAGGAACATTGCCATTCCCTAAGCACTACTCAATGCACGTTCCGCGGTCCGCGGAACAAACAATCACATGCTTATGCATTGTAGCCAATCAGCTGGATATATTATGGCTAACTGAAAAATGGCTTACAAGTCATCCTCTGGGTACTTTTAACGATCTGTGTCCCAAGGATTACTCTGCTTTGGTAGAAAATAGGGTGGACAAAATGGGTAGTGGTGCAGCTATATTTATTTTAAAAATATGCTAACAATGGTTAAGAAAACTTTTAATATTCCAGGCACAGCTGATGTTTTATATTTACAATGTCTGTTAAATTCGAACACTTCTATTGATTTAGTGGCCATTTCCCGGCCTCTAAGCCAGGTTGCTAATTTTATTGAGGACCTTGGTAACGACATTTCACATATGGTTCCCTTCTGCGCTAGGTTGCTCCTTCTAGGAGATCTACATTATTGACTGGAGTCTCCAATAGGTCAAACTGGCTCAGTGATTGACCGGCTAGTGCTAGGTAAGATTTTAACTTCAGTGCTAAATCTAGCTCACTTGTGAGAACCCCAGAACGTGTTACTGGAATGGTAGATTACGTTTCCCTATACCTGAGTGAGTGAGAACCTGTTTCCACACTCACAGATCCCTTTATACTTTTTATGGGTGTCATTTTTAAGACTCTACATAGTTTCTTTTTAATTGTATCCTCTTTGACAACTTTTGGTATATACCTTTTTATTATTTCAGGGTTGTCCTTGGGTCTCCCCTTTAACCTTCTCTGACTTGTGAGAACTACAGTATCCAAGGATAGAATGGATATGTATAGCCCTTCTACATTTTGTTAGGTGAAAACAGCACACCCCACCTTATGTGGAGTGCTGGAGAGATACAATGTATCCCCTTTTTCACTTGCTCTGTAACAATTCTGTTACAAGGACAAGCTTAGCTTAAATGGCTGGTGGCAGTGAACCTATTTACAAATTCGGTGTACCTTTACCGTGGGCTGTTTTCACAGCTGCTGTAAAGACACCCATAGGTGCCCAGTTTAACAAAATGGCCCTTGTCTTCTTTTTGTTGCCATTGTCACACTTTCTGTCCCTTCTTGGATCTTTTCCTGCCCTCCAGGGTGGGAAAGTCCTTTGTGCGATTTTTATCTTCGGCACGAGACCTCGGTCAAGCCTGCCCAGGTTCCAAAGTATCTGCGAAGGAAGGAAGCGAGGGAGTTCAAAACTCCACAGCTTTTTGCCTTCCAGCCTGCCTGTGGTAATCCAGTTCAAACTGGGAGGCTGGCTGTCCTGAAAGGACTGCAAAAACCCCAGGTTTGAATGTTACACATCTGTTTGATTGGCTGAGTTCCTGCATAAAAGTCAGATCCTGGAAGCTGACGAGGTAGTCGACCACTGGACCTGAATCCGAAGAGGAAGATGAAGAAACCACGGCTAAGATGATTTCAAGTGACCGGTGATTCTGCTGTGCAACCGGAGCCTGCTGTTATCCTTCCTTCTATGTGACCTGGGCACTCTGAGAATGACAACCTCAACCCAGAGCCTGGTGAGTTCCTCTGGACTCAGGATGACCTTGCGGGTCTGCAATACCCCAATGCCCTGAGACCTTGAGCCATCGTGCGGTGCATGGTCTCCCAAATTAGAAATCAAGCTGAACTTTGGTGGCCTCCTCCTTGCTCTCGAGAGATGTGATTCCAGTCCTGGAAGTCCCCTCACAAGAGTACTAGACCAGATTAGCCACACCAATCCAATCAGCGATATTCAGTCTCCTTCTTCAGTGCTGAGTAAACTATGTGAAGAAACTCTTGTCTTGAGCCTTTCCTGTGATCCCTGCTGCAAAGTCCCGTCCAGTGTCCTGTCTTCAGTCTACATGACAAAGGAATTCATCGACTGGATTTTTGGCTGCAGATCCTGAAGTCCTCTAGCTGCAAACTCTTCTTCTGTGCTAATGTACTGTGTTCGCTGGGGTATTTACTTACCTTAACTCTGTGTGATTTCTGCATATGTTTTGGGGTGTTTCTTGTGCTTGGGAGTCCTCTTATCCAGTTCCCCCAGACCCACTGCTCAAATCCTCCTAGGGTGCTTTCTCAGAAGTCCCTGGACCCTTTCAACTACTCTAAAGTTAAATACTTATTTGAACACTCTTCCCTGGGAATTCCGACTTTTGCTACTTACTTCTGTGCCTATCCTGAACTGCCTGTTGGACACTAGAGACCTAGAAACCCCCCTTGCCCTCTTCTGCCACTGAGAACACTCATGCTGCAAGAACAAGGGAAATACTTTCTAGGGATTGGGCCTGTTGCCTAGAAAATAGAACAAGTCTTCAAACGTGTACTTAATTGTAAATGAGCTGGTGGGTGACTGTAACTCTGAGAGTGAGCAATTACAAAAGGTTCTTAACTTGAATTTGTGTTCTGCCATTCTGAAAAGTATATATAATCTTATTTTACTCACCTGTGAATTGGCTGTGCCTCTTCTCAAAAGTAATGTTGTTGGCTTCACTTAACTATTTCTTTCAGAATATTAGTGTGTAAGTTCACCAGCTGGGTTTTGTTTTCCAGTGTTAGGTTTATACCTACGTTTAAGGTGCTGGTAGCTCCTTTAAAATGTATATGGGCTTTACTTACCTTGAATAGCTAGATGTGTGCCATCTGAAAATAACTCAAAGAGTTAGTGCTTACCTTAGTCCATGTTCCACTGACCTGAAAAGCAACTGTAATCGTATATTACCACATTAGGTTTTACCTGCCTAGAATAGTTGTGCTCCATTTTTAAAAAGTGTTATGTAGGTATAGCTGAGCTTGGTCTGCCTGGTGCAATCCTAAATTAGTGTAAAACGTTCTTGCCTAACTTAGTCTGTGTTCCACTGAGCTGAAAAGCAACTGTAATTGTATATTACAGCAAAAGGTCTTACTCACCTAGTATAACTGTGTGTCATGATGAATGTGGTTATAGGTTTCTACTGCTCCTTAATGAGTCTTCCACTATTCAGAAAAGTATACTTGCAGGTTGATTTATTAAGTGATTCCTTAACTGAGTGTAACTGCACAACTGCTGGGGTCTACTAACCTTGTATTACTTAACGTATTCAGAAAATAACTTATGGTTTTACTCCCCATGAATAGGTGCGTCCTATAATAAATGTGTTTGATAAGGTCTGACTTGCCTACAAATACTGTTAGTTTTCTAAACAAGGTTTATGTTTTGGTCTGTGTACTTTAAGGGATTAAGAAAGTGTGTGAGGTGTCATAGGCAGTTGGAACTTGTTGGTCTGCACATAGGCCATGATCTTTCAAGGGTTGGATCACAGCAGCCTTTACATGTAAACCCTATTACCATTCAGGAGGTTACAAATTTCAGGAACCGGCACATTCGGAAAGAAAAGAAGAATACTACCAAAATACATTACGTGAACAGTACCTTCTGTTTCAGTGACATAACATAGATGCCTTCCTAATGAGAAACAGGAGAATCATGAAGTTAACTGGTGGGTTAGTTTAATTTTCTCAACCATTAGGAGAGAAGTTAAAGTCGAGTCTTGGTTTGCTTGGGAAGAAATAATGCACATATCTCTTGGGTGGTGGGGATCATCCAGATAGCTGAAGAACTGTGACGAGTCACTGGCACGAAAGGATAATGGAGCCATAGGTATTTCCTCAATTGTCATTACTAGTGCAAACCTTAATTAATATATCACCATATCCTTTGTACCAATCACATTACTAGTCAACCTAAGGGAATCCCTGGTACAAGACCTCACGCTGCAACATGTGTCATATTTAGTAAACGGCGCAGCAAGCAGATAATCCAGCAGATTAATTATTTCGGTGCAAAAACTGATTGCAGGACAACAGTATAATTACTATGAGTGCTGTATCTAATCAGGCATTGCAGTTGTCTTTCTTCTCATTTGCTGCATCACTACAAGGTTTACACTGAGCAGTGGCGGGCTGGTCAGGGAGCGGACACTTTTGTGTCATACTGGCGGTATCCTTTCCAAAGGTGACTTTGTAAAGCAAGTCGAAAGTAATAGAGTTTTAATCATCGATGGCACTTTGAGGTATACAATATTACACTTATTAAAACAGAGTTAATAGAAAGTTTTAGCAGCTCATGTTACTTATGTGAACATAATTGAAGAGAACCAAATGCAATGTTCTATCCCAGGATGTGTCAAACATGTCTGGGTCAATCTCATAAAAAATGATTTGGAAAACCATAGATTTAGCATGCATTATTTTTATTATCTGCCATCACTATTAAGCAAACCAGTGCACTTAGACTTCGCCTTTACACACAACCGCACTGGCGATACCAAGGTATAAGCATCATCAATAAAACACAAGCTTTTCCTCACAGAACGTGTAGCACTTAGTGCTGTTCTACCTCTCTTTATTACACCATGAAAATACTGTACTTAGGAAGCACGACACAGCACAACCAACGACTGTACAGATAGCTGTAAAGTGCTGCTACAGTACCACTTTTCACTGTCGGGCAACATTCAGAAAGCGGTATCTCTTAAAATCGTAGGTATAGGCTCCTGTTTATAGGGGCCCTCTTTACAATGAAGTCACCTTAGCAATAGTTAACAACTTCTATGTATTCCGCTATTGGGAGGTTTGTAATCCAACATGAACGTTATGTTGAAGTTAACAAATGTATAACACAATTACAAAGACTCATAACAAACCCACAATATTATTCTGTGATAGGAAATTACGAGAGGGACAGAGTTAGGCTCCCTTTCAGCCATAGACCATTCTGGACTTCATTAGATTAACGTGATGAACTCTCAAGTATATGTTTTCTGTAATTCTCTGAAATATCAAACGTCCTAGGCACATTGGGCCTCATTACACGGTAGGCGGTGAGCCATGGCGCTATTAGCGCCATGGCTCATGCCGGTAAAATACCAGCACCGCCTTGGTGGAAAGGGGATTTACCACCCCATTCCAAGGTTGGAGGGGCGGTAAATCCCCCTTCCACCATTGCCCTTCCCCATTCCCATTTCTGCCCCATAGGGCTCTGTGGGAATGGGGAAGGCGCTAATTACGGCACCGCAATTTTGCGGTGCCGTAATTAGCACCAATGTCCCTTAGCGGGTTGGTTTTTAACGCCTGCAAAAAGCAGGCGTTAAAGCACCAACACCCTAAGGGACCTCGTAGTAAGGCGGTAATGGTTAACGGTCACCGTTACCATTAACGGTGACCGTTAACCATTACCGTCATCCGTGTAATGAGGCCCATTGACATATTTGGCGCTAGCTAGGCGTTTCATGTGCTGTGCAGTCTAGGTATATTAGAGTGCTTTAAGCTACAGGTGCTTTCACAACATAGCTGGGAAATAGAGATACCTGTCTGCCCTGAAATATGTGTTTATTTATATTTTTCTTGAAAGTGAAAATCTGCCATATTGATTATTGTGGCTGCTTCTGTGGTTATCTGTTAATGCTTGTGTCCTTATGATGGTTTCCCATGGAACACACTGAGGTGGATCGCGTATGGCAAAATGAAGTAGACCCCCTCTCTTCTAATATCCCATGAGCAGCAATTGTGTAAAGGAAATGTGGGCACTAGTCCCATTTGTTTTCTCGAACCCTGTTTATCCTCCACTTAATCACTAACACCAGACCCTCTGGATAAGAAGGCTTTCCTATCAAAGTCTGGCACAGATACAAGTACCCAACTTTCTTGTAGTCTGCTCTTACTCTAAATACTGCACCATTTCATCTATTTAATTCGTATGCAGTCCAACTCTTCTGTGATGGGCACTGCACTTGTTTTGATATCTAAGTCTGCACTCGTTCTGCTCCCGCTGTAAGTCGACCTCCACCGCAATAGCATGATCTTCTTAAAATACTTTATGGTGTTATTTTTAACAGTGACAAAGCACATGGTATTGATCATACTATTGCTCATGGCTATGCACTCCACTATGTAGAATGCGGTGAGGTAGTGCTTTTCTTTGACAAATATTGTGGGGAAGAAGTCGCGGACAATGGTGAACCCGTAAAAGGGTGCCCAGCAGAGGACATACGCAGTCAGGATGCACATGAGAACCATGACCGTCTTCCTCCGGCAGCGAAGTCTTTTCTTGATTTGTTCCGTCTGGAAACCAGGCACGGCCTTGAACCAGAGTTCTCTGGAAATTCTGGCATAGCACAGAGTCATCATGAACACGGGTCCAACAAACTCAATTCCAAAAATGAAGAGGAAATATGACTTGTAATAGATCTGCTGGTCGACTGGCCATATCTGTCCACAGAATATCTTCTCTTGGTTTTTGGCAATGAACAAAACTGTTTCTGTGGCAAAATATGCAGACGGTATGGCAACAAGTATAGACACAATCCAAACTAATGCAATCAGGAAGCTGGCAGTTTGATAATTCATCCGCGGCTTCAGTGGGTGAACAATAGCCAAGTACCTAAAGAAATAAAAGAAAATAATTGGTTAACTACAATTTACAGGCATCAATGAAATGAACAAGCAGCAGGGATTATTGGTAGTATTATGAAAGCAGACACTGTTTAGTGCAATATCTTAATGAAGGAGTGATTTTCAGATCTTTCCCTCATTAACATACTCGTTTTTATATATAATGCCTCACAATTATGTTTATAGAGAATAGATCAGATACAAATCAAACACACAGAAACAAAGGACATGTGCAGACTTTACGCTTAAGTAATGGAAATGAGGTTAAACAAATCCATCCACTCTAGCTGTGAATTTTCAAAATTCTGTTGAAGATCCTGGTAAGTAAAGATATCAGATTTTAATAATTTTATCTGAAAGATGGTGTTGTTTGGTGTATGCAGCTAAGCCAACATCTGTACCACATGCTGTAACAATAATTCTGTATGCGGGTGAAATACCAATCTATGTTGAAACATCTTGACTATACTAACTATAGAAAGCTGATTTCCCTTTTAATCCTAGGAAGGTACACGACAAGGAGCAATAGACATTGGGTTAGACCAGATTCTACATTTATTTCCCCATGAATTGCACAGTTTTGCCACTTTACAGAAAATTAACAGTATATTGGTAAAATAAAAGTGGCACTTTTGTACAACCTATATTTGGATTATTTGAAGTGCAATTTTCTGAAAATGCTGGTTAAAAAGGCTCAAGATATGCTTGTGTTATGAAAATCAAAACATGGAAATAGGGCCATAGTTAGAAACATTGACGGCTCAAAATTCACATCAACGGGAATGGGAACTAAAGTATTTACAAGTTAAATACAAAAAGGGCAAATCATTAAATCATTAAACAAATTAGACATTCGCTACATCCAGTTTTAACAGAACTAAGCAATCACACTGTGCTTTTTCTCCAGTTAATGTTCAGTTTAGTCACTTCAAGTAAAATGTGTTTTATGTTTGAACTTTTGCATTCCACATTGAAGCAGGTTTTTTTTCATAAATAATGTTTGTGTTCCTGCATTAGAATAGTAATGGCTTACGAGTTGTGCATGCAGTGAAAAGGTCCAGATTTAATGCGGCCAAGGTGGTACGCACGTACCAATTGCTTAAGTATTGTAGGGCTGTCAAGGATGACGTGGTGGGTGACATTGGGGGTGTGGATGTCATTGAATGTGGCATGCCTCCATGAAATGACGCCAAAGCAGGCACAGTAGGAGAAGTCCCAGGTTGGAACTCAAGGAGCGGTCGGTGCTTTGGGGCAGTATGTGGTAGTTGTATAGAGCGAGCACAGGAATGGGGTACAAGATGTCGTAGGGGGCTTATGCTGTGAGGGCTTACTTTGAGCAATATGTGAACAGTAGAGAAGCCATTTTTGTAGGCCCACATTTTTTTATTATTTTTGTTTGGGTGGTATTTACAATGCGCATATAACCAGTGTGTTTCACTGCGCAACAAGGCAAGAGGGGGGGCAGGGATAACAGAAGCAAAAATGATCCTACTAGGCCTAGTGACATTTGGATCATGCAAGTGCAGTAAAAAGAGGGGGAGGTGCTGGTCAGGACGGAATGGCCCTTGACAAAGCAAGTGCCATGGAGGGACAGCTGGAGAGGGCCAGGGGGAAGCAGGGAGTGCAGGTCCACGAGCTAAGTGCAAGGTAAGGGGCTGGAATGGCTCAGTGAGTGCAGGCCCAGAGGGTGCCAGAAGGGCAAGTGAAGGCTGAGGGGGGGGGGCAGGGTAGACCAAGTGCAGGGGTAGACTGGACGACGAGGGCCTGGTCTCCTGTAAGAATCTGAAGGAACCAGGCAGCCAATCAAGTGGCAGGTGGGGTCATTAGCTGGGTAGGGGGTGGGGGAAGGAGTAAGAGAAAAGGAAAGTATTGAGAACTTCTGGCATTTAAGGAGATCCAGCTCTAGTCTGAGAGGGCAGGGAGGCCATTCCAGAGGGAGACACCTGTATAGGAGATAGATCTACCCTTCACTCTCTGCTTGGAAAAGCATCTTATCTGCAAAGAGGTGGAGCTAGAAGACAGAACGGCTCTAGCAGGAAGGTATTTAGGGAAACATAGTTGGATGTAGTGCTGTCCCAGGCCCCAGAAAGCCTTGTGGATGACGCAGAGGGTCTTGAACTTGATGCTTGCAGCAACTGAGAGCCAGTGGAGAGATTTTAGGGCTGGAGAGATGAGTCCATGGGCTTGAGGGCAAGGATAAGTCTCATAGGGCCTCATTAGGACCCAGGCGGTAAGGGGTTTACGGCGGCGTAAACAGCGCCGACCCTTACCGCCTGATTCCGAGGTCCCTTAGCGCCATGGAGGATTTAACACCTGCTTTTAGCAGGTGTTAAAATCCATGGCGCTAAGGGACCTTGTTGTTAATTACGCCACCGTAATTTACGGTGGCGTAATTAACGCCTTCCCCACTCCCATTATGCCCTATGGGGCAAAAATGGGAATGGGGAAGGGTAAATGGGGATTGGGGACTTACCGCCCCGCCAACCTCGGAATGGGGCGGTAAGTCCGCCAACCACCATGGCGTAAACGTAGTTTACGCCATGGTGGTAAAGGTACGACCCAGGCGGTAACTTACCGCCTGGGTCGTAATGAGGCCCATAGTGTTATTCTGAATTAGTTGAAGTGGGCGAAGGAAAGAGTTAGGCAGATTGAGGAAAAGGCTTTTGTAAAAGTACCGCCTGGAGAGGACCAGAGCTCTGGAGACATTCAGTTTCTGGTGGAAGGTGAGGAAAAGGAGAATACCTGTGAGGAGGTGCAGCTGAAAGTGGGCCTTCTTGGCAACGTCTGTGTTGTGAGGAGAGAAGGAGAGAGAGGACAACAAGGTTTTTTGCCTCACAGGAGGGTGAGGGGAGGGGGCCATGGAGGGCAGCCAGAGTGTGGGAGGGAAGGAGGAAGCAGGGATCCCAATGAGAAAGGTCTCTGTCTTATTGGCAGTAAGGCAGAGATTGTTATCATTGCACCATGCCTGAATAGCAGACAGGCAGTCAGGAATGAGAGAGGAAGAGGAGGCAGCAGAGGAGGGAAGCTTGAAGGAGAGCTGCATGTCATCCGCATAACACAGTTAGCAGAGAAGTTGGAGATCAAATGGGCTAGAGGGCCCATGTAGATGTTGAAAAGCCAAGGTGAGAGGATAGAGCCCTGAGGTACAACGCAGGTGGAGAGTGAGATGGAGGAGAGAAAACGGCCCAGTTGAACCTGGGAAGTTCAGTCAGAGAGGAAAGAGGTCAACCCGTCCATAGCTAGGTCCATGATACCAAGGGTATCATAGAGCCAATTTATAAGGGTGGCTTGATTGACCGTATCATAGGCAGAGGAAAGGTCAATGAGGATGAGAATGGAAGGAGAATTGTAATCAAGATTAGAGAGAAATTCTTCACAGGTGTTCAGGAATGCAGTTTCCGTGCCTCTGGCAGCTCTGAAGCCAGACTGGTGGTCATGGAGACAATCAACAGATTCATTTTGGTGGACAAGTTGGAACATGGCTAGCTTCTGTGTGATTCAAAAAGGTGTGAGCAAAAGTTTGTCCTCTTTTTTTGTTACGGGGGCTGTGGTGGATTATGAAGTACATATATAGCAAAAGCAAACAATCCCACCACTAGCTACCCAGTTTCCCAACACACAGGGTGCGGATGGGCAACACCCCACGTTGTTTCACGAGGCTATTGATACGCCATATGTATCAGCCAAAAGCCAGAAACCACGAAAAAACATATTTTAATTAATATATAACACTATATCACACAATGCTTTTAAAAAAATATATAATAACATCAAAAAACATATTCAGAATTAATTCTCAGTTATGTTTGAAGAAAAAAGAGAGAGACACAGAGCATCACCCCATCTGATGATTTAGACCGGTTAGGCCTGGTCTTGGAGAGGATCTTGTAGCCTTCAGGGAGGAGAGTGTCAAAACTTATGACAGAGCTGGCCATGAACCACGTCTCAGTGAGAGTGAGGATGTTGTGTTCCGCAAGGAGGTAGCAGATGTCAGAGGAGTGTTTGACAGCAGAGCGAGAGTTGAGGGTAGCTACATGGTGCTTGTTGCCACATTTGATGGTCTTCTGAGGAGGGGTACAGGAATGTGGTACACCCATAGGAGGTGGCCGAGGGGCCAGAGGAGAGGCAGAAGGAGGAGTGGCAGGAGAAGGAAGAAAGTTGATGAGAGACGAAAGACCACTATCAAGAAGACAGAGGTTGGGCTGAGAGCCCTGGAAAATGACAGTGCCATTTAAGTAGACATTATTTATCGCCTTAGAGGAAAGGCCAAGAGTACTTCCCAACGGGTGCCACCATTGATGGGAGAGGAAGAGAATGGGGAGAGCACTGAGACCATATGGGGAATCCGAAGGGAACGATAAAGAGGATGTCAGTGACAGTCTGCCTGGAAGAAGCTTTGACATGGGTGTCATCGATGGGCAGGCCTGGATTGGAGACCAGGAGATCCTTCTCGAACATTTTCCTTCCAGACTTCAAAAGAAGGATAGGATAGGTGATAGAGTAACAGGGAAGATAGGTGAGATTGAAACTACCATGGAGGAAGGGCGTGGAAAGAAGGAGGGGGAGATGAAGAGAGCGAGAAACTGCAGTGCATGAGTCCAAAGTGCAACACAAAGCAGAACAGCAACCTAGAATCAAGTGTCCAAGAACAGGAAAAACCGAGGTTACAGCAGCAACAGAAGAAGCAAGACACCTAGAAGCAAGTGTTCTGGATAGGGGGAAGAGATCCTTGATAGCGGGAAAGAGGGAAAAAGACACATTTTCAATCACAAAAACAAATACAAAAACACTCAGATTTGACTTTCCTAGAAAGATGGAAAAAGACGGATTTTCAACACAAATGCAAAAACGCTCAGATTTGGCTTTCCTTGAAAGAAGTAAAAAGCCACATTAAGAATGCATTCCTCACAACTGCTCACAAGAAAAGGGCTGTATGCCTTTGTGTGGCGAGCAGAATGTATTTCTTGAACATTCTGCAGAAACAATCTGCTGAAATGTTGCATAGCTGAAGATTCCCAGGAGAACGCAGCCACAGGGAAGTGATTCTAAAACATATTTTAGAGGCCAACGAACTAGGCACCTGGGTGCACACAGAGAATTGGCAGAGAAATAGAAATAAAATACTGTTAATTATACTCCAGCCATGGTATGGTCTAGGTTTTTCAGACCACACTTGGCACCAAGGCATGAGAAGGGAGCTAGAGGGCCAGAGCATTGGGGTTGTGTCTGTGGGGCGTGGGACAGGGAGCCAATCAACAGAGAGAGGTTTCGGTGTCCCAGGGTGCATTGTTTTTTTGTTACAGTGATTACTTTTACTGGAGGTTCCTTGGTGCAGCAGGCACAAGGATTCTTTAGCCTTTAGAAATGTGTCCTTCAGTGCATCTTAATCAGCATGTTTGAAATCCTAGCACCATAATAGTTTGTATCTCTGCAATTACCAGTGATGAGGATTGCTAGGTTGGCAATACATTGTATCAATTTATTTTATAGCAAGGGCCTTTGATGAGAGGGTCTCTTCCTACCTGGTGGCCCTAAGGGGTCAGGTATTCTGTTTTCACAGATGATGGAGTCTATGAGTTGGCCAGCTGCAGAGAAGACTATAGGTTGTATTTGTCATCCTAGCTTTTATTTAGTGAGATGAATAGGGAAGGAGCAGAGCTTCAAATGAGTAATTATCAGAACCCCATATTCAATCAAAAAGTGAATATCTGACACGTCACTTCAGGAAAACAGAAATACAGAAATATAGTGCTTCACGTGGGACTCGCAATGACTGCTTTAAATATGAATATTGAGATTCACCAATATATCTTGATTCACAAGTTTTAGAGATAAATTAAATAAATTGACTCAACGGATATGATGTAATAAATCTAAATATATAACAATCATTAAAATTCAACCAGAGTTGCTATCATAAAAGGATAACATGTCCAGAGTAATCATAATTCCCTAGAAAGAGACACACTTCATCTGATAATTCATAAACCTTGGAGGCAACTAGAAAATTGATTCTAATTGCAGTATACACTCAAATGACATCAAGACAAGATGTCTAGTGAAACCTTGGCATTAGCCTTTTGCCAAACCCTAAAGCACGCAAAGGACCCTTGTCCCATGAGAGAAAGAAGGTGTTTTCTAAGAATTACATCACTAGAATAAGCTGTCAATCTGATTGATCCTCCAATAAGAACTGCAATAGAAGTCTATATAAGGCCCAACACAGAGAGCCAACTAAAAACAAGGAGCCAAGTGAATTTAATGCAGACAGCCTTGCTGTGTGAGAGAGTGGATTGCATTGAATTCAAAGCCTTATCCAGGGGGACTGATTGTAGAAAGCATCCAAGTGCAGGACAGAGTGTCCAGACTGAAATGAAGTAGGAAGTCCTATCTCAGAACAGGTACCCAATGTGCTTGGTACTAGCTAGTGGCACCTGCTTGCCTGCATACATTTGAGAGAGAGAGAGAGAACTAACCTGAGCATAGATGCTCTGGGGAATTGTACTTATTTGTTATAGAGAATTGAAAAAGATACTGCACCCCTTTTCTAATAGAAAATTGTATTTTGGGGGACCATATCTAAATGGTAGATCACTGTGAATGTCACTACAACACAGGGTGTAGGTGCCAATGTGAATTAAAATAAAATGTAAAGCTCTGGTGTAGGCATTATTGGGGGACTATTTCCTACACAATCGAAGAGCACAGAGTCCCCTAGACTGTAAATGAAAATTAAAGAGCTGAGTCCTTGTGAGTGCCATGGTCAATATAAGTAAATATACCCTCTTTTCCTGAATCATATGACATGGGGGTCGATACTCTTCAGGGTACCTGAGTAATTGGAAACATAGATTGAGTTAGGCTCCTTGACACCCAAAGCAATTAGCAATGGATTTTGAGAAAATTACAGTTTCAATGTTTGATAATTCTCTCAACATTTAGAACAGTTCTAAATCTATTCATAGGCACCTTGATAAATGTGTGCAATTTGTTTCTGCACTTTTGGTCAACACGATTTCCACCAGCTTTTAAACAGAATTGAAATATGTGGTCCCCCCAATCTTCCTGCATCCCACACCCCTAGCCCCACACCATCCCACCTCCCTACCCTCACTTCCCTACCCCCACTTCCCTACCCCTTCATTTACACTTACATATATACATAAATGAATATGTAATTGGACTATTTTAACCAAAAGTGAACAAAGTGCACATGTTTAAATAGTTCTCGAGAAATAGACGTATCACAAGAATACACATAGAAACATCATTGAGCTGTGGAATAGGAAACTATTGACGTCATTAATGTGTATGAATAGCATTAAATGACCGAAATATGCATAATAATATTTTGAAAATGGCATTAACTGAACTCAGACTCACCTATTGATAACTGGTGGGTGTTTGTTGAGAATAAAGGAACCCGGACAATATATTGGAGGTTGAAACATTTATTTCATGAACACATTGTGATTATTTATCTGCTTAAAGATGCCCTTTTCTGACCATATCGTCCTCTCTTCAATATTGTGCAGATTAGTGATTAAACTAATCAAAATACAACATGTTTGGTAATATAATGGAGTTTTGACTATTTAGTTGTTTTGTATTAAGTATAAATTAATGTGTGACTTAGATGATTTCCCCTCCCAATATCTAATGGCCTGACATATTCTTATCAAATAATTGTTATTGCAAACCAGTTTGATTCTTGTACCAGGGAGTGTGAGTGTGATTGTTTTATCAGGGACAGTTATATTAGTGTTTCCTGTTACACAATTTAGAGAACATCCAAATTGTGCATGTCTTGTTTGGGGGCGGTTGGCAAATCACCCTGAAGCAAGTACCAGCCCAATTTAAAGAAATGTATATTCAACAGAGAGCACTCACATTTGAATGCAGAGATAAGGGCAATTACTACCAGATATCCACTGGTTAAAGAAGATCTACGGGAAAACTGCCCTGGTTCTCTCAAAGCTGGACTACTGTAACAGCCTCTTTTTTAACTGCCCTGCCTCTGCCCTGCGCCATCTGCAACTCATCCAGAACAAAACAGCAAGACTTATCCTTGGCCTCAAGCCCAGGGACCACATCTCTCCGGCACTGAAATCCCTCCACTGGCTCCCCGTGGCTGAAAGGATCAAGTTCAAGACCCTCTGCATTGTCCACAAGGCTTTCTGGGGCCTTGGACCTACCTACCTTCAACAATGCCTACCTAAATACTGTCCTTCCCGAGCCCTCTGCTCCTCTGCCTCCAACCTTATGCGAGTGAGCCGGTTCTCTAAGCAGAGATTTGGAGGGAGATCTTTATCCTCTGCAGGTACATCCCTCTGGGATAGCCTCCCTGCCGTCCTCCATCTTGAACCTGATCTCCTTAAGTTACGGAAACTCCTTAAGACATTCCTCTTCTCCTCTTCCTTCTCTCTGCCTGTACCCTGCTAACCTATCTCTCTGCTCTATTTCCTCCCTCCCTCGTTTTCCGTACAGCTTTCTGACTGGCTGCCTGGTGTATCTCAGAGTCTTACAGGCCCCTAGCACCCCCGCCAGTCCCCTGGCACTTGCCTTCAGGCCTTGAACTTCGCCTCATCATCACTGCACTTGGTAAATGACCTAGAGAGTGGCATCTCTCTGCACTTACCCTAGTCACTACCGACTGGGTGCATTTGTACCCCCTGCTCGCCCACTTGCACAAATCCCCCTACCTCCACCACCCTTTAACCGTCCGAACGTACCATACCTGAAGATCATCTGGTTTTCCCCCTGTCTTCCCTCCCTGCATGGTGATGCCTTAAAGCACTTGGAAAAACTTCAGAATTGTCGTCAGACATATTTACTGTTTATCTTGTCATACTCATAATCCTCATCACAGTCCGAGTCCTAGTTCCAATTCTAGTCCTCATAGTAGTAATTTATCCTAGTACTCGTTACATCCTAATGTTTGCCCTCATTGCAGCCCTAGTCTATGTCATAATCACTGTCCCATTCTGCATCACAGTCCGACTCATCAACACATTCCTAGACCTGCTTCTTGTCATAGTCCTATTCCTAGTCCTCATCATAGTCCTACTCACAGTCCCAGGTAGACTCCTAGCCTGAGTCCTCATTATAATCCTAGACCACATCAGAGTCTTAGTATAAGTCCTCATCACAGTCCTGTTTTTGTTCTCAAGCTTGATCACAGTCATAGTCCTCATCACAGTCTTAATTACACGGAAGGCGGTAAGGGTTAACGGTCACCGGTAATGGTACCGGTGACCGTTAACCCTTACCGCCTTACTACGAGGTCCCTTTGCGGGTAGGTACTTTAATGCCTGCTGTTTAGCAGGCGTTAAAAACCAACCCGCAAAGGGACCAGGGTGCTAATTACGGTACCGCAATTTGCGGCACCGTAATTAGCGCCTTCCCCATTCCCATAGAGTCCTATGGGGCAAAAATGGGAATGGGGAAGGGCAATGGGGGAAGGGGGAATTACCGCCCCGCCAACCTTGGAATAGTATAGTATTTTACCGGCATGGACCAAGGTGCTCATAGCACCTTGGTCCTCCGCCTACCGTGTAATGAGGCCCACAGTCCTCATAACAGTCCAAGTTACAGTGCTAGTCTTTATCATATTACAAGATCTAGGGCCTGATTCACTGAATTTTCTTCACGGTGCAAAGTGACTTTTCACTGGTGAAAAGTGACTTTGCACTGCCAACAAACACCCTGATTCATGGAACAGTGCAAAGTGTCCTTTTGCTGTACAAAGTCCCTTTAGACTCCACAAATACACTTTGCACTGCTCCACCCTGATTCAGGGGTCTTCAATGAAAGCACAGAACACCAGATGAATGGTGAGTTTATGCATCACAAAGAAGATATCCAGAAATAGAAGACATGTCAAAGTAACTTGTAGTCTTAACATGATGAAGTGGGCTTTAAGAGGTGAAGATTTCGAGGTTGTCCATCAGTTATAAGGTGCAGAAGTAGAACACCCGACAGGAGAAGGAATGGAAATAATATTCTAGTTGCAGCCCAGAAAACCCAAAGTTGAAGAAAAGCCACAGTTGGATTCTCGTTGTGTATAAGCCTGCAGAGTGCTGTCCACAGTTTGCAGTAGGTAAGGTTGTAGTTAACTGCCATATGGTCAAGGTCAGCAACAAAAGAGGCCCGCTCTGGAGGGAAGGAGCCCAAAACTTGGATGAGGCTAGAGACCACACAGTATCAGTACAAATGAAAAAGGCAGTTCAGCAAGTACAGGATGAAGCAAACATAATGGTGACCCTAGCCAGGATTACAGTTCACAGGTCTGGCCAATGGGCTGAAAGTCAAATCATCAGAGATCCTCATACCAGCCAAAAGATACAAGGTTCTGAATTGATGGGCCAGGTATCAACCTAAGTGTCCAGAAACAGAGACAGCCAATCTAGGACTCTGAAGGATACACCTTCCTGCTCCTGGGACAGGCAAAACAGGTGGGTTTCCGCCAATTAGATGAGCCTGGAAAAACCTTACAGAGGTGTTTATGGTCCTGGTCCAGACAGAATAAAGGGAAGAATTCCCACACTGAATTCCTATAATAACAAGTGAGTGAGAGTTTTGATGTTAGGTCTTCTGAGGTTCAGGGAATGTAGGTGAAGAGCTTCAGTCGCCCTCCACATGTGAACCATGAGTCCTGGTGCTTCAAGACCCAATTCCAGTATTTGACAAACTACTGATGCAGACAGTCAGCTGTCCCCCTTAAACTATGGGGAAATGACTTTAGTTTTTGTGCCATGTCTATGTGCACTATTGATGTACAGTAACGTAATAGTATGCCTTGGGATGTCTCAGGCCCACATCTATGAATCACAACACAAATACGAAGAATCCAATGGTGCATGTAAACATTAGATCAAGACAGATACAGATTTCACTGACATGCTCTTCACCAAATCAGATTGATTGCCAGTCACTGCTGGAAGGGTAAGGACATCAGCAAAATACCCCAGCCCCAAAGGAATGGAACCCAGAACTTGGATGGATCAAGGTATCCCACAGAAGCTGTATACATAGAGACAGGGACACTGGTCTGGACATTCGACTGCAAGGCATGCTATTGGAGATCCCCATACTAGAGACATGATAACAGAATCCTGCTTGATGGTCCAGCAGCAGGGATAAAAAGGCATCTCGAAGGATACAGTGTTTCTGAGACACAGACAGGTGACTAGTGCTGGATAAGCTTTTTTGTAAACCATCATATAAGATGTTTCAATTACTTAACATTGATTTGAAGTTTCTCGCAAATGTACCAAAGGTTTTTTCTATGCAGATCGAGCCATGGCTTGAATCTCAAGCCGACTTCAAATGCTTCAAATCAATAGCTCTTTAAATAGTTTCAGAGGATTTTGGGTCGGCTTAAGCATTTACACTGTGGGTATTTTTCTAGTGTCATGGCTTAGTTAGATTCGATATTCGTTGATCCCCATAGGCTCCTATAGGTTAGAAGAGTCTTGAATTGGATCAACCAATGAAAGTCACCACCTTCCTGAAATTATCAGTAGAGTTATCATCTTGAGCCGATTTGACAAGCTTCAAGCCCATAGTCGTCTACCGGCTCCAAAAGTCTTGAATCTGCTTGAAGTGTTGAGCAAGTGAAATGTACTTGTCTGTCCTCTTTCCTATGTGGGTACTGCTGAAGGGAGTGAGCAAGAAAGAGGGAAAGCCAAAGTGAGAGCTGAGAGAAGAGCATACAGGGGAGGGGAGGGCTTGCTTGTGTTACAGTGTGCATTTTCCATTGAAAATATAGCAGGGTAGTTAATTATTTTATAATTATAATTATAATTTAATATAAAAAAAAGCATAAGGGTAAGTCAGAGGGTAAGGAAGGGAGATATTTTAAGTTGAATTTTCCTTCTGCTCCTCAACACTAATGTCACAGCTTTCCATCAGCAATGAATGTTCCTGAACAGACTCTGGTGGATTGTAATCTTTAGCTTGATCATCAACATCATCCCCGCCATCTCAAACATCTTAACTTTCTGTTAGACTACTCAGCTGATAGGAGTTGATGAGACAGAGTCTTGAAACTTTCAATTTCAACCCAAAGTTCAATTGCCCTGTGTGCTACTCTGTCTCATGTTGTTACAATAAATCTCCTCTTTGGCCCCTGCAATGGTGGATGGAATTGAACCTCTTCCGGAGGTCTAGGAGCACAATCATTGTAGTGTGATATCTGTGCTTGTATTGGTATTGCTTGCTATTCAGAATGACTTACATAAGAGGGTGGAGTGTTGTTTTGATGTTGCCTTCAATTTGCCTTGTGATATTCTGCCATCACCAGTGCACACAGCACGTTTTGCAGCTGGTGCAAATAGACCATGAGCAGCACATCTCCCCTGCCTCTATGTTGTTTTGGTTCTCCAAATATATTATCCACCAGTGCTCTATTCACTCACCTAAAGAGACAGACACTGATAGGCATATCCTGCCTTTGTGGGTGTATGTAACTTCCTCCCACCACATGTGTCACATGTGTGTGTTAACAAAAGCACAAGGTGCACTGTGGGATTCTCTACTCCTCCCTGCACCCAAGCGTCACAAGGACACCTGCACAATTCCTTCAGTTCAAGAGATGTTATGTGGTGTTGCCACTCCCTGAATGTCTGCACCTGAGTGTCACTCAAGGACATCTGCACAGTTCATTCAATTCAAGAGATGCACAATTATAGTTATCCCTGCCCCATGAATGTTTGTAACATTTTCCCACCCTAAGTGCCATGTCAGCATACCAACACAATAGCACAAACTGTGCTGAGGGATTAGCTGCTCCCCCTGCACCTGAGTGTCACTGTGGGGAATGTCTGAGATGCGTTCGAGACTCCGCATGTCTTGCCTCAATGAAAGTTTGTCACTTTATCGTTCCAAGTGTCACTGTTATTTTTGCCAGACCTCAATTAGTCTCAGAAAATCGAAAGTCCTGGGCATTTATCTCATGGACCAGAAGCTGACATTGCTCCCAAGAATTCCCTCCCTCTTCACTGATGCCACTTGTGTAGTTAACTGGTAAATACATGAATGTGTCAAATCTCACAATCAAAACATCCACTTTTAAATCTGTCTCTTTAAACCCTCACACCATCACCAACTCTCCCAAACCTTCATCCCACTTAACTACTTGAACTGTGTTCTCACTTTACCAAATGTCCTAAGCCTGCCTCCACAAAAAGCTCCTGCCTCTCTGAAAGATACACAATACTGTATGACCTTTAAACCACATGGCTTCTTATATAGCAAGACCTTGGTACAACGTTTTAACACTTTCTTTAACACTTAGGTCCACACACCCTGAACTCTCCACCTTACCTGAGACTCAGTCATGTGCTGCCCACTGTCTTCTCCAGTTGGTTGCAAATAACTTGCTGCAAATTGACGAACCTCACCCTTCCCTGTAAGTGCCTTCCCCCTATGTTAGTGCTCTGTTGCTTCCTAACATTAGGTCTGTGCTCAATAATTACCCTAATGTTAATAATAATCATTCTAATCAATTAGGCTGCTTCAAAGTTTGAAAACATTATTTTAGCCAGCTGCACAGGAGACAGAGTTATTCCTAGCTGTTCAGTGGAGGATGCAAACCCCTTGCAGAGGTAGTGATCCAACTGGTCCTATCAGAACAATAGTGAGGTGTTTTGTTTGTCAAGTTTTCAGTGGTTCAGGAGATGATGTTGAAGGGCTGCTGTCGCAGTCGTAGTGTGAGCCTTTACTTGTGTGTGCCACAAGGTCGAATTTCAGCATTTGGCAAAACACTGCAACAGAGTGTCATCATATCCCCCTAAAGGTTTGGGATTAATCCCAACCTCCAACCAGACACTCATTTACCATTCACATCTTGAGCAGCTAGCCAATAAGTGCTGGCCAGCAAAGACAAAGTTTCACTTCCATTTACAGGGACAAACTCAGGGGATGTGCATTCTAGGGAAATCACAGATATCATACCGCCATGCACATGCTGGCACCCCTGTATCTTCATGGCTTTTCCCTGTAAACACACACACACACACACACAAACACACAAACTCTCTCTCTCTCTCTCTCTCTTTCTCTCTCTCTCTCTCTCTCTCTCTCTCTCTCTCTCTCTCTCTTTTTTTCACGGGGCAAGAAATGTTCCCTGTGTGGTAAATTAGCTAAATGTGGTACTGCCATGACATAATCTTTTACTGCTATCAACCCGACCTTAGGCACACTGCCTGGGTATAGTTACCCCATGGTAATCATTGCCTTAGCGGTCATAACTGTCCCCAATGGGCAATGGTGAAGGGCTAGTTCCCTGCTGAGAACTAAGTGTGACTTACAGGAAAGCAAAAGTGCAAAGCTCTCAGAAAGTCTTTAAAAAGCTTTGTGCCTTGCACAAGGCATAGGTGCTGCAAGGCGTCCATAGGTTTTGTTCAAAGGTACTTGCCAAGGACATTTGCTGAAGCAAAACTAACCACTTGAAAGACATCTTTCTAGGGGTCATTGATAAGAATGGAACTGCAACAAACATTTGAGCCTGGATCCCATGACTGTACTGTGCATTTCATACTATGTGCTTCTCTGTTTTTGATGCAGGCAGTACATCAACGATAATGTATTCAATCGCCTTACATTTTTCTCAATAGTAGCTTTTCCAAATTAATAAGAGATAATAAATTCAACATTATGGACCCTACTTTCTAAGTCCCTGGAGCAGTATCGGGGGGCATACACATGAGGTCAACGTTTTTGCATTGTTTTATGTCCCAGAAACAACTCCATGGTATTTTCAGTGTTTTTGCTGGCTGGAAATTCAATTTCTGTGGAATCTGTGTGTTTTTACCACCTACTTAAAACATTCAGATTCCTGTGGAATCTGTTCTATGTGATGCCTGGCATACATTGTTGGCAAGTTGCATTTGCAATGTTTGGCATTCAAACAAGGTGTAAATGTAATTTTGCCCGTTTGTATGTTTTCTTTTTGGCACATCACAGTGCAAATGATGATAACTGCACAGAGGAACCCTTTTTGCACGTAGGTGCAAATGTGACAGGTTTTTTTCTGCAGACGTTTCATTTATTTACACTAATCAATTTTCCCGGTGGTCATTAAACATTCGCTCCACCTGCATTCTGACAGAACAAGTGTCCATATGGCACCAATTGGTGCCATTAGAAATGACTACGAATCAAAATACAACTTACACCTTACAGTCCCATACGTTATATTCTGGAGGTTCAAATTATATATGCAATTATAAATCCAAGACACGTTGCTCCAAAATACAAACAATTGGAATTTCCGACTTTCTCTGCTCCTCATTCACGCACCTGCCCCCACAATCTCACCATCAAGATGGTGGGAGGTGTTCACACCTTCTAAATCAATAAACAGTTTTCACCTAGAGGAAGGAAAGCGCACTGACCATAATAATGTAAGTGGGTCTAGTCCCGGCGGTATCTGGGGGAGATGTTGGTGCCAAAAGCAAGGATATGGCCCAGTGTCACTCTCAAGAAAAATGTACAGTTGTTTTTAAGCACAATGAGGGGTAAACATGGTTCACATAATTAATTCTCTGGAGTTTCAATGAAACAACACCACTGTAGAGCTCCCCCAGGTGAAGTACTTGTTAACTATGCTCATGCTGTTGACCCAACCCCTCATTCCAATAAGACAAGATAAAATGTAATGTTTTACTGGGGGATGAAAAATACAAAGTGTATTTTATTTGTTTTCTTATATTCTGTATTAGGTACTACCAAGGCTTTTCTAGGGGAAAATGCCAATGTAGTCACTATGTATTCATTTAAAATACGTACTAAGGTTGGGGCAAAAGAGCACTCTAGAACGGAAGTCTTAGTAAGTAGTTAGATAATTCTTTAAGCTATAAAAGAATGCCGGTTTTGCATCTCATTCAAAGATGAAGTCATTACATAGTAGAGAAGGAGGTGTGGCCATGGAGGAGTGTACATCCCCTGTGCAACCTCAGCCCTGCCCAACTCTGCAGTCCTGCTGTGAAGGTAAGTTTAACCAAAAAATGAAAAGAGCATTGCCATTCCATCCCAGTGGAGCATAAACATAGAATAACAGCGTAGAGGAGGTCCCAGATACAGCCTGCACTCCAGCCCCCCATTTTGAGATACCAGGAGCATACTTGCTAAGATATGTGACGTATAAGGAACAAATAAACCAACAGAGAGCCACAATGGGGCTCTGTCCATTACCCATTAGGAGAGCAATACCTAATGAGGCGCAAATAACCATACAACCATGGGCTGCACGGTACCCATTGAGATAACCGTACCAACAGTTGATGCGAAATGAAGATTACTTACAAACTGTCCCTGAAGATACCCAAAGGGCCCTAATTGAAGGCAAATGGTGATGACACAATGGCCCGAACAGACGATCAGATGAACAAAATGACAATCCAAAAATGACACATAACGATGAAATTAAATGAATAAGGATGTATAAGGATGTAATGGGCATAGAAGAAGAGATGATATTGAATTATAAAGAAATGTAACCATACAGCAGGATGGAAATATGCAACTAGCTAAATGCCTGAAAATACGCTTGGAACCCAAGAAGCTAAGGAAACGGTACTGCTTGCAATGCTTAGCAGAAGGATAGAGCGGCAAGCGTCAACTATATATATATATATATATATATATATATATATTTACCTCAAGAAGCAAACTATACAAGTACGACTCCATTTTATAAAAGCAGAATTAAGCCCTGGATGGTGGAGGACAAACAGGCCAGGATTCATATACTAGCTCAAGCCAGACGAAAAGAGCAGAATCGAAACTCAGTAAGAAGCAGCTTATGCCTGGGGCATCGAGGTCAACTCCAGGAAGGGAGGAGAGCGGCAACTCCGAAGAAATGAAACTTAAGAGCATAGCAGCCAGCCAGTGAAGGTCAAGATAAGGAGGCCGAGCCAGGTGGCAAGGCTAAAGGAAGAATCAAATACACAAATAGAGAATGAAGCAGATTCACAGTGAACTGACACGTGACCAGCCAAGCACCAAGAGGTACTCACGTCTGATGTCATCCAAACCCAGATGATACCATAACTTCTCCTGATAAGAAGCTACAGTTTCAATGCCAACCTCTGCCAACTAATTGACACATAGCCCTAAAGCGCTGATTGATGGAAGGGAGGTAGGGTGCATCTTGGGGCACACCGCACTGGGTGTCCATTCTGCATGCTGCTAATTAAAGTGGAGATTTATGCCTAGAGGTGTAACCCACCCAATCACAACGGACCAAATAATCTAGGGTCCTATAGCTAGTAGAACCAATGAGACGTTGTACTTTTAGTGACATCGATCACGAGTGGTGTAGTGGGATGGGCGTAGATGCCCACCTGATAAGAATTACCCAATCCTCACACTCTGTTACCATATGCAGATATAGTACCTATACTTAAGTTACCTTTTCTGACCAATAGAATTGCATGACAACTTTGGAGTGTTACACGTCAATGATGATGAGAATGTACTATAACTATTGCTGTTTGAATGAAGAACGGGAAGTTGAAGCGAGACGGGCGATCACATCACTGTTGATTTCCATTTGTTTCCCTTTTTTTGTACTTGTTATTAAACTGACTTCCCTTTGCCAAACCATTGACTTGTCCTTATTGATTGGTGTTGGAGTAAGAGAATCCTGCACCCCATCCCCCTCAAGGTGCAGCTATCTCGTCTTAAGGTACTTGAGGGTGAGCTCTGATCCCATGGGCCCATCTGAGGTCGCTCCGCCCTCCTGTACACTTGGTAGCAGAGGATGGTTATGACCATCAACTATTGAATATTGATTATTGATAAGACACCCATTGACCGTCAACACAAAGTAAGTCTAGGTCTTCGGCAATATCACAAGTCCTTTGCCATTTTGGCTGAGTAGACTGTGAAGCTTCCCGTGGACAATGATAGTATAAACGTGTCCAGAAAACTGCAGTGGGTTTGAAGGCACTCGTTTTACAAACATAAACCCTTCCACTCCTACGGGCAGTGGATCAGACGAAAGACCAAAAAAGGCGGTAACGGAGGCGGTGATCCCGAGGGTCCAGAGAGGAACGATGCGAGCGGTGAGTGAAAGAAAAGAAAACATTGATGCTTTGGCAAATGTCTTTAGGCAATAGAACAAGTAAGGGAAAAGGTAACGGAGGGAGGTGGAGAAAAACAAAATAGTCAGAAGTAGAGAAGACTGTATGACTCTAGAATAACTGAATAAAATAGTGAATACTGGGGTGGACACCCAAGAAGAGAGAGGATACTGGGGTGAACACCTGAGATAAAGAGAGAGGATACCAGGGTAGACACCCGAGAAGAGAGTGGATACGCCTTGTTCCTGCGCTTTACTATAGCGGTCAGAAGAAACGTGAACGCATAGTCCCACATAATAGGGAAAGACTAGGCTACTACGACGATTAAAGATGTTGTAAAAGGAGTTTGTTTAAACTCCATGTCGGGGTATTGATTAGAAGGCAGAGATATCTGTGTCCAGCTGGTGTCTGTCTAGTCTGTTTAATGTTTGCATGTTAAATTGATGTGTCACACGTAAGGAAATCTGTCTCCTTGTTGTTTGAAATTGATCAAGGGATTTTACGTGATTCTATAGTTGAGAGGGAATTGCACATGAATTGAGGTTCTTGAGTAAATTGGTGATATAAAATTTGGTGGGAAAAGATTGGATTGGAGCTTGCAGTATTGGTGCTCGCTCATATTATAAGGAGTGGTGAAGTTACGTGGAAGTATTGTTAGAGACAGGCTTAAGCATGGAAGATATTACTCCACTAGCACACTTATGTAAGCAACTGCCTAAACATGCACCCAAGCTTAAGAAATACAGTACCGAGTGGGTTAAGGGTACCGCCCACAAGATGTTTATGGTGTGGCTACCGAACAGGTCCTTATCTAAAGCCGTCTTACAACACATGACGACTTATTTGCATGCCACATATACAGGCAAGAAACTAGAGAAACGCCTCGCTGTTCTAGAACTTTAGAAAATGTTCAAACAGTCGAAGGATGAAGAGCCACCTGCTTACTGGATATTAAACGTATGCACAGAGGGGGGTGAGACGCCTACCGCGCCTCCTGCCCTGCCCGAAATAGAAACCGAGGGAAGTAAGCCTGAGGGACTCTACCCATTAAGGAAGCTTAAAGCAGCCACAGGGTACAGCAACCCCGCATATGAGTCACCTACGTACAGTAGTGACGACAATAAAGGGAAGGATCAGGAAAATAATCTTACATCCGCAGTCCCGAGGGACAAGGAGAGACGCGATGATGAGAGTAGGGACCAGGCACAGATTAGTGCATCTGTTGATAAAGAAAGAGAGGGAAAGAAGTGGAAAGGAAGTGAAGACAGAACAGATAAGATAGCATTCGCAAAATACGAATGGCTGGGAGGACAGATATTGTTGAAACTCGATGGTAAAGGAAGTGATGATGTGAGACCGAGAGAGAAGTCTGATGAGGCACACAGAAGGGAAAAGGGGAAGGAATGGGAGATAAGGGACGAGAGAATAAGAAGGAAGGATAGGCTGAAGCGAGAACAGCTATATCGCGAAGAGCAAGAAAAGCAGCTCGATCGCAAATAGAAAGCAGCCTATGACCAGTACAGACAGAATCAGAAAAGGTTGGAAGAAGAGCAAAGAGTACGTGAAAAAAGAAACAAGAGACGAGAAGATGAGGAAGTTCGAAGAGCAAATGAACATAGAAATGAAAGGAGAAGGGAAGAAGATAAGGTCAGAGAAGAAGCAAGGAAGCGCAAATAATTTGATGATGATATTGAACGTAGACAGAGGGCACGCGATCTCGAATATCTGGAGCGGGAAGTTAAAAAACCCAATCCTGTTGTAGAATGGGAGGTCATTGAATAATTTTTCTCTGCGTATGATTCAGTACCAGGCACAAGTGGGGAAGATGCATCGGGGAAAAGTTCGACAAAATATATGATGAAATGGGGTTAGAAACAATATCCCAAAGAGGAAGACGAGCGCTTGGAAAGCACTCAGCTGTATGACAATGAAGACGTCACCCGAAGTAGTGGGAGCAGGAGACTGTACCTGGATATGCTAGAAATCAGTAAGAACGACGATGACGCAAGGAGTTGCGTGAATTGGGAACAATCAATGTCGACTCCGGAGAGTAGACGGAAGGCAAGACTAATGAAAAAGGGAGACGGCTCGAAAAGTGGCTTCCAAGGGACAAAGGTGTACGATGGTCAGATGCTAGCAAGTCTGCACCGAGGGCATCAGAGTCTGCCACACAGCCTGACCAGCATGAAGGAACACCCCATGGTCAGAGGGGGGTGTCGGCACCTGCCTATGTAGACAGGTTGAGGACATTGCCAGGCAGACGGCGATGTGGGAATGTTACCCCAGTGATAGACAGAAGAACTATGGGAAGGAGAAAGAAGGCTGCACATTCCAATTTCTGCTGTTAGAAAAAGGGGGAGCAAGACCGCAATATATTCCATGGCCACACATGGATCGAGAGAACTTGAAAAACAAGCTTCCAATGCTGACATCGGGAGCTGGGAAGTGGATATACGAGTTAGAAAAGATGACAGGGGGTGTCACATTAGCTATAGGGGACATTAATGGTCTCCTGATTGCCATACTTGGTGAGAGAGCAGACGATGTATGGGCACGGCTGGGTTCCCTGGTGTTACCATAATTAACACTGCCCACAACGGAGCGCCATTCAACAATTGCTTTACCCAGACACCTCTGATATGGGAGATATAATGACTTAAAAATGAAGGAGTCAGAAGATCAGTTGATTTATTTCCAGAATTTACAAGATGCGTGGGTGCTTGAAACGCATGAATCCTGGATGAAATCTATACCTGTATTTTATCACATATTGTGCCAGGGATTGTCACAGCCAGTGCAAAAACAGCTTAAGAAATTGGTAGGAGTTGAGGCTAAACCTTGGGCCAAAATACAGTTGACTATTGCACATTACTGTAGATTGTTGCCAGAAAAGAATCGGAAAAAGGAGGCAACTCAAAAAGGTGAAGAAGCGAAGCTGGTGCAGAAGAAGTTATCAAAGTATGCTCTTGAAGGAGCCATGTTGACCAGCCCAGCCGAACAGAACGTACAACAAGTGGCTAACCCACAGCAGAACAACCAGGGTATCGTAGGACAATACCCAAGGGGAAGGGGATTTAGGGGAAGAGGATGGCAGAGTAATAAGGGAGGTTTCCATAGTAATCAAGGAGGCTTTCAAAACATGCAGATGGGCAGTCCAGATATGTCAAATGGACAAATAGCGCGACGACCGCCAGTGTGTTGGCTGTGTGGTTTGACAGGGCATTTGGTGCGCTCGTGCAGAAGCCAAGGCGCGTGGCAAAATGGCCAAGGAATGGGAGCAGACACGATGAATCCGCCTGCAATCTCCCAACAGGGCGGTGCACAGAATCACAGAGTGCAGCAGCAATCACCAGGCATGCAGCAGGGTGCGCAGCAGGGGGTTTAACCCCCGAGCATGGGGAATTTGCCACAAGGGCAATTTCAACGGGCACCACCGCAAATGTCTCAGGCACAAACTCCGCTAGGGGGGCAACCCCGGGAATGGAGAAAATCCACAAGTGTACAGTAGACCAAATTTATACATGAACTAGGACAGCTCACTGGGAACCCTGATGTGCTCTATCCTATCAGTGACACCAGGACCTAATAGGAAACCTAGGGTGAATGTCGCCGTAGGGGTTAAAGAATATTCCTTCTTAGTTGACACGGGGGCAACACGCTCGTGCATACGAGAAGGCAGGTTTTCCTTGTCTGGCGAGTCTATAGATACTCAGAATTTTACAGGAGCTCACAGTCGAGTTCCCTTTACAGACGCACTCCCAGTCTCCATAGGGGAATGCAAAATTAATGTACCTTTTTTGTATTCGCGTCAGATCTCAGTAAACATTTTGGGTCGAGATTTAATGACAAAATTGAATATGACCATCTCGTTTACAGAGGAGGGCATAGTATGCTCTACTCCGGGAATGCATTATTCGAACGTGTGCAATATGATCAGAGCCTATTCTGGACACAGAGCCATGAGAGCTATACCGCTGGAACCTGAGGTTTTCGCTTATGGCATATGTGTACTTATGGCGGGATTGCCAGGCCTTGCAGACAAGGTCAGGAAAACCCCTGATGAATTTCTATTCAGGCCGAGAATACCAATGCATGAAGAGGAGGGACAAATATTTCCCTTGGTGATACATGCTGCAGCAGTGCGAGGTAGGATAGCATTAGTTGAAGGTTACGATGATGAAGGCAGACAATGGTGTGCGATTATCGCCATTGAAGAAGGGTATTGAGTGACTGACGTCACCGATAACAATCTGTTCGAAGAACAACCAGACTCAGAAGAAACAAGGGTGGAAGTGAGTCTCATATTTTGGGTAAAAATGATGAAAAGAGAAGTGCCTCAGAGAATGATGTTGGCACTGGTACGTCCGGAATACTTTGATGAAGACATGGCCCAAGTGTCTGTCTCAGTATGGACTACAGGACCATATGACGTAGGCCTCCTGAAGGGGGTGGGAGAAGTGAAAATTAAATTAAAACCAGGAGCAATGTTACCCAGAGAGCGACAATATTCCATGTCCAGGGAGGCGGATGAAGGGATCGCGAGGACAATTTTTGCCATGATGGATCAGGGCATCCTAGTGACATCAGAGTCACCCTGTAATACAGTGATTTATCCAATCAAGAAATCAAAAGGAGGATCTTGGCATTTAATCCAAGATTTAAGGGCATTAAACAACATTGTTGAAACCGAGTTCTCTCTAGTCCCTAATTCATCTACAATCCTATGTAACATACCCATTGAGGCAAAATATTTTACGCTGATTGACTTGAAAAATGCCTTTTTCTCAATCCCATTGCACCGTGACTCTCAAGATCTGACGTCATTTACATTCAGACAAATGCATCTGAAAAGCACGAGTTTGCCACAGGGGTACTGTGAGTCCTGTCCATATTTAACAGAGTCCTACAGATGGTCCTAAGCAATATTGCAATGGATAGTGTCGTCTTGCAGTATGTGGATGACATCCTAATCTGCAGCACCACTGATGAACAATGCAGGAGCGATTCTGTTAAGCTACTGACCATACTGGCTGAGAAAGGATATACGTTTGACAAGGAAAAGGTACAATATTGTCAACAGGAAGTGCTGTACGTAGGCCAACTCATCTCGCATGAGGGAAAAAAGGTGACCCCAGAAAGGGCTGAAGCTATCATGAACACGGCAAAACCACTCACGATAAAGCAGATGCAGAGCTTTTTAGGCCTATGCAATTATGTTAGAGCATGGGTCTTCGATTACAGCTCGTACACTAAGCCCTTGCTCCAGGCCCTGAAGAAGGCCCAGGTGACAAAGGAAAAGATCAAATGGACCGAGGCAATGGAAAAGAGGTTTATGGAACTCAAGAGAGGAATTTGCATGGCTCCAGTTCTCAGGATTCCTAATTATGCAGAGGAATTCTACCTGTTCTCACACACAGATGGCAGGGTTATGACTGCAGTACTCGCTCAAAGAACCTCGTTGGGGTATAAGCCTCTGGCGTATTACAGTGGGAGCCTGTACCCAGTCATGAGAGGCCATGTGAACAAAGCTTAGCTGCTGCAGCGTTCGCCATAGAGAAGGTGACAACCATTATAATGGGATGTTCCATGACGTTATACGTCGAGCACTCATTGTTTGCCATCTTAGAGAAACCAAAGGGTAGGTTGACATCTCAAAGAGCTTCCGCCTATGAAGTGAATATATCTAATCCATCAATCAAAATAGTTCAATGTAAAACAGTGAACCCAGCTACGTTCATAGCTGAGCCAGTCACTGAAGGAGAGCCGATACATGACTGTGCAAACTATGAAGAATTTTTTTATCATGAAATTCCCAGAGTGAAAGAAAAGGCCCTGGCGGGCGGTGAGATCGTTTTTATTGACGGTTCTTAAAGAATCGACCAAAAAGACGGACAAAGATATACAGGCGTTGCCGTAATGAAACACATAGCAAACAGAGAATTTCAAGTACTCGTTAGTGCACGGATACCATCTAATGATTCAGCACAGGCTGCAGAATTATTGGCGTTGATACTCGCCATTGAGAATCACGCAGACCAGGAAGTGACGGTCTACAGTGACTCTGCCTATTTGACGTCCGCGGTGCACGCAGGCCTAGCACGTTGGAAAAGGAGGGGCTAACTCCGTGCGGTCTGCACGCCAGTGCAGCACGCAGCCTTATTGGACAGGCTGATTAAAGCACTACAGCTCCCAGTGGGCATAGCGGTCGTCATTTTGTGTCACGCGGAAATCATGCAGCTGACACGGAAGCCAAGCGTATGGCATCCAAAAGTGAGACGATCATGGAAGTAGAAGTGGCATGCACCCATGAACGAATGATGATAGCCCGAGCCACACCAGAAGCATATAGCAATATGGGGCAGACACAACTAATGGAGCTTCAAGGGGAGCCACCTCAGGATGAAAAGAACCTGTGGAAACATTGAGGGTGTTCTTTAAACCCCTCTGACGGATTGTGGCGGCAAGGCAGCACTGGTAAACCAGTAATACCTGTAGCCCTACTAAAGATAGCGTTGGAGCAATTGCATTACCCATTTCACATGCCAAAAGAGAATCTAGCAGCAACACTTGCAGAAGACTGGTTTATACCGAATTTAGCTGAGCATGTTGCATTCTTTATGGTGAACTGCATAATCTGCCAGAAATTCACCGCTGGGCACACATTAAAGGTAGTGAGAGGAGTCATCCAACGGCCAAATGGGCCTTTTCAGCACTTACATATCGACTACGTCGACATGATCCAAGTGTGTAACGGGTACAAGTACGTAATTGTAGTGGTGTGTCCATTCTCTAGATGGATAGAAGCAGGTCCTAGTACACATCCAGACTCAACCTGTACGGCCACATTTTTGGTGAGGGAAGTGTTCCCTAGATGGGGGTGTGTGAGGTGATGTGGTCAGACAACGGGGCTCATTTTGTTAACTCAGTCTTTGATCAGATCAGCTTGTTGCTTGGTATAAAGCACAAGTTCTCGTCAGCGTATCATCTGGAGGGTAATGGGATATGCGAGAGGCTCAACGGTTTGTTAAAGGAAAGGATAGCCAAGTTGAAGTTTACTCTAAAGAGGGGATGGCTGCACTGCCTTCCATTGGCATTGCATGCTCTTCGGAACCAACCAGGCTCCGACCATCATTTTACGTCACACGAGTCACAGGAAGAAGAATGAATACTTCCCTTACCCCACGAGATAGAGCTAGATGTGATGCCCAGCCAACCCGAGAGGTCCTGGGAAACGAATTGTCAAAATACCTGAACTTTATGACATCCAGCCTTACTGTAATTTCAGACCAGCTGCAGCGGCGATGAAAAGGGTGCAGCACAGCACAAAGCATTGCAGAAGACTCAAACCACATGAGGAGAAGGTGGGACGAGTCAAGATTCAATGGTCCTTTCATCGTAGAAGACTGCACTCCATCAGCAGTAAAATTGCAGGGCAGGAGAGCATGGATTTTTCTCAATGACATTAAGCCCTACATCGGAGAAAACCCTCTAGCTGCACCCCACCGCGAATAAACTACAGACAACGGGGAAGAACCACAGCACGTGCAGACAAGATCCATGATGAGGAAAAAGGACGCATGAGCAGCAAAACCAAGACATAAAGAACCCGTTCGCAAGTTGTGGCTTGAACTGGACAATTCCTCTAAAGCAAAAGGGGATAAGGACATAACGGACACTCTGTGCATCCTAGTTGCAGGGTGAAGAAGAAAATGCGCACCTAAACCACAACACGTTTGTTGACAGGAACTTGTAAATCTAATCACACTAAAGCGTTGTTGAGAAACAAGACTCTAATGGACTATGGATCAAAGACTTTCGCCCTAAAGAGCTAAAACGTAGCATCCTGAACCATCAAGGATCAAGATGTCACTTTGCAGCATTTATGGTGTCACCCAGCAGAAATATCCCAAGGGATGTGCTGTCTATTTTCAGTTATTACTAGAAACATATCCGTCACTTGTAGGGAGTGTCACCAGTGTCACAGACTTCATCCAAGATCCTGCCAACAAGAAAGTAATCTGGCAACTGCTTACTGTCAGCACGGAAGCCTTCATTGTGTTACCAGAATACAGTGATAAGGACACAAATGCTTCCACCGCAGGAAATTATAGATGAACTTGTCAATACAATCTTCTTTCGCATCATAGAAGAGTGCCCACCTATTGTCGGAAGAACCACAGACACGCTAACTTTTATTAGAGATCCAGCAAACTCTGAACATTTGAGTCAATTATGGACTAAACTAAACTACTTAGTCGCAATCCACGTAGCAGGTAAGTGCAAGGACTGTACACGTCAAGGGAAGGGCATGTGATCCAGGACCCAGCAAAGCAGGATAAATGTCCCTGTCACGCGAGGACAGCCGGCTGGCACACAATGTCCTCTTTCGTCTAGTCACTGACTTTCCAGAAATGGTGGGGATACCTATCGAGGTTGTCGTCATCACCTTCATCAAAGATCCAGCTAATGTTGCTCATATGGGAACGCTCCTCCATGGAATAATGCTGCAAGTGGAGCTGTCCAACTTTCAGAGAGATTATATGAGGAGATTCCAATGAAAGTTTCCGCAGAGGGACAGATTGGAGAAACAGAGGCAAAATACTTCATCTTTTCCGCCGAGGGACAGATCGAGGGAGCAGAGACAAGAACTTCACCTTTTTATTATTTTTGATTTCGATAAATTGCCATTTTTCCATTCTTTCACATTGAACAGGTTCCAGCATGTCCTCAGGACTGAATCAGATTCAGGGGGTGGACTGGGAACTCACCTATTTTGAGTATGCATAATGAATGAAACCAAAGGTGTTAGTCTAATCTATTTTCCATAGTCTATCAAGGGAACTGTATCCCATATCCAGAGACAATCGTCGCCCACAAGAGGGGGGACACTTGCGAAGCACCAGACACTTTAAGATACAAACTTTTCGAGAAACAATAATGGAGTGAGTGAAACGAATAAAACATTGACATTTTGCTATGATTGAAATGGGGGCCAGAACAGTAACCTGGTCCTCACACAAACAGAGGGGCGCCTCTGCTTCTCTGGAAGGAAATGATGCCACCTTTAGTACCGCACGATTATGTGTATATGTATAGTGATTATCATTGTCTTTCTGTCATTAACAATCAGAACTGCATTCTTTATTGGTGCACAAGGCATTCCAATCTCAGTGCACCCACCAGATAATGTACACTTACGTTCCACAAAAGCGCCTAGACCCTATATAGTTATTCCAATCCCGAGAAAATCTGATGGTAAGGTAAATGAACTAAAATTGAATGTAATTAGCAGTGATACACACACACTTGAGTTAACGAATGAAGAGAAAAGCGGGAGACAGGGTCAGCACGAAATGAATGAAAACATAGCACTGACCACCACACGCACCCACAAACTGAATGCACACGACCTAGGGCATGTGTCAATGATCACGGAACCTCAAGCGAAGGCAACAGAGAGCATGAGACTGCCTACTGAACAATCAGCCCCAGAAAAGAATGAAAGAGACCAAAAGGAATCAAGTGAAAGGCTGACTAAAGCAGACATAGCAAAAGCCCTTGAGAAGACAGAAGTGGCTACGAGAGAATTCACTGCAAGGACACAAATTTTGATAGATCATTTATTTCCGTTCATAGCTAGAGCGTAGAAACTACGTGAGGAACTGAAAAACAAATCCGCAGAGACTATACTGACAAGCACACCAGTTCCAACACAGGGAATAGGTACCAAGCCCACGATGCAGCCTTACGATGGGAGGATGACAGACAGATGGTGGTAAAAGGCACTTATAGAAGGCAGGAAAAGAATGCATGAGAAGAAGAGATTTGCAAAAGGTCCACCTGTCACGTTGATGCAGATAAAGAAACAAGCTCCACTGACCAGCGTGCCTGAGAGTCCTCCAGCAAGAAAGAATCACGAAGACACATTTAGAGATGTAGTTATAGCTAACTACAGAAAGACACTAAAGATCAAGAGAAGCCCACATGAAGATAACAATGAACTAAACGATTACCTGGACAGCACAGCAGATCTAGGAAACAACATCTGGTACCAACACATGAAAGAATTGGGGAGAAGGATGTCAGAAGGAGAATGCTTCGTTTGTGCACTCCTACCGTACAGCATGGGAAAATCCAAAATCTTTGTGGATGTAGAAATTGATGTCCCGACAGCACACTGTTTGTCACATGTAGCAAAGTGCAACACCAGAGGACAGTTTATGGGAAAGGATGCCTCACTGATATGGGCAACTAAAACAGCATATCAGAAGAAGATGATTATGTCCAGGACATTAAGGAAAGAAACAGAGCTCATACTAGGAATCACGTGATTAGGTATGAAAAGCCAGAAGTGAAAGGAGCAGGAACAAGATGGGAAATTAACCCAAGACTGAACATCCAAGGGAAAACTCCAGAGGAAGCTCAATTTTGGAAGAACAGAGGCCAAATGCAGATCTGTGGAACAGTGCTTTCACCAGACGGATGGGAAGAAGGAATAGTGATCTGCCGAGCATGGATGGTCATTGGAGCCTGCCAAGAAGCAATAGAAAACTCCCAGAGGTTGTGCAAACCTCTATGGCCAAAGTTGGTAAAGTTACTAACATGGGTCGAAGACAGAAGAGGACCCTTGCAGATAGTGCCACTGGAAAGTGCAAAATTGTGCTTCAGGAACAATGGCACGAGAAGGATGGGAGAATATCAGAACTGCGGACGAATCTTCGAAGCCCCAGGAATGACTCACGGAACTGCAGTAATTATGGATCATTACTGGGCGTGTGGATCCAAAGCATACATAAGATTGCAGAGAAACTGGGGAGGCATATGCATAATAGTTAATGTCCATGTTCCTGCACTGGTGATCCCAAAGAGTGACCTGAAAATTAACAGTTTCCCAAAAGCAGATGCCCACCTGAAGAAAAGGAGATCTGGGTAGCTGGTATCCCGAATGAAGAGAGAAAATAACTTTTCTGCCAAATCAGAAGAAGCATTCCATGCAATCCCATATGAACACAGGCTGTTCAGCCTCACCTCATCAGTGTTCATAACAATAATCATGCCAAGGTTCCAGGTTGGAGCAAACACGAAGTGGTTGCAAATAACCGGATGGGAATTATTACATACCATCAACACCACCATAAAAGGATTCAACGCGATTAAAGAAGAACTAAGAGAAATACGATTGACGACTCTCCAGAACAGATATGTACTTGACATGATCACAGTGATGGATGGAGGTGTTTGCACAAAAATCGGAAAATCATGTTGCACATTTACACCATCGCATGATGAAGAAAATGGAACCTTAACAGAAGCCATAAGTATGCTGACAAACCTACAGAACCAGATGATCGATGAAACTGACGAAGTTGATGATGACAGCTGGTTTGGAACTCTATTCTCATGGGTCCTACAATGGATGGCAGACATATTCAAGTTTCTGGGAGCCCTGCTAGTGATGATACTGCTAGGATTTTGTGTTTTCAAGACAATCATCACACAATGCCAGAAAACTGCGAAGAAAGCAATTGGGATGAAGATCATGATCGATGTCAAACCAGGATGGAAGCCGAGAGACCCGACAGATGAAGAAATAAGAGACCATGTGAAGGCCAGCAAGTTTGCGCCAGAAGGAACAAAGTTTGTGTACCCCAGAAACCGAAGAAAGTATGAAGGAAAATGGATCTATTGCAGCCTAAATGGACAGTGTCAGCTTATGACATGGAACAAAGATGAACATGTAAAAACAGCAGGAAGCCTGAAAGAAGTGATACAAATATGGACACCAAAGAAACACACATTCACACCATCATGTACAAACCCAGAAGACGAAGAAGTGGATACAAAAGAACCAAGTAAGACTAATCCAAAGGAAGAAGCAGGAATGGTCGATGAACCGACCAGAGGGGGGAGTGTAGAGGAGGTCCCAGATACAGCCTGCACTCCAGCCCCCCATTTTGAGATATCAGGAGCATACTTGCTAAGATATGTGACTTATAAGGAACAAATAAACCAAAAGAGAGCCACAATGGGGCTCTGTCCAGTATCCATTAGAAGAGCAATACCTAATGAGGCTCCAATAACCATACAACCATGGGCTGCACGGTACCCATTGAGACAACCGTACCAACAGCTGACGCAAAATGAAGATTACTTACAAACTGTCCCTGAAGATACCCAAAGGGCCCTAATTGAAGGCAAATGGTGATGACACAATGGCCGGGACAGACGTTCAGATGAACGAAATGACAATCCTAAGATGACACATAACGATGAAATGATATGAATAAGAATGTAATGGACATGGAAGAAGAGACGATATTGAATTATAAAGAAATGTAACCATACAGCAGGATGGATATATCTTACATATATATATATATATATATATATATATATATATACCTCAAGAAGCACACTACACAAGTGTGACTCGATTTTATAAAAGCAGAATTAAGCCCTGGATGGTGGAGCACAAACAGGCCAGGATTCATATACTAGCTCAAGCCAGACAAAAAGAGCAGAATCGAAACTCAGTAAGAAGCAGCTCATGCCTGGGGAATCGAGGTCAACTCCAGGAAAGGATGAGTGCAGCAACTCAGAAGAAACAAAACTAAAGAGCATAGCAGCCAGACAGTGAAGGTCAAGCTATTGAGGCCCAGCCAGGTGGCAAGGCTAAAGGAAGAATCAAATACACAAATAGAGGGAGAATGAAGCAGATTCACGGTGAACTGACACGTGACCAGACAATCACCAAGAGGTACCCACGTCTGATATTATCCAAACCCAGAGGATGCCATAACTTCTCCTGATAAGAAGCTACAGTTTCAAGCAGAGGCATTGCTAGGGGGGGCTAAGGGGGCTATAGCCCCTGTTCTTTTGGTTATAGCCCCAGATAGAATTTCAGGAGTTACAACCAAAAGGCTAGCTAGCCCCCAGTCCTGACAGTTCTGACATTAGCGTAGCCCCGGGTCTTTTCCAGACCTAGCAACACCCCTGGTTTCAAGGCCATCCTCTGCCAACTAATTGACACATAGCCCTAAAGCACTGATTGAGGGAAGGGAGGTAGGGTGAATCTTGGGGCACACCGCATCTGGGTGTCCATTCTGTATGCTGCTAATTAAAGTAGAGATTTATGCCTAGGGGTGTGACCCACCCAATCACAACAGACCAAATAATCTAGGGTCCTATAGCTAGTAGAACTAATGAGACATCATACTTTTAGTGAAGTTGATCACGAGTGATGTTGAGGGATGGGCGTAGACGCCCACCCAATAAGAATTATCCAATCCTCACACTCTGTTACCATATACAGATATAGTACCTATACTTAAAATACCTTTTCTGACCAATAGAATTGCATGACAACTTTGGAGTGTTACACGTCAATGATGACGAGAATGTACTATAACTATTGCTGTTTGAATGAAGAACGGGGAAGATGAAGCGAGACGGGCGATCGCAACACTGTAGATTTCCATTTGTTTCCCCATTTTTTGTACTTGTCATTAAACAGACTTCCCTTTGCCAAACCATTGATTTGTAATTATTGATTGGTGTTGGAGTAAGAGAATCCTGCACCCCATCCTCCTCAAGGTGCAGCTATCTCGTCTTAAGGTATTTGAGGGTGAGCTCTGATCCCATGGGCCCGTCTGAGGTCGTTCCGCCCTCCTGTACAACAGCCTCTGTTGCCTCTAGGGACGGCAGCTGAGAAGTACACGGGAACTGCAGTCCAGTTCCCCTATGCTCCCCATGATCTCTAGTCCCCGATATAGCTGCTTTAGCCGGAAGGAATATGCTGGGATGTGTGGGTGTGTGGCAAAATGACTACTTCTCTGCAGCAGTACCGGCATAAGCAGTGGCTAAACCGCCTACTCACACTACTATAAACCAACAGTGATCCCAACCATAAAGGTGAAACAGGCACCATCAATATATACACCTCCCTCGTCTTTTGTGGTAACGTTAGCCAAGGGTAGGCTGTGAGAGAGGTGTGAATGTGATAAAAGTATCTACCCAAACAAATAAAGATGTCCTTGATGTATAGAGCTTGACAGTTAGAGACCAGTTCTTGATTGTACTCTTTCCTTCTAAATTAGTGATGTTTACAATTCCTATGGTTTTATTATTGATGGGCTAGTTCAGGGGTTTGGACTTGTAACTCCCATGATCCCTCACCATTGACTATGCTGGCTAGGGCTGATGGGAAATGTGGTCCAAACCATAATGAAGAGCCAAAGTTTGCAGAACTGTGTGCTAGATTGTTACTTAACATGTGGCCCTCCAGATATGCTGTACTACAATACTCACAATCCCTTAGTAGGGATCGTGAGTGCTGAGTCCAAAACATCTGGGGTGCCACATAATGAGTAACCACTAGAATGACATAATCAATTGGTTGGTCTACTCAAGAAGGCCTATATATGCATTATAAATCAACAATACGAGATTGGAAAGTGGCACTTCGAGACACCAACGTGGTTTTTTGACAATTCAATGTTTAGATTTGTAAATAATCCCTTTCACAATAAAACTAGCTTTTTAATAAATAGTCTCTTGCTCTCCCTTCGTGCTTTTGAATGATGCATGCCAAATCTCTTTGTACGCTAGGCACCTGCACCCAAATTAGAGCATAGCCATTGGGTTGCCCACGGGAACATATATACAATAATGTAGCCATTAAAGCAAACATACCAATGCGTGCACTCTCTATTGCAACCGAAATCTTACCTATGCCTGCACAATAATAGTAAATGAAACAATTATAAACATGCAATAATTGCCTTTACTTAAAATAGCAAAAATACATGTTTTGTCAGAGAGTAGCCAGTATCAGTGTTTATATTGCCAGGTTTTCTGAATGAATAAGCGGATTCGTAAAACTACTCCATGAGAATTGTGAATGCCCAGACATTTCTGAGCGGGATACTGCAGGAACATCCACAATCCGGACACGTGACAGGTCTTCGCCGTGACTGTAATTGCTTCAAAATTCCGGGGAATACAAGAGGAAACTAAGAAAAAAGCTTAGAAGGAAATGAAATAAAATGCAGGGAAACCACATGTATGAGAAAAGCGCATATCATTGGAAAATTCGAAAAGTACCCAGGACCAATTTGACAGCCACCGACACATTCATTGTATTCTCTAGAAATAACTTTGGAGGCAAATGAGGAATCAGTGAAAGAAAAGCTTCTCTTTCTTTCTCCCTGTCAGTGTATTTCTCAACTGATATCATTTGTTACTATAAAAGAAAAGCACGTCTTTCGCATAATGCCTCTCGGGGAATTAGAGTTCTGACAGCTTTTACTACAGTATGCCTCTATTGGATAAAACTAATTACGGCAGAAGGACTGCAGGGAAGAGCACGTTTCTGTTCTGCAGTTATTGGCTTCAGCAGTGATGTAACCAGGATTTCTTGCCAGGGTTGGTCCGCGCAGTATATACGTTGGCCCGGGGCAGGAATCCCTGCAACTAAATGAGATATATTGATCTTTTGAGGCTGATTTCTTTGGCATGCTCCACGGACCAGTCCAAAGTTTTAAATACTCTAGGCCACTGAATACTTTCAACTGGTTAAAAGACACAATTTAACCAGATGGCCATTTGCATAGACCTGAAACATAAAGCATTGAGAGCTAACAAAATAATCTCTTCTGAGTTCAATGACTGTACTTTCAAGGCATGCAACAAATAAGGCAACTGTGTGACAGGAACAGCTTCTCGTAATCATTGTTTGACGGGGCCATGCAACTTGGTGTGGTGTTTACTGTGTTGAAAAATGTAATGTCAGCTGATTCAAAAAAGGACATGGGGTTTACTTTGGATTCAGTTTCTTGTCTTGGAAGATGCAATTGCTTAATGGAGTGTGTGAGGGTTTTGAGGCCAGGTTCACCTAATGCAGTGTGAATGACTCAAACATTCACACTTCCAAAAGACACGTTACCAGCAAATACGTAATATTCACTGCTTCATAATGAGTAGCGGTAGGTTTTCAATATTTTAAATAATTCATGTTTAAATTACCCTACTAAATAGTACTCCTTTTATTGACTGTGTAAAGATAAAAGACAATGTGGTCCTGGCAGAAGTCAAGCATATTCATGATTTATCTTTTGGTGCAGAACAGTAAAATGTATGTAAAGTAACTGCAGAATATGACAATCAATAAGCCTACTAAAGGTAGAAATGCAGATAAAAACACAATCCACTTTTCCCACCTATAATGATTCCTTCGTGTGCAAACCAATGCCTTACACATATGCAAAACAGAGCTCTAAAACGACGTTCTATAAGTTCTGGCATGGGATATTTTTATCTGTATATATTGTAAATGCAGACTTACATGCACAAGAATGCAACATGCAGTGAAACTAATAGCGAGAACTGTTTATTATTTCTCACATGACATAGCATGACTTGAGACCTCTACCGCTCTCTACACGTGGCAGTAATAATTTTAAAACGAGTATTTGTGGTAGGCACCTGCTTGTAGACATTGTTTGCCACATAAGAGTATCTTGGCACAAAACACACTATTTACAATAGTTTTTAATACACAATTAAAGTTATTACAACCCTTGCAACAGATGGCCAGTCAAAAATACTTGTTTAGGTCAGAGCTTCGACTATCACAGGATCACACATTGTTGGCCTATTGTGTCATTCTGGCACTAGACCACATTGTTTCCAAACTCTTGTCATTACAGCAAGGATACATTATTTGTGAATGTTTGACTTTCAGAACACAACATAATACCCTGTTTTGTAGACCTGTCTTGGAAACATGCCATGCAAAAGGAAAACAATTGCAGCTTTATCATCTTGATCATGCATGGAAACCCTCAAGCATCAGCATACTAATTGATGTAAACCTAACAGTACTGCTTCGGGTTGTCAACTGTATTGTAAAGATTTAAATAATCCCATCAAAATAAAATGTTTGTGACAGGTTCACCTGCTTCTAATCATTGTTTGAGACAGAATGGCAGATTCATAATGTGAAGAAGAGAATTTGAAATTGTAGAAAAAAGGAAATAGTTTTTGTTTTGCAAAACAACAAACATTGAACATGGACATGGGACATTGTGTTGACTCTGTCGGGTCTTTCCGCTCAAATGGTCTACATGAAAAGAAAGAGCAGGTAATGGACTAAACAATTCCATTAGAATGTGAGAAGGCACACTTTGATCATTTGATTAATCAATCAATTCAGGCCTTAGATATAAACAAAAGCCACACAGCATGCTCAGGGATACAGGACACTATGCTATCTCATAAAATGAATACATTTTTGAAAAATATTCATTAATTTCTTTGTATCAGGCAACCAGGTGGGGGCCGCTCCAAGGGATTTAAGTGTGTTCAATTATCAATCAAACCACAATCAGTATTCCAGTTAGGTCATGAACAGGGCAGCTTCTCACTCTACACTCTTCCCCTCCCCTGTACAAAATGTTTCCCTTTGGGCATTGGAGAAAAGAGCACTGCATTGCCCCATAGGCAACAGAATGTCTTTGCCATTGGGCTTAGGAGAAATTTGGATATTTCCCAACCACCCTCCCCAGTATCCCTTACCTTAATGTTGCAGCAGCGGCACCCAGCCGCGCCGCAGTAGCTTCTCTCCTCACTTTTCTAGCCGCCATAATAATAAAAGAGGTGCCCTGTACGGATGCCCACCTTCTACAACCATTGAGCCAATTTTGGATAAGTATTTTCATTCATTGAGTGGGACGCGTGCGGCATCCCGTTCAATGAATGAAAATACTTTCCTTTAGCAGCCCGGGTTACCACTTTGGGCCATATTATTTTGGAATAATGGGCCAGAGCTCTGATTAACCGTCCAGTTTATATGTTTGTCAAAATTAGAAATGTATACTATTCTGGCTGACCAAAGCATGGTATCAAAACCGAGAGAAACCATTATTTCTTGATTGAAGGCTAACCGTTCCAAGCTAGACAGTCTGGTTCACTCTAATGTGCTCAAAATACCCATCTAGAAAAGGGGAAAGGGAGAAATATCATGACCGAGGGTTTCAGCTTGCTTTGTGTAACATCAAACAGCATTTTGGGAGAATGAGAAAGGCCAATGATCTTTATATCCCACAAATAAGTCATAGACAAAAGGGCTGCATTTTGCATGAATCACCAAGTGCATAAAACATACTGGGCTCTATGCTCATTTCAGTTTTAACAGCACTCACCCAATCATTACATTTAAAAAAGTAATTGCACTATATATACTGATTCAGCCAACGAGAAGATGCTGATGTGAAGACAGATTGGCTGCAACATCAGTCGATCAAGGGATCTGTGGGAATGTTTTTTCCTCGATACAGAATTTTAGTTGGGTCTAAGGGTAAGGATGGCTATTCACAGTCATTGTTACTTTCTATCTATACACATTTTATTCAGTTTATTCCCAAAATTACTTAGGCCAGGGACAAGTGATTGATTGCTCAAATATCCCTGAATCCAAGTGGAAATCCACCAATATCCTCACAGGTTCATCATACCTTTTCGCAAGTCTCTCTACTATTGATCCCGGTATCCTCCCAAAGTCATCCTCGAGCACGGAGCCATGTTTGCCCCTCTCTTTACCCACATAGTTAACGCCTCATTTCGTGATAAGCATATCCCTTCTTCCATGAAGGCAGTTACTGTGACCCGCCTCCCAAAATAAAACAGGCTGTGACCACAGAGACCCAAAAAACCTTAGACCAAACATAAACTGCAACTTTCTCTTCAAAGTCCCAGATAAAGTTGCAACGCTACAATTGCAATCCTTTGTGGAGGCCAATAACATTCTGATGGTGGACAATCTGGTTTTAGGCCAGCCCATAGTACCACAACAGCACTTTTGGATCTACATTGTCACATGCTGGGGAATATGGAAAAATGCAAGATGGGTCTACTAGTCCTCCCTGACCTTTCAGCAGCTTTTAAGTTGCTAGATTACCAACGTCTTCTGAGTGCACTTGACCCTATAGGAAACTGTTATAAAGAAGCAGTAGATGGTTTCAATCATTCTTAACTCAATGAATGTCCAGAATACACTGGGGGGATGCTTTTTCTCCACCAGTTCCCATCCAATGTGGTATGCCACAAGGGGCCTGTGTATCACTGGTGTTATTTAACATCTACATTCACCCCCTCTTCTCCCTCCATAAGAATGCAGGCTTATTTTTCACCAACTATGCGGCCGACACGCAATTGGCTCTGGAACTCAGTGGTGACTTCGCCCAAGACTCTTCAAAGCTTCTCTACCTATATAACCTGATTGAATCTTGGATGTCTCAAAACTGGATTTGTCTTAATGGAGGAAAAACCAAGCTTCTGATCTTTGGCTCGCATCAGGCTAGATCTAAACTCAATGTAAAACCATGAAATCAAGCCTTTCGTGCATTTAAAATACTATTTTTTAATGAACATCTGACGTCTTTTGTTTTGTTCATGCCTTCTTGACCAGGGGCTCTGTTCTTTCACATGATTTGTATCAAATGTAAGTTTGTTCCGGTTTGATAAGGCCTTGGTTTATTTGGCTCATCCAACTTTTCTTTCTGAGATTCATTTTGTAACTCAAGCAGTTTTATTTTTGAACTGCAACACATTGAACATGAGGCCCTTTCGTTACCATCTAGCACTGCTATAATGCGTAGTGGAAACATCCATTCTGCCCTTGATCATCTTACATATATGTATATATTGGCGCTTGGCGCAATCTATTCACTATAAAGCTAGCCTCATGACTACTTTGTCTTCTTGCGTTTCTCTTGCAACTGTACACTTGTAATATGACTTGATGTCTTCATTGTTCTGTAGCATAAACTTCTTCACCTTGATCCCAGGATGTCACTTATCCTCGATGTTTTATTGATGCCTTATAGATTATCTGCATTCTCTTATGTCTCTGCATCCTCTTTGCACGTCAACTCGACTCAGTGTGATGTCAGCATTAGTTTTTACTGATTATTTGCTCTGCTTCTTCAGGAATCTCATTTAAACTACTATCATACTTCCTTGTATGCAGGTATCATTTCCTCAATGGGAATTGTGCTTCTATGATTCTCTTAGGTATTGGTATTCTTAAAGGTACGGCACGGTTTTCATACTCTGGCTCCCAACATATAGGCAATATGGGCGAAACAGTTGAGGTGGGGGTTCTTGGCTCCTCCTCTACACTCCCCCCTCTGGTCGATTCATTGACCACTTTCTCATCATCCTTCACATCCAGGCATCCACTTCTGAAAAAGAGCTTCTTAGGGATCCATATCTTTACTACTCCCTTCAGGCAACCTGCTGATTTGACATGCTTGTCTTTGTTCCATTTCATGAGTCGGCATTGTCCACTTGGACTGCAATAGATCCATTTTCCCACATATTTCTTATGATTCATCAGATAGAGGAACTTCGTTCCCTCAGGTACATGGATACTGGCCGCCTTCACAAAGTCTCTGATTTCTTCATCTGTCAGGTCTTTAGCCTTCCATCCCTGCTCAACATCGATCATGATATTCATCCCTATTGCTTTCTTTGCTGTCTTCTTGCATTGCAAGATTATCAACTTGATCACACAGAATCCAAGCAATATCCTCACTATCAGGGCTCCACGGAACTTAAACATGTCTGCCATCCATTGTGCAATCCAAGTGAACAGTGATCCAAACCAGCTGTCATCAGCAATGTCTTCAACTTCGTCTATCATCTGGCCATGTAGCATAGTCGGCATGTCTATGGCCTCTGTCAAGGTTCCATTCTCGTCATCATGAGAAGGTATGAATGTGCAACATGATTCTCCGATTTTTGCACAAACACCTCCATCCATTGCTGTGATCATATCCAAGACATATCTGTTATGGAAAGTCATCAGTCTTATGGCTCTCATTTCCTGGAATAGCATCAAACGCTTCTATGGATTTTGCTGAGAAATAATTCTCTCTCTTCGTTCTCTTCATCAGTTCCACAGATCTCGTCTTCCTCATGTGAGCATCTACTTTTGGAAAACTGTCACGATTCAGATCACTTTTTTGAATCACCAAAGCTGGAACAATAACATTTTCTAATTAACAAAGTCCTCCCCAATTCTCTTGCAGCTTTATATAAGCTCTGGATCCGCAGGCCCAGTAGTGAACCATTATCTCTGCTGTCCCAATTTTCATTCCTGGTACATCAAAGATTCGGCTACAATTCTGATTCTCTCTGACTTTTCTTGTGCTATTATTTCTGAAGCACAATTGTGCACTCTCCAACGCAACAATCTGCAAGGGTCCTCCTCCGTCTTCGACCCAAGTCAGTAGCTTCGCAAGACACAACCATAATGGTTTACATCCATGCTGTACGATACCAATGGTTGCTTCAGGGCGACCAATTATCACCCAGGCTCTGCAGATTACCACTCCATCCTCCCATCCATCTGGAGACAACACTGATCCCCAGATCTGCACCTGTCCTCTGTTCTTTCATTTTTAAACATCTTCTTCAGCTTTTCCTGAACTGTCAAGTTTTTTATTCACTTCCCATCTAATCCCAGCTCCTTTCTCTCCAGGCTTTTCATATCTTATCATGCGATTCTTGGTATTTTTCCTGTCTCTCGTCTTTGAGTCTTGTTTATAATCATCTTCATCTGGATCTGTCCATTCAGTTGCCCATTTGAACTGGCCATGAACTGGCCTCTTGTTCGGCAAAGTGCAATGTGTGATAGGCAATGTGCTGCCTGGACATCAATTTCAATGGCTATGAAAATCTTAGATTTCACCATACTATAAGGCACAAATGCACACACAAAGCATCCCAACTTTGAGATTCTTCTTCCTACTTCCTATATGCTGGTACCATATGTTGTTTCCCAAGTGAGCTGTGCTGTCCAGGTAATCATTCAGCTTGAATTCATCCTCCTTGGTGTCTCATTCTTCTCTCGTGACTTACTATAATCATTTCATGAAGTATGCCAGCATATCTCTTCCTCATTGGATCAATCATAGGGACATTTATTAGTGGTCTAGGTATGTTCATATGTGTGACTTGAGTAGGAGAAAGTTCAAAAGGCTTCATTTTCTCAGCATACCTTTTAGTCATGAAAATGTCTCGCAAAATCTCCATGTGTGACTTCCTTTTAGGGACTAACCTACGGTCATTTATCACAGAACCATGTGTCTTTGCATGCATTACCTGTGGAGGCTCACAAAGCCTGTTTCTGGTGGCCAAAAAGAGTTTCTAAAACACTTCTTGCATGTGAATGACTGTTAGTGACATTTATCTCAGACTCAGGAAATTTGTCATCTTTCTTTGGAACAGGAATAACCATATCGGGTCTCAGCTGCCTAGTAGTTGCCATGATTATACCTTCCTTCTGCTCAGGAAGATTCACAGGAGTCTTGGCTCCATGTACATCAATGTAATATGACGTGTGTACTGTGAGTGAAAGCAGTAAAATTATTAACAAAATGCAAAAGTAAATTATGCAAAGGTAAGAAATCTTACAGCATCTACTTTGAGGACAACGTGGACGTCTCTCAGCATCTGGCATAATTATGTTACTACTAACACTTCCCATTTTTATTGCCTAAGGAAGGAAGAAATCAATCTTTAAAGGAATGGTTTGGTCAAAAAATGTTATTGCCCCAACGGCTCGGCCATGTGTTTTTAAGCCTAAGTCGCCCGATTTTAGAAAAATTTCCTTTGGACCTTACCCGAGTTTTCGTCCATTAAACACACGTGAAAACAGGCACCAGGGAGCTGCCATTTTGTGATAATCCTATCACTTGCCGCATCGCCCTGGCTGACCTGCTTTTGCGGCACTAAATCATATCCCCCGCCCCTGAGCCTGACATTGTCAAAACATTCATATTCCCCGCCTCTCTCCATGACGTTACTGTGCTGCGTAGGCAAATGCACCCAGTCGTCTTCTACGCGACTACACACAGAACCCGGAAACCAACAGAGATCAGCTCACAACACAGCGCGCCACAATTCGGAATATGAAACTGTACTTTAAAATCAAACAGCAGCACGGTAAAATTGGTAAAGTACATTTATTTGACATTAAATGTTTATAGAATATTCAGCAATTGCCATATGAACTCCGAAAGTCATTTATTTTCTTTTATCTCTATCCGCAAATCCGTAAAACTTTATCGTGAGTCACGCGCTGTTCCTTTATGGTACACAGGGTGTTGGTTTTCATTCAAAGAAGCAATTTGCCGCACGTTGAATCGCAAGGCTGTTCCATCAAGTAGGCACTAGTCCAGCGTAAAGGTTGATATATTGCTTCTAGCCGCTAGTACCGCGTAAGGGCATATGGGCCCTTGGCGATCGTCCCATAAGATCATCAGAATGGTGCAGTTGTTTACATTAAGCTGCAGCTGGCGGCTGAAGAAACCGTCTGCCGGTGTCTGAAACTGGTGGCAGTGGCAAAAGGAAAGTATATACCTGTTTTGAAAACATAACATTTATAATTAGTCTCGCCAGCCGATCTTTATTAATATTATTCATTTTATTTATTACGGCTGAGCTGAAACTATTTGCTTTCAAGGATAGTGCAATGGAGTATGTTCGGCTCTAAAATCAATGCGAAAACTAACGAAATAAATCGAGGTTAGTACACAATAAGAAACGACTTTTTGTCTACATGCGTGTGGAATGTGGACCTGCATGCCCATGTGCCTGCTACAAGGACGATCCCACAAACGTTTTCACAGCTATACATTCATTCATTTATTCATGCATCCATTCATTAATTCTTCATTCCGGTATGAAAGTGTCTAAAGAGTTACTTACATTATATTTGCAATTTCCATTGTGTCTCTGCATAATGCAGTCCGTAAATCCCACTGTGCTCTTGACAACGATTTTTCGTATACTGAACTAACATGAAACTCGGTCTAGTTTAAGAATTTTCTGCCTTATCGTCTCTTACGTTATTGCACCCCCCAAACCCCCTTCAAATGAAGTTCTTTCGGCATGGGCCCTGTCTCTCAAGGTCAAAAAACAATAGAACCTTATACTGCCAGTGCGAGTTGTGGGCCTCTTCAGGGCGCGAGCTGAAAATCAAAGCCGCTGACCTTCACTAGAAATGAGCATACATTCTTTCTTTGCAACATCCCGTAGTATAGCCATCTGTGAGAACTTCACGTTTCGAATCCATCTATGTAGTGCGCCTCAATGTGCAAATGCGAACTGGCTTCTCTCCCATCTGCAACGGCTCGCTTGGTGCGTTCTAAGGCCCCCAATTTTGTCCTCGTTGTCTGCGAGCTTTGAAGCCCCAAAGAACCATAACTATTGAGACTTTTAATTTTTTGGGGAAGGTCAGGGAAAGTATAAAGTACCTGAGGAGTTGAGTTGAAAGTGAGATTTATTGTTTTTTTTTTTATTATTTGCAATACGCAAGCCTCCCCTCGGTTAACAGTGCCCAGCATTTATAAGAGATTGCGAAAATTAGTTACATCAACAAAAATATATACATACACATATAGACAAGGTCAGCAATATGAGGTGAATAGAGAGAGAATTCAAAGATGACACCCAGGTAGCTCGGCACCCAGGATGGTGAAGGTAGGGGTTAGGATTAGCGTACTTTGTATGCAGACTGTACAAAAAAATGTATTTACAAAAAGACAATCGTATTACAATTATTTAAACCGGGATTTGTACTTCACAACCAGCTCTCCTTTGGGTGGACATGGCACAGTGGCAATGTTGGGTGGCAATGGATCAGTGCTCTGCACAGAAATGTTCAAAATTCCATATCTGTGCTTCTCTAATACAGCAACAATAAGGCTTTTGACAAAGTCGAACTCCATTTCCTTATAGACTGGTTTGATCACCCATTGCTTACTTCTTTTTGAAAAAGCCTTAGTGTAGCGAGGCATCCTTACATTACCCTTAGTCCTAGATTGTTCACGGCCAAGACGGCAAGTAGAGTCCTATGTCTCATGCCCTGTATGCTGAAATGCAAGCGCTTTGGCCTGTACTTTAGGCACATATTGTGGAACACCTCCAAACCTCCTGTGTGACAGAATTCTGTCAGTCCCCTCAAATCTCTTGATATAATTTTATTGAAAACAATCTTCTCAATGGCTTTGTGTGTCGGTGAAGATGGATTCAACCACTTCTTCTTCCGTGCCTCCACTGGGGATGAAGGGCCATGTTCACATTGGTGAAAAATGTAGGTTTTCTGACCAGCAGTGCACGTTGGTACAGTGGTGCATCAGTGACCGCCATTTTTCAAGTAGTATTTCCACTAACCGTTCACAAGTTTTGGAGCTCCACCAAAGATGGTTGCTGATAGACTGGGACCACTCTGAAATACTTTCCAAACCTTTTTTTTCCCTGCAGCAAAGATTTTCTTATTGATTGATTTAGCAAGATGCCATACGTCAAATTGATGTTTAATATGTGGGAACTGCTCTCTCATTGTCTTGGCAATTGAAACGTGTCTGTCGGTGGCTATGAGGTCGATGTGCATTCCACTTGATTGCAGATATTCCACTGATTTTATAAATCCTAGTTTCTCCATGGCCACTGAGGATGTACATTGTGTTACCTGCACGACCACCAAACTCACAATTTTCTTACTATCCATGTCCTGAAAGTGGTAGGTGCAGTACTTGGCAGAAAATCCAGGGCTGTCGCACTGTCCATCGCCGGCTAGTCTGAATCGTTTGCCTTTGAATGTACTTGCTAGAGACAATTGTTCAATTTTCCAAGTATCACCAATGGCCAGAAACAGATAATCATGTTGGTATTTGTAGTACTGCGTTTTTTAAATGAAATAGAGTCCCACAAACTGAAAGAAAGACTTTAACTTTCTAAAACTAGAGCCACTAAAAAGTGATGCAGCTGCACACAGTAGATTGCCTGCTGGCAGTTTCCCCAGCATCGGTTGTGCAGACCCTGAGAACGTATGATGCAAGGCAGTAACGTCACAATACAGGTGGCATGTATTGTGACGTTACTGCCTTGTTTTTGACAAGTCACATGAATCAATGGCTTCCCACATACTTTCCCTCTGACGGAATGCCCACATTTCAGCATACTTATAATATCCATCAAACAACTGTCGAATACTATGTATTTGTCCTTTTTCATTAGACTGTCATCCTGCGTCAAAGTTGTTTCGGCCTGTGACGTTGAGGACATATCACCACATTTGAAAGAAATATCGCTGCTATCAAGTTCTGATGCGTCAGTGAATGCTGCTGCTGGTTCATTCTCTGTCATTTCAACATCTGCTACTTCAACATTGATGGGAGAACACAACAATGTCGACAGCTTTTTGGTGGCAATTTTTTGGCGGGTGTAGATTGTGTAAATTGATCTGCGACTACTTCAGAGCTATCTTCAATACATCCAGTATCATGTTGTTGCGGTGGTGCGGTCGTACTGTAGCAATGGTCCAATACAACTTTGCCGGATTCTCCAGACACATTCATTTCATTTTCTGTATTTTGGACATGAATATCCCGAGTCTCAACACGCTGCGTCTGAATTAATAGTTCCTCCATAGCCTCCATAGTGTAAATGGTCTGGCAAGCAACATCTCTCATTCGCCTCGCTGTCTGTGTATGTATAGTTCGTAGACCCACAGGTAACTAGAGGACAGATTGGAAAAGGGATGTTCAGTTTAAACACAAGATAAAGTATAGTACAATTGACTTTGAAAAAACATAAAATAGTCCCCAGCACAAAAACATTTCTAAAGTTATGAACTGTTTGTAAATAAAAAAGAGGGGGGTCTGGGAAACTCTCTACCAGCATGAACACAGCCCATTGACTTGTTCTTGGGTGGATGGACCCTGGGAGAGTCTCAACCAAGTCTTTAGCTCACTGTTCTTTTCACAGAAAAGAAATTTCCCCACATATCAGTCTTTGTCCTGCCCAGGGGCAGTCCAGCACCGAAATGCTAGGCAATTCTCCTGTGAACAAGAGTACCGCAGCAACCCCATACACGTGTTTCAACCTTGTTGGGCATCATCAGTGAGGTGAAGCTGCGCCCCTCTAAGAACAGTGAGCAAGGGGTCCACGTCTGGATTCCCCTGGTAACCTTGTAAATAACCTTATTTTTGTTTCTTTTCTTTGCAACTTTTTTGACTCGACCTTCAATATCTGCACGCTGTTGCTCCGATACGTATCCGCATGTCTCCCCTTCCTCTTGCACTGCGACGACTATATTTTCTGTATCCGCATAGACAGCATGGAATGAGGCTCCATCGACTCCCTGAAACATAGTATTTTCATTACTGTGTATCAAAATATTGTTAGCATAAAACGCACGTGAGGACGAACACACATGTACATCTCAATAGCCAAACACGATTTAAACATTGTGTGGAACAATCAAATGACAAGTATTCGAGCTCTGATGACCTAGTTCGATGGAGCTGTCAGTATCCATACCTCTGGCTCTGCATGGACTGCCACGAATGATTGTATTGAAGAGGAGGCATCAGCAACTCCCTGAAACACAGTACTTGCGTTAGTATGGTTTTCAATATCGTAAACATAACACACACTTGGGGTCGACGGCACAGGTACATATAAAGAGATAACCACAAATGTTGCATTGTCTAAAAGAATCAAGGAATATTTAAAAATGATCAGATTTAATCGACTTATTTCTCCGATTTCTTTACATCTGCATCATCTAAATGGGATCTTGTGATTGTAGTGCAAGCTCCATCATCTCCCTGAAACACAGTACTTGCGTTAATAGGGAAGAAAGTATAGCAAATGGAATCACGTTATATGATCACGCTCGATTGAGCTGTCAGTATCCATACCTCATGCTGCTGAAGAATATCTAGGGCTTTTGTCAATGTGGTGCGCACTTCCGAAAGCTGTTGCGCCGATTCGTATCCTCATGGTCCCGCTTACACCGGAATTACTTGAATGTCAGGCTACGCATCGAGTGCGTGGGTTGACGATTCAACAACCGCCTGAAACATAGTATTTGCATTAGTAAGGATTACAATATTGAAAACACAACACACGCTTGGGGTCGACCGCACAGGTACATATCAACGGCTAACCACAAATGAAACATGGTGTAGAGCAATCAAACGACAAGTGTTCCAGTCTTGATGATCACGGTCAGTTGAGCTGTCAGTATCCATACCTCGGGCTGCTGAAGAACATCTAGGGCTGTTGTCAATGTGGTGGACGCTTCAGCATCTCCCTGAAAGACAGTACTTGCATTAGTATGGATAACACTAATTATAACTGAAAACAAACACCAGGGGACGACAACTAAGGTGTATATCAATTGGAAAGCACTAACCAAACAATTGGTAAATAATCACACGATACATACAAACTATTACTTGACATGCATAAAACAAGTCTGTAGCGGAATAGCCAAGTCTGATTACCTGATACGCGCTAGAAGTGGTTGATAACTGCGAGCACGTGACGGAAGTAGAATGTTCTTGCTTAGATTCAAGGGATAGTCAAGAAGTTGTAAAGGTAAATTATCGTTTGATAATGAAATGCCAATATTTAAAATTGCCATGTAAGGAGACAGAATACTTGAGTAATGCGCAATATAGCACAGTTCCCTGTGCCCATATATAGATTTCGTTTGTGGGTTATGAAATCTAAAAATAATATATTGATAAATGTCATTATTCAAAAAGCTATACACTCATATCAATGTCGAAAGTATTACAAATTGGAAACAACACCTAAAATATCAATGAATACATTCGGCTACCTACACACTACCGCAAGGCCTAAAGCTAAAAACGGACACTTGACTCACAAGTGGCAGATTGTGGACGAATAGAGTGGGAATAGCGTTTGCGAGCAATTTTCGTGTCGATCGCCGTTTATTCTTCTTTGTTACCCAAGATGTGGTGTACATGTTCGAGGGAAAGTGCCGACTGCAGATGCTGTATCCATCACCCCTATTGTCCTCAAAGACTTGTTGGACTCTACTTTCCAGCTCATCCAGTGGATATCCGCAATGTCTGACCCATTCTCTTATTCGATCAACAGTTTTCGGGAATACATGCATTGTAGTGCCTTCAGATTTAGCATGGGTCTTCGAAGGGCAACCGCTAATCGAACAGGCAGGCATTGTTGAAAATTCTGAAAAGTAAATATCAAAATTATTATAAAACCTTGATGGATAAAAATGTCATAAAAAAGTAAATGAACCATACCATGCTCAATGCAAGGTTTGTTTTGGTTGCCGGAACTATACCAGTTCATCATGTGCAGCTTAGAAATTTGCATAAATTGCAGAAATGTTTTAAATTATGTGACTAAACTCTGAACATGTGACTCGTCCCTTGGATGTTCTGTCTTGCACGAAAAGGAACCATGCTTACATTATAGACTGGACTCCCGAAGGATGCAATTCGATGACAATTGACACAGATGAAAATAAATAGATCTATTGATAGCATAACAATTGAAACTCAAGTCAATAGCAATGAGACCAATGACCATAGCTCTATTGGGTACTGTAATAGCAAATAGATTGAAATGTAAAAATGACCGAAATATGACTAGGATACATGGCCTTACCTTGACCAACAAACAGTTGGATTCAGCAGGCCGAGCAGTATGTTGCAGGAGAACAGGTAGATGGCCACAGGTAGCACACTGAGGAGTTTGCTCGAAGCGGTCATAGATAGCACGGCGACGAGCAGATTAGCATAGATCTCAGTGCTTCTCAGGTAGAAGGTTCAGGAGTTGACTTGCAAAGCACAAAGATGTTCTCATGAGACATATCAAGTGGTTTATAAAGTTTTAGAAACAGGGGTGTGTTTGTGAATGAATGATGTGTGTCTGTCGTGGTATTATGTTTATTGCAGGGGAGGCCTGCCTGGAGACACGGGGTCTGAGGAGGCCATGTGAGCGATGGCCGATGGGCGTGGGATACCTTTTGAAGTCTACATGCTATTTGGCACCCTGGCCGTTTGCGCCCGTCACAGCCCCCCATGCCAGCGCCCATCCCCGGGTGCGAACCGCCTTTTGGCGTGCAGGCAAGTGTGTGGGAGCGAGGGGCCATCAGGCCCCTCTCATCCTTTACTTCTCAGTAGAAACTCGTACCAAGTGCCTCCAGTAGTGGGTTCGCCCCTTGCTCTTATGTGATGTTAACTTTGGATGACATTCACGTAGATGGGAACACTGAGCAGGACACGGGGCATCCATTTCTGTACCCCCTTTCCACTCCATTTTGGTGACCAGGCCTCACTGCGATAGTACAGCGCGCAGAGCATATGGCCCATAGCCTCGTTCCTACTCTGACTGGAAAACTCCAGAGGTATTTGCAACAGCTAATAAATGTAACACATCACTCTCTGAGATCAGGGTCCTGCATGTGAACCGGCCTGAACCAAGCACATGGCTCGTTCATCTCCACAAACGTGTCCTTGCCCACGCACCCTCGCCAGTGGAAACTTACTGCCATTCTGACCCTGTGTCCCTGCAAGGTATTCTCTTCATGTGCCAGACCACTGACCACGCCATGATGCCCACCTAGCAGATCCCCAACTAACATTAGACCCCTACTGCAGTATATTGTTGCCTATCAATAACAAATGCCACATACCGGAGATTCTTGTGAGCACAGACCGGCACTTCAAACAGTGCATTATAGTGGTCAAGACCCTTGACCTAAGGCCTGTATAATCCAATGTTAATTGATAGTATAGATATATGTGTGACTTTTATAGAGACATAACCGACAGAAAGACTTTGAACAAGTGTTATTTAGTGCATGCATTATTGATAATATATTATGTTAGCTTAGAAAGTGACCACCCCGCTTCACAGCGACCTGAACTTCACCCATTCCGAGCACAGGTGTCTAATGTCCATCCTTGAATGGAGACACACTTGATTGATTTAAAAAATCGAAACAACCATTGTTAAAATATATGTGGTGTTTTATTTTGTAGCTTATTTTGATGACACAAAAATACAAAACTTTACACGTTGTACAGTTCAGGTTGCAGCACAGCGAGAGAAAATCCCCTGTACTGACCACTGTCACTCGGGAACGTTTCTCTTATGGCACGAACGGCACAGGCGGGTATCACTCTTCGAACGCGGTGTCCAAGCCTCCCGTGAAGCCACCATGTAAAGGAACGATAGGCCACCAGCCTGTACCACCTGTGAAAAGGAATGAAACAAACTGTTTTTAAATGACCAAGATAAGTTTAATAAACGTTTGTTGTCAATGACAATTCTTGTAACTAATGGCATTCTGCTTGGACAAATGCTATCTAGACACTGCACACTATTGAAAGACTTTTGTGCGTTACAATGATATGTATATGTAATTTTGGATATAGTAGAAGACCATGAAATGGGAGTGGCATGACAAGCAGAGTATACTTACTCGTTACTCGGATTACGAGGACGAACAGTTGCGCGATGTTCGTGCATAAGCACCATCATTATCCTCAACACAGACCATGTGAGGCAGGCTGCCCTGAAGTCTGGCAGCTCGGTGATGCATTGCGGTCGTGGCTCGCCTTCCGAAATGTAGGCCACGCATCCCGAGGTTTCACAGCAGCAGCAGTTCTCGTCCTCGGTTGGCATTAGCTCGCACCGATTGCATGTGCACCAGGTGGAAACACCGTCCATGCGACTAGGTCCAGGCTCTTCAGCTGTTGAATCGTCCTCCCAACTGCCATCCGAAGACCCATCGTTTTCACGTGTTTCCCTTTCCAGTAGTTTCTCCTCGGTATACTCAGGCTCGTACATGTAGGGCATTATTGTATCCATTGTGTGTTAAACAAACTAAAATAATTGATAGCGATGGTACTGGTATCTGTTCACAAGGGCTACAAGCAACGAAGGTAGCTGACCAGAGCACAGAAACGAGTCACAGAATACTCAAAGTAGCACAGAGAGAGGAATGGAATAGAAAATCTGCTGCTGTGTGTTGTGAAACGGTCTGTTTATACTTATTGAGGAAAGAGGCGTCCTGCCATTTCCATGGCAACACGTCATTAGCTGAAGCGCAGCGAATGTTGACACGAGACGTGCTTTGGCGTTGTGAAATGGGCGGTACGCGTCTGCTGATGACAGGCTCAGGGGCGGGGGATATGATTTAGTGCCGCAAAAGCAGGTAAGCCAGGGCGATGGGGGAAATGATAGGATTATCACAAAATGGCAGCTCCCTGGTGCCTGTTTTCATGTGCGTTTAATGGACGAAAACTCAGGTAAGGTCCATAGGAACTTTTTCTAAAATCGAGCCACTTAGGCTTAAAAACACATGGCCGACCCGTAGGGGCAATAAACATTTTTGACCGAACCATTCCTTTAATACTGCAACATCATATACTGCTTCTGGAAACTGTTTACTTGACTCTGCACTTTTTCCTTGATCAGCTGTCCGCTTACGGGATGATAGGGACAAGACTCTTAACGATTTCCTTGTATCAGCCTTTGTCAGATGAAATGCAAATGTCTCCTCAGCAAGAAGAAAAACGATTTCACCAAATGTAATCTAGACAATTTCTCCAGAAAGTCTCCTTTTAGAATGTTCTCATCTGCTTCAACTGTCTGGATAAGTTCAACGACATTTACCAGTTCCCAGTCTATGCCTCAAATCTGCTTCAGACCAGATGACATGATGTATTTCTTTCAGCATGAAACAAAGGTCTTTCTTTACCAGCAACCTCTCAATCTGTCCCTTGAAGGAAAGTTTTACTCTGACCTCAGAGTTCACTTGGAATATGTGTTCACGTGAATAACAATGTCCCTCAAGTTTTTGTTCAATACTGCATTATTTCTTGGGTCTCTTAGAAAGGTGTGGACATCTGTATGCATATTAACATCCCTATTAACAAGCTGTGGGCATTCTTCAATCAGGTAATAGAATATGAGGCTAACCAGTCTGTGTCGTTATCAGCTGATAGGGGCATTTGCACTATCCCCACTATACTCTGGAAGCCTGCAAAACTTGCTTGATGATTGCTGTGATCAATCTCCTTACAATGGAACCATTCTTAGGATCTTGCAAGAAAATGTAAACACTAGCAGTTCTCCCAATGATAGCAGGATAAGTGCGCAGAATAAAGAGAAACCCTTTCAATATGATCCTTGAAACAATGTCATTGGGAGACACCATAGACAAATCCAAACAGGTACTCAGTGAAAAATGAATCAGGATACTGCACTCTTTTCCAATTGTCGAGAATACAAACCAATCCTCAGCAGTAGTTGCAGCAAGATTCCCCCTAGTTGTGTGCGCAGGGCAGTGTAGGTGTTCCAGCACCACCCTAATAAAGCTACAGGCATTACTGGTTTACCAGTGCTGTCATGTCACCACAATGCTTCAGAGGGGTTTAAAGAACACCCTCTTCGCGTCCACAAAATCTGCTCATCTTGAGGTGCTTCCCCCCGGACCTCTATTAGCTGTGTCTTTGACAGGCTATTGTAACTTTCAGACACACTCGTCATACCAACAATTTTTTCATTTATATCAGGTATCTCAACAGTCATCATTATTTTATCTGCAATTGCTATGCGCTTGGCTTCGAATGCTGCTTGATTTCCACGTGAGATAAAATCTGCCCCTTTAGTATGATCTGCGCATTTACCGACTGCAAGGCCTACTGGGAGTTGTAGTGCCTTAATGAGCCTGTCCAATAAGGCGGTGTGCTGCACTGGAGTGCCGTTTGGTCTGAGGTAGCCCCTCCTTTTCCAACGTGCTAATCCTGCGTGCACCGTTGACATCACATAGACAGAGTCACTGTACACTGTTACATCGTGATCTGCGTGATTCTTGAACGCGATTCTCAACGCCAATCATTCTGCAGCCTGTGCTGAATAATGAGATGGCAATCGTGTGCTTACAAGCACCCGTAATTCCCCATCAGCCGTATGTTTCCCCACAGCAGAACCTGTATATCTCTGTCTGTCATTTTGATTGATCCTTGAAGAACCGTCAATAAAAACAATCTCTCCCCCTGCCAAAGCATGTTATTTTACCCTAGGGATTTCATCATAGAACTCTTCATAGTTCAAAGTTTGCACAACCATGTACAGGCTCTCCTTCTGTCATTGGCTCAGCTACAAACCTGGCAAAAAATTCACTATCTTGCAATCAACTATTTTAATCGCTGGATTTGATATGACTTGCTCATAGGCAGAAGCCCTTTGAGATGTGAACGTACCTTTTGGTTTCTCCAGAATAGCAAACAATGCATGCTCAACAAATAACGTCATTGAGCATCCCATCACTATGCTTGCAGCCTTTTCTATGGTGAATGTGGCGGCCTCCAAAGATTGTTTGCACAGAAAATGACCCCTCATTTCTGGGTCTAAGATCCCATTGCAATATGAAAGACGCTTGTACCCCCGCGTGGTACTCTGCGTGAGGACTGCTGTCATAACAGTGCCATCTGCATGCGAGAATAAAAAGAATTCCTCCGCATAATTAGGAATCCCTGAAACTGGAGCTGTAAAAATAGCTTTTTTCAATTTGTCATACCCATCTTCCATTTCCTCAGTCCACACAATGTTTTCCTGTGTTGCTTCTGCTTTCTTTATGGCCTGTAATAAAGGCCTTATATATGAACTGTAGTCAAAGACCCATCCTCTGATGTAATTACATACTCCTAAACATTTCTGCATGTGTTTTATCGTCTGTCACTTTACTGTTTTTAAAATAGCCTCAGCTCTTTCAGGGGTAACCTTTTTCACTTCATGTGAAATCAATCGGCCTATATACAAGACTTATTGTTGACAATACTGTAACTTCTCTTTGTCAACTTTATATGCCTTGTCAGCAAGTGTAATCATCAGCTGAACAGAATCATGTCTGCACTCTTCCTCTGAAGTACTGCAAACTAAAATGTCATCTATGTATTGCAACACAACACTTTCTAAATCAATATTGCTTAAGTCCATCTGGAGGACTCACAATACCCTTGCAGTAAACGAGTGGTTTTTAGTCGAGTTTGTCTTAATGTACATTACATCAGTTATTGGGTATCTTTGTGCAATGGAATTGAGAAAAAATAATTTTTCAAGTCAATCACAGTGATATATCGTGCTTCAATAGGTATATTACATAAGATTGTAGACGGATTAGGAACTAGAGGGAACTCGGCCTCTACAATCTGATTAATCGGGTGTAAATCTTGAATTAAACGCCACAACCCCCCCTTAGATTTTTTGATAGGGTACACTGCGGTATTGCATGGTGACTATGAAATCACTAAGATACCCTGATCCATCATGGCAGAAATTGTCTTAAAAATACCTTCATCTGCCTCTCGAGACATAGGATACTGTCGTGCTCAAGGTAAAATTGCTCCTTGTTTCAATGTAATCTTCACTTCTCCAACCTCCTTCAGCAGGCCACATCATAGGGGCCTGTGGTCCATAATGAAACTGGCACTTTTGCAATATCTGCTTCAAAGTACTCAGGACACTTTTGTGCTATCATCATTTTCTGAGGAACTTCTCATTTGATTGCTCTCACGCAATAAGTAATGTTCATTTCAAATATTACTTTGTCATCAGATGGATGATCTCTAGACAGATCTTCATCAGTGACATCAGTCAATATATAACCTTCCCCAATAGTTATTACTGTGCACAATTGTCTGCCTTCATCATAATTTCCATCAAGCAAAGCCATTTCTCCTCGCACTATGGCTGCTTGTAGCTCCAAGGGAAAGACTTGTCACTCTTCTTCAAGCATAGGTATCCTTGGTCTAAACAAAAATTCATCAGGTATTCTTATAGTTCTGCCTATTAGGCCTGGTAGTCATGTCAATAGAATGCATACTCCATAATGAAAAACCTCTGGTTCTAAAGGTGTCGCTCACATGGCCAATTGTCCTGCAAACACCATGATAAATTCACTCTCGTTAAAATAATGCATTCCTGGTGTTGAACACGATATGCCTTCATCAGTAAACAAAATTGTCATATTCAACTTTGTCATTAAATCTCGACCCAATATATTGACAGGTGTCTGCCTTGAATATAGCAATGGCACCGCCATGTCACACTGGTAATTCTTCAGTGAAAGGAACTCTACTTGTAGCTTCTGTAAAACCTTGAGTATTCATAGCATTGCCAGACATTGAACATTTCCCCTCTTGTATGCCTGAGCGCGTTGCACCCGTGGTTACTAAAAATGAAAAATGTTTGCCTCCTATACTGACATCAACCCTTGGTCCCTCATGAGGATTTGGCGTCACGGATAGTATTGAACACATCAGCTCTCCCAGTGAGCTGTCCTATTGCGGGTACAGTCTCATTCCATTACCTGTAAAAGGATTCCCTCCATTGACAGTGACACCCCCTATACTAGGAGTCATCAGTTGTCCTGTACTTGTGCTCTGCTGAATTTGCATAGGTGACTGCTGTGTCTGCCCTTGTGGCGGATTAACTGCTACCTGCCGTGTTTGCAAGCCTTGATGCACTCTCAGCGGTTGTGTCCGTTGCATCGTTTAATTCTGAGTAAATACATCTCCACTTCTCTGCGAATACACAGGCAGGTTTGACATCCCCCTCTTGGTAACTGGTTATTCTGCACGAACCCTTGACTTCTACACATGAGACCAAAGTGCCCTGTCATCTCACATGCCCAACATATAGGCAGAGGTCTCCTAACCTGCCCATCCGGCATATTTTGGTTATCATTCTGCATATTTTGAAATTCACCCTGGCTGTTATGGAAGCTTCTCTGATTATTCTGCCAGTTCCCTTGGTTATTTTGCCAACCTCTTCCTCGAAATCCTCCTCTTCCCAGGGGAGTAAATCCATTATTACCTTGATCAAACTGCCTTTGATTGTTCATCTGCGGCATGTTCGTTGTCTGTTGTGAATTCGATCCGTCTACACTGGTCAGTATTGCCCCTTCAATGGCATTCTTGGACAATTATTTCTGCACTAGCTTTGCCTCTTTGCCTTTCCTAACATAATCTTTTTTGCGATTATTTTCCTGTAGGAGTCTGCAATAATGCGCAATGGCCAGCTGAATTTCCGACCATGGTTTTGCTTCCATACCCACTAACTTCTTGAGCTGCTTGTGTATGGAGTCTGGCATCCCTTGGCATAATATATGATAGAACACAGGTATAGATTTCCCCCAAGCTTCATGTGTCTCCACGGCCCACTCCTCCTGAACATTTTGAATGTAAACAAGTGTCTCATCCCCTTCCTGCATCTTTTTTGTCATTATAGCTCCCATATCGGACATGTCCGGATACAGCACTCTAAGCGCGTTCGAGACTGCCGCTCTGCTGTGTTTGAACGGTGATCTGTCATGAGCAGTGTTGACTGTGGTAACACCAGCATATCCTGCCCTTGACCAAACGTCATCAGCTCTCTCTCCAAGAATGGTGATTAAGAGACCTTTAATGTCCCCTATAGCCAATGTGTTTCCTCCCGTCATCTTTTCTAATTCATGTATCCATTTTCCAGCACCAGAAGTTAAACTCTGGAGTTTACACCTTAAATTATCTTTGTCCATTTGGGGCCATGGTATGTACTGCGGTCTGGCTCCCCCTTTCTCTAACAAGGGAAACTGTGAATCTCCAAACTCGCTCTCATTTCTCATCATATGTCTATCCACCGCTGGGACGATATTCCCGCAACGCCTTCTTCCTGGCAGCGATCTTAACCTGCTCACGTATGGTGGAAATTCCCCCCACTCACCATGGAGTTGCCCTTTGGTCGTTCTGGCTGGGTCAATGGTTCTGAAGCCCTAGGTATAGGTACGTTTAAATATGACCATCGTAGTTCCTTGTCCATTGAAAAGCATCCCTCAGGACCACATGCGTCACCTCTCTCTTCCCCACAAAAGATATCTCTGTCTTCGTCTGACATTTCCTGTGCCCAACTCGTGCAACTTCTCTCCTCTTCATCTGTATTCAGAGTCAATCTATCTAAAGACAGCTCCTTAGGCCTCGTGCTACATGAGGCTCCCTCTGTTTCCTACAACTGTGTAATCTCGAGCTGATCATTTTTTTCCTTCCCCTTTGGTTCTTGCTGGGTTCTCATTTCATGATATACTTTATCTATTGTTTCCCCAATGCTCCTAGAGTCAAACTTGTCTTCTAGATTTGCTCTAGACGGGCCTGGTAATGACCCGTATTCTGGGAAGAATTCCTCTATGTCCTCCATTGCTACTTTTGGATAGGAATTCCTTACTTCCTTCTCCAGGCGATCAAGATCGCATACTCTCTGCCTTCTTTTTCGTTCCATATCATCATCAAATTCTCTTTGCTTTCTTGCTTCCTCTCTCACCCTGTCTTCCTCTTTTTTCTTCGTATCCCTTTTCTTGTTTGCCCTTCATATCTCCTCATCCTTTCGTCTTTGTGTTCTCTTATCCCTTAGCTTTTGTTCTTCCTCTTCTATTCTTTTTGTCTCTAGCCTTTCCTGCTCATCGATTGTTCTTTGTCTGTTATCACGTTTCCTTTGCTCTTCTGCTCTCTCTTGTTTCTTCAATTGCTCATCTTGGTACAACTGCTGCCGTCTCTGTCTATCCTTCCTTTTCGCCCCTTTGTCTTTCAATCGTTCCTCCCTCTCTTTATACTTTTTGTCTTGCTCATCTTGATCTTCCTTTTGCCTTACATCCTCAATGCTTTTACCATCGAGTTTAAGCAAAATATGGCCACCCATCCATTCGTTCTGTAGAAGTGCTAACTTGTCAGTTTTATCTCTTTCTCCCTTCCATCTCTTAATTTCTCTTCCTATATCTAGAGATGTGCTTGCTCGGACACTACTCTCCTTATCGCGTCTTTCCTTGTCCTTCGGGACTTAGAGATTACATCTCTCTCAGTGTTTTTCTATGGGCCCTCATCACGCTTTGTGCAGGCGACTCATACGCCGGCTTGCTGTACCCAGCCACCGGTCTAAGCTCCCTTAATGGGTATAACCCATCGTCTTTCTTATTCTTGCCTGCTAGTCCAGGCTGGGCGGGAGGAGCAGAGGGCTCCTCGCCTCCCTCTTTGCATACATTGAGTATCCAATCTAAAGGAGGTAGCTCATATCGTTTCTCCTGGTACATTTTCCAAAGATCTAAGCTCGCTAATCGTTTGTCTAGCTTCTTCCCCGTATATGCTGCATGCAAATATGTCATCATATGCTGCACGTCTGCCTTCGATAGTGACCCTCCTTGTGGCCACGGCATAAACATTTTTTCTGCGGTTCCTTTATCCCATTCCGTGCTATACTCTCTGAGCTTAGGTGCATGTTTCAGAAACTGCTTGCAGAGATGCACAAGTGGAGTAACATCCTCCATTCTTATTTCATCACTTATTGACTTCTAACACTTTCTGTGCTTTTATCACAGATTTAAAAAGTATGTTTCAGAAAAAGAACATAATATGAGCGTGCACCATTCGTCGCAGGCTCCAATCCCCTTGATCACACTTTTACTTTAATCTTGCTAAACAAAAACCACCAAGTTCAATTTAAAACAAATAATTAATTTCTTTTTCAACTTTGCGCTTCTCTATTTGTCACCAATTTCATTCAATTATGACATCATCATCAATACATGAATACATAAAACAAAGAGACAAACAAACATACACGATCAGTCACATATATTCTTCTCTACAGCCCTTCTCTTGGACCTGTCTTAGCCCCTAAAGCAATGCAACATATGGAACTTAAATCAATCTCCTTACATTCGTCTTAAATCGAATCTGTCTCCATCGTCATCTGCTACGGGACTCTAGATTAAGATTTCTTCTGATAAATTCTTTAAAATGCAGGCCATGGCGTATCCTTTTTATCGTGGCCTCTCACACAATACCTCTTATTACTTGGCCACACTCAAGTCAATATCTATTCACTAATACTCTTATTCTCATGTTATGTTTACCCCGCCTCCCTCCGTTAATCTATTTTCCCTTATCTTACTTCTTTTCTTCACTCATCACCCATAACATCATTTTGCCATCTACTTCAGTTTTTACTCACCATTCGCATCTTTATTTTCTGACTCTCGGGATCATACTCTTTTACCGCCTCTTCAACTTTCGTGCGCTCGGCTTCTCGTAGACGTGGGGGGGATTCTGTGCAAACCAGGGGACCCATCGCACCCAGCTTGCAAGCTTTTTGGTACTTAAACTAACCACTATCTACAGGGAGCTTCATGCCCTTTCAGCCGAATGACAGAGGTCATGCAATATTTCCGGCACCCCAAAGTTTACTTATGTTGATGGGTGTTTAACCATTATCTCTCTGCTACCACCTGAAGTGGATAACTCAGCCCTTTAAGATGAGTAGCGATACCCTGGAGATGGATGGGGATGCAGATTTTATTCATACATCAATAATCGAAATGACTCAAGTAATTTGGCAAAAGGATACCTGTTTTGATATCAATTGTCTAAAACAGGGAGTACGACGAACATCAACGAACTTGCTTGATTCTCTTACTCAATGTATTTAAGTAAAAACTGAAGTTATATACTAAAAAATCATCATCAATGATGTTAACCTATGTGTTACTAACGTCATCCTACGTGGCAAACTACAAAAACCTATGAGTATGAGTGATAGGCTCTCAGTGAACATCTAAGTATATGATCAATGCTGGTATGGGATAATGAGTGAATGTAATTGGCTACTTAACATCAGGTGGGGCAACTAAGCCTTTCCCTAAAAATGACCACTATGAACGTCAATTCATGTATAACGTCCCATTGCTTTCACAAACTATAGGACCCTTAATTACGCAGTCCTCTACAATTGGTTGGCTTCTAACCTCCGTCTGTACTTTTCCACCTACGTCTAGCAGCATGCAGACTAACCATTCAGGTGCTGGTGAGCTCGTATTAACCATAGCTTCCCACCAATTAGCATATCAATCCTTCATCACCTCAGTGGTCCACTGTCAATTAGGGTTTGAAGCTCGTCCTTGAGAGTGTTCTTAGCTCTGAGAAATTCAGGGAGTGAAGGCACGCTCTGCCCTCATGCGTAGGTGTGACCATCTCATTCGTCCAGCTTCATCCTTCCACGTGACTGGAGACCATGAAATGGAGCCTTTCGTGCATATAATTTTTTCTTTTTTTAATGAACCTCTGACGTCTTTTGCTTTATTCATGCCTTCTTGAACAGGGGCTCTTTTCTTTCACACAATTTGTATCCAATGTCAGTTTGCTCCAGTTTGATAAGACCTTGGCTTCTTTGGCTCACCCAACTTTGCTTTCAGAGATTCATTTTGTAACTCAAGCTGTTTTTTTTTTTAACTGCGACACATTGAACAAGAGGCCTTTTTGTTACAGCCCAGCACTGCTATAATGCGTAGTGCAAACATCCATTCTGCACTTGATCATCTTACATATGTTTATATATTGGTGCTTGCCGCAATCTATTCACTATAAAGCTAGCCTCATGATTACTTTGTCTGCTTGCATTTCTCTTGCAACTCTACACGTGTAAAATGACTTGATGTCTTCATTGTTTCTGTGGCATAAGCTTCTTCACCTTGATACCAAGATGTCACTTATCCTTAATATCTGCCTGATGCCTTATAGATTATCTGCATTCTCTTATGTCTCTGCATCCTCTACGCACGTCAATCCGACTCAGTGTGACGTCACCATTCGTCTTTACCGTTATTTACTCTGCTTCTTCAGGAATCTCATTTAAACGACTATAATACTTCCTCATATGTAGGTATGGTTTCCTCAATGTGAATCTTGCTTCTTAGATTCTCTTAGGTGTTGGTATTCCTAAAGGTACTGCGCGGGTTTCATACTCTGGCTCCCAACATATAGGCAATATGAGCGAAACAGTTGAGGTGGGGGTACTTGGCTCCTCCTCTACATGCTTCTACACTTTTTTCCCATATACTAATTGGGAATCCTTTGGCTTAGTGCATTTGATATGTTTCTAGTGCATTGTCTACAGTGTCTTTGGAGTGAAGTGGGTGAATTATGTAGTGATCTAAAATATTGGAGGCTGCAGTAGGATTTAGAAGTTCAAATTGGCCAGTTGTTGTGGAGTCCTGAATTACTTCAGTGGTTTCTTTTAGGTTTTCATCAACGTTGATTTCTTTGTAGTATTCATTGTTTTCTTTAAGGTATTGCAAGGCTTTCCTGACTTAGTTTAAGTCCACTCATTTTGTATCTTTTGTAGGTACACCATTTACCAGCATAATCACAGATTGTTCTATTGGCCTTTGCACTCGTAGGGTGTCTACATTTTCTGTCAGATGTAATGGCAAATAAACTACTTTCCCACAAATGCCTCTTAGTAATTCAGTGGGAGGCAATTTTGCAGTTTTTGGTTGAAGTCGTACTATTGCTTGAAATGGGTGCACTGTTTGGATTATAATGCTCTCATACAAATTAAGCTGCTGGAGTGCGTTTGGCAGTGGAAAAATTTCTAAATTATTCGTGATCGCCCGTGAAGGCATTTGGTTATTGTCAAGTTTTGCAGTGCACAGTATCGAGATGTTAGTAATGTTGTATCTGTTTACCACTGTAAGGTACAGAGCTAATTGAAACCATTGGGATTCCTCATTGTGCATTATGTCTACTGTTTTGGTGCTCTTTCCATAGAAAGTTCTGCAACAACACACACATACTTGGTTTGGCACTTCAGCACATGTGCTTTTGAAGTTTCATATTTCTTTTTTGTATGTGTGACATAGAAAGTTGATATCTACAAAGTCGTCACTACTGTTCTCTGAAAGTGCATGAGTTTGTAAGTGCACTTCAGTTCAGAAATATTTCCTTTGGATGTGCTCTATTTCTTCCAGCGGGTCTTTGGCTGTACCGTGCAAGAGAATATTATTTAAATGTTGCAGTGTTGAAGCCGGACTTTTTGCGTAGTAAAGTTTGTAAACGAGATTTCTTACAGTCGAATGGTGTGTTGCTAACATTTTGATATGGTGGAAGGTGCGTTTGCAAGTAGGTCCAGAAATACACGCTAGGGAATGTCCTCATACTCCTGTGTATTTGCGCACTGGACAGGAGTCCATAGTTTGTAGCATTTTAATTTTTCCTTTGTCGCTGGCTTTCACATAGTGATTGAGGAACTGCTGCAAATATTTGATAGAGTATTGTCGAATGTTACACATTGATGTGCAAGGCCATTTGTGCGTGAGGCGTATTGGTTTGGTCGAATGGTCAGTGTTTGATGGGGATATTTGTGAGAGCAGTGTTTCTGCTTCCATTATGGTATTGTGTACCTTTTCATAGCCTCGCCAACTGCTATGTTTGACAATTTGGTTTGTTTGCTCTTGTTTGTATGATACAAAGACGAAAGGATGATTCTTTATTGAAGTATGGCTCTGTGGTGGTGATGTGACTCCACTCACCTGCACAGATGGTGTCAAAGGTATCTCTGCTGGCATTGTGTTGGTTTCAAACTACTGGCTGTAGTTTACCAATTCATTTTGTTAGTGGTTTCATTCTGTTTAAAATTAATATAAACAATTTCCATTTCAGGACTATTGCACTGTCTACAAGAGCTTCCAGGATTACTTTTCTGCGGTACGTTTTAAGGGTTGTGTGTGATTTCTCACCTCTACTTATAAGGTTCTGTGGTGAAACATTTTTTGTAAAATTAATATTTTGGAATGCTACCTTGTGGTGACATTACCATCTGTACGCGCTCTGTTAGAAGTAGTGGTCGATGAACACTTTTTAGTGCATTTCTTTTCATTTCTACATTGTTACAGAGGAATTACAGTTTCCTTACTGGTAGGTGATTCCCTTTTCGTTAGTGACTGTATTAGCTGTTCTCTTTGAATTTACTGTACACATTCTGCTAGGGGTGGATGGCTAATTACTATGCTTTTAAGTTGTGCTGATCTATTTCTGTGTTGTTTTCTAAGGAGTTGCTCTTTGGTAGGCATTCTGTAGTAGCTGTTGGAGAAAGAAAGGGAACTGTGGGTGTGCAGATTTTGAAAATTATATGGGTGCAATGTTCATGAGTGGTTGAATATGAAGGTAGGCATATAAATGGAAGTGTGTCACTGTGTAATGGGCTCTAACTTTCGGTTGAGAACACTATATTACTATCTGGGGGTTTGTATTATGGTGGCGTGATGACAATGTACAGTGAGGAACAGTAGAGGTGGCATGAGTAAGAATGAAGCACATACCGATGGTTTAATGCAATTATGTACCTTACAATGCAAGAACACAGCACTCTCTTAGCAAGACGTAAAATACTATGATGGTACTGTACTTACTTTGTTGGTTGGTGAGAGTACCTCTATTCTCAGTTGTATTGTGAAGTTCACAATCCAGTGGTTTCAAGAAAGGGGTGGGTACAGCAACTGTATAAGAGGATCGTAAGAAAATACATTTGTTATGGGCATAGAGATTGCATTTGGAGAATACATTCTTTCAAATGGAAAGAGGTGGTGTGTGTTTGTAGAAATGGATGGTGTTCTATTTTAATGATGACTTGGGAACATGAGCATGCTTTGAAAAGGGGGTAAGTGGGTTATTTTTAAGTGTGTTGTATGCCTTGCTGTTTAGCAAGTGTCTGTATTGGTGTAGGACTATTTACTTTGCACATGTATTACTTGTCATTGTATAAGGATGAGAAAAAGGTTCGGGAACATGTAGAGATTGCAAAGGTGAATGTGTTTGTGTGTAATTACATTTACTTTTCTGTACATATATATATATACATATATATATATATCTATATCAAATATTTGCAGCAGTTCCTCAATCACTATGTGAAAGCCAGCGACAAAGGAAACATTAAAATGCTACAAACTATGGACTCCTGTCCAGTGCGCAAATACATATATATATATATATATGCTTTCTACATGAGTACAGCAATTGTTTCAGTTGTTTTATTTATTTATGCACATTTATGAATGGTACTGTTGTCCATGTAGACATATTTTTTTTAGTTTTTTATGTAATATGGAAATCTGTGACATGGGCTAGGTTAGTGGCAGGCAGCCTGTTATTCTGCATAAATTGTATGCACTTGGCTTAGCTTGGCAGGAAATATTTGAGGATACTTTACGAGTTTGATAGGTGCGTTAGTGGGGGAGAAGGTCATAAAAATGACAGAAAGAAAGAGGAGAGTAACCGTTTGCATATTACAATGCCTTGGTACGAGTGATGCGAAAAATGTCTCTGCTGAGTTGAACAATTTAAACTGGTCTGGTATCTGTGCTAAGAGATTGGAAGAGTCTTGAGATATGTAGTTTGATGCTCTCTTTTTGCGCGATACTTTGTCTTGTAGCTTGTCCTCCGACAGCACATCATACATGGGGGGTTCTTTGGTTGTTGATTGGGGTGCCAAGGACAGTCTGGCGGGCACCCTCTCCCCTTGGATGTGGCTCTCTGGAATCACCATCAGGGCTGAATAGCCAGGGCACAAGTACCTCTCCATGACTGCGAGAGGTGCAAGTATGCCTCTTTGCCACATACCCAATAATTGTCCATCAAGGCAGCTGTTCCTTTTCACATGTCGGGGAGGACAAGCATTTTGTTGCAGTATTTGTTTGATCCAATGCGTACCTTCCCTTCTCTGTGAAAACAAAGTGTGTATTCTACTTCGCGCTGGATCTTGATTGGCTTCTCGAGAGCTGTTACCCATGTTAGCTTGCCAATGTGCTGAGACCATGTTTGAGTGCAGGTTCTTTCTGACAGTCCTTGTAGTGCTTCTGCTTTGCACATCACTGTTGCGTTTGTTTTCTGTGAACATTGTCCCTTTTATGACAAAAAACGTCTCCTTGATGCAAATTACTCCTTGAGGCTTACAGTGGCAGGTCTTCTCGTTCTGAAGCAGTTGTAGTGTTACTGTGTGTACCTTGAAGATATTTCGAATTCTACAAAGTGCAAGATGAACGAGACACTGGACATCCGCTATGAGAGTTTCCTGTGGCATAGAACCTTGGGTGTCCCTGATGCATGAGGTATTAGAGAACACACAAAGCAATGTTTGTTTGTTGCCTGTTTGCCCATGGTGCTCATGTCAGAGTACCATTTATTAGACTTATCTGGGTGATGGGGATCTTCTACTGCATCCAGCCCTATGCCATCGTATGCATCATATCTGTTATGTTTTGTTTCTCTTTTCCTTCTGTTAGTCCCCCCTAGACCATAGTGTGTCTGCACAATTCTTTGATAGAGGATAGGAAAAATACTGAAATTCAACTTTTCATTCTGTTCATAATTATGTTGCCAATACTGTGTATTTGGAGGAGTACTTGGACTGGTTGCTTGGGACACATTGTGCATAAATTCGACATTTGAGGTAGGATCGTATCAGAGGTTGGTTGGTACTCATCATATTCATAAATTATATTTTCACTAACATTCATTTTTGGGGACCCCGACTGAGGTGCTTTCATTGTGTGGTTCTTATGCAATGAAGTGAGTTTTGCAGAGCTATTATGGGCCCACATCAGTTTTACCCCATCCCGTATTAGCTGTGCTCCTTCTTGCACAAGTTTTCCCCCACCCCCTTCTTCTATGTCTCCAATAATAAAAGAAAAACTCCAGTGTAAGCCAAAGCACAATAGTAATGTGGAAAATACAATGGCTGTAAACTAAAGACCACAATCATAAGAGTAAGCCCTAGTGGCGTTAACATTGTCCCTATTGCTATCTAACTCTGTTTTGGAGCCATTCAGGGCCCTTCTCTCCGCCATTGTTGCACCTATAGAGTGGAATACAATGGGTTAAGTGCACTTTCAGTTACACAAAAAGCATCTAATTTTGTTTTATCATTTTATAATAGAAAGAAAAGTCAGAGATTGAGTTGAGGGTATGAGAGGGAGAGAGAGAGAGAGAGAGAGAGAGAGAAAGAAAAAGAGAGAGAGAGAGAGAGAGAGAGAGAGAGAGAGAGAGAGAGATTCACACATAATATTTACAGCACATTTTCTTTGTATTATTCATACGTCATATATACAGCTCATTCTCTATCTATTATGTACACATGACCATTGTTCTCGTACTTATTTTTACTCATATCATTTTTATGTCCTTTTCTGTACTCTGTTTATCTGTTTTAGTTTCTCAGAGCACTGCTACTTCTTGGTCATTTGGTTGCCCTTCTCCTTGTGCTATGCTGTCATGTGGCTTCCTAACATCTGAACGGTGGATCCAATTTCAGGCCTTTTACTTTCACCGCCGATGGTGTGCAATAAATCCCTTCATATGGGTCATGAAATCTTGGAGAATTCCACCTTCTCACAAAGCTGTGCACATATACCAGCTCCACTGGCATTAAGTGGCTCGCTGGGTTGTCGGTTGCTGCCGTAGTGGTGCTTGTATCATTGTCCTCGGTAAAGGGTGAGGCTATATGTTTTGCAATGCTTCTCACTGCTTGTGTGAGTTTAGTCAGATACTCTTTAAATTCCTCACCTAATATTGTCTCTGTTTTGTGGGCATCAGAGACCCTCCTCACTGGTGACAGGGGTGTTTGCATCTGCCTCCCCGTAACTATCTTGTGTGGGGACAAGTGGTGGTATTCACTGGGTTGTGTACGATTTTGGAACAGAGCTAGAGGTAGACAATAAACCCAATTGTTCTTGAGGATATGGCACAATTTAGATAATCTGCTTTTAAGGAGGCAGTTGATTTTCTTGACAATCTGTTTGCTTGTGGATGGTAAATCGAGCACATTTTATGGGTGATCCCTAATAGGGTTGTGTTCCGTTGTTGGAGCATATGCATATTCTCCAACGCGGGAACACTTCTATCCCAAAAAATGTTGCTGCACATTTCACATCTGGGTGTGTACACGGTCCTGCTTCCACCCACCGGCAAACGGGCAGACCACCACTATTAAGTATCGTGCTCCATTGCACCTTCCTCCCATATCTGCGTAGTCAATGTGAAGCTCACGGAAAGGTCCAGTGGTGCAGGGCAGTTTTCCTCTTAAAGTTCGGAGGGTCATTCCTGAACTGTATGTTTGACACGTGACACATTCATTGAACAATTTCATTAAATAATCATGGAGGTTGAGAACAAACCAATCCTCTTGGATGTCTGCAGCAATGTGGTGTTTAGTGACATGGGTGGAGAAGTGCAATTGTTGGAATGCTATTTCTAGCAGCTCTACAGGCATTACCACTTTGCCTGTTGTATCCTGCCGCCATAAGAGATCTGTGGATGATTGTGTACAACCCCTTTTTAGCCACAGGTCTTGTTCTGCGGGTGGAGCTCTCTTCTGTAGTTCTATTACTTAGCTATACGTAGGGCGTTGTATCCTTCTTCCTTTTCTGTCTGTGTATGACCTTTCTGTATGCAATCTGCAGGCAACGTTTTTGTGAAATAAGCTGCTTTCTTTGCCGCGGCATCTGTGGCTGCGTTTGTTTATGTGGGCTTGGCATTTTACCATAGCCACAACTGATGGTTCTGCAAGAGCTTCTATCAGCTCATTCAAAAGGTCGACATGTTGTACGGGGGACCCATCTGCCCTTTTCAAACCCCTCCCCCTCCACCTGGACAATCCAGCATGTACCGTGGTGGTCACATATGCTGAATCTTAAAAAATGGTAACTGCACATCCTTTTGCTGCATGCAATGCTTCAATTCGTGCTACTAGCTCTGCTGCTTGTGCTGAATAATTTATTGGTAATCGTTTTTTGTACAATGATCTCATATTCCCCTTCGTCTAATTTCACTGCTGCTGCACCCACATGTTTTTCTCCTGTCTCTGGGCAAATAGACGCTGACCCATCTAAAAAGTGCACTTCACCCTCTTCTAGGGCATTCTCACTTGCTTTGGGAATGTCGTCTCCTTCCCCTTCATATGTGGCACAATCATGATTTTGCATGTCTTCTAGTGTACATGGCTCAGTGATAAATGTGGCTGCATTTACAGTTTTGCAACGTATTATGTGGATGTTTAGGCAGGAATGTATTATTTCGTAGGTTGTTGCTCTTTGTGTGGTGAGTGTGGATTTTGATTGTTGAAGAATGGCAAACAAGGTGTGTTCAACGAATAAAGTAACAGAGCATCCTATTACTATATTTGCACCTTTTTCAAACGCGAAGGCGGCAGCAGCGAGTGTCTGTTTGCATGCAAAATTACCCTGCATTACTGAATCAAGAGTGCCGCTGTAGTAAACTAGGGCCTTGTGTCCTAATAATGTTTTCTGTGTCAACACTGCAGTCATTTGTGTTCCGTCACAGTGCGAGAACAGGTCAAATTCAAGCTCATAATCTGGGGTAGCTAAAACGGTGCTGCCGATATTAGTTCCTTTAGTGTTGTGAAGGCTGTGTGCATATCAGCAGTACAGGTGATATTCGTGCTATCTTTTTTTTTTTTGAAAATCGATTTTATTAGGTTTCCTTTGTGCATTACGTGATTACATTATTACATTGCATTTATTAATTTAAGTTAACATATAGAAAAAACCAAACGCAACACACCCCTTACCCCTCCCTCCTTTTCCCTCCCCCCACCCCCCTTCAGTTCGAGCGTTCATAGCATAGGTAGTTACTTGCGCAACGGGCTCTCTTAGTGATAGAGGCGTCAGTGCATTGTGCGTGTGGCACGTCAAAATCATGCTGATCAAACGGGTTCGGTTCACAACCGGGTCCTTGGGCCATGGTCCCGTGTCCTTGGGGAGGAGGGGGATCCCTCAGCTCAACCACCAGGTCCTAGACCACTCGGCCGTATTTGTCAAAAAAGGGGAGCCAGATTTCCTCGATGTTGGACTTGGACTCATCAAGCAGGTGTGTGAGGAACTCCATGTCGTAGATGGCTCTTACTTTGGTCACCCAGGTTTTTTCCCCTGGCATTTTCGGGTGTTTCCATTTCTGTGCCAGGCAGCATCTAGCTGCTACCAGCATCACCTGGAGCATGTGGTCTTGAGTGCTATCCCGGTCCTCCCCGTTGCTAATCCCGAAAAGGAGGAGCCAAGGACAGAAAGCCCGTTCGATCCCATCCACCCCTTTGATCCAGGCCCGCACCTTGTCCCAGTATTTCTGAACCACTGGGCATCCCCACCACATGTGGATATAGTCACCTCTTTCTGTCTTGCATTTCCAACAGTGTGGGTCATATCCTGGCCGCATTCTAGCTATCCTTTGCGGGGGGTAGTGCCATCTGTGTAGTATCTTGAGGGCCTGATGGCGATATTGGAGGGAGGATGTGGACCGATTAGCCCGTCTACACATCTCTGTCCATCTCTCGTCATCGATTTCCTCGCCTAGGTCCCTACCCCATTGCGTGCGTGCTGGTGGTGGGTCTCGGGGGATAGAGAATTGAAAGAGCTTGTATAGGCGAGAGATTATCCCCTTGGAACCCTTTGCGGTCAAAAGGAGCTTTTCAAAGTCTGTGAGTTCCCTCCTGAGGGTATCGCCCCAAGATGGCTCGGTGAGGACACCCTTGAGCTGAAGATAACGAAACGGGGAAAGCGTACCTATTCCCAGGGCTTCCTCGAGGTCCTTCAGGGGGAGGAAGGAGCCCCCACCCACAATTGGCCGGTCCTACTAAGGCCCGCCTCGAACCACGTCTGGTAAGCTGCTGGTTCTGCTATTTTGGCCAGGAAAGGGGGGGCCCATATACAGCTCAAGGGGGAGGGCCATGTCGTGAGCCATCTGTAGTAACCTCCCTCTCTCCATAGAGACCACAATACTTTCAGGATCGGGTGGTTCAAGACGGTTCTGGGGATCGTACTCCTTGGGACCCAGAGCCATTCCTCTAGTGTGACGGGCGCCAGGGGCCTATTATCCATGGCTACCCACTGTTTTTTCGTTCCCGGTGTGAAGTGATCAACCAGGATCCTCAACTGGGATGCCCTATAGTACGTCTCGAGGTCGGGGTAGCCCACCCCCCCATCCTCCTTGGTCCTAGTCAATACCTCATACGAAATCCTGTGTTTTTTGCCCTGCCAGAGGAATCTAAGGAGGATTCGTTTTGTTTCATCAAAAAAGGCCTTAGGGACTTGCACCGGGAGCATTTGGAAGAGAAACAGGAATTTTGGGAGAATCACCATTTTTATGAGATTAAGGCGTGCCATCCATGAGAGACCCGTTCCCGCCCACCTTTCTATGTCTCTCCTGATTGCTGACCAGAGGGGGGGGACGTTGGCCCCATACAGGTCTTCAAGGTTACGTGTGATTTGGACTCCCAAGTAACGGAACCCCTCATCGTTCCGCTTGAAGGGGAGGCCCTCCACAAAGGCCACCTCTGTGTCCGGCAGGTTCCCACCCATAAATGCCACCGATTTGTCCAGGTTGACTTTGTACCCCGATAGTTCTCCATACCTTGTGAGACCCTGCAGTAGCCGAGGGATTGTATGGGACGGTCTGGTAACGTAGAGCAGGGCGTCGTCCGCAAAGAGGCAGATTTTGCAGTGCATATCCCCCATCTGCACACCACTGATGGCCATGTCATTGCGGATTGAGATTGCCCACGGTTCCATCACCAATGCGTAGATTAACGGGGACAGGGGGCATCCCTGCCTCGTACCACGTTCAAGGGGGAATTCTCTGGATTCAATCCCGTTTGCCACTACTCTGGCCGAAGGGGAGGAGTAGAGCGCGGATATCCATCCCAACCACCTTGGCCCCATCCCCACCGACATGAGAACCTCCCTCATGAAAGCCCAACTGACCCTGTCAAAGGCCTTCTCCGCGTCGAGAGCCAGTAGGAGTGTGCCTTCGTTTCTGGCCTCGGTTGTGGCTAGTATATGAAGTGTTTTCCTTAGATTATCGGAACCCTGTCTATTAAGGACGAATCCCGCCTGGTCTGGATGTATCAGGCGTGGGAGGGAATTTTCCATTCTGGAGGCCAGGATCCTAGCAAAAATCTTGGCGTCTACGTTGAGAAGTGAGATGGGTCTGTAGGACCCACAGACCGCCCGGTCCTTACCAGGTTTGGGTATGACAGTGATAAGGGCCTGTAAGAAAGTCGGTGGGATTGTGTCATTGCCCCTAATTTGATTAAACAATTTAGTCAGGGGTTTCACTAGGGTGGATTGGGTCTGTTTATAAAAATCCGCTCTGTAGCCGTCAAGGCCTGGAGCCTTTACGGCCTTCAGTCTCTTAATGGCTCCCTCCACCTCCTCCTCTAGGATTTCCCCCTCGAGGGCCTCTAAGTCTTGGTCGGTCAGTTTGGGGAGGGGATGTTCTGCCAGGTAGGAGGCAATATCCTCCTGTGATTCACCCACTTGCCTGGAATAGAGTTTGCTGTAGTAATCAGCAAAACATTCCGTCACTTCCTGCCGGTTCCCATGAATTCTGCCTTCCTCGTCGGCTAGCTGGGTAATCCCTCTCTCCGCTCTACACCCCCTCGACCTCTGTGCCAGTAGAGTGCCTACCCTGTCGCCCTGTTCATAGTATCTCTGTCTGGTATATCGCATCCTCTTAACCACCTCACCTATGAGAACCGTGTGGAGCTCCTGTCTTTTGCCCTGCATCTCGTCCAATAGTGCCCTCCGGTCCACCCCCGGGACGCCCAGTCTGGCCCGCAGGATCTGTAACTCCGCTCGGAGTCTGCTCTCGATCAGGCCCCTTTCCCTTTTACGCCTCGAGCCCTCCGCTATGAGGAGACCTCTGAAGGTGGCTTTCCCCGCTTCCCATACCGTGGACATGTCCGTCTCCCCGGTGTCGTTTATCTCGAAGTAGGCCAGCATTTCCTGTTTCATGAAATCACGGAATACTGGATCCCTAAGGAGCGTGTCGTTACACCGCCATCGAGCCGATCTCGGGGCGATGGGCAGGGACCAGTTAGCTACAAGTAGTTCGTGGTCCGACCACGTTATGGTCTCGACCTTTGGTTGGGTTACCGCCCCATCCCCCTCCTCTGAGGCCAGCAGAAGGTCGATTCTGGTGTAGGTGCAGTGTGGGGGAGAAAAGAATGTGTAACCACCCTGGGCCGGGTACGCCCTGCGCCAAACGTCTACCCAGTAGTGATCCCTCAGGAGGTTTTGCAAAGCCAGGTTGTCCTTAGCGATCCCCTTGGGTGTCCCACCTCTAGCGGACCACCAATCCAGTTGGGGGTCGGCTATGAGATTAAAATCCCCACCGAGAATCATGGCCCCCTCAGCCCATTCATCCATGACGCCAAAGATCCGTGTGAGGAACTCTACTTGACCCGAGTTGGGTGCGTATACAGTGGCAAAAGTGACTCGTTGCCCCTCGCAAAGCCCCTTAACGCCTAGGAATCGACCCCCAAATCCTCTCTTGGTTTCCACCCCCGTGAGTTGGAGAGCCCTTCCCAGGAGAATGCCCACCCCCTCCTTCTTAGAGGTCGGATGTGAAGCCCAGTAATTGCTGCCGATATCTTTCCCCTTGATTCTGGACTCTCTCCCACGCTTGTAATGTGTTTCCTGTAGGAATAGGACCGTCAGGTGTTGTTTACGGAACATATTACCCGTGAGGGACCTTTTATTTTGAGAGTTTAGACCCTTGACATTCAACGTGCCCACCTTCCCTTCAATCATTGTCATCATTCCGGGCGTGCATTTTGAACCCCTCGTGGTGATTGAATTTTAGAGCCCATTGCCAAGCGTATTCCTGTGGTTTGAACTGAATTTCCCCCTGAACCCCTCTAACTGCCCCGTTGTCCCTCCTACCCCCTTCCCCCTTATTCCAAACTCCCCTCCCTGTGCCCTCCCTCCCCCCACCCCTCCCTTGAAACATAAGGCGTCCGTCCACTTTCCCCAACATATGTTGGGGTTGGTCAACGAACCACCAAGGACTCTAACCCCAGCCCCGGGGTTTTCGTGTGTTTGGAGAGTCCCAGATCGCAAACTTGATTCAGGTCGGCCCCTTCAGGCCTTCGGTAGACATAGCCGAGATAGAATTCTGGGACCCGGAGCCTCCCCCCCCAGGCCACCAACCCATAACTTGAACCTCAGACATGGGGCAACACAAATAAACAGTTAACTTTTTAACAAAACGCTCTGCCGTCCCATAGTCCAGCGGGCTAAACACAGCGCCGCCGCGGCGTCCATTAAAGGCAGTTCGTGGGCCCAGGGCCTCCATCGCCCGCACCCCGAATCATCTCTCACCTCGTGATTTTCTCCACCTCCAATCGAACGCTATTATCATGAATTTGGGTGGTCTTCCAGGTTCGTCGACGGGTGTCTGGTTTTCCGAAACTTTCGGGCCCCCTTGACCTTAGATTTTCCGCTGTGATTTCCTAGTCTGTCGGGGCCCCTGGGGGGGTCCCGTGGTCCTCCCTCCTGGGCGCCCGAATGGCCCGCCTGGTCGCTCACCAGATCATCCGTGGCTCTCCGTATGTCTTCCTCCGACACCAGGTGGTCTTTCTCACCTAGCCACTCAAACTCCAGGTAGAAGGGGTGCCCCCACCGATATCGGACCCCTTTTCCCTGCAACCATCTTGTAAGTGTGCCACATTTCCTCCTCATTGACAGGGTCAGGGCCGATAGATCTTGAAAGATGGATACCTTCGAGTCGCCATACTGTATGATGCCAAGATGTCTCGCCTTCTCCAGGATTCTGACCTTATCTCTGTAGTAGTGCAGCCGAACCAGGACCGAGCGTGGGCCTCTGCCTCCCCCCCCTGCTCGGTGCACCCTGTCGAAGTTGATCATCCCCACGCCCTCTGTTCCCAGGGCGATCCTCACGATGTCGTGCACTTTGCCTTCGAGATCTTGTGTGGACTCGCCCTCGGATTCCACCAGGCCAAAGATTCGAAGGTTGTTCCTCCTCTCCCTGTTCTCCATGTCATCAACCTTAAGCCGAAGCTCTTCTTCACGCCTTTCCATGTCTCGGAGTCTCATGTCCATTTGGGTTTCGAGGAGTGTTACTGAGAGTTGATTATTTTCGACACCCTCCACGTGGTCTTCTAGGGTGGTGACTTTGGTGGTGAGGTCGGCCAGTTTGGCCCCCATGTCTGTCCTCATCCCTCGTATCTCCTCCAGAATCGTTTGGATGTTGTTCTGGATAGCCCCCAGGTCTGGGGGTGGGGGAGTGGGGCTACCGGTGGCCATGGCACTTTCTTTGGCAACGAACTGGTATTTCTGCAGGTTTTCTTTCCAGTGCATGGAAGGTTCGTGCCGGCCACTTATCAGCGGGCGCCGCCTTTTCGTCGACTGGGGAGCCGGGAAGGGGTGGTTGAGTTGGTCCTTTAGTGGCGGGTTCCCGGCAAGTCAACTGGGGGGTCCCCAAGGTCTTACAACGCTGTTGGTGTGTTCCACGCCGTCCCTGGTGTCCTTGGTGCCCTTATTCCGGCCCCGTCGTTGCTCCACGGGTGAGTGGGTGGCCCTCAACAGATCGAGTTCTGAGGCCGTGGAGGGGGCTGGTGGACTTGGGCCTCCCTGTGACCGGGTGTGTCTCGTTAGGCGTGGGGCCCCCGAGCACCGCGGGCCATCTCGGCGAGTGTTGTGATGGTCCCCTTGCAGTACCGTAGCTCCCAGGACCGGCGGATGGTCCTCTCCAGGTCGGGCCGGGCTTCGGGTATCAGAAGCGCCGGGCGCAGAGCGCCTGGGCGCAGAGGGCCGCCCCGGCGTGTGCTCCCTGGGCGGGCGGACGACTTTCCTCGGGTCGGGGCCCTGGGTCAAGCGGTGGGCCGTGGAAGATGTCCAGGGGAGGAAGCGCCGTGGGCCCTCCTTCTCGGGTCTATTCGTGGGCGGCGCGGCTCGTGCTGCTTCCTGCGTTACTCCGCGCCAGGTCGTGGGGGAGGGGCAGCTGATGCCGCCTCGGTCCGTGTAACTCCGCACAGGAGCGTCGGATCGGACCAGAATTGGGTCCAGGTGGGGGCTACAGGCTCCAACGTCTTTTGGTGGGGGTCACGTAGCGCATGGGACCCTCGTTCCGCCGGTAAATCGCAGTTCACCCGGGGCTGGGTGCGGAGCTCGACGTTCAGGCGTCCATCCTGCCCGCGCCCCCTGGTGGCCTCTCCGTGCTATCTTTTTGAGCTTCCTTTAGTGCTTGTAGTTGTGGTCATGTGTGTGCTGTATAGTCAAGTATCCGTGCTCTGGAATAATTACATTTGCCAAGAAACTTTTGCATGTCTTTCACTGCGTGGGGTCTTGCTGCTGCACACACTGCTGAATGGAGGTGGGATTTGGGACGAGGGGGAACTCCTTTTGAATGATGTCATTAAGTTGGCAGAGGTCCTGCACCATCCTCCATGCCCCTCCCTTCCCTTTTTTAATCGGATAAATCACAGTATCGGAAGGGGAATTGGAGGGTACAAGTATCCCTTGCTGCAATAGTGCATGTATTATTTCTTTTATTCCTTCTTCAGCCTCCCTTGAAAGGCGGTATTGTCTTACTGGAGGTAGCACCGCACCGGGTTTGAGTTTAATTTTTACTGGGGATATGTCTTGCAGTAATCCTATGTCATGAGGGTTAGTCGTCCATAGGTTAGTGGGTACCTGCTCCATGTCCTCATCAAGAAATAACGGCAGACCGCTGACAATGGCCATGAGTGGGTTCATCACCCGTCTCTTCTGTATCATTATGTCACATGGCATGCATATTTCCATGATTATTTCCCCATCATTGTCATTGTCAGTGAACAGCTCCTCATCTGTCAGTTCTCGCAGTGCTGTGTTTGGTCTATGATATGATATGATATGATATGATAGTTTATTTATATAGCGCCTATACACCATGTGTTTCAAAGCGCTTCAAGGCAAGGGAGGGAACAAGGGAAAATACAACCACATTCTTACATGCCATGAACAGTAAGGATGTGAAATTAACTATCGTACTCGGCCTGACGACATTTCAGATAGTGCAAGAGCTAAGACATAGATAAGGAAGGGAGGGGGAGAATGGGAAGGAAATGAAAACAGACAGGCGAATACCGTACTAGGCCTGATGACATTTCTGGTAGAGCTGGAGAAAAACAAAAGGTGAGAGAGAGGGGTGCAGAAAGGGAGGGGAGGAACAAACAAGCAACTATCATACTAGGCCTGATGACATTTCAGATAGTGGTGGGGAGGAAAAAAACAGTAATGGTAGGGTGGAGGAAACAGATGAGGTTGCTATCATATTAGGTCCTGGGACAATTCTGATAGAGTAAGTGCATAGAAGAAAGTAAGGGGAGGAGATAGGAAAAGGGAGAAGGAAAAGGAGGAGAGAAAAGAGAGTAAGCAGTCAAAAAGAGTGGAGAAGCAAGAGTGGAGAGCGAATACAATTGCAGAAGTCAGTAGTAACACATAATGTTGCAAGCCAGGATACAAGATGAAGATGGGAACAGCATGATTCAAGGCCAAAATAAGTACAAGATACAAAGGAAGTCCAGCATGAGAGTTGAGAAAGAGTGACACACAGTGAATGAATGAAGTCCATAAAAGTCATAGTACTGTTTGCCACTCACACCCACGCATGTCCAGACATATTGCCACAATACGTTTATCTGATACTTGTACTCCCTGTAGATCTAATGAGAGGATAGTACCTGGTAGTATTTCAGGGGCAGTTACTGGGCAGAAAACAAAATCTGAATCTACGCTCCATTCTTTTTAGCGTTAGTTCAGGTACCACTCTTGCCAAAACTTGTATGCATCCACAAACATGTCTGCGTTAGTGGGCACCCCTCAGACGGCTATTTAATTTGTCAGTGTATGGATCAACAGCATTGCCCAGAGAGTGCATATTCTGGGGTGGAGCACACTATACCCCTTTCAGTAAATGAGATTGTCATATTGAGCTTGCTAAGGAGATCCCTTCCCAGCAGATTGACCGGTGAGTTTTTGTGATATAGTAGGGGAGCTCGCACTGTTTTTCCCCCTATCTTTACATCCAAATCTTTAGTGTAAGGAACCATGACCACAGCCCCAGAGAATCCCTGTGTTTCCACATTTTTGCCCGACAGCGGAAAAGCGCCTTCACAAAAGCACAATTTTTCAGCTCCTGAGTCCACCATAAAGATGAACTGTTTGTCTCCTATCTCTGCCTTGGGCTGTCCTAGTCTAGGTGTGTGTTTGTCCCTGGGAAAGAAAACATGTATTCTCCAACCACAGCTGTTCCCCGAAATGGTGCTGGAGCTCCATTAGCAGTGGTGGCAAAAGGGTTTTTGTGCGTGTTCCCCATTTGGTTTTGGTGGGTCAGTCATGTTTGCATCCCTTGTGGGGGCACTCTGGGCCCTTGTGTGAATCTGTTATCAGGCTGTTCCTCTTGTGGTAACCCATAGGGACAGCCTGGGTGGGGATGGCTATATTGCTGTTCATTGTTATACCGTTGTGTGTTCTGATAATAAGCCACAGGACGAATATGACATTCCGTTGCAAAATGATCCCATCTCCCACATGACCAACACACTCCTTGTCCTCCTCCTCTAGGCCCTTGTCCTCCATACCCCACTCATTGGCCCCGGTACCCAACTCTTCCTCTTCCAGGCATCCTTTGCCACTGGGACCCTCCATACTGCTCTTCTCCGTCCCATTGTTCCTGGCCGTTGGCTGCCCATGTGGCTGCCATCCTGGCCTACAATGCTATCGGCCCCTCCTCGTGGTCTCCCTCTTTTTCTGAGGGTGGTGCAGCTGTTACTACCGCAACCTTCACTAACTTACTCTGTACAAGTTTTGCTTCATCTGCCAATCTCTTCTGTGTGATTTCTTTCTCCCTTTCTTTGATCCTCATGCAATGGTGTACTATAATGATGTGTATTTCTGGCCATCCTTTGGCTTCTATCCCAGCAATTTTATCAAGGGCCTGCTGTACCTCCTTCCGGAGGTCTCTCTTTATAATGAAGTAAAAGAGCGAGGTAGACTGGTTCTAGGCCGTGCCCGTCTCCGCCCTCCACATATCCCGCACCTGTAGAATGAATTGTGCAGTATCTTCCCCATCACCATGGTGCATTGTATCGCAGAGTGTAAGTCAGGGGTGTCGGGAAAGGTTCTCCGCAGTGCATCCCACACATGTGCTCTCATGTTGTTAAAGGACACCCCATCATGCCTGTCATTGCCCATGGTTACTCCCGGGAATCCCGCCTTCACCCACACTCCGTCCGCTTGATCACCCACTGCAGACACTAGAAGGCTTTTGATGTCTCCTATGGCTAATGGGACCCCGGCAGTGTTTTTCTCAAAAGCATAGATCCATTTCCCTGCACTCCCGGAAAGTGGGGGCAGTACTTTCAACAAATTGGTTTTATCCATCAATGCCCAGGGCACATAGTGAGGTCTTCCCGCCCCCTTATGAATGAGGGGCATCTGCAAATTGGTTTCCCCCCTGCTTTTACTTACCTTTGCCCCTTTTTTCTTTGCTAGTGCCATTATTCCTAGCCTATTTCAAAGCCTTCCTTGCCACACCTCTTCCTCGTATCCCACCAGTGGTGTTTTCCACTGTACTTGCGGGCCCCCTCCTGCTGCCCCTTCCTCATGCTCGTCCATATCACTCCAACATTCTTCCTCTATGTCGGATGTCATTCTATCATACCCTACACTTATTGGGTCACCTTCTCCTTCTTCTCGTACTGTTTTAATTGAGGTACTGTTATTGCGGAAGAGTAAGTCCCTGGACTTCCATTCATCCTCGGGTATCATGGAGGTGTTTTTCAATGGGGCCGGCAACTGTGGCAGTGTACTTAATCGGGATAATTCTGCTTGGGTACTGGTCATTAGTGCTCCTAAATCCTGTGTGGCGGGTGGGGTTGTTGGACCATATAGACCCTTAGGGTCATAAGAGGGAGGGGGGCTACTGCTGGAGTGGTGGGTTCACTTAGTCAAGGTAAAAATAATGGATCACAATACCCCTCAGCAGGCTTTGACAGCAGTGGGTACAACTTGTTCAGTTCCTCCCCTTCGTTACCCTCTCCTTCCCTCTCGGTTTTTGTGACCACTACATGTTGTGACTCCTGTTTACTATTCGTAGGGGGCATCTCTTCAAACATCCTCCACAAATGTAGCACTTCCCTTCTGTTTTGAAGCTGCTTCCCTTTATATTTCACCATTAAATAGGTGGCTACAAGATCCAATGCAGTCTTATCGAAAGACCACTCTACTGGCCAGATTTGAGATGACCCCTCCCCTTTAATCTCTGTTAGCCACTGCCCATAGTACTTTTAAATTTTTTCACTATAGAGGGGGAGGTGTTTGCAAATATGCAAGAGGGTTGTCTGCCCCCATAGTATCGCCACACTTTCTCCCACTATCTTTTTGTGTTTATGTGCGTGTACCAACACCGTTAATGCGTCAATTATCTTATATCTTTAGGAACAAATTTTCAAATTATACTTTAAAACATTTTACTCATTTCTTGCATTGTCTTAATCACTGCATAAGAAGAACGATCACATTGAGACATGAACCAATTAAAAGTTTAACATGACAGACCGACGCACCTTACTGACAACATGAAACATGAAACATATATTTAGGTTATCCCTTCATACCCTCAGCCCTGTTTCATGAATATTCTATTTCCCCTCCGTTCACACTTCTCATTCACCTCACCCTGGCCCCTTCTGGGCCGGCCTCCAAAAAAGATTGATCAAAACTAGAAGAAAGAGCTGCTACTATTTTCCCAGCCTACTGAATATATGAGATTCCTACTTATTCCTTTTTCCTCACTTATATTCCTGCACTGGTCGAGACAGTACTAGTACTATGCGGCATCGCCTTCCACCCCCTTTCTGAGCTAGGCTCCCGTATCTCCTCTTATTTTATCACCATATATATGTATAAAAAACCTAATGGCCATAGAAAGAAGAAAAACACCTCAGTCGACAATCACTCAATCCCCACGCTCACGCGCAGCAGAACCCTTAGCGTGTTCCTTTATTATTTAACCTGCTCCATCCCTTTCCTACTTTAATTCTTCTTGTAATCAATACTCATGTGTCCGTGGTGTTGCGAGAGCCTCCGTTCATGGTCTATCCACAATTGGGGTACCTCTCCCAACCAAGCCGTCGCCAGCTCCGGCGAGCAGTTGGGTATTCGCAAAGCCAGGACCTGCGGAACCTGCTCAGGAGCGTACGCATTTTAAATACTGGTCAGCCATAGGTGGCGGTGGTATTGGTGGGAGTGTCCCGATCTCGCCGTAGTACGGGGGACGTCTTGGAACAATCACGTCAAAGGAGTCACCAAATGTAAGAACCCATCCCCTAACACAAATCCGAAACTTGGAATAAATGAATAAATTGACACACCCCAGTAGGGAATGAGACCAAGAGATAGATTGCAAGTTGAACAAAGTTTTTATCAGGTAACAAATGCACACAGAGAAATCTGCTGCCCCGAGAGCGCTCTGCCAAATAATACACGGCAGCATATTATAAGATTGAAACGCGTCACCGCTGACGATTCGATATAGGTAAATAATACTTGAATGTAATAGACTGGTCGTACAGATACATTATAGAAACATAGGAGACAGTCACACCAGAATGGCTGGATGCTTGGGTGTTCGCCGAGCAGCACGTGGGTCAGCTGGGCTGATCTCAGTGGGGTGAAGGTCAGGCAAACAAGTTGAAGCCTAACTAACTAGTCTATCTTAGCAAAAACAGGAACTGAAGAGATGCAACCAATAATCAGTAGAAGAAATGGACAGTTATGGGGATGTTGTAGAGTTCATAATGTCAGGTATCTGATCGATTTTGCCCTTTGTACCCTAGTGCCTATAAACCCTGGTGTTCAGGCCCAGATGCCCACCTTGGAGGTTTTGATCTGCCTGACGCCTCATGATATAAGCTGACGTGTTATTTTTACCCAGGATATATAACGGTAGGGGATTAGATCTGTGGTGGGTGATCGGTTTGCTCATAAAAAGGGGCTCTGATGTGTATCTGCATCAAGAGAGTTCAGGGAACTGTGGCTCTTCTGGGTGGGGGTCGAGGGGCCATAGACAGGTTTGTGGAGACTGAGGGGCACGCAGGCAGTGGTTCTGCTCGGGTCACAAACAGGGCAGTAAGCTCAGAGGAAGAGAAAGAATCCTGTATCTTTTGCAACAATTCACGACTGGGCTTCTGTGAGAAAAGAGCTTGTGCAGCGCAGACAGAGGAGGAGGTGGTAGGGGCAGATGGGCTGGCTGGGCGCAGCACTGGGCAGTGGGAGAGATAGCTTTCTGGAAATCATTGTGCGGCCTACTAAAAAGATGGCGCTAGGGGTGGCATAAGATGGAGTCTGTATGTATCATCCAATGGCTTCTGTCCTCTGTTGTTGGAGGACAGACATGGGGATGTCTCCCCTCATTGGATGAGCAGGAGATCAATTCCACACAGAATGTACAGGGGGGGGGTCAACAGGACCCTTCCTCCCTTACAACTCAGATATTGATTATTGTAGTTTATAAAAGCATGTGGGTCAAAAAAGATGTGTTAAGTAAAATGGTTGTTAAACTCAAGTGACAGCTACGTTTATTGGGTGGAAACTGAATTAAATGTGTGTGACATCTAACTAAGTTCAATAGGTGAAACATTGATTAACAAGATAAACCCTATAAACAGACAGATGCAATCTGTTTTGCAGCCTCCTCTAAAGTGTGTCTCTATGTTATGATTCTTTCTATTAAAGACTGAATTCAAGGCTAAATTAATGTGGTATGTTACTGATTTATTCTGAAGAGCTTGTCCTGTTTTAGTTAAGGAGCACACTAATTATATTTAGTCAGTCATGCATGCTGAACATTTACTAACACATCAACACATTTCATGCATATTGTCATCAAATGAGTACTACTGCACTACTTTAATTTTACTGAGTGTATTCAATTAGAAAATACTTCATCTAGCACAACCCTCAGCATGGATATTGCAGACAGCTCATTCGTTAGACTGGCTTTCTCCGTTCAAATAAATTAACTTTATTGAAGTGAATGTGTTGGATGTTGGATATACCTTTTCCGGTTTAAGTTCTGTGTTGTTACCCGAATCCTGTAAGTATCAAAATACATAATGTTTAACACAGGTGTATAAATTACATTGGTATTCTGCAAATCACTGTTATGTTAAATACTGTTATGCTGCATAAGCACAACACTCAATTTCATACTCTGGAATCTGGCTTTAACTTTTCTAGTGCTTCAAGATGACGATCATGTATGTTATTGAAATTGTGGTATTCTAGTGTATTTCTATTGGACAGGTTGTTTGCATGTTGAATAGCCTGAACATGATAAAGAATTTAGGTTTGCACATGTTTAATTGTACAAAAGATTAAAAAACACAAAAGGTCTCAGATGTGAGCAGACGTTTAACTAGCTTTCATTGATTGCTCAGTTTGTTTGTTTCCATGAAAGAGCCCATGTAGGAAGGTGGAAAAGCAACCAAGAAGTAAACATTTCCCCTGTGTAATAGTGTAGTATGTGTCTTGCATTGTGTGCACCAATGCAGGTCATAGAATGTGATGAGGTAGCATGGAACCTCCCAGGACATCAAGGTTCTAGGACTGACAGAAGGGAATCAGGATGTGAGATTTGACTGGAGAGGAAGTGTATTACCTAGCTCCTGCCGCCCTTTCTTAACTTGCCCTGAAACTGAATAAAGAGACTTTACTTTTGTACTTACCTGCCTCCAGCGTCATCTCTGCATACCTGTACATGTTACCAGAACCCCAACACTACAAATAGCTGCTTTTCTCCTCCTGCCTTCTCTGTTTGAGACTTTGACTTTGAGACAATCCCACCCATCTTCCTAGGCCAGCTCCTCAGCCCTTGACTGTCTGTGTGGATAGGCTTGTGCTTAGGATTGCAGCGATAAAAGTTTAATAGCTTATTCTGCAGATATGTAGGATAATTCTACTTGATCAGGCATACTGACTTCTTGGATAAGTAGACACATATCTCAGGACATGTGTCTATATCCAGGAGAGGGTGAATTATTTTGGCAGATCTGGACTGGTGTGTCAAGATAATTTCTCCCAATAGGCCTTTATCAGTAATATATAATTTTGTATGCACAAAATAAAAACGTCTCTGACAAGAAACTATACTTGTCTACATCAAGACCTTGCACTTGTATACGTACTTTAATGACTTGCATCACCTATACAAGATTTTACATTCAATTAAATGGCTGAAGGACAGATATAATTTTGTTCAACAGCAAGTGCTTCCAGAAGCCCAGGATGACTCTCTTTTCCTTTGTTACATCATCTCACTGAGTCTGGTGGTCAAGAATATCGGCATCCGTTTGATGAGCAAAATATTATGAGAGTAGCAGTGGTTAGAGCCTACATCTATCAATTTAGGATATTTTGAATGGTAAGACCTTTACTTGATATCAAACATTGGCCCCTGATTGATGGCCATGTTAGATAGACAAAACATGCTACACTAGGCAGACAACCGTTATTCAAAGTTAGGAGATGGTTGGAATAAATATCTGTAAGGACTACGGATTTATGCAGACCTACATTGGAAGCCCCTCTCTCTGAATGCACAGGGTCAGGATGGGTCAAAATGTTTAATGTCTGGGCTCTAGTAAAACAAGGCTACCAAGCCTGTGCAGATTATCGGTAAACCTCTCTTGCCACAAAAAAAGTTCTCCATGGCTCTTCAGTGGTCGTTCCTGGACAAAGGAAGGATGCCATGGACAAAAGCATCAACACGGCTTTCTCCCCTCAGGGATATATCTAAGTGCAATGGTGTCAGGTTGGATCAAACTATAAAGTGGCAGGAATTTCTCTCTAATGGGGATACTGGTCACTCCCAAGTTCACTAATCACATCCCAGTCTGAGGGGTGTAGTGCCCCACTCAATCTCATTGTCACAGACATATATCATATATAGTGCCTAATTAATTGTTTGTAATCCGGCCAGGAGGTTACTACCTAACCTGTTTCTGGTACAGAGGTATAGTGCCCCAGTTCATTTAAGAAATATATATTAATGACTTTCACCCCTGAAGGATGGCATGACCTGTGAAGGCATATAGTGCCCTTCCCAGTAATATTGTATTTTTAACACATCTCACCCCTAAGGGTTGCAGTGTCCTTATCACCAGATTAAACTATTGTAGCATCTTATATGCAAGTATACTGAAGGTAAGGTATGGAATAAGGAATGTGTAGGGAGAATGTGGAATCTGGAAGGTTAGTGGTTGGAGTGATGCTGTAGGACAGTTGGTAGGAGGATTTGTACCAGACCGGTGAGACATCAATAGATCTGGAATTACATACAATAAAATGTTATTGTAATTACAACCAGCGTGTGGAGAATCTTTCAATGGTGACGAGGATGAAAGGACTTAATAAATACCACTGCAGTCCCACTGAGTAGCATTGGTGTCACATTCTGCACTGGTATCCAGAAGCAGGGATCATTGCTGGAAGCCTACATGTTTACCAGAAGGAGAAACAAGTCAGAGTACACCCGCGAGTGTCGAGAAAGAAACTGTTACGGGCAAAAGTACAGCAAGTAAGGTGAGAGCGCTAGCAGCTAACCGTCCCTCAGAGCTCTGCTATATGTAATAGTCCTTGGATAAAGAGAGCGGGACATTCGCAAACAGGCTCGGGACACTTGCAAATAAACCCACGGTATATTACTTGCCAATGTTTGTACTGCTGTGTCAATATGTAGACATAAAGCGCTTCTGGATAAATGCACGTTGGAACTTAAATAAACAAGGCGGTCATGCTTAGGTTCATGAAGCCAAACCGGTTGCGAGCGGCACTATGCTAAGCAGATTTATGTGTAATTTCATGTTTAAGTAAACCCTAACATCAACTTGTTAAATGCACGCCACTAACAAATTTCAAGGGTAAAGAAAAGCCCAGCCTATCAAGTAACTGCTTGCACAGTATGCTTCAACAGTAAATAAAGCCACGCTCTCAATTAAGCAACGCGCGAGTGGAACAATCCTGGTGTGCGAGCATATTTCAAGAGTAATCAAAAGCCAAATCCTATCAGTTAACACGCACACTGCATGTTTCAACAATAAACAAAGCCACAGCTTGAATCAAGCAACACACGCATGGAGACAAACCTGTTGTTATTTTACTAGCACGTGTATCTTCAAACAATGCAATTCTGAGCAATAGCATTTCGTAACTTAGCAACAATTGAGTCTTGCATTACAACAACATTCCAAGCAAAGTGAAATTGTCATCCCGTTGTGATTAACGATTCTAATCTGCAAAGCTGCAAGAAGGGTCAGAACTTTAATATGTCACAAGTGTTGATGTAATGGCCACAGCAACTCTACTTTCTAAATTATGTCAGAATAGGACACAGCAGCCTTTGTGACGTCTTGATCCCTGTGAACCAAGTATAAAGAAGAGTAGAACCCTGCCAACAAAGGAAGGAAACCTGACTTCAACATAGCTAAGAATTCTACAACAATAGAAGAAGTCTGAGAGACCAAGGGCACCTAAAAACAAAGTAAAACCATTAAAACAGTAAGGCACTAACAAGATAATTAATATATATAAACATTATCATGGCTGCACAAGGAGTACCTCCTCCCAGCTCTTTTTTTTAAATACAAGGCAAACCCAATATACAATGGAGAATGTGGAAAAAGATTTGACCAGTATGTGCTAGCGGTTCATGGTCTGAACTTCTCTGGTGAAAGGACAAAGTGCCTTCTTATGCATTGTCTTGGCAACCATGGTCAGGAACAATTCGAGAATTTACCTCCATTGTCAAATGAGGAATCTGCAAATCTATCAAAATACGAAAAATGCATAAAGATGCTTGATAAACATTATGAGAAATATATAAGTATTGTGTTGAATAGGTACCATTTTGAAAAAAGAAAACATGAAAAAGAAGAGTCTGTAGAACAATTTATCAGAGCACTAAAAGGTCTGGCAGCATCTTGTGATTTTGGAGATACATTAAATGAAAGACTAATAGACCAATTCATGCTTGAATGCAGTAACGATAAAGTAAGCGAAGCACTGTGCGCTAAAGGTAATCACAAAATTGATTAAGTAATAAGAGTAGTGAAGGAAGTTAAAGACACACAAAAGTGTGTTAAACAACTGGAAAGGAGAACTGAACTTAAGGAAAAGAAGATGGAAGAAACACAGATAATGGAAATATCATCAGTACAAAGTAAGAATGTGCAAAGAAAGCTAAACTTTAAAAGAGAAAGTTGAAAAAATTACTTCAAGCACCAGGAGAAAAGGGGAGAACGTGAGAGATTTTATTTTTATAGATGTGATAGTCTCACACATTTTGCAAGCAGCGATAAGTGTCCTGCTCTCAAGGCAACATACAAAAGATGCAATAGAAAGGGACAATTCCTGTCATGTTGTAGAACAAAAAGTGAAAACATTGCGTGTTTTCAGGAACTACGTGAAGGAATGGAGGACTGCACCTGTCCCATTGACATGAATTTGAAGGATATTCTAGTCGTACGAGCCAAAGATGCAGACACAGAAAACCCCCCTGCTGTTATAGAAATAATAGGTGTAGAATTAGGGATGGTAATTGATTCAGGAGCCAAATATACCTTGTTGCCAAAACATTTTTTTTTACACCAAAATGAGAATGTGTTTCTTAATCCAGTGGACATTCGATCAGTAGCCAAATGGGGGAAAAAAAACTGATATTGAAGGTTGGTTTTGGTCTAATTTAAAGTTTAAAGATAGATCAGCAAGAGGGAAAGTATGTGTCAAAGAAGGGTAGCCATCCTCTTTTAAGCTGGTCGCACCAAAAAAGGCTCCAAATAAAACTTGATCCCAATGCGGAAGAAAGAGTATATGCAATAGGAGATAGCAAGAAAATATCACAGCATGAAGATTTTCATGAGCAATTAGGGAATCTGAAAGTTTTATGCATAAGATCAGAATTAAAACTGGTTCTACGCCAGTTGTACACAAATTGAGAGATATTCCCTTAGCAATTAGATCTACTGTTAAAGATGAACTGCTGGCTATGCAAAAACAAGGTGTCATTGAGAGGATAGAGGCTCCTGAGTGGGTGTCTCCAATAGTGGTAGTTCACAAACCCAATGGTAAGCTCAGATTATGTATAGATCTCAGATCAGTTAACAGATGTGTGATACCTGATAGACACACATTACCAAACATTACTGAGATGTTAGGTACAATAAAGAATGCCAAGGTGATGAGTTCATTAGATTTAAAATCTGCATATCATCAAATTGTGCTTCATCCCTCCTCTAGGAACATAACTGCTTTTATCACTCGAGAAGGCCTATTTCAGTGTAAAAGAATGCAATTTGGACTGATATCAGCGGCTGCTGTATTCCAAAGGATCATGTATCAACTGTTTCAAGACATGGATGGAGTTTTGTACTTTCAGGATGATGTGTTGGTGTATGGGAAGGACAGCAGAGAGCATGATGATAGGTTGAGGAAGGTGTTGGATATTTTTATTAATGCAGGTCTGACATTGAGCAAGGACAAATGAACATTTGACAAAATGAGTATTCAATATTTAGGACACACAATGTGCAATGTGCATTCAGCCAAAATCTGAATTGATAGACAATATAATCAATTTCCCGAGTCCATCAGATACAGAGAAAGTAATAGTTTTCCTTGGAATGGCAAGGTATTTTGCCAAGTTTGTGCCTGGGCTAGCAGAGAAATCTTTTCATATGAGAAGTTTAGTAAAAAAAGGGGTAAGGTTTGTCTGGAGTGAACAATGTGAGAGAGAATTCCAGGAAATAAAACATGCTTTAACGAAGGCTCCCACATTAAGTAATTTTGATCCCAGCAAGGACAGCGTACTAACCACAGATGCTAGTAGCCGTGGGTTAGGAGCTGTTTTCTCTCAAACAGATGGTAGTAAGGAAGTCACCATAGCGTTTGCATCTAGAGTGTTTAGAATGGCTGAAAGGAATTATTCTACCATAGAAAAGGAATTGCTGGCAATAAAATGGCTGATAGAAAAATGTCAGCCTTTCTTATCGGGTGTTAAGCTCACCATCAGATCTTATCACAAACCTTTGAGGGACATTTTAACCACAAAGGGTTTAGACAAAGTTTCATCAAGGATTAGGAAATGGGTTGCCAATTTACAGGACTACAACTGGGATTTTGAGTATTTGTCAGATATAAAATAAATAAAGCAACAGATTGCTTGTCCAGATTAACTAATGTGGTGGAAGATTAGGGAGATGAAGAAGATACAGATGAAGAAGTGTTCAATGTTAGTCAGTTGTTTGTGTCTTGAGAGATGAAAAGGTAAGGTTAGAGGCATAGATGAAAAGTTCTGAGATCAGGAGAGGAACCATACCTGATTCTTTTAGGAATGTATTTGATGAACTTCTCATGAAGGATGGAATGATTTTAAGGGGAGACAAACTTCACCCTCCAGCAGAAGTAAGACAGAACATTTTAGAAGTGGCACATGAGGGCAATCAGGGGATGACCAAGACCAAACAGTTAATTAAACAAGATTAGTGGTGGTCAGCAATGGTTATACAAGTGGAGAGGCTTGTGAGGAAGTGTGTTTTCTGTGTGAAGGCAGGTAAGGGGTGCATTGCCAGAGTTGAGCCGATGACTCTCATGTCCATAACTTCCATGCTGTGGGAGAGAGTGTGATTAGATATTTTAGGCCCTGTCACTTGTCAAGGAGTTAGCCGGTATGGTATAGTTTTAGTCGACATGCTATCTATTGGGTAGAACTCACTTGGGTAAAGAATGTGTGTGCAAAAATGTTATTGAGTTTCTTGATAACATTTCCAGAAGAGAGGAATATCCCACCTCTATTTTAACGGACAATGGAGTGCAATTTGTGGGTGAAGAGATAATGGATTTTCTAAAAGCCAATGGAATTGAACACAAGACCAGTTCTGTTTATCTCCCAGAGACAAATGGAATAGTAGAGAGATTTAATAGAGTTTTAAAAAATAGCATTAGAGTGGCTATGTCAGAAGGAACTGATTAGAGAAAGGTTGCAGAAGATACAGCGGTTACCTATAGGTTTACCCTGCATTTTACCACGGATGTTTCTCCCTTCGAGATGTGACAGGGAGAAAGACAAATACTAGAGTGTGCCCAGATTGGTTGAGAAGAGCTTGACAAAGAAAGATTGAAAGGAATATAGTGAAGGAGAAGATTCAAGATAAACACATGCTCAACAAAGAAAGCTTTGACATTTGAAAGGCAGCAAAACAAATACCTAAAAAAGGAGAGTGCGTACGTTTTAGGTTGCCAATCCATAAAAGTAGTGGAGGTTCTAAGTGGTCAAAACCCATTAGAGTAGTGGAGAAAATGCATGGTGCTGTAAAACGTACAGATGGAAAAAGGTTTGGAATACAAATCATATTTGTAGATGTGCTGAAATTAATGAGGATCTTCAAGAAAGAAAGAGAGAAAGAGTTCAGGAAAAAGGGGATGGTGCATTGATTTCTCGTACAGAAAATTGTAGACTAAAGAGTCCTAGAGAGTGTAGAGAGGATCAAATAACTGTTTAGAAAATAGTTTTTCCCATTAGGAAATGTGGAAAACCTTCATTTATATGAGACTATATAAATTAGTGCTAATCCTATGCAAAAGCAAATGTTATTGTACATTATAATTTCCTTATCCGAGTGGTCTTATTATGTAATCTTATTATTATGTTCAGAATGTTTCTACTGTTCAACCATTATATTGTTACCATGTTAGCATTCATGTAATTTCAAATGTCTTTGTTCAAAATGTAAAGAAGGGAGATGTGTAGCATCTGATATTCAAGTATACTGAAGGTAAGGTATGGAATATGGAATGTGTAGGCGGAATGTGGAATCTGGAAGGTTAGGAGTTGGAGTGATGCTGTAGGACAGTTGGACAGAGAATTTGTACCAGACCGGTGGGACATGAATAGATCTGGAATTACATACAATAAAACGTTATTGTAATTATAACCAGCGTGTGGAGAATCTTTCAACTATATTGTGCTCTTAACCATGGCAAGCAGTTTTCGTCCCATCAGCTCCTTCCAGCTCCTAGATCAGGGGCCTGCAACTTTTGGATCTCCAGGTGTTTTGGACTACTGATACCATTAGCCCTAGCCAGAACAGGTCAATGGAGAGGGATTATGGGAACTGTATTCCAAAACATTTGGGGAAATGCAGCATGCAGACCCCTGTCCTCAGTCATTTCACTTTCCTCTGAATCAGCAATTCAGTTAGCCATCCCATGTATCCCAGTGCTCAGAAGACTACTAGTTCTGTGATCTCTTGGCTAACTCTCCTGTGCTGCACTGAGTGTAGGAGGATTTCTTCACTCGCTGTCTTGTCTGACTCTGGCCATGTATAGGCCATGCCTTTATTATCTTTCTATAATCTCACCATGAATTTGCTTTGGGATGATGTAATGATCTTTTGAACTGATGTGTCTCCTTAATAATTTAATTTGCCTGGGCTGCCATGAGTCCGTGCGACTCTGAGCTTATGCAAGGCTGATCAGCCACCTTTTTGCCAAGTTGAAGGCTTGCCTCCATTTCTTTTCTTTCCACTCCTCAGTTGCAGCTATCTGAACTCCCCTGTCTGCTTTTCAGTTCTCTCTGGAGTGCTCAATGATGGTATGACCTTTGCATGCACCAGCTGGGCTCATCATCCACTGCTGTACTCAGCAGTGGCAGTTTACAGTTTGTCAGATTCTTCACTCTGGGGCTTCTGCCAGACAGATTTCCTCCACGTCTCTGTATGATCCCTTCTAGCATAACCAAGCCTACTAGGCTTGCTAGAGGGGATAGTTATTTACATCAATGTTTGCTCCCCTGCACTCAGCTATCTGGATGAGACTCTAGGGCTTTACACACAATTAGCCCGTCGATCTAGAAATGCCCACAAAGATCCTACACAACAAGTACCACAAGTATTGTCCAAGATTCTAGTGTGAGCATATTTAGGATCACTTAACGAAGTGGGATTTAGTGGGCACAGCTATGTCAAAGATTTATAAACAACTTGAGTAGTTTTAGTTCAATTATTTGGTCCTGTCGCCAGATCTCGCCCCATTCGCACTTTGGGGTGATTCCATATATTTTCCAGATGTTGGTCTGGGTTGGGTACCCCCGACAACTAGAAGGACCAGTGTGGAATTCCACTCTATTGGTGCTTCGCTATACTGTGTTTATGTTCATAGCTATGTTTAAATGATGAGTCATCAAATAGTTCATGAATTTTCAGAACAGGTAGTCTTTATTCTTGAAACAAATCAAAGATAGGCCTGTGGCAAATAATGTCCAATGCATTTCGGTCAATCATGACCATCTTCAGGGACTGTTCAAAGAGTAGAGAAAAACATACTCACAATATTTTAATGCTGAGCTTTAAAAAATGGACCGTAAATGTTGGACTTCATTACATACTAAATTAGTATTTACCTTTGATTTTTACCAGGCTTCTTTTTTCTTCACTTGGGGTTAACCCAGGATTATCTTGCATTAAATCTGTTGCCCTCTTACATTCTACAATACATTATTTAATCCACTAATGTTACAATATCTTTAAAGTTCCTGTGTTGTCACAGAGTATTCACAGTACTATTGTGTAAAGATAGCAGAATTTCATACCTTAGCCTGTGAATATGGATGGGTAATCACGAGTCTTAATCCTGGAAGGACCTGTGTATCAAAGTATTTCAATTTTTCATTGGGTGCCCCCACTATGTTTTAGAAAAAAGGAACATCATTTCAAGGTTTTACTCCAAAAAGCAAAATCTTTTCTTGTTTTGCAAAGATTCCGGCAGCAGGGGAGCGACTCGCAGAGATGCGCCAAACTGTGTGCCCTGCTTGTTTATATATGTGCAAAAGGGTGTGGGGTATGTGTTTCGTGATGACATCATTGCGTGCCGGCGGCCATTTTAGGATGGGTCAAATTGCGTTCTTACATTCAATATTAACATGGCATATCCTCATACTATATTAATGATGGTTTGATGGTCCAGTGATAGCATTCTTGTATGTGTGGTAAATCGTTTCATTTTAACACATTAGTATCAATTTATGGGCCTCATTACGACCCAGGCGGTATGGGTTTAACGGCACCGGTAGAGCAGCCGGCGCCGTTAAACCCATACCGCCCTATTACAAGGTCCCCTTGCGGGACCCGCTCTGGACGGGTCCCGCAAGGGTCCCACGAGGGGGCCAGCATGCCAACAACGGGCCTGTCATTAACGGGCCCGTTGTTAGCATGCTCCCCATTCACATTGTGCCCTATTGGGGCTCAAATGGGAATGTGGATGGTCTGGGTCCGGTTTCCCTGAATGGGGAAATACCCGGCCCTCCAAGGTCAGAATGGCCCAGTATTTCCCTATTCAGGGAACCCGGACCCAGACCCGAGTTTGGAGGCAGCCATGGCCAAGGGCATGGCTACCTCCAAACTCGTAATGAGGCCCTAAGAGTAATGCTTCTGAAACAATTGACAGAAAGATAAATAATTAGAGAAATTCACACTGTCAGGCATTTAGGATCACCTCACCCAAAATACATAAATAAACTTGGGGTACGAGTTTGGCACTAAAGCCATAAGGTACCTGTTATGTAATGATGCTCGCACACAGGTGTGAAGACTTCAGATGGGTTTATTGCTCAAATTGTACAGCAAACATTGGAAGCTGCCAAATCTACCACTCCAGTCCAACTGACTCTCCTCTAACGCGCCAAATGCCCATAGGCCTCAAGGCGCACACAAATAATGCACAGATAGCGAGATAAAAAAGTACAGGAGCAGGAGAGTGATGCATAGCCAGGAGTACTAGCCACCAAAGTGTGTTTTGATTGCTTTTTTAAAGCAAAGCAAGGAAGAGATAGAACATATTTTGTTTGGGAGGGCATTCCATTCCTTAGATGCGGCACTGAAAAGTCGCATCCACCAAATATAGACAATTTCAAATGTGACTGAGTTTGTGCGAATCCCCTGATCACAGGGCACGTGCAGGTTTATATGGAGTCAATTGTTTCATAAGATAAGGAGGGCAGTGGATGACCAGCATTTGTGAACCAGTGTTCAAATCTTTTGACAAATCCTCCCACTACAGGCCACCAGTGTAACTTATTTCTGGCCTCAGAAAGGTGATCATGTTTTCGCAAACAGAAAACGGCACAAACAGCACTATTCTGCACCACCTGCAGCGACTGAATATTTGACTTTGAGGGTCCCTGCCAAGAGACTATTACAGTAATCGAGTCTTGATTTAATATATGCCGATGCTAAGGTGGATGTATTCTCAACAGAGATATAGGGTCTGTTTTGGTTAAGGCTTTTAATCACGTAACCAGAGGAGGTCCTAATATGGGATACATGATCTTTCATATTAAGATCTGCATAAACACGGACACCTAGTGTTTTTACGCTAGTGGACACAGGAATCTGACTGCTAGCAATGGAGAAGTCCTTATACAAAGCATCACATTTATTTAACCTATGATTGGTTGCTACAATGAGACGTTCCGTCTTGCTATCATTAAGGGCAAGTGAATGTATGATCATCCACTATTCTGCACCACCTGCAGCGACTGAATATTTGACTTTGAGGGTCCCTGCCAAGAGACTATTACAGTAATCGAGTCTTGATTTAATATATGCCGATGCTAAGGTGGATGTATTCTCAACAGAGATATAGGGTCTGTTTTGGTTAAGGCTTTTAATCACGTAACCAGAGGAGGTCCTAATATGGGATACATGATCTTTCATATTAAGATCTGCATAAACACGGACACCTAGTGTTTTTACGCTAGTGGACACAGGAATCTGACTGCTAGCAATGGAGAAGTCCTTATACAAAGCATCACATTTATTTAACCTATGATTGGTTGCTACAATGAGACGTTCCGTCTTGCTATCATTAAGGGCAAGTGAATGTATGATCATCCAGGATTGGATAGCTGAATAAACTTCATTAATTCTCTCAGAGTCCAATTTGTGATCCCCCGAAAGTTTAAAGATCACCTGGGTGTCATCAGCATAGTTCGTAGAGCGGACACCCTGGTGATCAAGCAAGTCCAGTAGTGGTCTTATAGATATCAAACAGTTTCAGTGAAATACAAGAATCCTGAGGTACTCCGGCATTAAGAATATTGTGAGGGGATTGAGCCCCCTGCATGGCTACTTTTGATACTTGTGGACCGAGAAAAGATGCCACCCAGTCTGCTATCCTCCGGGTACAGCTGACCAAGCTCATCAACCTGTCGACTAGTATAGAATGTGCGACCAGGTTGAAGGCCGCCGACAGATCCAGAAGCATCAGCAGAGCTGGGTGGCCTTCGTCCATGATACTAGCAAGGTTAGACTTGAGGTCTAGCATAGCTGCCTCGGTTCCATGTCGCGCTCGGAAACCAGACTGGTACGTACCCAAGATATCATTTTCTTCCAGGAAATCCTGCAACTGAAGATATGCCACCTTATCTAAAATTTCCAGTAAAAAGGGGACATTTTTTATAGGCCGATAATGTTTTGGTAGCAAGCGATCGAGAGAACTTTTCTTAGGGAGGGGAGTTATCCAAACCTCCTTAAGGGAAGATGGTACAATGCCATCTAGGAAGGACAGATTAACCATCCTAGTAATCTATGGACTCAAAAGGGTCATTCATTCCTTAATAATACTGGCTGGACACATGTCGCCTTTACAAGGTGTTGGTATGAGTCCAGCGACTGTGCCGAGGATCTCAGTCTCTGAACATTGTTTAAATTTGAAGTTCTCAGTCATTATATTGCTGGAGGGATAGTCAGGGACAGGATCCATCTGCAGCATGGCAGTTTGTTTCATCTGAATGCATATATTAGGGCCCATGATTTTATTAGCAAACTCTTCCTGGATAGATTGGCACCAAGAGTTATGTTTAATATCAACAGTTGCAGCGCTTTTTCCCTATACTTCTTTTTGAATTGTGAAAGGTTCACTAGATCTTGATTTAGCTTTTTTAATTGTAGTATTAAAATATGTGTATTTTTCTGCAATGGTCACTTTCTTGTAGTTATTGACCACAGCTTTATAACTGGCAGGTGTTTCAGGGTTCGGCATTTAAGCCACTCTCTTTTAGAGGACCTTTTAACCGATCTAGATTTAAGAACAGTTTCATTCAACAAGGTGTTATTTATTGTTTTAGGTTTAACCAGTTTCATTTTTTCAGGGGAAAGCCTCTCTATGGCTTCATTGATGACTAGTGTTCTGCATTGATTGCAGCGCAAGGCCTAGTCAGAACACCACACTCCTCCCCCGTAGTAAACACAATAACAACTCATTCATGGCATGGTAATAATCAATGTACCCTACCTTACATAAGATAACAAATGCAAAATAACAACAGCATATAGTAGTCACATGCAAAATTAACTATTTACATGGTAACAACCATAATAGTACATGTGTATGTCAAGACGAAATAGAAACAAACTATCTACAAATAACCATGACGCCACTTAATTACCAATTCCTCAAATGCACGCTCTACACATACCCTACACACTCACACCAACTCCCATTCTCACAGCCACTAGCCTGCTCACGCGCCAAATCTTTCCATCAGACACCATTATAGCTTTCTTAAACTTCCTCACAATTCATACTGGTTTAGAGAACTTTATTGCACCCTTGCCATCTTCTTGGGAAACTTGATCCTGACTCAGCGTCCTAGACTCACATCTGTGATCCTGACAGCAGTCTTCTCAGTAAATCACTTCTTCATTTTGTCCAGTTTAGCCTCTACTTTCCCATGTATCGACTCATCACTCTCATGAAGCTTCCTCTTGTACTGCATCAAAGGAGGGCTAGGCTTAGTGTGACAGACCCTCCCTGTCATAATTTCAAAAGTCACAGCTCTGGTTGATTAATCCCTGGTAAACCTCAAAGCTATTATTCTCTCATTCACCACTTGCTTCCATGACTGGCCACAACTCTTTGCGATCCTTATCCCTTCCACAACCATTAGGTTTACTGTCTCAACAACCCCATTGCATTGTGGGTGATACAATGCTGTTTTCTTATGAGCAATTCCACACTTCATTAAACATGCCTCCATCTTTCTACTGACAAACTGTACTCCATTGTCTGACAGGCTTTCCCTAGGAATCTCTTCTGTGACAAACATGTTCTTCAGGAAGTTCACAACCCTGCTCGATGAAATGTTGGTGACATACTCAAACTCCACCCACGTGGAATACATCTCCAAATCCACAATAACATAATCCCTTCCTACGGGACCCAACAAACTAATGGGAATTGTAGACTAAAGAGTCCTAGAGAATGTGGAGAGGATCAAATAACTGTTCAGAAAATAGTTTTACCCATTAGGACATGTGGAAACCCTTCATTTCTAAGAGACTAAGGTTTTAGTCATACAAATACATCCCTGATTCACTCTGTAAATGTGTTCCTCAATGAGACGAGTATTACAGCCCTACCCTCCATACAAGCACCCCCCTTTGACACTTAACTCAACTCTCACCTGCCAAAAGTCTTTTAATGACTCTGTCAACTTCACCTTACTCTTCCACCCATCTGAAACTTCTTTGACAGCACATTGTATGCACTCATCACTCGCGCACTCAGTATCTCATTCCACCCTGAAAATAAAACTGTCTGTTAGAAAAACGTTCTCAGTTCAGCTGTCTTCGGAACTCTTAACCCTTCTCTGTTATCCTTGACAGGCAGTCAGAAACCTTATTGTTCTTTCCTTATACCACCTAAAGACTGAAGTTATGCAGCTGCAATCGAGTGACCCAAGAGGCTGTCCATCTGAACGCCCTATTCAAACTCTTTTCTTCCAGCACTGAATTAAATGAATTGTGATCTGTCCTCAAAACAAACGCAGATCCCCATACATATGAATTGAACTTCTCTACTGACCACAGATAGGCAAACATCTCTTTCTCAATAACAGGGTACTCAATTCCGGTCCTTTCAACTTCTGTCTCTGAATGCCCCACATTTCTGGAACAACATTGCACCAATCTCTTTATCACTGGTGTCAGTGGTGAATATGCACTGCAAACCTGTGTCAAATTGTGTTAGACATCCCAACATATTGGGTACCCTGTAACTCACGCGAAAATAGGGTACGATCTAATATACAACAACAAAGTGATGTTGCATGAGATGGATCAGTAATTATTGAGCACTATGGTGTGGTGAGTTCATGGCGACTTTGTTTTGGGAGCCATGTAGTGTTTTTGGGCCCCGGGATAGTGCTGTTTATGCACGCTGTTTTGTGGCATTTTTGTCACCGGTACAGGTTTCACTAAATGTGGGCATGTGGAGTAGTTGTACTGGTACATTTTTTGGCAAATGCGTGTGAACTATGGTGACAATGCTTTCCGGGATACAGAGGTGATGGCGTGTTGCCTCTGAACGTGGTGTTGTCTCAGTGTGCGTGAAGAGAGATACATTTATTTCATTTTGATCTATTCCGTTTGTAGAGGGATGAATATCGGATCCTTCTTCACCTGTTTGGGCAACCAGAGAGGATATTCCCTTGGTAACCGACGGCTAACCCTAAGGGTGTAGTGTATTAGTGTTCCTGTGCAAGGTACGTGGGCTATGAAAATGTAGTTGTACTTGATTATTTTGATAAAGCTGGCGTGGAGGTGTATGTTGAACATTTCCTCATTGTGGTGACTGGCTTGGATGTGTGTTGTGTATTTTAAAGTGGATTGCAGAGGCCAATGGAGGAATAAGTCTGATGATGTAGGATTGTGGAATTAATTCTCCAGTGTACGGGCGTAACCATGTATAATGAGAACCCTTTCTTGTTTGCTTTGTGGTTTTGCAAACTTTTACCAGATGAAACATTAACTGTTTTTTCCTGGGTGTATAGATGAATGAATATCCTCTAAGCATATTTGGTGACCTTTATCTCTTTTCGTTCCCTATTGTTTGTTGTTCCTGTATGTTGGGGATACAATGTTAGAAGGTTTTCTTAATGTCAATGACAATTTACATGATACAAGCATCGGAAGCTCGACTAAAAATTTCCATTAGACAGCCCCTGATGAATGTCTGACCAATTTGATGTTAGGGACAGAAACATGTTGGGCCTTTGATTGTTGATACACACACTGGTTCAATTACAATTCAGTTGTTGTCCTATTGTGTGGGGTATAATGTTCTTGGGAGTCTATTGTTAGTCACCTGTGTATACATTGTATGTTTGGTGATTTTTGCATTCAATTATTTGTTTGTGTATGTTCTTAGATGATTGTTTTTTATACAAATGTTTTAGATTGATACTATGTTGAAATTTAATATGAAATTGTGATCAAATTGGCATTGTGATTGTATGGTTTTGCTATTGGGTCATTTTTTTCAGGACTGAGCATTGGGAATGAACATTAATAGTACCAGGATTGTTGACATTTTCTGTCCCTGTCTCTCCTTTTTGATTGTATAGAAACTATATATCTTTACAAACACCAGAGAGACTAGAGGAAATATTTAAATGGACCACTTGTGAACAGCCCTTTACAAAACAGTACAATATAATGTATTCACAGGGTCACTTGCTTCCCCAAAACCATTCGTGCCTATCCATTTTGTATGTATTAATATTTATTAAATCATCACATACAATTCCAATTTGTATCAAAAAATATCAATTTATTTATTCTTTATATAAAGTATTTCAATAAAAGTATCAACATCTACTGTTATATAGATTGTTTATACACAATTCTAAAACATACATTACAATTTAAACAGCATTCTGTTGTACATCAAAATTATTTTGTGGTACCCAAATCCATCAACAATTCTTTGTGTCACTAGAATCCGTTTTCAAATAGGGATCTGTTGTTTAGGGAGCACACCCCAGTCCATACAATTTTATACTACCTGTGCTACCGTCACTCATTCCATCTCTCATATAACACTCACACAATACCCAAAAATATATAACATTTAAAATTTAATTTGAGAAAGCAGATGTCTAATCACATTTTACAATATTTTAGTACTGCTAGGGGGCTCCTACAAATGGGTTTCAGGATATTATATGATGGCACCCAAATTATACCTACAGTTACAACGAGAACAAGCCGTCAATTTTTTATGTATATTAACGATTACGCGAGCCGGACTTCCATTTGCAAGATGCAGAAGTTAACAATCCCTTTATTTAAAAACCACTGGCACTACCCCAACACGTGGAGTTGGCACACAATGCAATGGGAGTCAGTGAAATGTGATGAGAAGCACTCATTCATAATTACAGTAAGCTGGAGTTCAAGATGTTCTTGATACATTCAGTGGTTTAACCGTTCATTAACGAATGGTTGTAAATATATGAATATGGTTTGTGATGGCTGATTGAGGTCTTGTTAATTTGTGCTGGGTAGCCAATGAGGCTAAGTAAAGAATGGCTTGTCTTTCACAAAAAGATTTTGGGAAGTTACCTCTTATTTAAAAAGCACACGAGGCTAATTTTGGTATTATTCAACATAACATCCCGAGGGATCATGTATAATTTTCATTGACATTCGAACTGGCTGAGAGTTATAGCTCCAAGGTATTATTGTGAATAAAAGCACACACATTGGTGGGCATAAATACTCTCATTGCATGTGTTTGCTACTCATCTTGGTGTGGCGCACTGGTTCAGGGCCCCTGGTGGCAGGATGGTGTTTTAATGAAGCAAGCATGCTGATATTTGTCACATTGCAATGCATTCTTCCGTCTAGTATCTATAGACAATTATGATTATAGGTAATATGGCACACTTTTTGTGACTTAAGTTTGATACACACTATGTGTGTCAAAGAGTCAGTGTCTTGGGCAACACTATGTTTATGATTTTTTAGCACTGTACAAGCCCTGAAGAAGACTTGAAACGTGACTACTGATCAATATCATTGAAACTAGTTAAATATTTGATGTGGCCAAAGAAGGAGTGGGCTGAGCCAATGCTAATGGCTTGCAGACATATATACATTGATTGGGCAATGATACAAGCAACAATGCCAGATAGTGTTAAAACAATAAGGAAAAGCTATGTGTCTGTTAAATTGGTTTGTTGAGGTCTGTAATTGATTTACCGATCACATTGAACAGCCGTTTTGGTGGTGCTCTGATTTGTTTACATATATATGTTAACATGTGATTATTGTCAAACTAAAGAAGGAATGTATGAGTGAATGGGATGGATGAAGGTGGTGTGAATTCCAACTATGATTTTATGATTAGGTAGTGATTTGCGTTGTTTGAGTACGCACTGGAGTAGACGATATAGTGATGTTAGTGGTGTGAAGTTTTGTATATGTAATACATCCATCACTGCTGCAGACCCAGACTCTTTGCATCTTTTAGAAAGATTAATTCTAGCTTTCAAGTAATTACAGATCCATCCCATGTCACATCACATTGTTGTTGTACATCAAATTGTGCCAGATTATAATCATTGCCGATCATCTCCTCTATCCTCCCAAACTCACACTCACACTCATCTGTCCACTCAAACTTCTCTCCTCTCTTTGTTCATTCTCGCATCTTCTCCACATTATCTGAGAAAATCTTTACAAACTCACTTCACCTAGTCCTAGAAATGATAGCACTTCTTCCATACTGGATGGCTTAGAAACATTCCTAAGGCACCTAACACGTTCCTTTCTGGTTTTACTCCCATCATTGTCGCCACTTGTTATGTTTTGATGCTCACACAGAGGTGTCAGGAATTCAGATGGGTTTATTGCTCATGCTGTATAGCAAAATCTGAATGCTCCCACATCTACAGCTCAAGGCCAACTCTCTAAGAACCCCAGTGCTTTCCAGCACTTCACACTGGAATGCTCCACCCACAACATTCTGCATTGATCACAGTGTAAGGCCAAGTCAGTACACCACCATACCCTCTCCTTCTGAGTCTTCCCGCATGGAAGCAACATCACTCCGAACAGGGCACCCTGCCTTAACTTTGGGGAAGGTTCTGCAGCTTCCATACTCTATTACCTCCAGGCCCTTCACAGCTTACATAAACCTGCCCTGGGATGCAGAGGTGCCTGCAGGCCCTGGGACAGTCAGGGATTTGACTTTGTCATATGGCACTGCTGTTAATTCCAGGTTTATGGGGCCAGAGTATGTGATTTTCAAACTTCCTGATGTCACTGTCATGTTTGGCAAGTAAGCATTTCTTAACTTGAGGAATACTGTTTTGGAGACAGGTACACTAAACCTCCGGGGAAATTTCCCACCCTTCCTTGTACCAAAGACAAGTCATTTATTCAGGGAAAGGGAAAATATAGAACCGGGGTCAGACAGTTAGGGACCCTTATGTGCAACAAACAAACTTAATACTCAACAGTGATAATTTAATCAAGATATATAAGTTGCACCAGGAATACTGCTTCCCAACAATAGAGTTGTTGACACTTCCCATTATCTGTTTCCAGCCATGTCTGCGGAGTAGGGGCCCACAGAAATAACCTCTTCCGAAAGTAGAAGGAAAAAGTAGTGAACCCTAGGGGTTGCTGATATGGTTTCACAATAACAAAAAACAACATAGCTGTAAAAACTACAAGAAAAAGGACAGACTGAGCTTAGTGAGACATCCAGGGTATCTCTTACCCCTGAGAGCTAGTTCCAAGAATTAAATGGTGGCAAACGTAGAATCCTAGGAGGGAAGTGATCATTCAGGCCAAGGTACCAGGAGTGTTAAATGGACCCCCCACCAGAGATGATCACAAAACAGACGGTAGCTATTCACAGAATGGGGAGAGGTATCCTGGGATTGTCAGATTTCCTCAGATGAGATAGGTCTGGTTTCTCCCAAAGCACTAGACAGCAGAGGCACATCTGACAATGCACAAACAGCAAGAACAATGGCCGAGTGTTCTCTAAAGGAAAATGGGGTCGTGTTTCCTAGGTTTAAGGACAAGTGTAAAGGAATTGGGAACGGGCAAGAAGGAATGAGGAATCCCCAGCAATGTAAACGGGCTGACAGAAATGGTGATCGGAACGTTTTTGCTCAGCAAGAGGAACGGAAATCAATAATGGGCCACAGTGGCAAAGACAGAGGAACCCCACTCTGAAGGGAAAATGGATAGACCCAGTACCCGGCACTACCCACAGAGACCAAGGAACCAACACCTCTGCACAAAATAACCCTCAACAAAGGGTGGAAGAAAAAAGAAGGGCAGGGATATAGAAAAGCAAAAAGACCACAAAGAAATTGAGGAGCAAAATCAATAGATGTCAAAAGGAAAGGCAATTGCACAGCCAGGAACCACGGGTAAAAAAAGCCATTTTTATTTCAAGGCTGGTTTATAAAGGCCTTTTTGACCTAGTCCAGAATTACTGCCATTTCTAAGTCTCCATCATTCTAGATTCTCAACTGGTGATCAACTTTGAATAGAATCTATCCCATCTTGTATCATTTCCACCTATTCCACACTCTCCGCTGCTTCTTTTTCGTTCCTTGATTACTGACAGGCATTCTGGATACCATGGAGTCAGAAACTGGGTCTGCTAAATGCCACCTATATAGCTAATCAACATTATGGAGATTGATCTTGCATTTTCAAAGGCTTCCAGAATGAGTTTGAAATTGCACACAATTAGATGATACGAACCACCAATGGAGAATGACTTCCTACAGCTGTAGCTTAGTGGTGATTTCCCACAATGTTCCCAGGATAACTATATCCCTTGAATCCCGAGAAAAGAAACTTTAGGATTCAATGTGCTTTATGCTTGAGAAACAGCTTGATGCAGTATTGCCTCCTGATGCCTGTGTTGACTAGCTTCTATGTTCCAAAATGGAATGAAAAGCTACTCTTGAACACTTCCGGTGTTTTATGTTTTATCACTAGGCAATCTAGGTTCCCGTAGAATTAACAGTGTCGCTGTTTTGCAGTCCGAAACTGCACATGTTGATGCCTTCATTAACCCTAAACACACGCTGCTTGTTCCATATCATCTGTTGCTAGAGTATTCCTTGTGCCATAGCATTCTAATAAATGAAGCACTACAAGTTATTATTATTAATCAACTCACTACAACTCTGTGAGTTCAGTGTCAGACTGAATTAGATTACAAAAAAGAAAAATTGCTCACCCAGTCCCAGTCCTGATTTTTCCATAGCATTCTGGCACTTGTAGTGCTGGTTTTACAAGGAAAACTCAAAAGGTCAAGCACAAGAATGTAAAGAATAATCTAAAATGCTCACGTTTTTATGGGGCAACTTTTGAGAGCAGCACCAGGAAAAACAACACAACTAAATAAGATTGTAAAGATTAAAGGATATCTTGGAAAAAGCGCAACTCACTACCGATACTGTGGATCCTTCTTTCAATATCCCACGCTTTCGCTTCATTTTCTAGACGTTTTTTATGCCCTAGATGTCCTTAGTGCCACATGCTGGGTTAATTTATTTGCCATAATCTGTCAGGATAGCGTTTATGAGTCCATTCACCTGTTTCGTTCGACGTCCTTGGGAAAACATCACTTTTAAGAACTCCCTGCTAAAATACTTTTACTTTATGATATTTAAATGTCGAATTTGTCCATGGTATTTTACTTGATGAACTCGAGGGGTGGAATACATTTTAGTACCTGCTTATATACACTGTGTGACTCATATTAATAGCTGTAATCCGCCTCCAACTAACACCTTTGAAAATAGCATGAGCAATACACATACCAGCTAATTTCTATTTCAATCTGTAATAAGTAATTTCTTTTTTTGTGTTGCACTTTTACACTAAAAGCAGTTTTTGTTCCAGATTGCAAGTTTATAGAGATGTGCTTTCAAGGAGAGTAAAACAGGTTATTTTGCTTTCTATGTTATATTATTTTAAGGTGACATATTCCAGAATTGGAACAGATATTTGAAGGGGCAAAAGGGAGGTGTGAGATGTTTATCCTGCACTGGATATTTGAACTTGGAAATGGAAGCTCATCTTTACTAATGCAAGACTACTAGTTGCAGCATTACTAAGTGTAACAGAACGTAAAGATACGGCTGGATATCTCTTGAATGATACAGGCCAATGTATTCACTCTGATATAGATGCTACGCTAAACTCACAGATCTTGTGTTGTCCTTTTTCAAGTTTCTCATCCAGCCATGCTTTTTCTGCAGTCTGTAATGGGAGTCAGTCTAGTGATGGGGTTTGGGGGAACTACATTTAAACGAACGCAAGGAAAAGAAAGGACATCATATACATGAAAAACGTTATGTCATGAATATACCGACCTCCCTGCCCGTGTTTTTTGGCAAGCAAATGTCTATATGTTGGTTCTAGAGATTGCAATCAAGCTTACGCATTCAGTTCTGTTAGAGTGTTGAATTCTGGGGTTTATTGTTAGCAAAGCATTTCAAAGCTATTGCTGATTTCCTGTGATAACATTGCTATGCATACGGTAGAATTTTAGGGATTAGACTCGAGTGCTCAATTTGCACAGTGAACCACCGAATCACTATGACACATATCTTCCATAGCACCCACTCTGTCGCATGTCGCATGGTGTCTTCTCCAACCGATTCTAGGACTTGTGGTCCTGCATTGCACATGTGATCATCAAAGCTACAAATTCTAGAATGCAAACAAAATCAGGGATAGGTGGCAATGGAAACTTCTCCTCCTGTTGCTGTAAACTCTACCTGGATATTGCTTTACTAATGCATGTAGAAAAAGTAAAACATGATATATATCAACATTAGGTTTCGAGTACCATTGCTATGTCTCAGGATGGTGGTTCAGTAAACTGCTTTATTGATATTTTTTCATATATATTCTCTTCTTTCTAAAATTAGGGTATCCATGTTGAAAGGCAAGGCGTGGTGCACAGCTGTTGACCTTGCAAACTGCGGATTGCCTCCACCTGCCTCGCTTCTGTAATTTGGCTCCTTTGTAATCATGCCAGCCCCTGCATTAAGAATCCACTAGAGGGTAGTCTTAAGAGAAGGTCTTGGATATCCAACCACTAAATAAAATATCAATGATTCAGTGTTCTCCTTTGAAAAGAGTGTTATGGGACCCCTGTATCAAAACCCCAAATTATGGGTCTATTATCCTGGTGGAAGAATAATCTCTAAATATAAGCCATTCCTGAGTTAGGGTATGGTGAATGGTATTCTCATAAATATTACAGCCACAGCAGTTTTATATAACACACGTGTGAGTCCTAGGAGACCAGCTCAGCTGTGAATGGACTATGAGTATTCATCCCAAAGAGGTCTGTCTCTGCCTTCTGCTATCAATACTGTAACCGTAGGGACTGCCTCTTTTGGTACTCCTCCGAATCTTCAAACTACAATGTCTGCAACTCGAACCACCTTGACACTGCATTGTGCTCTTGCTGAGCCTGTCACCTGCCAGGCTTGAATCAACTGCACGTCACCAGGATCTGACTCTAACCACTGGAGAGTCACTTGCCAACTCAAACGAGGGGTTACGTCACGACTCGCCCTGTCTCGCCCTCAAATTGATGCTTCGCCAAACTGCACATCGGGGCTAAAGCATCACTACTTCGAATCATCGCCAATCTGCTAGCTCGAACCAAAGACGTGTTACTCATTGACCCTTTGCAGTGCTTAAACCCAACTTGATGCCGAACAGATCCTGGTGAGCTCCCCGACCTGCTTCGCCTCCGAACCAGAAGGTGCTACCACATTTGAACCTGCTTGACTCCTGCTTACTGCTGGGGTCCACACTATCCAATATACCAGTACTGAACTCAATCCGCTAATACCATTGCTCAAAGCTGGGTTGGATGCCCTGGAACCAACAAAGAAATGAAAGAAGGTACTATCAACCAATAACCACCCCCTGGTCCATTCTGGGCCCTGGAGACTGGTTAGGTCACTTGTGCACCTTTTTCATACAATGACATATCCTTTTTTCTGGTTAATAATTTGCCTATCACCAATGTATTCATACTCACAGTGCTACATTATTTTATCTGTTATATCTTCTCTGTTATTTCCACAGGAGTGTGTTTTTGTGCAGTGCTTTTCTATTTAGTTTTCTTGCAGATGGTGTGTTTAATTGAACTGTATATATTTTCATAGACCCCTGATTGGACATTCCCTTTATTTTGCACAGAGTTACTGTGTCTTTGGGTCACTACTGCATCACATTTACACCCCTCTTAAGAGCATAGTCTTCCCTCGACCCACGTTAACACAAAAGACAAAGGAGGTATATCTCTTAAATGGGCCTGTTTTACCATTATGGTTGTGTTGGCACTTGGTTTTTAGAAGTGTGGGGGCTGAGTGGGCACGTTTTCTACTGCTCATCCGTGGACTCCTGAAGAGCGGAGGTCAATTTGTCACAAGGTCACAGGTGCCCTCTTGACTTCTGGCGTGACAGCAAAGTCACTTCAGCACAGCGGTTGCATTTAAAATATACACCTCTGTTCCAGAACTATGTAATTATAAGGAATGATCATCCTGGTGACAGTTTAATCCTTACACATAAGACATAACTGAGGTTGAGGTATGGTAGCTAGTATTTTTCATATAATGATTAAGCTGCACCTGATCTGTGTCATACTTGTGCCAACACTGTGAGCCAGGCCAGCCATGGACATGCTCTGTGTATTCTCCATAGACTGGCTCTCTCTGCATACGCAGCAGGACCATAGCCAGTGAGGCTGCCTCTCTGCTCATTCTTGTGGGGTATGGTAACACCTTTCTCCAGTAAGACAGCCCCTCAGCAGGAGCTTCCCTGGAAAACAGGAATCAAAAGCTGCACCCTACACAAAAGGACTAGCCTGACGACAGGGTGTTGCATACCAAAGGGTTTTTGATGCCATGGTTCTGAGAAGAAGCATGTTTAGTATAGCCAGGGGAGCTCACCAAAGTTGGGGAATGATATCACCATCTTGTTTCCCTCTGTATATCTCCTTCATTCCTGTGCCCTCCGCTTCCTTTAGCAGAAAGCACTTTGGATATGATGCAAAAAGGCACGTACCATTTGCTACAAGGACAGGGAATGGACCCCTTAAGGCAGGCTTTCGTTGGTCCAATAACCTGCGGACATTTGCCTATAAAGGAGGGTGTCCTCCACCCCTTCTTTGATTCACTTTTGGCCAATCCAGGATTTAAGAAATAAATTTGAATTTCATTTGGGAGAGTTGAGTTTCCAAAGCCCTCAGCCATTGAGTTGAAAAAAGTGGAGAAGGATTCAGAGGATATATCTGCACCTTACCCACTCCCAGGGGACATTGGGGTGGCTTTTCCTGAGGATTAGGACTTGACACTGTGATTGAAAACCTCCCTTGGCCGTGAGAGCCAAACCTGAAAGTACTACCCCTGTCTTAGATCCCCCTGCAGTGGGATGCACAACATCCGGAGTGCTAGAAAAGACAGAATCCGTGTTTTCTCCTTCAAACCATGTGTGATGCCATCACCACAATGGCAACTGCTGGTGCTGCCTTTGGCACTTACTCAAATTGGAACCCCTAGGCTTGCATAATCGAACCAACTCAAAACCGCATTGCTCGGCAGAGCCTTGTCAACTGTCTGGCTTGTGCCCCTGCGAACTGTGCACTCAACTTCAATCTCCCACATTGAAACAAGCATCGAACCACCTGGACTACGCGTAGCATTTCGAATCAAACCGCTGAATCACCACGGCACTCATCGACCAGAACCAACGGTACATATTATCTCAAAACATGCTCGATCCTCAAACCAATCCTGGTGATCCATTTGTCATGCACTGCTCGACGCCACCTTGAAACCGCATGGGGTGCCCATTTATAGCCAACTAGACTCTGACTCGTAGTATGGATCAACACAGCTCGATTCCTGTGAACCCAACTCGACCTGCATGCTCATAGTCTGGCTCGAGACCGTCAAACCCCCTAAAATGGGAAAAAGGTACTTTGGAGCAAAGCTGTCCACATGGACCACCTTTTGGGGCTTTACGGGCTGGCTAACTCCTTTTTTGCACCTTTTCACCAAGAACATTTTCCTTTTGAATGTCTAGCCTGTTTTTCCTCTCTGCTAAATACCCAGAATGCTGCATTTCTCTGTCTTTCCTTTACAGAAGTGTGATTTTGATAGTGTTTTAATAGTAATACATTTCATTGATTTGTTTTGTAAAGTATTTTTATTATTATTATTGTTATTATTATTATTTATATTTTTATAGGACTTCGATTGGACTTTTTTTCAAACTGTCTTACTTTGCAGTTTGGGTTGCTTCTGGCTCACATTTGCACCTCTTCTGAGAGAAAAGCCTCCCCTCATCCTATGTTAGCACAAAGATGTGAAGAGGATACACCTCTTAGCTCTGACTGTTTTATCTTTATGATTGGAATCCCTGTCAGTTTGTAGAAGTGTGGGTGCTGTGTAGGCGGTTTAGCCACTCCTCATTCTTATACTCCTTCAGAATAGAAGTCATTTTGTCACAAGGCTCGTGCGCTTAGTGAAGAAGAAAAGATTCTGTGAACTGTAGTCTTATGTTTCCAATTTCCAGAATATAGCTGTTGTGTAGTGCCTGTCTGTGATGTACTGTGGCTGGTGATATCAAGTGGAATGTTGCTGTATGAGTGGTGGAATGTTTATGGTGAAGGTTCTTTGTGGTGGCAGTTAGATTTTGCCTGCATGGGTGATGGGAGCCGGTGTTGTTATGTACTTACCTTCTTATGTCCTATTTGTAACCGTAACCTAAAGACTGGTAATAAACCTATAAGAAGTAAGCTTAATGAGCCTGGAACCTGCTTCATTTCAATAGCCCAATGGTAAAATCCCTTTGGAATGTGCTGTGCTTTTGGACCACTTCACTGGGATGTGCAGAATGAGTTGTAGGTATGTATTTCCATGATGGTATCTATACTGAGTGAGGCAGAGTTTATCTTTTCTCCTACCTTTGCCAGAGTTTCAAACACAACTCAGAGGTCATAGATTATGTGTGCAGGCTCCATTGCTCTGGAACATCTGCCTTCATATCACAGGTAACCTAGAAAGAGGCCCATTTGCCTTCCCTATTTTAATTACCTTTGTATTATATTATTATATTATGCCTCAGCTCCCGCCATACGTCCATGAACATGTTCCTTACCTGTGTTTCATGTGTCTTTTATGATCAGCCGTTCCATGGTCCAGTGACTGGTTAGCATGACGGCAGAATCATTTGGGGAGTGATTTTTTATCTCTATTAGGAAAGCAGTGATTGGAAACCTGGGGTGCTAATAGAAATAACCACCCATCCCAATGGCTGGAACAGGTGGTAACAGCATCAGGGACCCCAAGTTAAATGCCCAAGTGTATCATTGCAGCTTATGTAACCATTTATTGGGCTAGATGATATACTGATTTCATACTGTATTTCACAGGTTCCATAAAGTTAGCACTTGGGAGGATAGCTCAGGGGCAACGTGCTTGGCTTGGAAGCAAGACAACACGGAGCACCACAGGTTCAGAGCACCACAGGTTTGATCCCCTTGGTTCGTGTTTAGAAACCTCTGGGTATTAAACACGTTATAAATAACCTATCATATTCATATATTCACTGTTATGAATACGTTATGTAATAATGTTGTGACAATGTGTGCAATGTTATCTTGCATTAGGGTGTATTTAGCATACACAATATGACTAAATACAATTAGCACTCTCGGCGGGTGCGGCAGCCAAACAGGTTGCTCTAAACGCAGGCTGAATCTAGCGATGCAAACCTCGGCTCGGAGCAACCCGAGTGGTTGCCGCACCCAGCGCTGCTGTATTCCCTCATCCCCTGCCTCCCGAATCCTAATCCAGCCCCTCCACTCTTCTTACTTGCCCAGCTCCCCGCCCCAAAATCTATGTACCTTCCTTCTCAGGGCTCCTCTGCCCAGGCTGCACGGCTTCTTGATGAAACCATGGACATGGAAGAGGGGCTCTGAGCAGATCCCAGGTTTCTATTTCCATAGCAACCCTGCCTGACTCGCCCAGCCGCTGTTGCGTATGTAGCAGCATGGACGTTTTTTTAAATTGCTTTTAGCACCTCAAGGGTTTTCCTCAGGGTTCTATTAGCAATAATCCCACATTCTGTAGGCTGCACCAGCCCGATAACGGCACTGGGGTCTGAAGTTACAGCACTCGCTTCGCTCTGGCCTTTAATTTAGGCCTCGGCCCGTTACTTGCTGGTGTAGCCCACAGAACTAAAGTCTAGTGAGGCAATAGAATAGGTCCTAACACAGACATGGGTTTCCATGGATTCGAGTTTTGAACAGCCTAGTTTATACTCTTGTTCAGTCAAGTATGTTCCCTTGGGAAAAGTCACGTTCAGTTTCTGTGTTTTCAAAGAGACAGAATTAATTTTTTAGCAATGATGCAATTCTGCTGAGGGTGCTCGTATTTTCAACAGCATTGTGCGATAACACTACCAACAGTTACAAAGGGTGATGCAAAAGATCCACTGATCATTCCGGAAACTCTGAACCAACAAATAAAGAGTAAAACTTATGAAAACCCCCAAACCTCACATTACACATGCCTGCACCCTTTTCTCCAGGCGGAGATGGGTTTTGATGTATCATTTGTACTTCCAGGTGCCAGGGTCAGACTGGGATGAGAAATGGGCCCGGACACCTAAAAAAAAAAAGTGTCCCACCCCTCGCCTCAAAAAACGTGGCCCTCAAACCATCATCCGTGAATCACGTCAATTCATGACCTTACAGAAAATTAAGGGTTAATGGTATTTGTAAACGCTTGAGAAAGTGATAACATTCCTTTTGCTCTTTTAAAAAAAAAAAAACATCATCATCATCGCATAGCTAAATACAACAATTATTTTGCAGAATCATACTCAAGGCATGTCTACTAGTTGCCACTAGTTATGAAAATGGAGAAACGTGTCCTACCTAGCTAGGTGCTCTCTCTTTCTCCCAAACCAGTTATAGAATAGGCTTAGGCTGGGCATTCAAGCACTGACCGTGTCCCAAGTCGCAGAGTTAGGCACACACACTTACACTCAAAATTGACGCTCTCACACTCATACTCTCTCATACTCTCTCACACTCTGTGGCTCTGCAGGTGGTGAAGGTGCAAAGGTTGCACACTTTTATCAGTGGCAGAGCCTTTCATATGCATGAGGGAACAATTCCACTCGAAGAGCTCGCAAAGCACTGCAAATCTGTGATAGTTAAAGTGGGCAACCCAAAGAACCCATGTAAAGATTTGTTTACATCCACGATGTTGCTGCTTTAAGTCACTAATCAAATGTTTTGAACATCATGAGTAACTACAAGCTAGAAGTTTGCGACAAAGAATCTGCATGTCGGTCTTTGTTTATTACACAGACAACTTCTAGTATTACATATCTTAAATCACTGAAAGTACAGTGGGGGGGATTTTTCAAGTTGGCACTATCTTGCATTCTGGGACTTATAGTTTATCATTCAGGATGTGAAAATGAAAGCCACAATGATATTATTTTGGTTTAACATTTTGCTATAAGTGTTTACATTTTGTCATGTAGCTTTATTATGCAATTTGTGTTTTTTGTAAGTAAACTTTATAAAACACATGGCATACATGGCTCTTGTTAGTGGTGTTCTTCTCCTCACACCCATTCACATTGACTCTAGCTTGTCTTACACGTTTTCTGTTTCATTCACTGCCAATCTATTAAGACAAATGGTCTGTTTTCTTTCCATCTTCTTTGCCAAACGTTAACACACATTTTCTTTTTGATTACATCACTCCCTTTTGGTCCTCTGACCCATCTGACTTGTTTTTATACGTTGCACTTTAAAATGTGTGTACCTTTTCCATTTTCATCTGGTTAGATTAAGACTTGTTTCCTGCACCCGTGCCAATTGGCATTGCTATACTCACTGCCCACCTCTCCCTCTCCTGCATTCATAATATTTGTATTCAGATGGAAACAGGTCTTACACATGCCCCTCTTGTCTTTTACTGCAATTCCATTCACAAAGCGTTGACTGCAGGTTATGATTTTCAGATAAAATAGAAATCAAGATTACTTAGTTATTGGTGGAATATCACCATTAGCCATTATATCTCTGTCGGTCTTCCGTGTCTCCAGCACCGCACCCCCGCCCCCATCAAAACCCCTGCTGCCAAACCCAGCAGGAGGCCGCCTTGGCATAAGCACTCCTTCCTCCACAGCGCATCAATGCATGATCTTTGAGGAAGTGGGTGCTGAGACAGTCAGTCACTCTGTCAACTTAAACGTGTGTCACCTTCAGAGCACTGCCCATCTCTGCTCCCAGAGCACTGCCCATCTCTGCTTTTAGAGCACTGCCCACCTTGTGTCTGCCCCAGAACACTGCCCGTGTCTGCTCTGTGCCACTCACTGTCAACCTCTGCCATCTCTCCATCTCTTGCCCACACCAACCTCTTTCACTGCACCACACTTCCTTTGCATGTCTGTGCTGGAACCGCCCACCTCTGCCCTAGCCCTGAGAGCCCATATCACGCCCACTGTCCTCCTGTCCTTGCACTGCCCATCTCTGTGCCATAGCTCTGCATTTCTTTTTCTCGCGCCTTTGTCAGTTTATGGAACATCACTGCCCTACAGCACTCCTGAAGGACACCTGTGCCCAGCTCGGCCCTCATCTTTGCCCATCGTTACCCTGCCCCACTGCCCATCTGTGCCACGCGGCTGTGTTGAGCAACTGCAGGCGTGTATGTGGCCTACATCCCTATGTATGCATGCTGCCCTTGCTCCATGGCCTAGCCTTGCTCTACACCCCTCTTAATCACGGTACCACAACACTTGCACTCCTACCGTGTATCCAATCAGACCAATACCCGTATTCTTCTCTGCCGCCACTGCCCATGCACCATTATCTAGACCTCACTGCGCCCCCCTGAAAGCATTGTTCAGCACATTGCCCCAATGCCTATTCAGCACACAGTAAAGCCTCTCTGCCCGTACCCTTTACATTACACTTTCTCTCTGCAGACACCCAATCACACACTGATGCCATGTCTGCAGCCAGCCCTCTGTCCCCTATGCACACACATCTCCCCCTCCCCGTTACACAGTTTAGCCACCATGGCAGAAGGGCTCGTCCCAGTACTCCGCATTCCTCGCTTTCCTGGGTACAGGACATCCCGGTGCCACAGCCCCCCACTTGTGTGTGGAGTGCGCACAGACCCAGATGCCACTGCCCCCCACTTGTTCAAGGCGGGCTTCAGTGCCCAGGGGGTGGGGGGTCTTTCCCAAGCAGGTAGCGAGCCCATCTGAAAATAACTGGCTAAACAGCTCTGTAAGGCAAAAAGCCTACTGAGGCGATCTTTTTTTATATGCTGCCGCAGTCGCGTCATGTGCGAGTGCAAACAACCCTTTTTTCGTTCCAAGGGTAATAAAATGAGTACTGTTGGCTAAGAACAATACGACTATTCCCCCGGACTCCTACGGGCCATAAAATGGGATCAGAAGCACACTCGGTAATAGCAGCATGTTGTTATTTCCAGGGCTGGGATACGGCTTCAGGATTTACTTTTTATATTATAAACATATATAACAACCTAAGCAAAGTAGACATATTTTGATTTGGTGTCTCCATTCCAAAAATTCCTATTTGGAAGTGCATTATTTGGGTTTAGTTGTCTTTTCTTGTTCCATAGCCTTAGCCATTAACATTTTCGGAAACATGACAAGAGAATTCCTGACGCTCCCAACCAAATGGGAATTTCCTTCATCTGCGTCCAGGCAGGGAACGATTTTTTGTAATGCAGACCAAATGTTTCCCAATCAAGGTGCATGCAAAGCGCAGGGGGTGATCACCTGGGATAGACAGCTGCGCACATCTGTCAAGAGCGCTGAATGCAGAGGCGCACTGGGCTTTGGAGAAATTGGGAAATGTTCCGACTGGCCCTAGGTCATAGATTGAAAGTCAGACATCTGGCAATAACACACTGTGTGGATATCGCCCGACTTCCTCAGAGGGGTTCCTTTACTGGTAATCAGTTCTTGGGTTGAGGCCTGGTCAATTTTTATGCGACATACATAATATGAAAATAACATAATAAGAACACTTGGGTTTTTAATTACTTACTTAAGGTAAAGTTACTTGCTCCTATATGGGGCTTGACTGCTCGTCTGTAGTGTCTCCAGGCAGCCTGCGGCTGCTGCTCACATGATGACAGTGTGTGCAGTGGTGCTGCTCTCTCTGCTCCCCCTCATCAGCAACAACACCAGTGGCTTGAGGCTTACCTTCCACCAACCCTTCGCTAAATCTGTCACCCCAAGACTTGTAGTTCCACACTTAAGTTCCGAGCCAACTTCTGGCTCCGGAATATGGTGGCCAGGCTGCAGTGCACACATATGAAACACCCAATGCACATGACGGCCCAGTGGTGCTGGTTTGGCGGGAGAAGGACGAGCAGTGAATGGCTGCCAGTCTGACCCAGCGCTGCTAGTGCTTGCTACATTACCAAGCACCAAGTAGCCAGCCTCAGACTGCAGCAACTACAACAGCAACACGCAGCCACACGCTCTGGGCTGCCCCTCTAGCAGAAAGGCAGGCGCCAGGGCCAGGCCAGTCCCACCCGCATCCAACCCAGGTAGGACAACATTAAGCATAAAAATCACTCAATTGAAAGTGCAATGCCACTTGCAAAGGGACACACACAAGCTCAGCCGGCTCAGCTGAGTGAGTCGGCTGAGGCACACGCATCCTGATGGTTCCCCCCAGCCCCACACTAGTAGAGTGCGATCACAGCCATTGGCCAAGGCCCAAGCGGGGCTGCCTCCTGTCTGGCAATCGTGCTTTTTGCTGCCTTTCATCAAAGCAAATTTAACACTTAGGAACTACGTGTTAACTTACTTTGATGAACATGCAGAGGTCCGGGGACGCAGGAGACAAGAGCACATTAGCACAATAAAAATCAATCGATGAAATGATCCTTGCGCTGCAGCGTGGACGTGGCACGTCTGCTGCCCACCCTGCCAGCCTTGATATATTAAAATATGTGCATCTCTGCAAAACCTGCCCACAGCAGCCCGCCCTATTCCCACAGCCAGATTCAAATCGGTCGGGTGCCGAATGACCGATAAGTCAATCCGACCCTGCCTGATGCAAACAAACAGCAATGAGTCACACCATGTTCATACAGTGGGAGGCATTTACAATGACTACTATGTATTGCCAGATTTTAATAGATGCTAACACAGACTGATTCCACCATAGGAATCAAATGCATTAATGCAAGCAAAACATTAACAATAGAAATGCTTACACCATTCTCACAGCCGAGGGGGTGGGGAATGCAGAAATGTTTATTCCCTTCCATGACTCATCTCTGTCTGACAAAAACGGGAAAATCTGTGGAGTTTAAATGAAGCAATCATATGTACAACTTTCATGCACGGTTTTAACACTTCATTTAACAGTGTGTGAGATTGGAAAATGACTCACAGGAACACACCACTTACATGGGCCGGGAGGTTATCGTAGGGGCACTATGGTTGTCTTGGAAGCAAAACAGCACAGAACAACAAAGGTTTGAATCCCGCCCCCCCCTCGTGTTTGGTTTAAAGAAATGCATTTCTTTTGAGAAAAGATTAAACGTATGGGAGTGGTCAATTCTTGTTTTGATCTGGATTTTTATGGAAGCTCTTGCAGTTTCACAGCACTGCAAATAGCAGGTATTATGTGTGCTCAATTCAATGTAACACCTTCTTGACATGTAAAGGATGCTATTGTGGGTTGGATCTTGATAGACTCAAACCTTTTTACTTGTGTTCGATATTTCTCTAAGCAAGGCCAGGGAAGATGTTCCCATCACCTTCTCCTGTCATTGCTGAGCCAGGTTCAGAGGTCTTATAAACCCGGCCAAGAGGTTTCCTTCATCACAGGGACATCTTGATCCTGGTAGGGTTGAGGACTTGATTGAAAATAGTCAAATGCTCCAATGATCTTGTAGAGGTCTGTGTAAAAACTGTCATCAGTGAGTTATGCTCAGGGCCATGAATCTCCATATGTGTACATGTTTTAAATGTTTACTTTGATTCCTTCTGCTCAATTTAAAAGCTGGATTGTGCAATCTAGCACTTGTACAATCAATGGGGAGTGTTGCAGACAGTTTTGTGCATTATCATGGAGCCACAACTTCACGTGTCCTGGGTCTTTCTGTGGCCACGCTGGATGCTCCTTAACTCTAAAATGGTGGCGTGATGAGCGGGTTCAATGGAATGGTTCTGTCTTAACAAAGGAGCCAGATTGTAAACAAGCTCATCTGAGGCAAATAGATGCTTCAAGGCATCTCAGTTGGCGTAATAAGGCCACACTTAGCTTTGAGGTCAGATAATGTTGCAGACATCCATTGAACGTTAGAGCTGCTCCCTTTGCTCTTGGGCCCCCATTTTGGTTGGCTCATTGTAGTGCGTGAGTTGGGGCAAGTGGGGCCAGTGGCTCGTAGCCTCTGCAACATAAGACGTTCATGCTGTTGTTACAGAACAAAGAAGGGAAAATAGGTACTAGCAATTAGCATGATGTGTCTGTTTCAGATAGAGCATCTCATTCGCGTTTTGTAGCTGATATGGGCTATTTCTTGAAATGGCACACATATGGCTTTCAAATTAAAATACATGTTTAATATAGTCCATGTATGTCATGTAAGCAATAGTCTCTGATATCTACATGCAGTCCGCTTTTACTTCGGGCAGGGCCATCTCACCCCTTCTTTCTTCAGAAGTCTGTACATTGAGTACTATTGAATTGGATGATTTGGAATGAATTGGATGAATTGGATGATACTAAACGTGGGAGGGCTATATCATGAAGCACTATATTAAAATGTGGTATTATTATTAGTAGTCACAGTAGTATGGTATACATGTTATATATGTGATATATATGATGTCAAATGTGATACCATTGAATATATGTAATTGTAAAATGTCACTTTTATAGTGCAAATGCATGTTCTGTGTCTATGCATCAGTAATAACACTGTTTAGTTTTCGCGATACAGGGCAAAATGAACATATGGCAAAGTGGTCATTTTAATATTGCCCTGCACCAGTGGCATGTCCACACTCTGAACTGCGGTGGTCCAAGTGGGGCACTGACTTATGCAGGGGTGGCATGAAGTACGAGGGCACACAATCATTCTCTGTCTACACCCATAGACTGGGCCCCCTCAGACTGAATTACTTTAAGTTCTCAGTAACACTCATGCTAATGAGAGAAACTTTAAATGTCCCTGCTGTAATGATTCCTATTCCCTAACCAGCTAATGTATGCCTGTAAACCCCTACTGATGTATAGAGCTCTAATGAGTCCGGCAGCTAAGTTTGGGCTCAATAAATGACCCAAACAAAATCATTAAATAACATAATATGGTCATGTGAATTAATGGAAGTTCCCCTTCTGCAAAATATAGCCCTCAATCGTGTAAAACATACAGCCAGTGTCATGTTTTGAGCGGTGTTTTTCACACATTAAATAAGTATAAAAAAAATAAGTATTTCAAACACATTTTTAAGAATGGACTGTGCCATAGTTCGATAAAATCATTGTTATAACCTTTCATGCTTGGCCACGTACATTGCCTTTTCGTTTGCCTACCATGCTATGCATATCAGCTCATACACATGGCATTCTGATATGCTGGGTATAGGGCATGTTTATGCTTTACATTCTCCCACAATTCACGGGGAAAGCTGGCCTAGTTAATGATTCTCTACATAACTTTTCTGTTGTTATGGAAAAAACAGACACTTGTTTCCCTGATTCATTGCTCATCATTATTAATAACATCTTACTTTTGTATATTTTGAAATAAAGCAACACAGCACTAAAGTAGCCAAACAATGTAACAAGAGATACTCATTTTATGTCTGGGGACTGCTAATGGTTGCTCATCAGACCAAACAACTTATTGTTTTTCCTGATGCGAATCAGAGAGACCCTCAAGCATTTTTCATAGGGGATCCCGGATGAGGTCACTGGAAATCTTGGAGTGGCACACATTCATTGACTCTAAGAGGCAGGAGGGACCCGGTGGTTGGGGCCCACGGTTTTTTAAGAGAGGCCGTGGCCCCCTTTGACCATCCCTTGGTGGCGCCTCTGAGGCGGATGAGATGGGAATATCTCGAAACCAAGCTACAGTGGCTGCTAGTTGTGCTTCTCTCAGGCCGCCCCACATTCTCCAGATGTGGTGATCTCTGCCATGCATGACACCTGGGGCACATCCACGGCAGCGAGAAACAATGGCTAATGCCATGATCACTACCCAAAATGTCCAGAAGTTAGGCAATTTCGGGGAAATATGGGAGGTATGGAGTATCCCACAAGGTGCCTGAGTGTACAACGTAAATCTGGTCATTACAATCACGGTAAAATGTACATCTCCAGGGAGCTGCACCCACAATGCATGTGGTGAAAACACTGCATCCAGATCCATCGCAAAGCGAATCATGTATGCACTGCAACATGTATGAGCCCCACAGGTTTTCACTTTAGCGCTTAAACAGGAGGGAGAAAAACCTTAGGTAGCAATACAGATACATAATATTTCCAGAGAGTCTGGTAATTCACTGGGGAAATAGAAAACCTCACAGGGTAGTAAGACTATAAACATGAACAGGGTTTGAAAGATATGGGGCCTCATTACGAGTTTGGAGGTAGCCATGATGCTATTAGCACCATGGCTGACTCCAAACCGGGCTCCATTACCGGTTTCCTGCAATGGGGACTTACCGGGTCATTCCGACATAGGAGGTCCCAGTAATTCCTCCTTGCAGAAACCATTACCCATTCCCATTGAGCCCCCATAGGGCTCAATGGGAATGGGGAGGGAGGTAATAACGGGCACATTACAAGTGGCTCATTATTGCCTCCCTCTTCCCCTCGCGGGACCTGGAAAAGACACCTGGTTTTACCAGACGTCTGATCCGGGTCCACCAAAGGGAACCTCGTAATCAGCGCTCCCGTAATGAAGGGGGCTGGTCCTGTACCGGCCCCCTTCATTACGGGAGCACCAGGGTTGTAATGAGGCCCATGGAGTGCCTAGCAACGAGACAGGGGTACACAATGTGGGAACAAGCAGGCCCTTTAAGTCGTCATTGTTACTTATCTGGGTGCTGAAGTGTGTGAAACTCGCCCGATTGAGTACAATATTTATCTAGTGATCATAATCACAGAGGTTTGAGGTTTGATACTTTTTATTGAACTATCCAAAAATGTTATTCAGTGATGGAATATGCAAAGTTGTATTGAGGTTAACTATGGTCAGGGGGAGCCTAGATTTCTCTGGCAAACCTTTTGTTCTGGAATTTCCTTAAGCTTTTGGGTCTTGTTGCAGTTTAGGTTGAAGACTAATGCTATTTTACATGGTGAGGTCCTGAGTAGCAAAGGAATTGGCAGACATGGGGACATTATGTCCTCCCTATTCTTCCCTGCATCTGACTCGTGGAGAATGTGGCTTAAGAATGCAATCTAGTGCATTACACTTTCACTCCCAGTCCAAATGTGCACAAAATAGCTGAATTGTACCTGTCACAACCAGCTACATGGAGATTTTTGTAGCTGCCACACGAACACAGACACATTTACTCGTTGCTATTTCTAGTGGGGGGTATACATATTTGTTTTACCATGACAACGCATCACTATCTACCAGTGAACATCCTAGAAAAACATGGTCATTTTGTCAACAGAATTAAAATAACGTCGTTTGTGGTTTAATTACACTGCTTAGAACGCGCCTCTGATTTCTTGATCTTTACACGTTAGTGTGAGAGCACGATGCGCTCTTGTCACTACGCAGCCACGCTATGCTTAGCACGAGTCATGAGCAAATCATCATGCACCCAGCGCATCTTGGTGCTAGGCCGCTTAACTGAACTCACAGAAGTGAGAACAGCGAAGATGAAAGCGGCGTTCCAGGCTCTCAGCATCCAAGAAGTTGAGGTAGTTGTGAAAAGGTGTCTGGAGAAACACAATGCACACGTTCAGACCTCAGGCCAAAAGAACTGCCCCAAACTCAAACAACAAGAACATTCTGTGACTACTGCAGAGGACGGATGCCTCACAGGAGCTGGTGTCCAGCCTGTGCAGCCGCCTGCATCAAGTGCGGCAGAATTGGAGACTTTGAGAAAGTATGCGGATCCGCCACATTAATTCCACCTCCATCAAGCCCCAGCAACAGCAGGCGAGTGTGCGCCACATGGCCACTACTCAGGAATCTGATGATTCTGGTGATGAGCATGATGTATTCATGATCTGCACGCTGGGAAACAAGCCAGACAACCACAATGCAGAATCCCCATGCCAGCGCTGATTGACAGTGGGGTGTCCATGAATGTGATGAGTGTATCACAGTTCACACTTCTGAAGCCATGTCCCATCCTGAGGTGTATTTATGTTCTTATTTGTGCATATGGCTGGGAAGCGGCAATTCCACTACAAGAGGTGGACCGAGTGGAATTTCATCATGACGATGTGAAGAAGGAAGGGAAAGTGTATGTTACACCAGCTGACACAACGACCATGTTAAGCTGTAACACAGCAGCAAAACATGAATTGCTCAAATTTGCGTTTGGAGAGCACATGGAAGATGTTGAAGACCTTCTGCATGAATTTCAGTCTGGCTTTGTCGGCATCAGGTGTCTATGCGCTCAGGAAGTTTGGTTACACATTGACCAAATGATGCAACCCATAGCCATCCAGCACAGGCGCATACCCTTCCATCTTTACACCTGAGTCGAGGAGGAACTGCATAAAATGGAAGAAGGATTCAGGTTGAGGAAAATATATTAAGACCACAAGGGAACCAAGAAGCACAGCTGTAGAGGGGAGGGGTGGGCAATAGGTGACATACAGGTAGTTTGTGGGGAAAGGGTGTAGTCAATTATGAGTCTCCAGAAGGCCAAGGGAAGGCGGTGTGCATGCAGGTTTATATGGGTATGTTGGGATGCATGTCAAACTCCCCTGGACCCCAAACTATTCAGGATGAAGAAAATATTTTAAGACCACAAGGAAACCAAGATGCACGGCTGTAGAGGGGAGCGGTGGGCCGTAGGCGATATACGGTAGTGAGTGGGGCAAGGGTGTGGTGAATTATGAGTCTGGCGAAGGCCAAGGGAGGGTGGTGCACATGCAGGTTTATATAATACAGTAATAAGATGATAAGAATGATTATGGTAACAACCAGCCCCATCCCACGGCAGAAAATAACTGAAGCACCGCAATATTAAGATCGAGGCCTACGGTGGGACAGGAAGTGGTAAAATCAGTAGCACATCCTGGCAACCAGTTTCAAAGCTCTTTCCCACCTCTGTTCCCAGCCCAGGCAGTAGACAAAAAGGCCTTCATGCCGGATAGATAAACCACCCATTTGTCTCATGTTGCAGGCGTGTGAGCTCAGAAAGGAATACGAATAGCTGAGCATGGGTAGGGCTGCACCCATTCCGGAAGGACGATTTCCTGTGAGCAAGGGCAGAGGTCTTGAGCTGCCAAAACAACCCAACACAGATTAAAGGCATTAGCACCCTCCAGGAGGGAAGGGGTCCTATTGAACTGCCAGATGCTCACAAACAGCACCCCTAACTCCCTCACAACTTGATTGGTATAATTCTGGAGATGTCCAGGTGAAGGCCTCGGGAGGGGTTGCTGCCAAGGGCAAGAACAGAGCGCATTGTCCAGTGATTTGTACTATGAGGTGCATGGGATGATGCCAACAGATAAAGTTCAGCACCAGGGAGGCATTGCAGGGCACATGTTTGTCTAGGATCAGAAGAAGCACCTCTCATCTCAGAGGGCCAATTTGACCTCGAGAGTATCCACTGGGCTCATGTCTAATTACCAGGTACACATCATGTGAGGTGCCAATGGGACGGGAAACATCTGTACACGGCCCGCCAATCATGTTCATAGAACCTAAGGTGGCAAAGCCGAAGACCACATCGAAGAGGACTGGCCTAATATAAGCCAATCAATCAAAGTTCTGTTGGGGATGGATGGTATGGTATATAGGGGACAGCCAACAAGGGTGGGGAATGCTCTGATTACTTACCGGTAATCTTCATTAATCCTAGTCCTACTCTTCCTGGTCACAGTACTTACCTCATAAGGCCCCTGCCTCTGACACAGAACCTTCTTTTATTTCTTGTATTTCCTATAACTCCTCCCCCATAACCCTGTCACTCAGTTTCATATTACCAAGCCGGAGCATGGGACCTTCCCCGCAGGGAGTGTGAGGAGGGTCGTCAGTACTGTGATGAGGAAGAGTAGGACTAGGAGTAATGAAGATTACAAGTAAGTAATAAGAGCATTACCTCCACGTCACTCTTCCTCGTCCCAGTACTCACCTCATGAGGAATACCAAAGCAGCCATGGGGAAAAGGTCCCAATGAGACACAGAGCCAAAAACAGTGCAGAAAAACACACACCATTAAGAACTCTAAATTCACATCCCCACAGACAAAAACTCCAACCCCGGAGGAACCACCCCCCGAGTGGGAAACATTTGACCTACAGTGGTTGATGAAAGTTCTTTGACCAGCCAGGTGGCAGCTCCACAAACCTCCTGTAGAGAAACCCCCCTTGCATCGGCCTAGGAAGCCGCCAAACCCCTGGTGGACAGGCCCTGGATGCGCGCAGGCAGGCCAGAAGCCAAATAGGCCATGGAGACCACAACACGGATCCACCAGCTAATGGACACCACAGCACCAGCTGGGCAAAAAGTAATCAGAAGACTATCAGTCTGGTGGAAAGGGGCATTCCTAGCCAAATACTCCAACACTGCCCGACGGACATCAATGTTAAGCCAAAACAACCTCCTCTGGTGCTTGAGGAACCTGAAACAAAAAAGGCAGGGAGAACCAGATCCGGAGAGGTGTGAAAAATGAGAAACAACATTAGGGGGAAAACTTCAGACCACACCTCAGCACCACCAAGGGGGTGACATAACAGGATCCCAATATCCTCAAGCCTACGGGCAGAAGTGACGGCAATAAGAAAAGCATTCTATAGCGTAAGATGATTGATATCAATCTCGCAAAAAGGGCTAAAATGGAGGCCTTTGAAGGAACCGTACGATAAGAGGGAGATCCCAAGGGGGAAGTCCCTTACAAGTACAAGGACAAGAAGAAGAAAAACTCCTGAGCAACTTCCCACCAACACCTCCCCATCCAAGAGACCATCATGGTTCCCCTAAAAGGAACTTAATGGAGGCCCACTGAGAGCAAAGCGTGGAAACCGCCAGGCCCTTGTCAAACCCCTCCTGGAGGAATTAAAGGATAGCGGGGAGGCCAGAACGTAGGGGAGGGATCCCAGACCACCAACACCAGTCCCGGAAATGGCCCCAATGCCTGCCAAAATCCTTCAGAGTGCAGTGCCTAAAGGCATTCATTATGGGCTCGACTTCAGGACCAGAGAACCCCTGAGATATCAGCCTAGACCGTGCAATTGTCACACTGCCCATTGCATCCAGCAGACTCCCAACTGCAGATCCCCTTGAAGGGAACAAGGCCACTTCGGAACCAACAGGGAGGGGAAACAACACCGGCGGGGCCAAAATGGAGCCAACAACAACACAGTCACTCTGAACACTCTGATGTGCTGAACCACCCGGGGCAGAAGGGGAACCGAAGATATTCGGCCTAAGAACCAGATGCGCCCCTGCATGAACTTTCTTAAGGCTGGAATTCACCCGGTGGTCCACTGGATCCGGGACAGCCGCCTCCTCGGCCGACACAGAAGAGCGACCCACCAGGCTGGCGAGGATATTGACAATCGCAACTGGACCAGACATCAAAATCTCGCCCTTCAATGGGTGGACTTTGGACATGAAGTGGGGCATTGAAATCTTATCCGAGTCATGCCATTCCCGCAGGATTTTATTCCAGATATCAGAAAACAATGGCAACCCCATCCTAGGGGTATGCCTATACTGGCGAATAGAAGGGTCAGCCCCCTCAACCGGTACAAGGGGCTGCAAAAACCCCATGCAATCCCCAACTTTTGCAAGCACCTCCTCCACTCCCTCTCAGTCAAGGTACTTCCCTTCCGCATCAGCCGAAGAGGAACAAGAAGAGGCCGATAACTCAACCCCAGAAAATTAATAGGACGAGGAAGACAGACACCTGCGCTTGTGTCCATGTGCATGTGCATGCCTCCATCCATGATGTTTAAGTAGCCTCTTTAACTCCTGCCTGGACAGGGAAAAATGTGTATCCTTTTTCTTTCTCTTTCTGCATACCTCAGAAGAAGAGGAAGATGAAGAAGAAGAAGACAGGGCCAGATGCCTGCTCCTTGCTGAATGTTTACCCATAGCGTATCCTCAGAATACCGGTGACCAAATGATGCCCAGGCTTCTCAATACCAATCCAAGGTATACAACCACAAGCAACCAGCCGTTACTCCAAATAGAGGCCAGAAAACAAAACAGCCAATAGGAAACAACACCTAATAAAATCCTATGGCAACCCCTCACACAGCACCAGAGGCGGAGCCAACCCCAACAACAGCCGTAAAACCGCTCGCATTAAAGGAAGTTTCAGGGAGAAGAACAGTGTTAGGAGAAAACATGCAAATAATGACTTTTACATGGCTGAGAGCTGCTGGCAGACTCACGCTCTACCCGCCGAGTGATCAGAGTCCCCTCCCCAACCATCCTTACCTGCACCCAGGCCCTCCAGGACCTGGGCCGCAATGCCCTGCGCTGGCCATAGCCCCGCCGAATCCAGGCAAGGAAACCAACTCAAACCGAGTCCCGAGTCCCACACGGAACCCGGGAGTATCGCCGCACCTGAAGGAGCCAAAGACCCCGCCACACAGCCCCATCAGGGGGCCAGCAATCGTTGCTCCCCAGTAACCCACGCCAAGAAAAAAAAGCCCAACCTGCCAGAGGCAGGAAAAATTAAACTGAGTGACAGGGTTATGGGGGAGGAGTTATAGGGAATAAAAGAAATAAAAGAAGATCCTGTGTCAGAGGCAGGGGCCTCATGAGGTAAGTACTGGGACGAGGAAGAGTGGACGTGGCGGTAATGAACAATGTATGCTGTTTGCGTCATGTGTGACAACATCGCCCTTTATAATGTGCTGCTTGCTTTTGAACTAACCAGTGAGCTCTGTGGCAGTCAGGATTAAGTGCCCCTACTGACACGTATTTTCCTCTGTATAAGAAATAAAACGTAGTTATTTTTGCAAGAGGTGCACCAAGCGTTTTCCCTTAGAGGATTGTTTTTTACTGTCTGGGTGTCGGCGGTATGCCCTATAGTATTCAAGGCTCCTACTTTTTCCTAAAGCTAGATCTAAGAGCGAGTTACCAGCAGATCCATCTTCACAAGGATTCGAGATACATAACGACATTCTCGTCACAATAGGGTTTGCACTGATATGAACGTCAAGGATTTGAATTGTCGTTGGTGGCAAAAGTCTTTCAGAACGCTATACAGGGTGTTGTGGTCGGGATCCCCAGTATAATCTGGAAAGCACCAGGGAACCCTGATTCACCAGGAGAGCAGGGACAACAAATTATATCTACACAAAATGCTCCTGAACACAACCAGTATACTCAATAATTCGAGTATGTTTCTGCAGACACATATTACTGTATGTGTAGCAGCAGATTTACATTCTCAATACGTCTAGAAGGTACATAAAACTAAGACACCACCCAGCTAGACCACAATGTGTAACAATTTATAAATCAGTTTAATAAGAACAGTATCAATCAATTTAGTAAGAACAAGATAACATAAAACCGCATTCAATGATAACATGAAATTGTAAATTAGATCTTATTCATAGATAACATTCATACAAATATATGTGTGTGTGTGTGATATGACAAGAAACAAAACATAACATACAAAACTACATTTTTTCTAGCAATTACATATACATAGCATAACAACAGACAATGGTACAATATTGAATTAAGCTAGTTCACCACAGACCTATAGCACACATGCCTTAGTATGAAAGACACCACTGGGCTCTCTAATAAGATGTGCCCTAAACTAATGAAAGTGGTTGCCGATAAGCTAAAAAAATAAGGCCAACTAGATGCCTAATATGTGCAGAGCTTTTGTCTATTAGTAATGGCCTATTAGAATGATATATTCATCCGGCCACTCGGCCAACCCTAATTACAGTTTCCACTATCCAAAGCAGTCTTCTTCAGGGCCAAAGAAAATGGAGGCAGAAGTCTTCACTTTGACGACCAAGTCACCTTCCAACCCTGCGTGCTGTTTCATGGAGGTATACCAACTGTATAAAAGCATCAAACCATTTGAGAATAAATCATGTCCATCCTTTGAGACAGCAGACATAACATACTAATGTCGGCATCAAGATTGTGTAGCACTTTACGTGCATAACGCGTCACAAGCTTTATTAAAAGGCAAAGAGCCCCATCCGTATGTCAGAATGTATGGGAGGACAAGTCTTTAGGACCCCCTGCCCCACATTGCCCACTTACATGAGGCTGTACGGCCTGTAGTGTAGCATAACATAGACACCATTCTATAACACACCAAGGGCCTCATTACAGGGATCGCAGTAAGGATTTACCTCTACCAGTAAAATACTGGTACCAGTAAATCCTTACTGCCTTACTACGAGGTCCCTTTGCGGGTTGGGGGATTTAACGCCTGCTTTTTGCAGGCGTTAAAAACCAACCCGCAAAGGGACCCAGGGAGCTAATTACGGTACCGCAATTTGCGGTACTGTAATTAGTGCCTTCCCCATTCCCATTGAGCCCTATGGGCCAAAAATGGGAATGGGGAAGGGCAATGGTGGAAGGGGGAATAACCGCCGCACCAACCTTGGAATGGGGCGGTAATTCCCCTTTCCGCCAAGGCAGTGCCAGTATTTAATAGCGCCATGGTTCTCCGCCATCCGTGTAATGAGGCCCCAAGACTCCATTTTGAGCACACTGAACCCAGGCCCCAGTAGAACAGCCTGCGTACCAACGCTGCAGCTCGGCCCCCACTTGACTGCGCACAGAGAGTCCTGCATCCCCCCTTTCTCCCTCCATGGCAGATCTGCTGAAGGCCCGTTCTGACGAGCAACTAGACGCGAACAAGTAACAGAACATACACTGTATCATTTATCTTCCGCAGTACCTCATTGCCCTAGAAGTGACCGGACTTGCAGTGGAGGTCTGGGAAAGAACACAAGTCGTCCCTATCAAGTATACCCCGACCCTGCACCTAACCCCCGTGCTTGTGATATATGGTGCTCATGACCCCCAGCCCTGCTCTCCCAGATGAAGAGTTAACCATATATGCTAAACTCTCGAGTCTCTCAGTCTTATCCATGCTGCTAAAGGATGTGTGTTAAAAAAGTGTTAAAACGTATAATGCAAGTCACTCATACTAAGACGAGGTGACCCCCGCCCTCCCACGAGACACCTCCATGTTCTAAGGCCAAGTGTGCGACCACTCAAAAATCCGCTTTTACCAACTAATGTTTTGCTGCTATTGTAACAAAGGGTAATGGAAAAGCAATATATAAAATGCTTGTGTATGATGTGATGAAATATGTTGTATTGCATGTAAGCCACCTAGGGCATTGAGCCAGTCCTTAATATAATCGAAATGTTAGATCAACACATTGCTTTCTTGCTCCGGAGTATGTAACCCAACCTGATACTACCTCACATTTGTTATAAGTTCATCTTTCTCATGAATTGCAAGCATAAGACCGATTAATGTTATGTAATGTATTTGCCAATGAAAAACCTCCATTGTTATGAACCTAGTAAGGTAAGCAGAGGGAAACGGCACAAATGTGTAATTTATCTAATGCCCCCAGCCCCAACATCTGTATTTGTGCAGGCCCGTGAATAAGAGACTCGCACAAAGTTACAAGGCCATCTCCCCCTCGTCGGGGCTTGCTGGTGTGCGAACAGCACAGCTGCACCTCCCCACATTCCTGCTGGACCCGCTTCAAGTATTTACCTCCCCCATGTCAGAGGCCACCATACAACCACTGTGTACTGCCATTGCCATGCCAAGGGAATTATGAGCTACCAGGTCCTAAATCCCGCCACCTTTGAGGTACCAGTTATGTGCCCCCCCCTGACCTAATGGTATTCCTAATGGTATTCCAGTTCACCCCAAATTCAACAGACCACGAAGACAGTTATCCGTCCTCGTGCACACATCCCCCAGAGCCATCAGTTACTGCAACCAACAAGATAAAATGATGAAGGTAGCTTGACCCGTGCCCCCTGTTAAGACACCTGGACCCATGAGACTGGACCCTTTGTTAATGACAACTTTACGATGATGTATGGAGGAAGCCTCTTATTGCATACTGCTTTCTTGTGTTCCCACACAGGTATTAGATTGATGTTTTGCAAGTTTTACATAACAACCTTGCATAAATAAGTGTGATGAATGTGTATGAAAGACCACAAGGGCAAGTGTCTAGAACCAAAGTGGTGAATCTCCGTTGACAGCCAGTACCCTGGAGCTCCACCTCGACGAGCCCAGCTGACCCAAGCACTTTGTGATGCCACCAGTTGGATCCCCGCCAATCATGGAGCACCGAGCGTATAGACAACATAGTAGCTAGACGTCGCCATCCAATCCCCAAGACTATGTGGCCCCTATAGCTTAGCTCATGCATGACGTGTATTTGTAATATAACTGACTGTCTTTGCTATTGTCAGACAGAGCGCTCTCAGAGTTTGCAGAGTCCTTTGCATGCCCTATATTGCTTTAGATAAAACCTTTTAATTTCAACCGCACTTGGTCCTGGTCTCATTCCCTCCTGGGGTGTGTCCTTCATTGCCTCTCATTGAGGAGGGTTAACTGCCTTATCGGGGGATGCTTACTTTCACGTACCAGGAATTTATCTAGCTGTGGAGCTCATGCCGAGTCAATTCCCGCTGTTCCACAATAACCAGTCGCATGCAAACTATCTTATTCAGAATTTGTGAACATGGCCTTACACTCAATAAAGAGAAATGTAAATTCCTCAAATACCGCTTAGAATTCTTCATCTTTGTCTTTCACAAAGTAGGGATGTCGGCAGACACAGAGAAGGTAAAAGACATAAAATCTGCATTTGCACCAAAGAATCAATCTAAGATGCACAGTTTTCACAGAATTATAAATTACATTTGAAGATTCATCCCACACCTTACAACTTTGTCCGAACTGCTGCAAAGCCTTACGAGGGCAGCAGAACCTTGGTATTGGAACAAACTGCACAAAGAAGTTACACAAAATGCACTGGCGGAAGACACTAAGGCATCAGCAAGACACATTCCATTTGATAGAGAAAGTCTAGTTTCAAGGCTTGGAGCTGATGTTGAGGCAATTGTGTCCTGATGCATTACAATCTAGTCATCTGGCGCCATAGCCCATAAAATCCACGGTATGGGGAGAAAAATCCTTGGAGAGTGTGGGCGTGGACTTTGACTCTTTACCCAATGGAAATCATACCCAGATAGGAAGGATAAGGAAGAGGTGAGAAATAATGGATTGGTTTAACAGGGTGAGGAAGGGGAGAGGTAGAGAGGGTGAGGAAAAGCAGGAGGTTGTATGGTGAGATGTGGTCAGGCAGAGGTGGAAAGTGATGGGCAGTGGCTATAGTGGGGGGTGGAGGTTGTGTGGGCTGTGGCAGGGATGGACATGGCAGGTGTAAACTGGGGATGGGGGAGATAGTGAGGGAGAGTGGAGGGTGGGGTACAGTAGTCAGGCATGTTATTAGAGTGGGGCTGGTAACTTGAGTGATGGGGTAGGGTGAAGTGGTCATGTGGGGTGCAGTGGTGTGGTGTAGATGGCTATTGTTGTTTACTGGGGTGTAATGGCAGAATGGTGAGATGGAGTTGAATTGTGTGGTGTGGTGCTGTGCAGTGGTACCATGAAGTGGTAGTGTAGCACGCAGGTGTGGAGTGAAGATGTGGTAGTGTGGAGTGGTGGTGTGATACTGTGGTGTGGAGTGGAGTTTGGAGTGGGGATTTGGCGGTGTGTCATGGGAAGTGGGTATGTGCTGGTGTGCAGTGGTGTTTTGAAATGGAGTAGTGATTGTATCGAGGGTTGGTGTTGTTGTTTGTAATGGTGGCATGTTGTGGAGTGATAGAGTGGGCTGGAGAGATGGTGGAGTAAGTGTGGAGTGTGGGTGTGGAGCAGTGGTGTAGAGTGTAGGGGAGATGCGATCTGGAGTGTGCATGCAAGTACGCTAACACAGGAGGAGGCGGAATAGGGAGCTCTTAGCAGACAGTGTCAGCTTCAGGAAACAAATCAATATGTAGCAAAAATTGCTGGCTGCCATGCCAACTGGAGAGTTTTCATCCTAACAGCACCTGTTCTCTTTCTTTTACCTGCAGGAATGTTTTGGCTATATAGGTGGCAATATGACTGCCAACTCAATCAAGACCATGAATGACCCATTGTTTAGGATGCCTGTCTATCTTTAGATCAATTCTAGTCAATTGTAAAACATCAATAGCTGTATTTCTGTTAGCTATAGACTTCGGTTGTTAGAGTGCAGTGAAGGGTTTCCTTTACGATTGCTCAAAATATGGTACACTCTCCTCCCCATACAGATGAAAAGTCAATTCATATATTATTTTTTTATTGTGAATTTGATAAAAATTTGATTTTACACACATGTATACAATTAAATACATTTTTCTGAATACGTTTCCATAAAAATACAATCAATTGAAATCATCTTCCATGCAAACATAATCAAATCTTGTCCTTTTATACAAATAGACCCAATTCCTCCAACATGTGTCCAATAGCGTGCGTTAAAACTAATTCCGATCCCACACAAATGTGGGTCCATAAATGATCTGCATTGGCAAGTGCACTTGAGACGTTAAAGAAGCGGCCCAAAAATCTTGTTCTCTCAGGTCTAAGAGCTGAACATTCACCCAATAAGTGGCACAAGGTCTCTATTTTTTTCTCACTGTTTCACCGTATACACTTGTGTACGATCACGAAATAAATAGACTATTTCATTTAAATTCATATACAGAGTATTTTTTTTTGGTGACACAATTTTAGCAGCCAGGCAGAGGACACAATTAAACCAATACTGCAATGACAAAAGGCCCAATTCAAATAGTAGTGAAGCCGTCTGCAGACAAGAAGGCAGACCTAAGACCCTCTTCCACAGTCTGCCCTCCAATCGATCCCAATCAATACCATACGCAGCACAGTTAATTTCCATACTATACAAGATCTTTGGTATCCCTTCCCCCACATAAAATAAAATAAGGGGCTTAATGGAAAATGTATATAGTTTTATGTGAATCCGCTTCATCTGGAAGGCTAATTGGTCAATTCATATTTGTGAATGATCTCTGCCATTCTACCAGAACGCATGGGTAAAACCAGGTCTTAGTCGACGTTACATAAAATGTAAACAAGGGAACTTGGGAGGAGTGGTTCTTTAGCAGAAGTTATACCAGAGTAAGACCTCTACTGAAATTGCAGTAAGGCAGTGGGCAGTACAGTTTAGGGACTGGGGAATCGCTCTTGAATGGACTTAGAGGAACTGGAATGGACACTATATGTGTACTGGACTCAGATCAAAACTGACCTGGAGTATGTGGCTGGGGTGGGCTAGCACCAGCAGCCTAAAGCACACAGGAAACGGAGACACACACACAACTATTGTAACCTGATTGCAATGGGAGGATACTGTAAATGTTCTAAGGATGAAGAGAAGAGTATTTGCAGAGCATGACATTAGAGCATAGGCAAAAAACCAATAGAGCAGGCACAATAAGGATTTATGACTGAAGATCACGTAAGGTGACCACCATTGAAACACTATTGTTTGTTGTGAATGGGGCTTGACCTTGAAGCTTGCAGAGAGCTCACTGAAGCATATTGCTTTTGTAGAGTTACCGAGCCTCTCTATGGGGATAGAGATGTAGGGTTGGCTGCGGGTGTGCTTGATGCTATAAAGGACCTCGCCACTAGCAACCTTGGTGGAAGATAGGTAGCGCATTGAAACAGATACAAGTCACAAGTCACAACAAAGGATAGCTAAAAAACATCCCATGAAGCAGGGAAAAGCTAATAAGGAATGCATGACATGATTCTCGGGATTGCAGGGGAAAGGTTAATTGGATCTTCGAGTCAGTGGCCTGGAACTAGTAATTTAAATCATGGGCTGTAAATACAGGAGAGAGAAGGAAAATCGAAACAAAGTTAGATGGCAGAGCTAGTCCTCACCCTGTAATTAATACTAATGAATTGGGAACAGGTACAGGAAATATCACTGGACACATATCAATCTATCAAGGAGAAAGGGCATTCAGCCAAGGGAAAGACAATGTTATTGCAATACTTGCACAATACACTGACGCAAAGGTATCCATAAAAGTAACATGGAAAATAATTCTGTCAGATGACAGTCGTGCTACATGGAAGGCAGTTGAACATGCAGGTGTCAATAGCGCACACACAATAGCCAGCATTTAGGCTGCAACTGGCGAACAAAGGACAGATGACTGCAAGAAAACTTCCGACTGGAAGAATGGAGCATTCAGCAAAGCTTGAGGCTTGAAAAGAGTAAAGGATCAGGAACTGAAATGGGTCTGTGTCAAATGACAATGGTCTGTAAGAATGGGCAGCTAGCAGAACATTGAGCTGTAGGTCCAGGGTGTGAGGGCTTATGCATACAGGCGAACAGATGATAGAAACTCCTAGTTGCTAAAGCTGCAAGCAATTACAACTCCACTTCCGGAAATGTGCTCTTTGCAGGACTAGGTAACTAGATGGAAAGCAGAGCTGCAAATAATGAAATGGAGTATGCACTTGTATTTGGTTCTGTAATTAATCAGGGAGGTGTGTTGCAAAATCCAGGAGCCTTATACAGTTCAGGATTAAAATAGGGTGAACCCAGAAACAAGTACAGCACTCAAAAGTGCAGATGTTCTATGTTTTCACAGAGGAAAGGACTGCAACGAGGAAACCACTGAGTAATTGTTTCCAGATTTCTTCATAGGGATTTGTAGATCAGGGTCAGGACATTGGAACATCTCCAGCGCATTACAGGCTGATAACAGTGACCTTTGCAACACCCCTTGGGCAAGATGGTCGCACTGTGGGATATTGCCCTCATGTATGACTTTAAAACTAATGGTGACAACACTGGCCCTTCTGGCACTGCAAATAGTACAATCTTCATATCTGATAACATAGGCAGAGGCAATGTTGACCACTACAGGATAAACATATCAAAGCCATTTCAAGGCATTGACCTTCACCCTGATTCATTATTGTGTGAATTAATCAGGTTGCCTTCATTTCCTATATTGAATCACACTAACAAGTAGGTGAGAACTAAAACCACGGGCTTACCAGAGCCCAGTGCATGCGATATATGTTTATTTTTTTCCAGGGCTGTGATCGTTGTTATAGTATGGTAGAGATCTAGTCTGATGTGATTGTATATATGAACACGTCTTAATATAAGACTTTGGCTGTTTGTTTGTCGTGTTTCTCAGCTATTCTTCTGATAAGGGGAATGCTTGAAGTTGATCTATTGTTGAATTTTGTATTACCAAGGTCATGGGCACCCGTGACCAAATACCCATTAACTCTTCTGAGAATGCATGTATAGGCATAAGTAAGGCTAATATAGCACCGCAGCATGCATCCCTGGTCTGATTTTCCCGAGTGCTCAATGCTATTACTAAATTGAAACCTGCTGCTCCGTCAGACCCTGTGCCGGTTGCAGTCCTGAAAGAAATTCTTCCTGAGGTTATTACCTTGGTAACTATCATTGTTAATGGTTATTTTCAGCCAGGTATTATTCCCTCAGACCTTAAACAGGCCATTGTTCTCCCACTCATAAACAAGTCTTCCCTTGACCCTGTGGTTCTGGATTACTAGTGTCCTATTTCACACCCCTCTTCTTTATAAAACTGATGGAAGCATTTGTATCACCTCTTCTATCTTCTTTTATTGAACACTCAAATGCTCTTGATCCATTTCAATCTGGCTTTCGGCCAAGGTGAGGCACCGAGAGTGTCCTGGTGTCGGTGATGGCTGATCTCACCATGCTGGCAGATCAGGATGGAGTAGGTGGCTTGATATTATTAAATCTTTTGGCAGCTTTTGTCACTGTCAACCACTACATCCTGCTGTCTCGCCTAGTGACAGCAGGCTTCTCAGGAACTGTTCTGACCGGGTTCTCCTCTTTTCTATCAGGCTGGGGTTAATCAATATCTCTTTCCCCTTTCTTTGTGGTGTCTCACGCCCTTTCCTGTGGTGTTTCCCAGGGCTAATACTTGCCCCCTTCTTATTTAATATCTATATTCAGCTGCAGGTTGGCCGTATCCACTCTCACAGCTTCAGATGCTACGCCTGTGCGGACGATACCCAGAGTTTGGTGCGGTTAGATCACAACCAATCTCAGGTGTCGTCTAGGCTGTGCTAGTGTCTATCAGCCATGAATGGTTGGATGAATGCCAACTGGCTCAAGCTGAATGGGGACAAGACGGAGGTGATGGTGGTGGGTTCTCCATATTGGGATTCTCTCTAGACTTTCTCCTTTTGGCCGTCTACTCTGGGGCACCTTTCAACCCCCTGCTCCGGTAGCGTGAAGTAAAAACCTTGGTGTCACCCTTTCATCCTCACTATTGATGGCCCTGCAAGTGAGCACCGTTTGTAAAATGGGTTTTGTCTTGCTGAAACCTCTTCGTAAGATTACTTTTACCGGGGGCCTTAAGCCCTCAGGTGGTTGCCTCTCTGATCATTAGGTGCATTGACTATTGTAATGCCCTCAATCTGGCTCAACCAAATGGTCTGATTCAGTGGCTCCAATGCCTACAGAATATGGCGGCACTGGTTGCCATGGGGTCTCCGTATGGAGCCCATTTTAGCACGATGATCTGTTCTGTTCATTGGCTTCCCGTGGCTTAGTGGATAAAGTTTAAGGCCCTCTGTCTAGTCCGCCGTGCATAACACCACCTAAGAACTGAGTTCTTAAAGGACACATTTAGGTCTTAGATCCTGGCTTGGGCTCTCTGCTCCTAAACAGCCAAACTTGTATTCATACCTACATTTCGGCAGGCCCAGTTGGGTGGCCACGCCTTTTGGGTTGCAGCAGGAAAACCTTGGAACAAACTGCCCACAGCAATGTGGAACTAGAAGAACCTTCTTCAATTCTATTCTAGCGTTCTCTCTACACTCTTTCTATTTTAGATATGGTGCAAATACCATTTACTGCTTCGTTTCCTAGCGCCAAGGTGCTCCTGTCGTGTATGTGCGCTGTATACATGGTATTAACAGAAAATAACATTGTGTGTTATAGCTTCATAATTTGATGTGGGGTTTTCGTAAGCGGGGTCACTACCAATGATTTGAATTTTAATGCAACTGCTATTTCTTCGAAGGCTAGGTCTAAATTCCCTTTCAATCATAGGGCAAACAACTCCTAAACTTCACAGCTAAGTGTTAGACATGGATTCAGTGTGGGAGTTAAAAATCCTATTACAATGTATTAAGCCCCTTATGTCTATGATCTATAGAAATGAAAGAACATGTAGTTACTGTATTGTATTGTATATTGTATGTTAAGCATAACATTTCTGATCATTCAACTGACTTTGGTAGGCTATCAAATTACAAGTTCTTCATTTGTTGCTGAAATATTTACTAATATTTGAGAATTGTAATTGGTTTTTATGAAGGTATTGGGCATTTTGGTTGGGTAACACTATTTATAATTGTGAAGCTCACAAGCTCATTAGTTTGTTTTGAGTAATAACACAAGTTGTCTTTTTGTTGATTTATGAAAGCTCATTGCAGATATGTGGCAATAGATTTAGCTGCAGCTTTGTTTGAGTTTCTCTGTTTTCCCTCAACTTGAAATTGTTGTTTCTTTACCACTGCAAGATCCTTCATGCAAGACTTTTCATAAGATGTTCTGAACTCTGTTCAGGGTCGGACTGGGGCTTAAAATGGTCTCTGGTCCCAATGAAAAAATGGCCCACAGTTGCAAATGGCAATTTATTCCTTTTGTGACAGACTGTTTGAGTAGTACCCAATGGGGATTTGTTTGATCAAATGTGGTGCAAATTGTGCATTTTAAAGAATATGTATTCAGTATCACTGGTCAAAACCACTAGCCGCATGGTGAAGTAACTTATTAAACGGGCCCACTTTGGCCAAAAAAGTGCCACACATTGACCAAAACAACTGGCCCAGACTAGCATTTTGCGTTTCTGGTTGGGGCACTTCCCTGTAGGCCAGTTTGTGCTTGCATATGTAAGGAGTATAGTTAGATATTATAGAGTTGCTTGGTTTAGGTTGATAACATTTGAGTTGGCTTCAGCGTCAGATATATTTAAATTATAGGTTGCATGGTACAGGGTTTTGGCAGTTCCATTTTCCCATTTCTGTGTGGTATGGATTCTCACTTACTTCATGAATCATTTGTTTTGTTAGGTGTCTATATTGAAAGAAAGTTGGAGGAGATGAGGTCAAATCCGAGCCTAATTTTTCCTCCACATGTACTAAATTCAAAGGAAGATTGTTTGGTATCACTATGTCAAAAATAGACCCTCTGACATATGTGCTTCCTGTTTTTTTTTTAACACCTGAAGGAATTGCCTCCATATCTGGAATGAAGACTATAAATGCAATTTTATGAGAGGTATTCCAGATTATTCAAAAATAAAGTATGGCTTCATATGTTTTCTGTGGCACAAAGACATTCTCACAACACATGTGATTGTTATATACACAATATTTATCCTAAATAGCTCAAAATAAAATCACAAAATGACACCTGGTATGGTAACTATGACACATAACACGTACATTTGGGTCCTGTGTGTTCATCCATCCTGAATCGTATAATATAACCATTCCTGGACGATCTAAATGTTTTCCATGAGCATTTACAGAGTTACTTTTTATGTTATCTAAAAATATTTCTTTGCATGCCTATGTCATTAGTTTCTGAAGGAACACGTACCTTCTGTTAGATGTGGCTCATCATGCATAGGAGGTATAACTGTAGGTTGACCTGCACTAATCCAGGAACACGTTCATCAATACTGGTTACCCCTCCCTCACAATCTCCTGTTTCCTAACTCTTCACAGTCATTGAGGAATGTTGTGAATATCTATGGACTTGCACTTCTTTCTGCTTCTCTCCATTCCCCCTCTCTGAAGTTCCAACGCTGACCCCTTCACCCGTTTTGCTTCTTTTCTTTCCCCCTCCATTCATTGTCCCCTCTGACAGAATCCCAGCTGTGGCCTTTATATGTATCTGTCAAAGTCACCATGAGCTTCCATCTCTTTCTTACTACTCTATCCAACCTTAGTCATTTCCTCTGTCTGTTAGTATCTCTCATGGTGTTACCTACAGGCTCCATTGTCTGCAATTCCTGACCTTCCATTTCTTTCTTGCTACTCTGTCCCCCCTCTTTCTTCTCCTCCCTTTGCCAGTATCTGAAATGCAGCCTTCAGGCTTAATTATGAATGTATTCGGAACTCCCCTTTATTTCTATCACACTAACATTCCTTTCTATCCCTTTGTATCTATCCTCTTGCCCCCTTTTCTTGGGTTCATTGGATAGATTAGAGTCCTGTGGCCAAGCAGAGGTGTACACATGCTTATCACACATACCACCTAAGATGTCCTACAGGATACTATGTCTAAGTAGAGAACAATAGAACATTTCCACAGTCAGAAAACCTTTAAAACAGATCACTTTAGTTGGACCCACATCTCCATGTTAGGAATGTTCATAAGGCATCAGAGTCTTCATCCTGAAGGCATTAGATGGCACTGTCTTTTCATTTGAATCCTTTTCTATCGCCTTCACCAAAACACACATACAACATTTCAAGATGTGCACAATCATGCCCAGTAAAAGGACAAATATCGTTACATTTTAGTACTAAGAAGCCGCAGTGACATCACACGTTCTTCATCCCTCCTGATTACAATAAGTGGAATCCAGTAAATGTATCCATTTGTGTCATCATGGGACGTGGTCTACCACAGCCTTTGACTGTAATGAATTGAAAGAAAATTGACTAAATTATCATGCTGTCCCCAGTCTCTCTTAGTTTCTTTACTTTCAATTTACAAAGCCAATGTGACAAAGTGCTGTGAACTTTCTTCTTCATACAGCTAACCCCTCTTGTGCTTCTGTCTGTCTTTGCAGACTTTATCTCACTGCTCTCTCTCTCTCTCTCTCTCTCTCTCTCTCTCTCTCTCGCTCCCTCTCTCTCTCTCTCTCTCTTTCTCTCTCTCCCCCTATCTTTTTCTTTCTGGGATTGTCATGTTGTTTCTATGTCCCTTTCATTAGTTGACCATGTTGTCTCGTTGTTAAACCAGTCGGAATTTGTGCAGAAATCTTAGATATTTAAACCTACTGCTTTCATAGTTTCCTTCTAAAGGTAAGTGTACTGACCATGGTCTATTTACAAAACTCTGATTTGTTTTTGGATCATACATAGAATCCTTGAAATGTAACAGCTGATTAAGATGATACATCAAAGAAGCTACTGATAAAATGAGTTAAATATATGAGAAAGAGGAAAGCCATTTGTGGAGCTGAAAATATCGTTGCAGTTGCCAAGCCTCTTTCCTTTAGATGTCAACTTTTAATAGATGTTATGTCTAGTGGGAGGTTCTCACTGCACTTATCAACAGCATCCCATGGGTTAATCATATCTCAGACACAACATCTAATCCCCAAAGCACTATCACCCCCATGTTTTTTTCTGGGATTTATTATAACCTTTTGAATTATTACACCATTTTGCTATGCTTTTTATTTGGCTTTTTACACAACTCTGTTTCTGAACAACTTTGATTTCCCAGAACAATTCTAAGGGACACACTTACCCAGTGCTATTCAACCTATTCTGTGCTATTAAGAGTTAAATAGCAAAAGGCCCATCTCCATCATGCCCTTCTCTCACTTGCCTGTTGGTTCTCTTAATCTCACAAGGTATACATCACCACATCTACAGACCACCTCACAGGAGTGCCTCTTTCATAGCTAACATCTCCAACATACTCTCTTTTGCCATATTAGCACACACTAGTAATGGCTTACATAGAGATTTTGACATATCTAAGTGTGATGCAGACAACAACACTCAAATCATCCTTTTCGCATTGACCGGATCCAAGGACCATAAGCAAATTGTGCTATTCCACACACACAACAAATGCAACTCCCTACATCATCCCCCTCATCGCCTGCACAAACCCTATCTCACTCCACTGATCTGACCATGCCGGCATTTCACTTTTGATCATCCTGTCGATCCAGGCCCACAACGGTCAGGCTAAACACCTCCTCACTCAGTGCCAATCCTTCAAAACCTTAACAGTTAATGGCTAGAAGTAAACTTAGTAGACTTCCCTACCAGAAGCAATTCCTCAGTCCTTCTAGAATTATTCAACAACACAGCTATTAAACTGATGGCACTCATGCCTCACTAAAATCAAGCTGCACTAACACCAAACCATCCACCCCTTGGTGCTTCCCTGAGCTCGCCAGTAAACAATGCTCAATGAGATCCCTAGAAAAACAGTGGCACAAAAACTGTAACCTTGGATCTCTCACAAAATTCAAATCACTGCGCCAACTGGGGGATTCTGATTACCAAGTCCAAAGATGCTTACTACTCCACCCCAATTTTGGCAGACTCTCAGGTAGTAAAGCAGGGTAGAATACTGTTACCTGATACTGGGGTGCCAGCAACTCAGGAACAATGTGACAGAATCAACAACTTTTTTTATTGAAAGAAATAGACAAGATCCAACAAATCATTGAATTAACATTGCACAGTATTACCCACTCCTCCCCCATGCTCTCTCCTACACCCCAACGTGCACACTTCGCCTCTGGACCAAATTCATGACTATCTCCCTTGCCTCTCCTGAAAAGAATCACCTCCCTCAACCCTACTTCCTACTCTGACAATATCATCCCAGCCTCCACCATTAAATAACTGATGGGCATGGCACTCAACGCACTTATCAGCATCATTAATCCCTTCCTTACAGAAGGGTAATTCCTGGTCACCCTCAAACCTGTTCTCATGCCACCTCTTCTGAATAAAAATGCCTCTAGACCCATACATTCTGATAAACCCATTCATTGGCAAAATCTTGAAATAAGTAGTCACTACATAACTACTCACAAAAATCAAACAAATACACCCTCTAAATTACTATCAGTTTCTCCCCTAAGTGTAGCATCGAGGCAGCCACTATCGAGGTGGTGGATGATGTCCTCCAAATCATTTATAAGGATGACACATGCCTCCTTGTCCTCTTTGATATTTCAGCTGCATTTGACACTGTTGACCACAGCATCCTCCTCTCTCTCCTTGCTTACAGGGTGTGATTCTCTGGTACTGTCCTGTATTGGTTTATTCCTAGATACCAGGCCATCCAGATGAACACGTTGCATTCTAACAGACCCCCAGCCTCCTGCGAAATCCCACAAAGGCTCCATCCCCTCACCAATCCTTTTTAACCTTTACATAGAGCCTCTGGGCACACTCCTCAACTATCCTGATAAAGCCACCCACCAATATGTGGATGATACTCAGTTGTACATGAGAGTAAAAGGCCCACAGGACATCAGTCATCTCCGCAATTGCCAACCACAAATGTAACCCACCCAAGACTGAATTTGTCATCATTGGTCCTGCCTGCTAAACAACAACTTGTTTAACAATGGCTCAATGATATCTGGCTGAAACGATTGGTTTTGAAGCTCTTGGATTCAGATAAATCCTTCAGCTTCACCACTGATTGCATCCTGTCCATCCAGAAACACAGCCAAGAAGGCCTAAATAACCTGACATGAAATCAAAACCCTTTGCTATATTAAACCCTTCTTCCCTCCGAAGAACTTCCCAGCTGTAGTGATGGGTCACTGTAATGAAGTATTGGCCTTGCCCTTGTCGCCTTCTTGGCATTTGTCACCCTATTTGTTGCATGATATGATATGATATGGCATTCATAATGCACCTATAAACAAGTGTTTCAAGGCGCGACACAGAAAGGGAGGGGAAACAGAGGGAGGACAGGAAACAATGATCTTACTATGCCTAGTGACATTCAGATTGCGCAAGTGCAGGGGAGAGTCGAGGGGAGAAGTGCCAAGGGTGTGTGGGAGGATGGTCAATTGCAGTACAAGGAAAAACAGGAAAACAACAAGTAGTGCAGCCAACGGGTAGCAAGTGTGAGCAATAGGAGTACAGACAGCAAGTGTCAGATAAGTGGAGGAGACGGGTCTGTAGGGTTACAGATATAGACCAAAAGTATGGGGGGTGCTGTGAGCCAGAGCGGGTATGCAGCTGGACAGGCAGGGACATGGGCCTAGGTTCAAAGGGTTGCCAGGTGACCAGTGCAAGTAACAGGCAAAAGATCAGCAGAGGAGAGGAAGAGAGAAGGCAGAAGAAAGAAGAAGGTTTTGAGGTGCTTCCAAAACCAGAGATGGTTCTGCTCAAGTTTCAGAGAGGTAGGGAGGCTGTTCCAGAGGGAGGCACCAGCCGTTCAGTCCAAGATGGCACTGCCTGTATCCAGCAGTCAACCACCTTACCGCTCTAGTTGTTTCTTTCAACCAAGTTTGACTATATCCGGTTTTCAAAGACTGTATTCCGGCAGTGGCTGTCAGTTCCTACCATCTCAATGCTATGTATGTTCTAGCTCAATGCTTACCTTCACGCTCCTCCTGGCTCCATCCCGTTTTTTGTGACCTCCTTCCCACTTATCTGTGGATTAATTTTTTCCATTACCTTTCTGTAACTCTCCCGGCTCCCTCTCCATTAATTGTGGCTACTTCCGTCTTCACCCTCTCTGGAATCCCAGAACCAAACAGGTTTTTCCCTTCACTCCAATTGTTTTTCCTGTCTTCATTTGGCTGCCTACTCCAGGGGCTACTCAGCCTGGTTCCTTCACTAAGCAGGCAGAGTGGCTACCGGAGAGGTGCACTCTTATCTTCAGGATACTCGAACTCGACGAAAGAACTAACACAGTCAGTCCCTAGCTGGTCATCCTCACAGGAATCCCAAGATGAGCTCAACTACTGACAGTCTCTCATATTGATGGGGGAAACTACTTCCTTTTAGGGCACCCAGCCAAACACTTAGCTCCCCTAAAAGCAGTTCATCATTCCTCAGCATGTCTTACTAAGGGTGCATGGAAATTCAATTGAATACCCTATGCAAACCACATTGGCTTCCTCTCCAAGCCTGGATACTGTTGAAGACTGCACATATCCTCTGCAAATCAGTCATGAGTAGCACACCAGCATACCTGGTGGCTAAGTTCCAAATATATGGTGGTACATGCTCTTCGCATAGCAAATCAACCAACCTGCTCGCAAAGAGAAGACAGGCAATTAATTCTTCTCTTGACATGCACCCACCCTCTGGAACTCAATCCTGATTCTCCAGTCTCACAAAATCTCTCAAAACGTGGCTTTTCAATACACCCGACCAAGGACTAATCCCAATGGGCACACAGTCTGCAACTCACAGTACTGCACTACTGTTAAAAGGTACCTGCACAAATGCTGGCTACCCAGACCCTGTACAACACTGTGCTATTCTCGAGTTAGATCTTTGATTTTAACAATACAATAAAATAAAGAGCTGGAATCCAAGCCATTCCTCAAACAGGTGATAATAACAGATGCAATACAGTTAGCTAAAAAATGGAAAACAAGTGGAACCTAAAAATGTTTAAATGTTATCAGAAAGATGGAAAATAATATGCTGATATATTTTATCTGGGAGCATGCTTAGGCAGAGAGCCATGTGGATATGTAAACCACAATCCTCCTGAAATTAAAATCCTAGTCTTTAGTGCCAACAAGCGAAGTCTTTCAGACCAGAATGTGGAAATGTCCTGGCAAGTAGAGCCTTGTGTCCCTGCAGTGAAGAAAGCAGCAGCAGTGCATAGGCCATCACAAAGTATGGGGTAGCGAGACACCTAATCTCAGTGTGGTCAACAGAGGAAGAACAGGGACTGTCTGAGTACACACCTCCATCTATCCCAAAGGCGTAGCTGGGGTGAGAAGCAATTGAGGGCAAGACTGTATCCCCTAGAGAAGAGGAACACACCTTATTGAGTGGTGGTCTAAGGTCCATGGTGCCTGGAGAGACACACTGATGCAAGGAGAGAGTTGGAAAAAGGTAATGAGCAAAAGGTTGAACGAGGCCTATTCAAGCAGCAAGGCTTCTCAGGGACTGTCCTAGAAGTTCAGCGGACGGTGAATCTGAGTATGCATCTTTCACCCCTCTGCCCTTTCCTCCAAGGTAAACCACAAAATTGGTCAGAAATGTTGCACAGGTGTGGTGACTTCAATGCTTGCTGCTGTACTGTGTTGATGGTGTAATACATCTCCCATTAATAATGCAACCATTAAACCAAAGGGATGAAAGTATCTGATAGGCCCCGGAAAACTGTGATGCACCCTCCCAAGATCAAATCTGCATCTGGAAAAAAGCCACAGTCACACTAGGTATGGTATAGGCTGAGACAATAAAAACAAAACATTTGGAAATTGTCAAAATGACCACAGTGAAAAAGGTAGAAGCGGTAACTTCAGTTCTAGTTGACCAAACAATGCCACTACATTACAGGTCAAAAAAAGATCCACAATGCTACAACCTACATCCTGAACTGCACTCAAAGCAAAACGTATGGGCAGAGGATGTGAATCTGCTGTGGACTGAGTTCATGAAAGTGTCAGGCCATCTAACAAAGGGGAATCACATGCAACTGATCTGGGAATGCACGTCCAGACCCTCCACAAGTAAGCGCCAGGTCTTATTAATACTACAAATACACCAGACGAAAGGGTGGAAGACAGTAGGATGCTTCTAATGAAGCACCATTCAATTGGTGTGCCTAATGGAAGGAGCATGGAACTTGTTCATTGAGGGTTGGTTCCAGTACAACCTCTATCTCTTGTCTGTCGTTGATATCAATGGATTTGAATATGTAATATAATCACTACATAACAGCAAACATAGACCCGTAGACTAGGTAAAGTATAAGGTAGTCCTGTAGTTGAACAGAACAATGGGAATGGTTATCCATACGTTGGGTAAATATCCATTTAGCTATGTGCATATAATATATTTATTACATAAGAGAAAAGTAAGAACTAGAGACTAACTTAATTGGATGGCATTGGGAACTGGGCAGACTTGATGCAAAATGATAGTTTGATGTCATCTGCCATTTATTAGGGTAGATGGTATAAACCAACATATTGATTGATAAGAGAGAATCAGAAAGAGTTTGAGATCAGTTAGTAGGATGAGCACCTGCAACAGCAATCTATGCAACATCAGGATACAGATCTATTGTTTCCATCACACATATTAGGTTGTGGGATTCCATTGACATTTGAAGACGTTCTTGCCAATGCTTGTCAATACAATGCTCCTTTCCCATTCTCTGTTGGGGATGCAGTGCATGGAGAATATGGCTGGTGCCATGTTGTCCATTTATGTGAAGGCCAAGATGAGCATAGAAGCTTAGGATCATTTATAATGTTTTGCAAAAATTCACTAAGGTGGCCCAACAATACAATAGTCAAGTGGGGGTACCACTGCTGAGGTGTCCTGAACATTTTGAGACATGTTAAAGAGCAGGAGAGTCTGCCTTAGACATTCAGTTAGATGTGGCACTTATTTGGGATTTCCTGTACCTCAGTGGTAGAAGAAAAGGGATTTAAAAAATGACATCCTGGATTTTAGTAGAGGTACCAAGAGCAGGTGCATCTCCCAGAGAAGTAGACCATAAGAAAGTAAGTGCTGAGTGGGATTAACTGCCAAAATATATAATACCTTGCTTTATGCTATTTTGGCAATGATAATGATATGATATGATAGGTTATTTATAACACGCTTAATACCCAAAGGTTTCTAAGCGCGGACCCGGAAATCGAACCTGTGTTGCTCCGTGTCGTCTTGCTTCCAAGTCAAGCACGTTGCCGTTGAGCTATCCTCCCAAGAATTTGGACTAGATCTTCTAAAATATGATAGTGAAACAATGAAGCTCACTGTAGACAGAAGGTGTTCTGTACATCATCTGCATATGTCTGAAAGATGGTGGCGAGTGTAGAAATGATGACAGCGAGAGCTTTCAGATAAGGGTTGAATATGTACAGGGGCAACATGGAGACTTGCAGAACTCTGCAGGTTTGAGCTGTGGGCTTTAAGACAAAAGTGCCAGACCTGATATCAATATTTCCTCATCTGTCAGATAAGATAAGATCAAATGGGTGTGGGGCAGATCCAGAAATGCCAAGGATGCTGTGAGGCAACACAGGAGTGTTTTGTGGTTCATGATGTCAAATGTCACTTAAAGTTCCTGATAAATGAGAATAAAACCAACATTGGTATCTTGTCTCTCATGAAGATAAGTGCTGTTTCATTACCTCAGGCAGGTCTGAAGCCTGAATGGTGATCATGTAAGAGGTCATGTATTCTGTCTGAGAGAAATCTGGAAGTTGACTAGTGGCCACCCTTTTTGAATATTCAGTTAATACAATGTGTGTTAGAAATCATAAAGAAATAGGCTGTGATATTTGGATTGACATTGACTTTGTTAGGTAATGTAATAAATGGATGTTTTCTTCAGATTCTGAAAGAAGAAGACATTTTCCAGGACGCAGTTTACCAGTGTTGTAAAGCTACTGCAATGGTGGAGACATTACCCTTAATAGTCTTATTATGGCAGGGTTCAACTTCTTTGGATGATCCTCTTATGTCCTTGACCATCATCACAAGCACATATTAGGGTGACGATTGAGAAGGAAGCATGGGTCAACTGGTCACCTTTAGACAGAGATGTGTATCTAAGTAAACTTGATATTGACACATGTATGACTTCAATGTTTTCGACTAAGAAGGAGCAGAGAGACAGACAGTGCTTGGGAGAAGAACATTTCAATGGAGAACTGAGTTCCTTGTAGATCATGGATAGCTAAAAAGAGGGATTAGGTGAAGAAGCAATTCAGTCATTAAGGCAGAATGTATTTCTTCTTCCGTGGGATAGTTTTATGATAGACCTTTTGTACTTATGCCAGCAGCTTTCAAGTGATCTGTTCATCATTTTTGATGTTGCAACTTTAGGGTTGAGATAAAGGGTGACTTTGGTGTGGAGGCTTAATATTTTTCTGGATAAATATATCCAGATGTATTTTCACTTCATGGTGAAGATTTACCAACTAGGCATCAGTTGACTGGTTAGCCAATGGAGGATTGGAGAAGGTTGCAGTAAATTATGTAGGTGATACCCTCATCATGTGTCACAAGGCAATGGTATCTATCTTTGCAAGTGGTGGTAAGCCGTATGTCTTAGGTCTAGTCATCCTTTATTTGGGGAGTGAGTTGTCTGACCAAGAGAGTGGGTGGCCGGGAACGTTGAAACTGTAAAAATGTGGTGATGACAGGATAGTGTCCAACACGTGGCCTCCGATGGGAGTGGGGACTGAAAGCCATATCCTAATATACTGAAATCAGGATCATACCAAAATAAAGGATGTAAAACTGTCAAAGCACAAAATACTGAATTTCGAGAGCCCCATTTTACCATATCTATATTGGGGGGAGTGTTAAATTAATAAAATTGGTAGAGGTGTATATATGCGGTAAAATGGGGTAGAAAATAATTAAATATGGTTTTTCGTAATTCAATTTATTTTTCTCACAATAATCATACAGACAGTTCCGTGATATCTAGAGAGTCCCACACAATGGCAGAAAAAACACAAAATAACTATAATCATTGGGAAATGGCAAACAATTTTATTTATGTATATATTTATTTATATTTATATAACGCGCAAGAAGCCCAGGGGCATTGATGTGCTGTTACTTGCAATAACTTAGTTACAGGTACAGGCATGATAGCGATTGTTGACTGTAAAGACTGGTAGGGGTGTCTGTACTTCTGCTCCCTATATGGTAGAGGGGAGGCACAGAAGACCCCAGCCAAGATTGTCTATAAGGTAGCAATGGACGAGCAATCAAGGCCTAGCTTCTCAGGAGGTGATGCGGGCTGGTTCTTAAGTACATGTAGTCCCCGAGCCCCCACAAAGGAATGTCCACACACTGTATTACTGAAAACACAGTCTTTATATAATTAATACTCAAAGGCATGTACACGGTCACAATAATGCACTTTGTACTCGGAAGTCAATAATGATAAATATATACAATTCTAAAGTGGTACCACTAATGTTATCCAATCTCATTAAAGTGCATCAACTGTACGGTTAAAATGTCACACAGATTAATAACGAGGAAACCAGCAACAGAGATAGGCAGGAACGGAAGAGTGTTGAAACCATAGGCAGAATGCTGGCCCCGTTACCTAGACACAGTTCTGTGTGGAGATCCCCCCACCTGGGCAACCTGTAAAGTCTCACTTCTTCCTATTAAGGTTTTACCCCCCAATGTACCTGGTGGAGTAGAGTTCTCCGACGATGTGTCGACCGATCCTTCTTGAGTGCCTCCCTTTCAGGTGGGAGCCACGGATCGTCGAACGTCCGATGGTGAACAGGGTGAACTACGGCAGGGAATTGGCAGCTTCGTTCCTAGCGGTGCTCGTCGATGACAGAGCGTTGGCGTCCTGCAAGGAAGAGGCGTGCGGGGCGCCTCAGTGACGATAGTTCTGGACCACAAAGAGATGATGAAGAACTGTGGCCCAGCAAGGGCGTCGAGTCGTCGGCGTCTCTGTGGTCCTTAGGTGGCGGGAAACCCACCGGTGGATGCTCCTCGGCGTGTCAACGGTCGGGCCTTCTCCAGCTGGAGACAAGCGGGTGACGATGCAGGCGAGAGCGTCCGGTGATCAATTGAAGTTCTTAGGCAAATGGGGGCACGGCGGCACCGGTCGGCGACGGCAGACAACAGTCCGAGTGCTTCTCTTTGGAGTTCCGCAGCAGTCCCCGTATCGGGTCAGCAGCCTGTCGAAGGTCTGACTACCAGGGAGCGTTGGCAAAGATCAGCTGTGCACGATGGTCCCTTGTAGCTCGGGAAGAGGGCACCTTACCAGGTCCTCTCTGGGTCAGTCCTTGGAGGCACAACAGCTTTCGGATTGTGAAGGAGAGCCACAGCAATTCTTCTCGTCCACAAGGGCTTCAAGGTCAAGCATCAGTTACTCCAGTTACTCGTCGTAGTGGACTTCAGCTTCTGAACACGATTCCTAGCAGAGAGAGGTCCCCAGATATACTGTTGATCTCCCATTCATTCCGCTGGGTCACACTCAAGCATCCAATCACGACTACGGGCATTCATGCAGGCAAGCAGCCAATCAGGCACACAAGGTATTCAGGCCATTCACTTCCCTCCAGACACTCACAACAGGTTATGTGTATTGGGACAAGTACCAAGCCATTCAACACTCCAAGCTGCATTCATACCGGTTTCGGGCAGGGTTGTCTCAGTCATTGTGTCAACCACCAGATACTAGACACCCACAACACAGAATGCATATTCGTCACACGCTCTATTCACCCAGGTCCCACCCACAGGAGGTACCCACAACATACATCTCCGGGAAGGCTCCAGCTAGTCTGGCCGGGCCTTCACAACAACACCATATATAGCACTTCCATCCAACAGTCAGTCAGGGGGAAGGGACAGAGTCAGGGCTTCCCAGGACTTTGGGAAAACAAGGTAATGGGTAATAAAAAGCAAGAGGCCACAGGGGCCATCTTGTTTTCCATCAGGAATCAACTGATCCCAATGGCAGGGCCGGGGTATCCCAAAATGGAGGATACTCCGCGCACCTGTCGATTTCAGCATGGAGCTGCCACCAGCCCATACCCTGCTCTGTGGGCCACCCACAGGTGCCCAAAAACATACACTATGGGCACAGGGTTGTACCGCTGCCCATGGGTGCCATAGGGTATCCCACGGGTCCGTATACCAAACCAAAAGAGAGAGAGCGGCACCACCAGGAGTCCCACATGAACTCCTGCGCGGAAAACACGACAGAACACATGATAAAAAGCAGTAAAGGACAAGGATACGGAGGCCCTGTCCCTCCGATGCATTTCCAGCATCACATTGACATATTATGAATACTACAAGACATCATACTGTTGTTATAGATATTGCATTTGGTCGTATAGTACAACATATATGATAAGTATTCGTGCTGATGTCTTGGGCCTTATGTGAAGAGGGTAGTTTTCAGAGTTTTGCGGAAGGTGGTGAGGGAGGCCTCACCACGGATAGTGGGAGGTACGGCATTCCAGTGAGTGGGCGCGAGATAGGGGAAGCTGGATCCGTCCGCTTTTACTCTTTTTACTAGTGGCACAGAGAGCATGTTGGTGTACGGTGATCTGGCTGGCCTGGTAGTGGAGACGGGGTGGATCCTTTGAGAGAGGTATGCTGGAGCAGTGAGGTGAATGCACTTGTGGGTCAGTGTTAGGGCTTTGAATATGATCCTTTCCTTTATAGGGAGCCAGTGGGCTAGTTTTCTGGCTTCAGAGATGTGTTCTCTTTTAGCAATGCCTTGGGCTGCCCGGAGAGCATTGTTTTGTATTACTTGTAGTCTCTCTAAGTTTTTGTTGGAGGTTCCTAGAAAGAGTACGTTGCAGTAGTCTAGCCTGGAGCTGGTGATGGCTCTGGCTATGTTGGTGCAGTTCTCTTTGGAGAGAAAGGGTCTGACTGCGTTGATAAGTTTGGCATGATATGCAGCTGCGGATGCTATTGCGTTGACTTGTCTACCCATGGTTAGGCTGGAATCCAGGTAGACTCCCAGAGTTTTGACAGAATCGGAGACCGGAATTTTAATGGAGTCAATGCTGAAGTGGCTGAATTGGGCATCTAGATTTTTTAGCGTGTCGGGGGAACCTACCAGGAGGAGTTCCGTCTTGTCAGAGTTGAGGCATAGTCCGTTGTCTGTCATCCAGGCTTGGATGGTGTTGTAAAGGTTGTTGAAGGTCATGGAGTCAGTGTCATAGTTATCTGTGAGAGTGAGCAGGATCTGAGTGTCGTCAGCGTAGTTGGTGTATGAGATGCCCATAGCGTTGAGGATGAGGAAGAGGGGTCGTGTGAAGATGTTGTATAGGGTGGGGGAGAGACAGGAGCCTTGGGGTACACCACAAAGTATAATGGTTGGTGATGCGGCGGCTAGGTCAGAGAATACTTGCATGGTTCTGTCTTGTAAGAAGGAGGTGATCCAGGCTGTGGCCTCTGGGGAGAATTTGGCAGTGGAGGAAAGGTGGTGGCATAGGACGCCATGATCCACGAGGTCGAAGGCCGCGGATAGGTCAAGGAGTAGGAGAAGTGCTGGTTTACCCATGTCTCTAGCATCGTCCATCTGGTTTTTCAGGTCAAGTAGGGCGGTTTCGGTCCCGTGTCTGGGGCGGAAGCCAGACTGGCGGAGTCCAAGGAGTTTGTTCTCTTCAATGAAGTGCTGGACCTGCAGGTAGGCTGCGTTGTCCAATATTTTGAGGAGGAATGGGACAGTGGTGATGGGTCTGTAGTTGTTGGGGGAGGTGGGATCAAGAGTTGGCTTTTTCAAAAGAGGGCGGACCCAAGCTTCCTTGAGGGAGACGAGGACGTTCCCTGTGGTAAAGGAGGCATTCACAAAGGCTGTTAGGAAGGGAGCTAGCGCTTCCGTGCAGTCTTTGATAATGGAGGCTGGGCATGCATCACCTTTGCAGTTAGAGGGTTTGATGTTCCTCATAATGTTGATGATGTCTTTTTCTTGAATGGGTTTGAAGTAGAAGGGTAGGGGGGGATCCGGGGCAGGTGGTGGGATAAGGATATGCATATTGGGTAGGGCTTGTTTAGAGGCTAGTATTTTGATTTTGAGGAGGCTAAATTTGGTTTGCATGGCCATTTGTATTTCGTCACACCAGTCTTTGTCTTTGGGGAAATTCTGGAGGGCGGGAGTGGGTGTCTCGAGCTCTCTGAAAATGGCGAAGATTTCTTTTGTGCTAGATTGGGCTTCCGAGATTCTGAATTCAAAGGATTTGGCCTTTGCTTGGGTGATTGCCTTTTTGTATTTGGTGGATGGGGCTTTAAAGATCATCTTGTCTTTTTCAGAGTGGGACATTTGCCACTGTGTGAGTGCGGCTTTTTTCTCATTGCGGAGTAGGTCAGGAACCAAGAGTTGGAATGGGTAGTGGGTTTGGATTTGCGAGGTTTGAGGGGGTCAATGGAGTTGATAGCTGCTTTGATTGCAATATCATAGGTTTTTGCGAGTGTTTCTGGGTCTGATGAAAAAAGTGGTCTGAAGGCTGGGCCTTGGAGGAAGGGCAGTAGCCTTTCCTTAGTGAGCTGGCGGGAGCTTCTGTCGAGGCAGGGTGGGAGCGGTTGAGGTAAGGGGGCAGCAGGGGAGCTAGTGGTGAGGATGCTAAAGGTGATGATGTGGTGGTCAAACCACAGGGTGGGATTGTTACCTGTGATGATGAGTGGGCAGTTGTGCTGTGCTATCCAGTCGAGCGTTCTGCCCTGGGTGTGAGTTGGGATAAGGATCGTGTTCTTGTAGTCTAGAGCATTGAGGGCAGAGTCAAGGGATTTGGCTCCTACATCCTTACTATCCCGGAGCTCTAGGTTGACATCCCCGAGGAGAATGTCTTTAGACTGTTTTTTGAGGTTGTCAGAGAGGAGGTGGATGAGAGAGGCTTGAACGTCTCCTGTTGGGCCTGGAGGGCGGTAGACAGTGTGCACAGTAATGGTGCAGTGGGGGGAGAGGGTTATTTTGACTTGGAGGTAGTCGCTGTTGTTGTTGGTCAGGGATTTCTCTACCTTTCTGATAGAGAGGCAGTCTCTGACAATAATTGCTACACCTCCACCTTTGGAGAGGCGATCTTGTCTAGTTATGGAATAGCCAGGGGGTAGGGCGAGGGAGAGCGCCGGGCCGGAGGCCTCATGTAGCCATGTTTCTAAGATCATGAGTAGATCTAGGTCATGGGAGGTTAGGAGGTCGTGGATGTCTAGAGCGTGGGCATTGATGGATCTAGCGTTAATCATGGTGCATTTCAGGTGGGGTTCAGTAGTGGCCGGGGGGTTCATGATGAGAGTGGGTGAGGTGGAGGGGGGGTTGTGCTCTGGGTGTTAGGGGAGATGCACAAGCCAGATTTTAAACTGGGGGGGATCATTTTTAGAGGTGGTGGACACAGGTGGCATAGCATTTGGCACAATAGCATTCAAAATGGTGGTAGAAGAATTGCACATCACAGATTTTACACTGGGGGCTCATTTTCAGAGGTGGTGGACACATGTGGAATAGCATTTGGCACAATAGCATTCAAAATGGTGGTAGAAGAATTGCACATCACAGATTTTACACTGGGGGGGCTCATTTTCAGAGGTGGTGGACACATGTGGCATAGCATTTGGCACAATAGCATTCAAAATGGTGGTAGAAGAATTGCACATCACAGATTTTACACTGGGGGGCTCATTTTCAGAGGTGGTGGACACATGTGGCATAGCATTTGGCACAATAGCATTCAAAATGGTGGTAGAAGAATTTCACATCACAGATTTTACACTGGGGGGCTCATTGTCAGTGGTGGTGGACACATTTGTAATCACATTAGTTATGGAGGCGGTATAATTGTATGAAAAGTTAAGTACTTTATTGGTGGCTGTGTTGATAGTACTTGAAGTGGATGCAGTCTTTGAGGTATTGCAGTGGAGCCTGGCCTTATCAGCGAGTAAAGAGGGTTGTACAGTACGTGAGCATAGCCGTGTATTACGGGTGCTCGTGGGAATGGGCTGTGAGCTGATGGCGGCTTGCAAAGTACGGGCGCGCAACCTGAAATGCCTTGAGGTGGTGCATGGGTTAGAGAGAAGCTTGCAAGGGTAGTGCTTCTTACCTTCTAGGTGTGGCATAGGTTTTGGGCAAATGGCAGACGAGCAGCGAAGAGCTGCAAAGAGCACAGGAGGCCTTTTCTCCTGGCCTTCTCTCGTCGGCTTCGCCTCTCGGCCCTCTCCCCCTCCATCCATGATCTCAGTCCTTGCTTGTAAGAATACCCAAAAATGTTGGACACAAATTAATGGCTCAGAAGTTGTGACATTGCCTGTGCAACTTAACCCAATTGACTTATTAACTTGGGGGCACCACATTGGCATGCCTAATATTGCAGTTGCTTTGGTAAAAAATAGTTGTCATCAGGAATCAGACTAAGTAATTCAATCGCTTTAATTAACACAGTCTTGAACTTCTGATTTCTTAAACAAAATCCTCTCTGCCTCCTGCACCAGAAGCATGAACAAACTTGGTTCTTAAGAATCAATCAAATGCATGGGCACACATTTTGCATATAATAAACAGGGAGTCGATGGACTTCAAGATGGCCGCCGTGGCGGGAGGACGTGCGTGAGCTGAGCTCCGTCTCCCCTCCCGCTCCACAGTAGCAGCAGGAAGCATCCGACTCACATGAGGGTTGAATTTGCCCCCCCTACTGAACTCGCAGGCCCTCATCGACGCAGGAGCCGAGCGACCCACCCACCCAAGCCCCCCTGGGCACATCACACCGAGGGCGGACACAACAAGACGCGGGAGGCCTACCGCTGAGAACTCCACCGGCACATCCTCGGAAGGCGCCGCCCGAACCACCCCCACCGACACATTTGCCGTCGGCGACGGCTTACAGACCCGGGGCGCCGGCGGAACCAGCGACGCATCCCGCAAGCAAGACCCGAGGGAGGATCTACCCGCCCGGGTGAAGGAACTGTGGCTCGGGGAGCATCGTAGCTCGAGCCGGGTGGAGGCAAAGACGTGGCGGCCTCCCTTTCCCCCCGCAGTCAAGGGCTCGGGCCGGGTTGCGCGCCCGCACGGCCTATACACCGTGATTGGAGTAGAGGTGGGGGATCGGGACAGAGGGTACCTCTCGCTGCTAGAAGCAGCCGGTCAGGGGCGAGGACCTGCCAACAGTGTGAATGATCGCCGGCCCCAGCGGGTGAGTCACAAACTTTCGAGAAGCTCCCGTACTGCTCTTGGGCCCGCGGTCGGGCCTACACTGCTTCGTGGCAACCCGACAGCGTAATATCGCAACGACCCAGATGTCACAGACAAGAGGGAAGCTCAAACAGACGGCCCCCTCGTCCCATACGCAGAAGCAGGACCAGAATCTGGTCCACCTTTGAGGGGGGGACAAGGCGAACCCAGACAAGGCCGCACAGCACAAGACATCGAGGGGCGCCCAGGAAACAGACGTTCCCCTCGGCGAAATGGCCACAAAAGGAGGACCTGAAAGCATTGTTTGGGGAATTTCAGCTGCAATTTATGGATTTCATGAACACGCATCTGGATACCATGAAGAACAAATTCAAATCAGCCCTCCAGGAATTAAGAACAGAGGTTGATGGACTGGGTGAGAGGACGGATACCCTGGAGAGGGTGGTGCAGAACATGGAGGAAGAATCCCAACAAGTGGCAGAATTGCAGGAACAATTGACCCGTCTGACGCATAATCTTGAGATTCAATGCGAAGATTTAGAAAATAGATCGCGCAGGTCCAACATCAGGATCAAAAACATGCCAGAGTCGGTCGAGGACAAAGATCTCAAATCGGCGGTGCAACAAGTCTTCCTTGACATCCTCGACCTGCAGGGGGAAGAAAAAATACCGATCGATCGAATTCATAGAGTGGGCCCAAGGAGAACGAAAACTCAAGGCAACCGCCCCCGGGACGTACTGGTGGCTCTCACTCGGTTCGCACAGAAGGAGCAAATACTACAAAAGACCAGGGCAATGGACCATATCCAGATGAATGGAGAGGAGGTACAATTTTATCAGGATATCGCAAAAGAGGATAACAACGAAAGAAGAAGGTCTGACTATCCTAAATTTACAGGAGCAGGATGACGACCCACCACAGGCAAACGGATCGTCCCCACTCCCGAGGAAGATCAGGGGGGAGTGGAAGACGATGAACAAAAGGGTGTGGCGCCCTGGTAAAAGGAAATAAAGCCGACGAAGGGCAGAATTGGTCGAGCAGGAAGCTTGATTAGGAGGTACGCAAGAAGTCCAGAATATGGAGGCAAGAAATGTGAGTCAGATACAAAAGTTGTCGGGAGGGGAGGGGAGTGAAGACCCGGAGTCACTGAAGTCACGTGGAAGGGTTTAGGATTCCCTTCAAAGTTTTTCGTGAGAATGTTAGAGGGTATGAGGCACAAGGCGACACGCCTGAGCACTAATAGAAAATCATGCCATCCTCAGGGCTGTAGGGGGAGGGAGGAGGGAAACGCGCCAGTTGGGGTTTGCGCAAGTTTTGGGAGAAGGAGGGGCATTGGGAACTGGGGGAAAACCGAGCATAACTCAAATATGATGAGCGGAGAAGGGAGCATAGGATAAGCCTGATATCACGCACACATCAATGGGGATAAAGATCTTGACACACAACGTCAGAGGCCTCAATTACCCAGTTAAGCGAAAAAAAGTGGAACACTCCATTAGGCAAGGCGCATATGATGTAGTAATGCTCCAGGAAACACATATTAGAGATCGGGACAAGCAGAAGGTGCATCTCAGGGGCTTCAATCAAATATTTCAGGCGAATGCACAGGATAAGAAAGCAGGAGTCCTTATAGCGATCAAAAACTCCCTACATGCACAGGTTAAGTCTTCATGGAGAGACAAACTGGGAAGAGGCCTAATATTAACCCTAACGATCGAAGGCAGACCCCTCACTTTGGCCACAGTATACGTACCAAACACAGGGCAGGAGGGTTACCTGAGGGACATCTTGAATAGAATAGAACAGCTAGCGGAAGGGGACATCATTGTGGGTGGGGATTTCAACATGGTGTGGGACCCATCCTTAGATAGATCGGGACCCAGACAGCGAGAGCAAGGCACCCCATCCAAAAATTTGAAGCAGAAATTTACATGTATAGGGCTGACAGACGCATGGAGGAATGGCAACCCCACACAGAAAACCTTCTCTTATTTCTCACATGTACACGGCACCGCTTCTAGAATAGATTACCTATGGGTCTCGGCCGGGCTTCTGGGTAGGATAAAACGAATCGAGATGGAACCCATCACACTCTCGGACCACGGTCCGCTATGGGCAGATATTGACTGGTCAAGACATGGGCACCGGTTATGGAACTGACGCCTCCCAGAGGACATCATTAGAGATCCGGTGATGAGCCAGACGTTAAGAGAACAAATACTAGAATACATGGCCACTAATAATCTCCCCGGAACGAATATGAACACATTGTGGCACGCCCATAAGGCGGTCATTAGGGGACACCTCATTGCGCTTAAATCTCAGAAAGAGAAGGCACACCGCCAGTGGGGAAAAGAACTAGAAAGGCAAATTGGGGCGATTCAGACTGAGCTGATACAGACGCCCACCAGGAAACTCATGCGAACGATGAGACATGTCCAGGGGCAACTGGAAACACTCAGAACGAAAAGAGCAGAAAGGGCATTACTCTACACGAAACATTGGTACTATGTTAAGGCCAACAAAGCATATAGACTCCTGGCAAGACAACTGAGAGGGAAACAGCAGGCCCACACAATACGAGCCCTAAAAGAGGAATCAGGCCAACTTAGAACACAAACGGTAGAGATAGGAAGAATTCTGGGTAGATAATTCCAGACGCTATACTCCTCCGACTCTCCGAGGGAGGACCAGCAGGATGCCTTCTTGGCTGGGACTCAACTACCCGGATTGACGTAAGTAGATAGACAGGCCCTAGATAGGGACATCATCATAGAAGAAGTCTATGCAGCAATACAATCCCTCCCGAACAATAAAGCCCCGGGCCCGGACGGATACACCGCCATTTATTATAAGACATATAAGGATATACTAGCCCCTATACTCACATCTCTGTTTAATACATTTGGGGAGAAGGGGGATTTGACACGGTCTATGAACGAGGCCAAACTCCTGGTCTTCCATAAAAAGGGAAAGGATGAGCAACTCCGCGCCTCATATCGCCCGATTGCCTTAATCAATCTGGACGCTAAATTGTACACGAAGATCTTGGCGACTAGATTGGGCCCAGTACTTCCCAGAATAATCCATCAAGACCAGTCAGGATTCGTACCAAACAGCCAGACTCATGATTATATTAGAAGAGTCCTACATCTCGTTGAAAAGATAGGCATCAAACAAACCCCCGCTGCATTGGTAGCTCTAGACGCCGAAAAGGCATTTAACAGAGTTGAGTGGTCTTTTCTATTCCGGGTTCTCCAGAAGATGGGGATGGGCAAAAGTTTTGTAGAGAAGGTTAGAGCCAATTATAACTCCCCGTCTATGAGAATAGCGGTGAACGGTGGGATATCGGAGGTAGTGCACCTACGGAGAGGGACGAAGCAAGGGTGCCCGCTTTCCCCCCTTCTATATGCCATATACCTGGAACCTCTTTTAGCAAGAATCAGGGACTCGCCAGCAGTGCAGGGAATAGAGATGGCGGGGCAGGCCCATAAGGCGATGGCATATGCTGACGACATGTTAGTAGCCTTAGGAGACCCAGAGAAGTCCCTCCCACATCTAATGGGAATAATTGAACGATTTGGAGAGATTTCAGGATTAAAAATAAATAGGCAAAAATCGGAGGTGCTGATACTGGCCGGGAATGGAGAAAGAATTGGCTCAGTGGCTACAGACTGTCAATTGAAAATTGCCTCTGCGGGCGTCATTTATTTAGGAATTACCCTCACAGACCATGTAAATAAATTATACTCCCATAATTATCCGCAAACTCTAGAAAGGGTCAGGAAGGACCTGTTAAAATGGAACCCTCTAACGATCTCCTGGTGGGGCAGAATCACGGCAGTGAAAATGACAAATCTCCCCAAGTTAATGTACCTATTCCAGGCGCTCCCGATAAAACCCCCCCAGGCCTTCTTCAAAGCGCTGAGGAAGGCGGTCTCCAAGTACGTCTGGCAAAACAAGGCTCCAAGAATTTCAAATGTGGTATTAACAGCTCAGAGAACGGCGGGTGGATGCGCCATGCCACATTTCAAAAAATACTACGAAGCGGCCCAACTCTGGGTCATGAGGGATTGGATATCGGAACAGGGGGAGAAAATTTGGGAAAAACAGGACAGGGCGGTGGCGACTACACCCACCAGGCACATGTTATGGCTCAACAAACGATTCCGACATCCAAACACCAACATTAGCGTAATAATGAAGGCGGCATTGGAGATATGGGACGCAGCCACGACAAACGAAACATTAACCAAGGACCCTGCCACGTTTATGCCAATGTTTGGAAATCCCGAATTCCCCCCAGGATTGGACAAGGGTGCGTTCAGCAATGGGAGGAAGGGGGGTGCAAGATGGTGGGGGATATGCAACAGAACCAACAGATTAGATCATTCGAAGACTGCAAAACACTTCTGAACACCGAAAGATCGATACAAGTACGAACAGATACATCACTGGCTCAGCACTCCACGCATGAAAGAAGCGATGACCAGGGACTTAAACCCCCTTTGAGAAATACATCATGACGCATTCTGGATCTAAAAAATTTGTTTCCACCACGTACAAATTTAAATCTAAAGGAACCTACCACTTGGCAATACATGAAAAAATGGGAGAAAACTCTAGGCTACGCACTCTCCAAAGAGAGGTGGGAAACCCTATGGGGCATGATACCAAAACTGACAAGAGCCATCCAAATGAGAGAAATGTGGGTGAAGATGATGGTGCAATGGCACTACACACTGGAGAGACTGAACACAATGTTTGCGGCCTCCCCGAACATCTGTTGGAGGAAATGTGGTGGGCGGGGTGATTGGAAACATATCTGGTGGGATTGCCCTAAGATACACCCATACTGGGGGGAGATTAAAACTCAAATGTCTGGAATGTTCCCGGGAACAGAGCATCTGGGAGAGGAAATATGGCTAGGGGGCTTCTGGGATCCACAAGGCAAAACGTTAAACACCCCCCAAAAAAGAAATTTTATGGGCCTCCTAATAGGAGAATGGCTGGAAATCGCAAAAAACTGGAAGCACGATTCCCCAACATTGGCGATAGATTGGTCACGAAGGGTGTGGTCACATCTGGCTCTTGAGCTAATAACTTATAACATCCAAGGGGATCACGGGAAATTCAGAGAAGACTGGGGAAAGGTACTGGAATTTCTTCAAAAGGAATATAAAGAACAATGGCGCCCTCACAATATAAGGATATTGGACTTATTTACGTGATTGAGAAATGATCTTCCGTTGAACAATGAATACAGACTGAGATATGAAGCTCAGGGGGTGGGGGGGAGGTTTTGTTTCTTGCTATTTGTTTTTCAATATGTTGTTATGTTAACAGAAACTAAATAAAAACATGTTTAAAAAAAAAAGAAAACAATCAAGAAGTGATACAATCACTGTAGCATGAAATTGAGTTACATAAAGAGAGGAAGCAAAAGAACAACCTCAAAAAGTGACACTGAATACAAGGCAATATCAAGGTTCTTCTTATCAATAAAGAATGCCCATTGAAAAAAAAATAAAAAAAAATAAAAATAAACAGGGAGTCTAATGGATACATGCAATTGTCCTTTGATAACCCTTCTTGACGCCAAAGGAAATATGTTTGCTTCACTTTTATTGAAAGAACTAAATGATAGGGCCCTTTAGGAAATATATTATCTACCCGGCAAACAGGCTCCCAGAAAGGTTTTTTGAATACGGTACATGTTTTGCATCTACAAGGTCATGCACTTATATGTGGCCCGACCCCATTGTTTGCAAATTTCATTGACTGTAAGTCAGCATTTGATTGGGTTGATAGACATTGCCTCTGACACAAATTGCAGTGATGAGGTATCGATACTAACCAGTTGTAACTTATTTAAGCTTTGCATTACCACATAAGCATAAGATTGTAATTGGACCTGGACAGTACTTGTACAAAACAGTTAGGGGACTATAAGAGGACTTAAAAAGGGGTGTGTTCTCACCCCACTTTTATTCAATCTTTATATAGCTGACCAAGATGTTGACTTATGCAAGGTTCATGCTTTTCCCCATAGACAGGATAACTCTGATTCGGTTTGTGATCTGCTGATATCTTTGTAATTTTGGACCACACTCCAATTGCGATGCATAGAAATATTAATGCAGTTTGAGGTTAATCATTAGAGAACAAGCTCAAAATAAATTCAACAAACTCCAATTATGGTTTTTAACTTCAAAATGAAAAACCGTGTTTAATTTACATGAATGCTAAGTGACCAGCCAGTAGAATTGGTTCAGAAATATTTATAGCTAGGCACTCTTTTTTGATAGACATTTTATTGTTAGTACTTATAGAAATCATTTTGATAAGATCCAGCCAGTTATTGCCGCAATTAGACAATCTAATCCGAAATATGGGGGCTTCTCTTTAAGGCCAGCCATTTTTGCATTTAAGCTAAAGAACATAGCAGTGGCACTTTTTGGTCTTGATACTCAATTGCAATAGACTGACAAAGCTATTGGACACAAATCCAGACCTTGCATTATGCATGGACCATTGGACAGGTCAGGTTCCAAACAGGTGGTAGTTCAGGCTATGCCAAAAGTGTAGAGGACAAGTTAAATGAGGATTGATCTGGAATCAGTGGCAGAATGCAGCGGTCTTCGGAAGGGTTCTTTGTGTTTTAATTGTTTATTCTAATATGGTCATGATTATATTAGCTCATCCTGATTTTGTTGTGTCTTTATTTACAATTACTGCTTACACAACAGAACATTCAACAGAAAGCTCTTGGCTGCTCACCTGCAATATTTTAGTTTGAAGTCTGTGCTACTCAGATGGTAAATTGTATCCTCGATTTCCACACACTGATTACTGTCCTACAGGGATGAGGCAAACAATTTGAATTCATTCTGTTTATGCCAAGGTTGTAATTCATTATAGAATTAAGTTTATCCACCACATTATCCCTGCTCAGAGATCCCTGAGGATGATGAGGATGATGAGGCAGGACTCTCCAGGACAATGGAGGGTCTTACCCCATCATCTTCAGGGATCTCTGAGCAGGGTTAATGCGGTTGATAAATATCATTCTACAATGAATTACATAAACAGAATGAATTCAAATGGTTTGCCTCATGCCTCTAGGACCATAAGCAGTGTGTAAAAATCTAAGAAACAATTTCTTGTCTGAGACGTTTAACTAAAATATTCCAGCTGAGCAGTCAAAAGCTGGCTCAATGAATATAAGCTGTGTAAGCTGTAAGGATAAATAAAGACACAACCAAATAAGGAGGAGCTAATGTAATCAGGGCCATGTTAGGATAAAAAAACTAAAACAAAACCAAGAATATCTTCAAGGTTTAGCCTAGTAATCCTCCGCTCACTAACTATAAATAGCTTACGCTGACACATCGGATGGAACACAATAAATAAGACTGCAGTTTTCTTCTTTTCAGATCAGCAGCAACCTGTTAACTATTGCATTACCTTGTAATTCCGAAGAACACAAAAGAAAGAATGGTGTTTAGATAGCTCACATATCCATCCAACACCCACGGACCACATGCCCATACCCTCTCATGTTGATCAATGCTCGCTCAACAGTCACTGACACTGCAGAGACTGCTTACCTCATCTCGTACAACAACCATGATGCCATGTTCATCACTGTAACATGGTTTACCCATCCTCCTCACATGTTTTTGATGTCCTCCTTCCCCAAGACTACTGCATGCAACAACCCAACTGGCCAGGAAGGGCAGGTGGCAGAGTGGAAATCACAGGAGCAATTAGCCATGCTCCATCATCCCCTCTCCCTTAACAAGCATGTTTGAATCACCCACCTGCCAGTTCTCTCTATCACACAAGAAATCCATCATCTACAGACCACCTCAAAGGAGTGTCACAGGAGTGTCTCTTTCATTGCAGACATCTCCAACTTACTCTCCTTGCTAGCACATTCTAATAAGGTCTTTCTTTAACGTCCCCAAGTCACAGGCTGACAACTGCACTCGAAGCATGCTTTTTGCTCTGACCACTTCCATGGACCTTAAAACATGTGTGCTCTACCCCATGCGCAACAAAGGCAACACCCTTGCCTTCACATCATCCCCCTACATCAGTGTCTGCATCACCTCGGCAGACACTATCCCAATTGACTGTTTTGACCAATGCCACTATCCTATTATCAGTCACCCATTTGATTAAGGCCCACAAAGGTGAGGCTCAATGCCCCCACAGTCAACACCGCTCATTCAAAACCTCCCCTGTCAATGATCTCGTAACAAACTTTGCACACATTGCTATGAAAATGGTGGACACTCTTGCCCCCCTAAAATTAAGCTGGGCTAAGACTAAACCATCCACCCCACGGTATACTCCTGAGCTAGTCTCCAACAAACACTCAATCAGTGTCCTAAAGAAATGGTGGTGCAAAACCATAACCCAGGAGACCTCACCAACCTAAAATCTCTCAGTGCAAACCATAAGATTCTGATTGCTGAGGTGAAACCTGCGTACTACTCCACCCGCATTGTGGAAGCCTCTAATAAGAGCAAAGCCCTCTTTGAAGTAGTAAAGCATTGTACCAAATCCTCACCTGACCCCTAGGTACCAGCAACTCAAGTAAGATGCGACTGAATCAACACATTTTTTATTGAAAAAATAGATATAATCCGAGAGACCAACGAATCAACGTCACAGAAAATTAGCATCCCTTGTATCCCGGCATGCACACTGCTCCTCTCGACTGAATTCTCTTCTCTCTCCCTTGGATCTCCTAAAAATGATCACCTCTGTCAAACCTACTTCTTACTCTGACACTGCAATCCCTGCTTACATCATTAAACAATTGATGGGCCTGGTGCTTGATGTGCTCCTCAGCATCTTCAGTGCCTCATCACAGAAGGGTTATTCCCAGACACCCTCAAGACTGGTCTCATAGACTTGTTCTGAAAATTGCAGCTCTATATCCAGATGACCTGGCTAACTACCGGCCTATTACGAACCTCCCGTTTATTGACGAAATCTTGGAAAAAGTATTTGCTACACAGCTACTTACCAGAATCAAACCACTCCACCTCCTAAATGACTATCAGTCAGGGTTCCACCCCAAATTTAGCACCGAGACAGCCACCATCCAGGTGGTCACCTCCAAATCATGGATATGGGTGACTCATGCCTCCTCATCCTCCTCGTCCTCCTTGACCTCTCGACTGCATTTGACACTGTTGACCACCACATCCTTCTCTCCCTCTTCGCTGACAGAATGAGATTCTCTGGTACTGTCCTGAATTGGTTTTCTTCCTTCCTCTCAGGCAGACAACAGGCATTCCTGGTGAACTTGTTACGTTCTAACAGACTCCAGCTCTCCTGCAGAGTCCCACAAGGCTCCATCCTCTCACTAATCCTTTTTAACTTTTACATGGAGCCTCTGTGCACTTTACTCAAAGATCCCAATATATCATCCACCAGTATATGGATGACACTTAGTTGTAGATGAGTGTAAATAGCATGCAGAACATCAGTCGTCTCTGCGATTACCTAGCTATCGTGCAGTCCTGGATGTCAACTGCCTACCTCAAACTAATCTCATCCAAGACTGAATTCATCCTTATCGGTCCGCCCGCTAAAAAACAACTTGTCCCACAACTCTCAGGCTCAGCAAAATGCTTAGGCTTCATCATTGATAGCAGCCTGTCCTTCCAGAAACTCATATGCAAGAAGGCTCAAATAGCCTGGCGTGGAATTGCTACCCTGTAAAAATCAAACCCTTCATCCTGCCACAGGACTTCCGGAATAATAGTGCTGGCTGTGTGAGCTTGCAAATTGATGGGGGAAATGCTCTCTTGACAGGGATTCCAGGTGCTCACTTGGCTTCCCTAAAAGCAGTCCACCATGATGCAGTATGTCTTATTACATGAGCTTGGAAATGTGACTGAATCACCACCAATATTGGCTTCCATTCCAAGCCAGCACACTGTATCAAAACTGCATGCATTATTTACAAAGCAGTCACAAGCAGTACACCAGCGTACCTGGTGGCTAAACTCCACATATCTGCTGGCACATGCTCCTTGTGCAGCAAATCGAACAGCCGTCTTAAATCACAATGTGTCCGCAAAGAGAGGACCCTGAGACAATCCTTCTCTGGTCATGCACCTACCCTCTGGAACTCGATCCTGATGTTGGCTCTGAATGCCCCCCCAATTCTCCAATTTTGCAAATCTCTCAAAACATGTCTCTTTCAACAACACCTGACCAAGAACTCATTCCAATGGATGTGCATACCGATGCACAGATCTCACAATATTGCACTATTGATAAAAGATGCCAGCCTAAATGCTGGCTCCCCACACCCTGTAGAGTGCTCCACTACTCTCTAACTCGATCTGTGCTCATTTGGGCAGATAATGCCATCATTTTATCTTTGTTAGGCCATTACACCAACCTAACTACAGAGTGAGACAAACCTAAACCTAAACTTACAAGGGATAAATAACATAAACAACAACATGTGCTAGTTCCAAGTACCTTTAAAATACATTCTACGTGTGTAATACATTCACATCCGAGTGACCACAAGCATCTTCCACAACGGACGGAGGTGGCTGGCTGCATGTACGTGCACACATTGATGCTTGCTCGTCCGCATGCTCTGGTGCGGCTTGTCTGTGGGTAGCGGTGGTCCACTTGTAGCAGACTTGGATTCCTTTCTTGTGGGCCTACAGGACTACGGTGGAGGTGCCCTTAGGACTCTGTTTATTGAATGGCATTTCTGGCTTGATGCCATTTGCTCATTGAGAACTTCTGATGTGCTGTGGCGTGTCCTCTGCTGGTGCATCTGGTGGGCGCATTAGCGCATTGGTGGCTGGCTGGCTGCGGCTCTGCCTTGGTGTTGCTATCTCCTTGCTGGAGACCCCCATATACTAAAATACACTTTGCAATTGGGCTATGGGGATGCTGAGAAATACATGCATTAGGCTTATCCCCTGAGTAGTTTATTTCTTGACTACTGATTCTTACTGAGCGTTAATTATATTGTTTTTATCACCTCTTAGTATGTCACATCTCATATCCTGGAATCAAAGATTTCAGGATGTGAGACCATGTACCTCCTTGGATGATTCTTACTGTCTGTGGATCACTTTACCTGATTCTGGAGAAAAAAAAAACATGAAGCTAACCATTATTACTGCAGAGAGGGGGTGTCCCTCCATGAAGGACCCCTTTGGATGCTACGCTCAAGGGCTGGAAATTAGGATGCCATTTCTAACTGCTTCTGGTGTGCCCATAGATGAATTTGCTCCTGAACATGAAAAAAATGGAAATAGTTATTATGGAATCGCCTTTGCAAGTCCCTCCTGAATTGAAAGATGAATAAATATGTCAATGTGATCCATGTAGCCGTACACAATCGCTGCCTGTTGGGGACAGGTTAATCAGAGAGCTTAATTTATGTAAAAACTTCAAAGATTTCTTTCTCTGGATAGATATAATGGATAAACTGGGAGTACAATTTCAGCCAGTAAAAACTGATAAATCCTGCCAATGTGATCAGAATATGGCCAGGAAGGATTGGCTATCCCAGACTGCTTTAAATCAGAATCCTCAAATATCCCAATTGTTGGGTGTTCTGACCCACGTTTGGACTATTATGCTACAACATTTGGTGCTGTGGGCTTAGGAAATCCAAGATGGCCGAAAAAGCCCACATGTGCGCCAGAATCTATGAAAACCGCGCAGTTTGTGCGCACACTAAAATGGTCGCCTGACTTGCCACCCCCCGGTGCGGGTGTGCTGGGTCAGAAGAGCCATGAGTGAAATGGGGTGCCAAAGAGAAAAACAGCAGTGCCTGTTCGCTAGAAAGCACTTTAAAAATCACCCTTGGTTTCTCTAAAGTCAAGCTCAGAATGCCCATTTCAAACATTGCAGAATATCCAACAATCTCACTGAACACCAGCAGACATTTGACAGAATAAAGTCTTGTGGGCATACAAAATCTGGAAAGAGGATGAGCCTAAAATAATGTTCATAGCAAAACTGGCTGAGCTGTGGATTTCAGCAGTTTAAGTAAATTTGGACTGAAAGACACTAAAAATCTAAATGTTTAAAAGAAATGAGTGACCTACTTTTGAGTGTCACATAGGTTTCAATTGTTTAAATGTCATAGTTTTAAACTTAGAATCAGCATTCTAGCTGCATGTGTAAAAATTGTTAGTTTATTTGAATGCAGAAAACTGGGTAACTGGAAGAGACATTAGCTGGGGCCTGGCTTAAGGAACTGAATTCTGCCTGACATCTACCCCCACAGGAGTTAAAACCTGCTCAGCCACTCTTCCCCTTGCCAAAAGGAGTTGTCAACTCTCTGATTAGATTAGGGGTGGAGCAGCTACAGGGAGTTGAACAAAGGCCTGTCCTGGGCCCAGGCAGATGGTTTATTAGGGTAGTCATAAGTGGCTTCCTTTTGAACAATGGGCCTTCCAGGGCCCAGGCAGATGGTTTATTAGGGGGACCGTAAAATAGCTTCCTCTTGGCAGAAGCTGGGAGGGGCAGGGTCTCTGAGCTTGGCAGAAACTGGATAAACTGGTTTCTACACCATGTGACCTGGGAAACCACACCCCTTTGGGGCCAGAACATAAATGTAAAAAGATGGATCATTCATAGAGCGGACTTGTGAACATTTTATAAGTGATATCATTATTCTTGTGATTCTTCTGTGCACATTTGAAGACTTGTTAGGACCCGGTGGTATGTTCAGGGGGGTTTTTAGCGGAAAAGAGGATATTACTCTAAATGTATGTATGTTAAAAATTTGACACTCCACCACCTAATGCCCACATGCTTTGCGAACATTTGTGTAAATGCGGGGACAAATCCAATATTGGTAACCCGACCAAAAAGTGAAATATGTTGCCATTTTTGAAACCAAGCCCCCAGGAAGAGCAGAGTTCATGTAATTTCAAACCATGGTGTATCTATGAAATATGGCTTTAGGTCAAATATAGATTGTGTGTAATTTGACAGGGGAGTGTCCTTTCTGCAAGCCATTAAATGACATCGCTCCGACACTCCACTTCTTTTCCCCAATCAAGAGAGAAAGGAAAGCTTGACCAATGGGAAGTTGAGAGAGGGGCTGGCACACACACACACCCACTTTCAAAAGACATAAAAAGAGCCACTGGAAGCTAGAGAGGAGATTCTATTCCATCTGCTGCAGGACGCTCTGCCGGGAAAATCCATACTTTACCTCCATCAACCTCCAGAGAGCCAACACACAGACTCCAATCTATCCACCTTCAGAGACCAAGACTTTACTTCAGAATTGGTAGCAGAGAGGTCAACTACAAGCTAAATCCCTCTTCTGCAGGCCTCAAATCATTGTAAACTATTCACAGCCAGGCGAGCTGTTTGAATTCTTTGCAAGAACTCTTGCCATTTGCCAGAAAGCAGTGTTGTATCCAGAGAAAGCTGTGCAGAAAGATCCAGAAGCAGTGCTGTACCCAGAGAAAGCAGAGCAGTATCCAGAACCAGAGGCCAGAGATCCAGAGTGACCCAGACCACTGTTAGCAGAACCAGAGATCTGACCCAGATCACTGTGAAGTGCCGAGACCAGAACCGGAGTCCAGTCCGAAAACCTGACCAGATCTGTGGCGAGGCCTATTTCTAAATATATTGTGAGTACCTAGCAGAACTGTGCAGAACCAATCTCTTAGTTAAAATAATATAATTCAATCTATTTTAATCTAATCAGAACTGTCTCCTAGAAGTTGTCACCTGTCATTTGCAAAGCTGTCACTTGTCATTTTCTAGCTGCAAGCTGTAACCTGTCGCTTTGAACTTTTAAAATTTCAAATCCGAAAAACTACCTTTATTTAATCATCCGTATCTCTGGAACCGTTTGGGCTAGGAACTTGGTTTAACTTTCCTCTGAAAGCTTAAAATCTCAACTAGCCTAGAACCGACTTCCTACTCCTCATACTCTTGCCGTAATCACGATTCTCGCACTCGCGAATTTTACCGCGATTTGCAATTTGGTTAAAAATCCAGCCACGTGTGAAAACAGCAGCTTCATTGCTTTCCTTTGCCAAAAATTTGTTTAACCTGCTAGTTACTCTTAGATCCTTGCTAAAGTGATCCTGAACTCATCCCAAGTATATTTCACTCACCCTGAACCTCCTAAAGGGAATTAAAACCATTTTCAGCATATTTCTCACTGCATTGTCACCATATTCAAAGCATTTTGCCTGTGTTTCAAAACTCCTATCTGTTGTATAAGCTGCTGGGGGGGAATTGAACTGAATTCTATTTGATTGCATTCCTAAGAACTGTGTCATCTTCATCTCCTTACAGTGCATAAAAGGGGGGGTGAATTGTCCAAGAAAGTGATTACATTGTCTTTTGCTGAAATCCTATCAAGTTATATTCTGTACTGCATTTCCTTCCACATTGCATCCATTTGAAACCATAAAAGTATTGTTGCTATCGTATCCATCCTATAACCACTCATCATTGATTATAAAGAAGTGTGCTAGTGCCGGACTATCCATTATTGATTACTGCTCAGATTAAGTGTGATATTCAATTATTAATTTATTATAAAGTGTGATATATATATATATTGTTTAAATTATCAAATAAACCATTTAAACTTGCAAAACAGAACTACTTCGTGGCTCAGTGGAGTCAGGGGGATTCCAAGAGAGGGGTGTTATATAGGGGTAGTCATCCAGAACGCATGAACTGGACATAAAGATATATCAATAAGGGTTTCCATTCAGTATCTCAGACGAGGCATTGATTTAGCCGTAGTGTTGAATTGAATCCTCTTACAAATTGGGGGCTTGAGCCGGACGTTTGGGTTAGATCTATCACTTGTGCAGATTAATACAGCGTGCCAGCTGACCACATACACATATCCGGTCGGATCACCACCCTGTGTTACGCTGTAAAGCACTCCTCAAAGGAACGCTCTAAGGAAAAGGTCTGTTTTGCAAAAATAAAATACAAACTTCTGTAAGTCAGGACAGAGACCAATCTCTAGAATGACGACCTTGGTAGATATGAAAATAGCCAGAGAACACTTCTTACATAAGCTATTTGTGAGAGGTGAGTGGACTCATCAGGACCAAACGGTCTGGTTGCAGGCAATCGCGCAACAGGTCACTGAAACAGGGTCAGATATATGGGGAGATCAGGGTCCCCTACATGTGGCCCTGAGTGAACTATACATGGCCCCGAAGGCCAAGGATGAGCACCACAAAATTGCCAGGGTAGCGGCATATTTATATTTACATATGGGAGCCATGCAGGACAAATGTGCTGAAGGCCAAGATCTGGCGAGTAGGCAACTGCTGGCATTACAGAAGGCCCAATCTGATCTGGACTCTTCTGAGCAGAGGCTGCTCAGGAGCTAGGAGTCAGAAAATGACAGCAGACGGTACATCACTAAAATAAAGGAGGATATGGATGTGCTGCAACAGGAAAAGGCGGACCAGGATACCAGATTTCTGGCCTTGCAGAAGGAGTACCAAGAAGGTTTGGACTCCCTACTGCAGAGCCAGAAAAAGCTGGAGCAACAGTTAGACTTCAATAGGGCATGTGCTGAGCAGGTAGTCACCCTGCAAAGCCACCTAGATAGGGAGAAGGCAGAGAGCAATAAACTGATTTTGAAAGACCTGGATACCCAGGAAGAGTTTGACCAGGAGCGCCAGAAAACTGGTGCCTTCCAAAGGCAAAGGGACGACCTGGCGGCACAGATGCAGGCTCTTAGTCAGGAAAGGGATACCTTAGGCCAGGAAGTCTGCCACTTAAAAAGGAAAATGGAAGAAAATCACCTGGCCCTCCAGGGACTGGGTGATCTCCAAAAAGAACACCAGAACTTGTTAGAGCACACCAGGAAGGTGGAGGATGCTCTGGCAAGAAAGGAGCAGGCCAATAGGGACACAGCTCAGGAGGTAACCCTCCTGCAGCAAAGACTGGCCCAGTGCTCCAGGATCAATCAGGAAACGCAGAGAGAGAATGAGGCTCTCTGCCAGCACAATGATAGGCTCCAACAACAGGTAGCGATGCAGGAGAGACTGATAGAGTCTAGTAAGGCCTTAACTGAGGAACTGAAGGCGCAGGCTCTTGCATTGCAACAGGGAGCAGGGGCGGATAGAGACCAGGTTCGCTGGGAAAGGGAAACTCCTGAGCTTAACCTCAGGAGCCCTAGTACCAGAGGCATTTATCTCTCTCAGTCCCTGGACTCTGCCACCCCCCTGTCCCCTGCCGCACATGAGCACCGGGCCACAGGGATGGCAGATTACTATCCAGCCAGAAGCATGGGGCTCATAGGCCAGTACCTCCCAGGAATGGATGGGCGGGCATCCGGGTATGGGCACCCAAGCACAGTGCAATTTAGTGGGGAACCCCAGGAGAATAGGCCCATTAAGGGCATCCTGAAAACTTCTGCCCAGTTAGGTCAGTGGGGGGGTACCCATCAAATCCTGGCAGCAAGGAGGAATCTGAAGACTCCTCTGAACGGCGCAGGACACAGGAGACCAGGTCCCCACATTCTGCCAGCCATTCCCAGGCTTGCAGAATCCGGGAAAACCTGGAAGATCAGACAGGAACCTCTGGGAGCAGTGCCTCTGAGTCAGAGGATGAATGGACAAGGGTTACCCGAGCCAAAAAGGCCAATAAGGCAAAAAGGGCCTTGCTTAAGGACCCATTGAACAGATTAAGGCAATCAGGAGTGTCATCACACCTTATCATAAGAACGCCAAGTACTCTGTTTGGGAACACTTGGAGCTCTATGAGCAAATGATGGAGACTTTCCATTTGAAGGACAGCAGTAGCTGCATCCAGTACGTCAAATGGACATTCTCCCCAGAATACTCCAGTTTCTTTGCGGGGCTGGAGGACCAAAATCATTTAAGATGGTCCACCTATAAGGCGGCCATCTTGAAACATTTTTCTGTTCACAGAAATCCTCAAGAGGCTCGCAAGGCAGCCTACAATTTGCAATGTGGGGAGGATCAGGCCCCACAAGAATTTGTGCAAGAACTGAAACGTGCCTTTGCGCAGACCACCAGAAGGGTGCGCTCAGACAGCAGAGAATTTGTCAATACATTTTTCCGTGCCTTGCCCAAATATATAATGACCCATCTCGTGAGAGATTTTCATGAGAAAAGATCTTTAGACTGGGTCATTGAACAGGCTACCCGGATCTATGAGGTGCAGAAGCCCATAGAAAATAAAAGCAATACCCAGAAAAATCCCAAAACCAACAGCACCCCTGCTGCTGCCAAGATGGCAGAGGTAAAGGTCACCCCCGTTTTGGATTTGGAGATGGGGGGGCCTAAAAACCTACCTGCACCTAATAATGCTAGGCCCAGAAGGTCCTCGGGCCAGTCACAGACAGGGAGTGAAAGAGGTAGTCCCACAAATGAGGTCCCTCGCTCTCCTGACTATGTAAGTCCCCGTTACAAGGGAAACAGACCAATCCTGGGTTATGTGTGGACTCCTCCAGCCCAAGGGGGGGGGGGGATCCAGCCAAGCACCTGACCCGGGGAACTTCCCTCCTAACTTCCCCAAGGAGGGCAGATATTCTCCAAATCCTGGGCAGAACTTTTTCCCCAGGTATCCACCCAATTTCCAGCCCCAAAATCATCCATCCTTCTTTCCCCAATTCCCTGAGCCCAGACAACCTAATCCGGGAGAGGGGAGGCCAAGGGTGGAGGGGTACCCAAATCTTCCCAATCCAGGATATTACCAGAGAAGGGATGGCTACCCTTCCCGGGATCAGCCCAGGGGAGAAAACAGGACCCTGTATCAGCTTGAGCGGGTTTCCCAGTTAGAGCGCCAGGTTCAGAACATGGCACAGGAGCTGGGTCGCGTGCTAAGGGCTCAGCAGAACCCTCAGATGGGCATGCCGGCACAGAATGCACCAAACTCTGGGCCTGGTGCTCCAGAGCAATGACGGGGGCAGCACCCCGATAACACACCGGCTCACAGGGAGGAGGCACAAGGGGAAGGGGGGTGTAAAACCTTGGAGGAAGCTTCCTTCCCAACTTGTAAACAGCCCCTGGAAAACCAGGAACCGGAAACAAAATCTCCTGCCCCTGAAAGCCTGCCTCCCAAGGAGCAGAGGGGGGGTAGGAGAAACAAAGGACCCAAAGAGACCCGTTTTGTGGAAGAAATACAGATCTTTCAATTTGAAGGAGAGGGATCCCCAGAGGATCCTGGGAAAAGGATCTTCTCCTTCAGAGATGGGGGAACTCCTCCCAAAGAAAAATGGGTCCCAAGGGATTCCAATCCAGACTGGGGAGATATGGAGACTGAGCTACCGCCGCCCATCATCTCATCCCAGAACCCACAATAGCAAAATCCCCTGGTTCAAACCCATCCTGGTGACTGCCTCCAAAAAGGGGGGGGGCCCAGAACCGGAACCAGGGGAACCCACAATGGCTCTGATCTCCAGTTGCCAACTTTTTCTCTCAGATTCCCAAGACTCTCCACAGAATTCTGCCCAAATCTCTTCTCTAGCAATGTCCAAAACCAGAAAGTTAGCCCAACGGTTGTCCAAAAATGTGCATTATCTGTGCCCCCTTGAGGAGAAGGAGGGAAGATACTATGCCCCGGTACAAGTACAGGGGCAGGGTACAATTTTGGCACTGGTGGACACGGGATCCCAAGCTACCCTTCTGTCCAAAAGGGCCTTTGATAAACTAAATGTAGAAAGGGGGGAGAATTACCGTATTCCTCTCACCTCTCTTCCTGGACAACTTCAGAACTTTGACAGGAAGGAAATTCCCGTTGAGGGGACTGCAGACTTGGACATTAAAATTGGGCGACACAAGGTGAAACACCCGGTCATAGTAGTGACTCCAGAGGGCACCCCTTGTTTACTAGGGAATGACCTCCTGAGAAGGTTGTCACCCCTAATAGATTGTGTAAACAAGGTCCTCTGGACCCAGACTACCCGACCAATAAAATTAAAACAGAGTGTCAACCATGTTAGTTTAAACGGCACCTGCCACATGGTTGAACAAAAATCTGACCAAGTAGAATTTCACTTCCAGAACAACCAAATTCCAGACGTGACAGTAATAGCAGTAGGAAAACAGACTGGTGATGGGGGGTCCTCTCTATTTCTGAAAATCAACCTTCCTTCCAGTTTAAGGTGGTATTCCACACTGGAAGGAAACACCCTGAAATTCTTTACTAATCCACAATCAGAAACTCC